>NC_071988.2:156425000-157142500 GCF_028885655.2 Pongo abelii
CTTGGATATTCAGGCTTTTTGTTTGTTTGTTTTGGTTCTATATGGACTTTCAAATAGCCTTTTCTAATTCTGTGAAGAATGTCTTTGGTAGTTTGGTAAGAATAGCATAGAATCAGTAAACTGCTTTGGGCCATATGGCTATTTTAACAATATTGATTTTTCCTTTCCATGAGCATGGAATGTTTTACGTTTTGTAGTTCTCATTGTAGAGATCTTTCCCCTTCATGAGTCACTGTGCTCCTAGGTATTTTATTCTTTTTGTGGCTACTGGGAATAGCATTGTGTTCTTGATTTGGCTCTCAGCCTGGGTGGTGTTGGTGTATAGAAATGCAACTGACTTTTGCACATTAATATTTTATCTTAAAACTGCTGGAGTCGTTTATCAGATCAAATAACTTTTGGGCTGATACTATGGGGTTTTCTAGGTATAAAATCATATTATCTGAAAATAGAAATAGTTTGAATTTCTCTCCTCCTATTTGAATACATTTTGTTTCTTTCTCTTGCCTAATTGCTCTGTCTAGGACTTCCAGGACTATGTTGAATAGGAGTGGTGACAGTGAGCATTCTTGTCATATTCTGGTTCTCAAGGAGAATGCTTCCAGCTTTCGACTATTCCATATTAAGTTGGCTGTGAGTTTGTCATAAATGGCTCTTAATATTTTGCAGTATGTTTCTTCAATGCCAGTTTTTGAGGGTTTTGAACTTGAAGAAATGTTGAATTTTATCTAAAGTTTTTTATACATTTATTGAAATGATCATGTGGTTCTTGTTTTTCATTGTGCTTATGTGATGAATTATGTTATTGGTTTGTGTAGGTTAAACCAAACTTGATGCCAAGAAATAAAGCCTACTTGATTGTGATAGATTAGCTTTTTGATGTGTTGCTGGGTTTGGTTTGCTAATATTTTGTTGAGAATTTTTGCATCTATGTTCATCAAGGATATTGGCCTGAAGTTTTCTTTATTATATAGGTCTCTGCCAGGTTTTGGTACCATGATGATGCTGGCTTCAAAGAATGAGTTAGGAAGGATAGGGAGGAGTCTTTTCTCAATATTTTGGAAAAACTTCAGAAGGAATGGTTCCAGCTCTTCTTTATGTATATCTGGTAGAATGTTTCAGTTAATCTATCTGGGCCTGAGCTTTTTCTGGTTGGTAGGCTTTTTATTCCTGATTCAATTTTGGAAGTCATTATTGATCTGTTCAGGGATTCAGTTTCTTCCTGGTTCAATCTTGGCAGGTTGCATGTTTCCAGGAATTTATCCATTTACTCTAGATTTTCTAGCTTGTGTTCATAAAGGTGTTTCTAGTTGTCTCCAAGGGTTTTTGTAATTCTGCGCTGTCTGTGGTAACCTCCTTCTTGTCATTTCTGATTGTGTTTATTTGGGTCCTCTCTTCTTTTATATATTTGTCTAGCTAGCAGCCTATTTATCTAACTTACTCTTTCAAAAAACAAACTCATGGACTTGATCTTTTATATGGTTTTTGTGTGTCCCAACGTCCTTCACTTTCGCTCTGATTTTGGTTATTTCTTGTCTGCCATTAGCTTTGGGGTAGGTTTGCTTTTGCTCCTCTAGTTCCTCTAATTGTGATGTTAGGTTGTTAATTTGAGATCTTTTTCCTTTTCTATTCAGGCATGTAGTGTTGTGCATGTCCCTCTCCATACTGCTTCGGCTGCATCTTAGAGATTCTGGTCTGTCATATCTTTCTTGTCATTACTTTCTCTTGATTTTTGCCTTAATTTCTTTGTTTACCCAAAAGTCATTCAGGAGCAGGGAGCTTAATTTCCATGTAATTGTATGTTTTTGAGAAATTTTCTTAGTATTGGTTTCTATTTTTATTCCTCTGTGATCTGAGAGTGTGGTTGATATGATTTGGGTTTCTTTGAATTTGCTGAGGATTGTTTTATAGCTGATTGTGTGGTTGATTGTACAGCACATGCCATGGGGCAATAAGAAGAGTGTATATTCTGTTGTTTCAGGTGGAGAGTTCTGTAGATGTCTGTTAGGTCTATATGGTCAAGTGTTGAGGTCAGATCCTGAATATCTTTGTTAGTTTTCTCCCTGAATATCTTTGTTAGTTTTCTCCCTAGATGATCTATCTAACACTGTCAGAGGATTGTTAAAAGTCTCACGCTATTATTGTGCAGTCATCTAAGTCTACTTGTAGATCTCTATGAACTTGTTTTAGGAATCTGGGTGGCCCTGTGTTGGGTGTATATATATTTAGGATAATTATGTCTTCTTCTTGAATACTTTACCATCATGTAGTGCATTTCTTTGTCTTTTAGGTAATTGTTGGCTTAAAGTTTGTTTTGTCTGAAATTAGAATGGCAATCCTGCTTTTTTCTGTTACCATTTGTTTGGTAGATTTTTCTCCATCGCTTTACTTTGTGCCTATGTGTGTCCTTGCATGTGAATAGTTCTCTTGAACACAGCATAAAGTCGTGTTTTGCTTCTTTATCCAACCTGCCACTCTGTGCCTTTTAACTGGGGCATTTAGCCTGTTTACATTCAAGATAATATTAATATGTATGGATATGATTCTGTCTTCAGTTTGTTAGGTGGTTATTATGCAGACTGTGGTTGCTTTATAGTGTCAATGGTCTATATACATAAGTGTGCTTTTTGTGGTGGCTGGTAACAGTTTTTCCCCTTCCATATTTTACATTCCCTGAAAACCTCTCAAAAGGCAGGTCTTGTGCTGAAGAATTCCTTTAGCATTTTCTCATCTGAAAAAGACCTGATTTCTCCTTTATTTATGAAGCTTAGCTTGGCTGGACATGAAATTCTTGGTTGAAATTTAATTTATTTATGAATGCTGAATATAGACCTCAAATTTCTTCTGACTTATAGGGTTTCTGGTGAGAGGCCCACTGTTAACCTGGTGGAGTTTCCTTTGTAGATGACCTGCCTCTTCTCTCTAGCTGTCTTTAACGTTTTCTCTTTCCTTTTGAGCTTGGAGAACCTGATGACTATGAGTCTTCAGTATGATAATCTTGTATAGTATCTTGCAGGAGTTCTCTGCATTTCCTGAATTTAAATGTTGGCCTCTCTAGTGAGGTTGGGGAAACTTTTATGAACAATATCCTGAAATATGTTTTCCAAGTTGCTTGCTTTCTCTCCGTCTCTTTCAGGGATGTCAATGAGCGATAGAGTTGGTCTTTTTACGTAATCCTATATTTCTCAGAGGTTTTGGTCATTCTTTTTTAGTCTTTTTTTCTTTATTTTTGTATAAGTTATTTCAGAGAACCAGTCTTAGATCTCTAAGATTCTTCCCTCAGCTTCATCTTGTATTCTGAAATTCTTGAAGTGTTTTTTTTTTCCCACTCTATAAGATCGGTTCAATTCTTTCTTAAAATGGCCATTTCACCTTTCCTATCCTGTATTATTTTATTGTATTCCTTAGAGACTTTGGATTGGGTTTTGACATTCTCTGGAATCTCAATGATCTTTGTTTCTGTTCATATTCTGGATTCTATTTCTGTCATTTCAGCCTGGTTGAGAACCATCACTGGGAAACTAGGGTGGCCATTTGGAAGTAAGGAGATAATCTGGCTTTTTGAGTTGCCAGAGTTCTTGTGCTAGTTCTTTTTCATCTGTGTGGGTATATGTTCTTTCAATCTTTTAAGTTGCTGTCTTTGGATTTTTTTTTCTCTTATCTTGTTTGATACCTTTAGGAAGTTGAGTGTTTTATAAAATGGGTTCAGTCAACTGGCTTCATTTCTGAAACATTTTAGGAGACCAAGTCTCAGCTCAACACCACTGGGATTCATACTTCCCTTGTGGGGAGCTGGTATCAGGCCACTAGCTTTTTTCTCTGGACCCTTGAGGTTAGGAACCTGATGCACTGGAGGGTCGAAGTTCTTTCTAGACTGCTGGACACAGCACTCTGATGGGTGGTACCAGCCAAAGCACTTCTTCGGAGTGGTGGCAGAGGGATGTGTGCTTGTTTATTTGTGCTAGAAGCAGTGGTGGTATAGCAAGGTGCATGTTCCTTGGCTAAGGTGGGGTCACAGTGGGAGTGGTGGTGTGGCACTCCCGTATGTGCTTACACTGGTGGTGGTGGTGGCAGGGGCAGGGCACTGGTAGACACATGACTTCTGGCTACCAAGCACATGTTTGCACTGGCAAGGACAGCATAGGGTGGGGTGTGGATTGCACTCACACTGCCTGCAGTGGTGTGGCTGTGTGCATGCACATACATACCTGCTAGCAGGGGATAGGGCTGAGGTTCACCTGCCTGCACATGCTGGTAAAGCAGTGGAGGAGTGATCATGGGCAAGTGTGTGCCAGCAAAGCAGTGTTGGGGAGGCTGTGGTGTCAGGTGTAAGTGGGCTGGTGTGTATCAGCACAGGCTGCTCTGCTGGAGCTCTTTGGTGGCCAGGTGCAGTCTGCTGGCAAAGGAGCTGTGATAAGGGCCCCAGGAAGACCCTACTTGGGTATCTGAGGTTGCACCGCAAGTGGGCAAGGCCAGGCTGGGGTCCCAGGAGAAGCTAGCAGATGCGGGAGTGCTCAGATTGGATTGGCCCCTTCCCAAGACTGCCCTACTCTGTCTACATCCAACAGTCTCCCTAAAGCTACAGTCTCCTAGAGGAGCATAGTTAGCCTTGGGGGATGACCCTTTGGGAAATAGCCTCCCTGGCCATTCTCCACTGCAGATGTTCTTGCACCAAATCCTTTGGGCTTTGCACAGGCTGAAGTACTGCTCCTACTACCTCTCTAAGCAGCTTTCCTTGCCAGCTCAAGTGTCCATGGAGATCATGTGGTCTCCTGCTGCCAGAATCTCAGAGATCTGTGGCAAGAGCAGGCTGCTCCTTACCAGTTCAACTCACCCCTTCCCCAGGAGATACTGAAGGCCAGGAAAGAGTACCAGTGTGTGATAGCCCAGTGCAGGATCCCCAGCTTCCTCACCTTTGCCCTGGGTCTGTGTCCTCCTTCTGTCCACCCTCAGTGCCTTCCCTCCAAAGTTCTGCTCAGAGTGTGCCAGTCTTCCCGATTTCTTGGTCTCTTGATGGCAGATGTTCCTCCTGGCTGCATCTAGTCAGCCATCTTGAATCTCTACATTTTCTTAAACTTTACAAATATTTTAAGTATCAATTACTGCACAGGAGGCTAAGGCATGAGAATTGCTTGAACTTGGGAGGTGGAAGTTGCAGTGAGCCGATGTCATGCTACTGCACTCTAGCCGCAGTGACATAGCAAGACTCCATCTCAAATACATACATACATACATACATACATATCAATAACTGCAAAAATTTCAATATTATGAGTATGATTTATGTAAACTTTTCTAAATTTACTTTTTATATACCTGTACTCGATATGGATTATTCACTAAGAGAGCAGTGGGCTTCAAAATCATCAGGGTCCCTATTTATACCGGCCAGGTTTTCAAGACCAGTCTACGTTTTATTCAGAACTGTGATTAGTTTCTTGTCTGTTACCGTGATGGGCACAGAAAGGTTTTCTTATAGATTCTGTGTCAATGACTCTTTAAAACAACAACAAAAAATAAATAAATAAAAAGAACACACAAAAAAAGGCTGCATAACCCTTGTCTCCACATTATACTCAAAGATATTTACAATTTCTTAATCAAGTTATTAAAAAACTTGAATATATTTTTACATTTTTTCTCAATATGTATAAATAGATTCTGTCATATTAGATGCTAAGATGAAAACTAATTATTATTGTTGTTTAAGATTTTATGACTACAGGATCACAATTTCCAAAGTCATTTAAATTACTATACTTACTCACTTTGTTTTTGTTTTTCTTGTGTTCAATCCTAGAACACTGGCATTCATTTTATTAGTTTATGATATCTTTCATAATAACAAAGAAACGACACCCTAATAGGAAATCAAAAAAGCTTGAATTCTAGTTATGTCACTCAGTGGGAATTTAGGCAGGCAAAATGTCTTGATAAAACTGTTTCATCACCTGGAATATTAAGTTATACTTAAGTCTGACTTGACATGAGGTCTTATGTAGAAAAGGAATTTGTATACAACAAAAATGTCTTACATACATGTAAACTTTGTTTATTCTTTTTAGTTAACATTTCTTCAATCTGAGACATATGGATCATTTATCAAGTCTGATCATTAATTCCCAGATTACTAATGACATTTTAGTTTACTTTCACAAGATTATATAATCTGAATTAACTTTAAATCATGTTTCACAATGGGAAATCTGACGTATACCTAGAGTAAACTTTATTCCAATTAAGTGAAAACACATATTTTTAAAGGTTGTTTTCTAGTATGCTAGAAATATGCTCTTAGATTCTTTAACTGGATGCTACATTAATCACTCTTATTAAATCAGTTGCCTATTGGTATGCTTTGTGACTATCACACTAAAGAAAGTATGCCATGTTTTATGATGATGAATATTTCAGTAATAAAGATTTGTTTTCTTTGTCACTGTCATTGAAAAGACGAATAACTCTAGCCACTTAGACCCTGCAAGAATTAGAAAATTCTAGCAAAATTATCTATTTAAAAAGCTTGCAGATAGAAATACAAATGTCCTTATCTTGAAATGAGTAACATATCTAGGATTATTTTCCTCTGCCAATTCTGGGATATGTACTATCTTAATGGCTTCTCAATGCCCTAAATATTTTTCTTCTTCTGCTTATTTACTCATTAATGCATCTGTTTTATTTTTTCTGTCCTGAGACATATTTTCTTCCAAATATTAGTGATTTTTATTTTTCCTACTATCTTCTTAATAGTAAAATAAAAAAATAGCACATTGATGATTATGTACATGATGGTAAACTAGGCCATCTCAAAAGTGAGGTGGAATGAAGGTGAGATTTGATTAAGCACGGCACTCATGGCTCAGCCAGGCATTTTCCACATTTTTGTGTGTTCTGACCTGGAGAAATACTTGCTTTTTATTTTTCCAAGCTTTTTAAACCATTGCTTTTAATCATGAAACAAGCCAGATTGTGGATTGTTTCATATTATTCACAGGTTCCCCATCAAAACAAAAATAATTCAATAAAGAGGAGGATAATTCTGATAGCATCATGCAAACTATCCATCAGGAGGACACTGGGTCAGTGTGTTCTTATGCAAAAAGAAAATATACATCTTAATTTTTATTGACTTGACAAATAAAGGGCTACTCTATGGTAGGCAGTACATAGCATCAATTGAAATCCAGAAGTGTGCTCAGCATACAGTTGTAATCCACTAAATGTAGCTTGAATGAATTAAGGCACACTAGAAGGAAAAGGAAAAAAGAATGGCAAAGAATGAAAAGTTTGACAAGAGTGGACACAGTACTAACTGATGAATTGGGGGTATTTGGGTTGTTGAAGACTGTATAGTTTGATGTAGGAAACTAGCTTATAAGTAAATAATTAAATACAAATTTATCAGATTTGAAAGTATTTTTTGTTGCCAGTTTATATGAATTCTTGCATTGGGCTGTTTTATTTACTTACATTTTAATTTGGTACATAGTTAATGGAAGGAATGTTGAAAAATCTGATGCAATATATTACTGTTATCTTATTTTGACTGTATCTCGAAATATTTTTAGTTTTAGTTAGCAGAGTAATTTGGTCCACGAATTGTAAAACAGGAGTCTGAAAGTAATTTAGAGAGGAAAATAATAGGGAAGATACTTTGTGCATGAAGAACAAATAGTATTTATGGCCGAGCTTTACATTTACTTAGAAGACAATTTACCACTACTTTTCCCTAGCATTCAGAAGATAGAATCAAATATGAATTTTATATACAGTATTTATATTAAAATAAATGAATTTCTAGAAAGATAATTGTGATATCATGACTGGCTATTCACATGCACCATATTTGATTTAAACTAAGCACAATTAATAAATTGTGCTTAATATAAACTAAAATTCAAGAAAAATAACAGGTAAATATGTATATACATATTGATATGCACTTTATATTATTATATATTATACACTTAGGTATGGTAATATCATTTTTGCCGGTAAGGTTGGCAGCCAAGTCATGTAAAACTTTTGAATGAATACCTCTAGCCTCCATTAGACTATAACTCTATAAGGGTATTAATTGATCGAAGTGCCAGAAATAGTTTACCTTGAAGTTAATGAAGTCTATGATTCTAAAATGTTTATTTTATGGGCCCCTTCATAGGTCTGGGAACTGCCCTAGCAAGACTTTCAAATGGACATGTATTTTTAGGGTAGTAAGATACTATTAAAACTACAGTCTCTTTCCACTACACTTTCCTTTTTATCGTGCTTCCTGTCATGTTGGGTGGCATTGGAATGCCTGCAAATACATTTTTAGATTGAGCTAAGGAGAATTTGAGTTGTGGATATGTTTAGCTAGAATTTATAGTCACTTAAGTATATAGTCATTGCTCACTGTCCTGATTTAGAAATGCCTTCCAGAGATCTTCCTGCAAACCTACTGCGCTGACTCATGTAAAGTCATGACAGAGTAGGGCAGAGAAAGAAGTCATTAGGAAGAATTGTGGTCACTTGGTACTGGAAGTAGATGGAAATGGTTGATTGAAGTGTACCGTCCTAGAAACTAGTGTGTTAAAAACATTCTTCTAAACATCAGGATTAAGTTCTCAAAGACATATGGTCAACAGTGAAGTTCTCTGGAAATATATTTGATAATGCAACATTGTATATGTGTATGCATGTCTACGTGCACTATACAGTGATGCTTTTATATAGGAATCAAAATAAATGGAATTAATTAGAATTCCTTTATATTTAGGACAGAACTAAAAACCGTGAGTATGTCTGTATGTGAAGTATACAGAATTTATTCCTCTTAATATAGTGATTATTTCTTGGTGTACCTGGCACAATTTATCTTGACAAAGTCTGGTGGTTCCAAATGAAATATCATAAACAATTGCCACTGTCATCACAATAGGGGTCTAATTATGATATAATTGTAACATATGTATAAACACAGCAATATGCAACATGTAAATATCATTACATGTTTGTGTAGCTTTATTAAATATTTTGACCATTTAAACATATATTTGAACTGCTTTTGTGTGGGTCTTTTAATTAATTTTATATATATTTTCAAATTATTGATTATAAACAAATTTGCATAGATGGAACATAATTTTCTTGCAGTCAAAAATGAAAATTATGAGAATTTTTAATCATCAAAACCTCATTTATATCACAATGAAAATTACTGCTATATATGATTTTGATCAAAGAGTATCCAACAAAGTAAAATCTAGAAAACAAGTACAATGAATAGTACTAGCACTAGGTTAATTTATAGAAATATAATGCTATTTTTTTCTGATTTTTACTCTATCACTTACTAGATGTGACCTTAGGTAAATTAACTAACTGTTTTGTACTGTAAGGCATTTACAGCAAGAAGGTGACAATAATATGTGTTAAGAGATCACATAGTAAAAACACTTTTACTGGAGTAAAAACACTGGACTTAAACTGACCATTTTATGAACTTGAGTTCTATTCAATCTTTCTGGTTCTTAGTTTCTTCATATACAGAATGTAGATCAAAAGCCTACATGATTACAATTTTTTTTTCAAGTTTACAAAAGCATTTGATGGGAGCACATCCAGCCTGAATATAGTGGTAAAAAGTTAAGAGTTTTTCTCTTTACTTCATAGCAACAAGAAAGATGAGAAACAAATTTAGGAACCAGCCAAATTGCAGCCCCCAAAGAGGGTTATAGCTGCCAAAAGCAGCAGAGATAGATCATAAGGCATACAGAAAAGAGGAGAGCAAAGAGAGAAAAATTATCCACAAAAATAATTCATAATGGAAGATCCATTATAACTTTAATTAGGGATGAGTGGCACATTATGATCTAAAAATCATAAATTCCTCATTTGCAGCCAAAAAATAATGTGGTTGTGTCAATCAATGGCAAAGGCTTGTCTGGACCCATTGTCGAAAAGGCAAAGGAGATGGCCTATAGCGATGCTACATATTCTCCATTTGGTCCCTCCCCTCTTTCTCACCAACTTTGTTTCTTGGGAGGCTGATACTTTGGGTCTGCATCAACAGGACACCTGGGCCTTCTATGATAAGTTTTGGCCAATGACAGGGAATAGTAGGGCATCTAATAGAAGGAATGGGAAGACATTATATTATTTATTATCCCACCCTGCTCCCTAACAGATTGCGTGGCAATTTCAATATGTTAAAGCTGCAGCTTCTGCCACGAAGTCCACACCTCCAAGGCCCCCTCTTTCTGCAGGCATAGAAGTGCTCTTGCTGGTCCTGGGTTGCCTCAGTTATTCTGGTCAATTCTCCTAAACCCTGCCCATACCCTTGTAAATATTTCATCCATGTCTATTTGAGTATTCCATCTTTGTTTTCCTATTCAATATCCAATGATTCTATATTTTATACCAGATGTAATTTTGGACATAGATCCTAAAAATGTCATTTAGTAATTGGAATACTTATATATTTGAAAAGTAATGGGTCTTTGAAAAATAAGAATGAGACACTTGAGTGGACCCAGATAAGGCTGAGAATCCCCAATTATCCCTGAATACTTCTTGTAGAGAAGAGCAGTGCCTGTCTCACATCTGAGTTTTTCCTTGCATAAATGCATTCTAATGACTTGGACTAGAGCAGCTGCCTCACAAAGGGTTGACAGTTCTCTGTAGTACCCACTCATTGTCTTCCAGCCACTATTAAAATTAACGTTTCTCAAAGCCCAGATAGAGAACTACCAACCTGGTCCAGAAGAAGGTGTCTATACAGTGAAAGAGTTGCAGACTCTTACCAAGTTTTCTTGGTAGGAGATGGGGTTCCATGTGGAATAGTAGATGTTAGGGATATTAGACTAAAAAAGAGGAAGTAAAGCCTTGTCTTAATGATATGGGATTTAATGCATTGGCTAAAAAATTGTGAGTGCCATTAATAGTCTCTATGCTAGATAATTGAAGTTTGACTCAATAACGAGGGCCCAATTTGTGGTCAGGCATTCTTTACTCAACCATACTCCACAGAAGGGTATGGAATCCGTACCCCTCAGCATTAAGAAATGCTGAAGAAACTGAGAAATGCATTGAGTAAGGGGGAAAAGGAAAGAACACCAGCACTTCTGAGAATCTCTGGGTTTTCATTGTTTCTAATAAGAAATGATTATGGAAGATGTTTCAGTGGAATTAGGATCCCTGCTTTCAATGGAAATAATGAGCATTTTGAGCAGTAGAAGCCAGTTGTTAGCACTTAACCTTCTGAGAGCCCAATAGAATAAATGGTGGATGAAATCAACATAGCCAGTCCACAGGGACAGATCAGTAATCAGAGTGATTAGACCAGCAGAGATTTGTGGAGGAAGCTAATTGATTACAGGGTCCTTAGGATTGGAACAGATGGGGAGCCTATGAAGGTACCATTTGGAATATATAATTAAAAAAATTCTTGGTCTGGTGGGAAGATTCCTAAGTCAACATGAATGCATGCATGCTCTCTCTGGCTCTCTCTCTCACACACACACGCGCACACACACACCCTCAATAAAGTAGGAATAGATAAATACTTTCTCAGTGTTTTTGTGTTTTCTATTTCACACAAAAAGCCAGTGTAAATATTATCAATACATTATACACATACAGTACACCCTCCATGTGCAGAGGTTCTGCAACTGCAGATAGATATGAAGTGTGACTGTAAGGGACTTGAGCATCTGCTGATTTTCATAACCACAGGAGTCCTGAAACCAATCCCTTATGGGTACAGAGTGGTGACTCTATACAGTGTATCAATATATTAAACAAGCATCAATATGGTGTTTAATAGACTACCACAAATCTGCATATTGTAAACAACAAATATATTTTGCTCACAGTTTTTCAGGCTTAGGAATTCAGGAAGGGATTTGTTGGGGCTAGTCTCACTTGAGGTCCTTCACGCAAATGCAGTTAGTGGCCAGCAGGGCTGCAGTCATCTGAAAGCTCCACTGTGCTAGACACCTGAGAAGGACAGTGGCATGTTGATGCTGGATATCAGGTGGAGCTCATTTGGGCTGTTGACAGGAGGTCCTAATAGTGCTTCTCTAGCATGGTATTCTCAGCATAGTGGGACATCTGATTATGGCACCTGGCTTTCCCAAAAGTAAGCCAGCTGAAAGATAAATGACGTTTTCTGAACTAACTTCAGAAAGTATTACAACTGAGCTTCGAAACTCAGCCGAGGCTTAAGGGATATTTTTAATAGTTATGTGCTGTATGTAATGAAATGAAAGTCTCTCCTACCTATATTAAAAGAGTGAAGTACAAATAATAGATGTAGGAGAATACCCCTTATATTTAAAGAGGGAACATATATATGCATATATCTCTAAATGCAAAAATTATCTCCTGAACTGTACAGGAGAAGTTAATAACAATTGATGTCTTTGGGAAGTGGATTGGATGACAGAGACAAGTCTAGAAACATGATGGTACTCTGATACCTTTTACATGGTTTGAATACTCTACCTTTTCCAAAAAACAATGAAAAGGTAAAATAAAAAATTTTGTAAAGTGCAAATAAGTACACAAACAAAAGTATATTAGCCTGTGTTAGATGCAAAATCATGTTTGATATGCTGTGTTTTGAAAGAGCATTTTTTAAGCAAGGCATATTAAAAGTCACAGTATAGTATACATGGAGTGAAATGCACATCTATTAAGTGCGACAGTGTGATGAATATTAGCCTATGTACACAACCATAAAACCACTACTTAGATTAAGATATAGATCATTTGTCTCACCTCTGAAGTTTATGCTCCTTCCCAGGCCATTGCTTCTCCCTTTTCCTGTGCTGCTGAGGCACTCACGGTTTTAATTTATTTCACTCTATAGACTTTATCTATATAGATAAACTATGATTTAGAAATTTGTACAAATGGACTCATACAGTAATATGACTTCTTATACTCAGCATAATATTCTTGAGATTAATCCACATTATTGTGTATATCATTAGTTTGTTTCTTTCTATTGCTGAGTAGAACTATATTTGTATAAACATTCTCTGTTTTTAAGCCATTCTCCTGTTGGTGGTTAGAATAATTTCAAAGTTGTTAACATTATGACTAGTGTTGTTAAAAATATTGTTATTCAATTGTATGTGTACCTATGTTTTCAATTCTTTTGGGAAAGTACAAAAAAGTGGAATTGGTGTATTAGATGTGTACATGTTTATAACTCTATAAGCAAATTCCAAATCATTTTCAAAAGAGTTACATCATGCTACTAATTACAAATACTATACAAAAATTCTAATGAAGAGTAATTTTTGGAGTCATTATAATTTGAGAAAATTTTTTGACCTTTCTGACACCAAATTCTCATTATTTGTGTAATAGAATTAACAATACATAAAGAATGCATGCACTTGAAGAATGATACATAAAGAATTTCACTAAACATGTTTCTTTTCTCTGTTCTTTCTTTCCTTCCACTGAGTAAAAATAGTTCCCAAATTAGATATGTCTTACTTATGTATTTCTCTAGGTGAAAATGATTAAGTGACTTAAAAACAGATAAACATTTGAGTCATTAAGAGTCATGTGATGAGCTTGTTGAGTACATCTAGGTTGCTGGGAATCACAGATCAGTTATAAGGCACAGAGGCAGACCAAATAATCTCAGGCAAATAGCATCCTGTCCACAATTTCTGATACAAAGTTTCAGAATATGGAGATTTACGATTTCATTGAAATAATTGAATGACATTTGGACCTACATCTGAGTTTGTAATTAGAAAACTTTCAAAGCTGTTAAAAATAAGGATTGCAAATATTTAGGAATAGTAGAAAAAGCCTTGCTTTCTTACTTGACATAGAGGAGCTCTATTATAATATTACTTCTAAAAGTTTACAGAAATTTTTTTTAAAGATCATGCTCATTTACGTGCATTCATCAAAAATTAGGCTGCACCCAGTACACAAATTGAGTATGAAGAGACATGACATTATTGATTTTCAACTCCCTCTGTATTTAGGAGTATCATTTTTAACAACAGGTATAAAATTAATCAATCTACTGTATGAGCTATTGGAGGAAAAAACACTGTGAAATTTTTGACTTTTAAAACCAACCTTAAATAATTGATTTCCATAAGATTTAGGCTGCTATTAAAATTTAAAATGAAAATAAAGGAATTTTCTTTTTTTTTTTTTTTGCCTCCCAGCTGAACATGTACTTATAAAACAGAACCAAATCTAAGTCAGGAGAAAATTTTCTTAATTAGTACATTGAGTTTGGATTTGATGCTTTTATCCTTCAAATTTTATAATACTAATTCTGAAATAACAAGTTTTTACTGTATGTTGTAATTTAGAAAGATTTTTCATGTCTTTGTAATATTTCTATTTATTATTGAAAAAAGTTACAAGCTCAGTTTTTGAAATGAGGGATATTGAAAGACAAGGTTGTAGGGACAGGTCTCACTATGTATCACATGTCTCCAGGAATCTCCTTTGTTCAGCAACATCCCTGACAATTGCTAACATTTTCTCTAGTTATTTAGAAAGCAAAACTTGTGGTGGGGTTTAGGAGGAAAGTATAATTGTTGAAATATTGTTCAAGCAGTAGACACGAAAACTATGCTAACATATGCTCTGGCATATGATAGTCAATTAATATGTATCTGTTGGAAGAAGGAAGGAAGGAAGGAAATAAGGAAGGAAGGAAATGAAGGAAAGAAGGTGTTGCAGGAAGTCAGGGACCCTGAACGTAGGTACCTGCTGAAGTGGTGACAGAAGAACATAAATTGTGAAGATTTCGTGGACATTTATCACTTCCCCAATCAATACTCTTATAATTTCCTATGCTTGTCTTTACTTTAATCTCTTAATCCCATCATCTTCGTAAGCTGAGGATGTATGTTGCCTAAGGTCCCTGTGATGATTGCATTAACTGCATAAATTGTTCCTAGAGCATGTGTGTTTGAACAATATGAAATCTGGGCACCTTGAAAAAAGAACAGGATAACAGCAATGTTCAGGGAACAAGGGAGATAACCATTAGGTCTGACTGCCTGGGAGCCAGGCAGGACAGAGCCATATTTCTCTCATTGCCGAAAATGGATAAGAGAAATATCACTGAATTCTTTCCCCAGTGAGGAATATTAATAATCAACAGCCCTGGGAAAAGAATGCTTTCCCAGAGGGGCCCTCTAAAATGGCCGCTCTGGGGATGTCTGCCTTATGCAGTTGTAGATAAGGGATGTAACACGCCCTGGCCTCCTGCAGTACCCCCAGGCTTGCTAGGATTAGGAAATTCCAGCCTGGCGAATTCTAGTCAGACCAATTCTCTGCTCTTGAATCCTGTTAAGATGTTTATCAATGACAATGCATGCACAGTGGGAGATGGAACTTCATTAGTAATTCTAGTTTCACCCTGACCCTGTGATCTTGCCCTGACCTTCTGCCTTGTGATCTTTTGTTGCCCTTGAAGCATGTGATCTCTGTGACCCACACCCTATTCGTACACTCCCTCCTCTTTGAAAATTGCTAATAAAAACTTGCTGGTCTTATGGCTCAGGGGGCATCATGGAACTTGCTGACATATGATGTCTCTCCCGGACACCCAGCTTTAAAATGTTTCTCTTTTGTACTCTTTCCCTTTATTTCTCAGACTGGCCAACACTTAGGGAAAATAGAAAAGAACCCACGTTGAAATATTGGGGGCTTCTGGGAAGTGAGGAGCGCCTCTGCCCGGCCGCCACCCCATATGGGAAGTGAGGAGCGCCTCTGCCTGACCACTCCGTCTGGGAGGTGAGGAGCGCCTCTGCCCAGCCGCCCCGTCTGGGAGGTGAGGAGTGCCTCTGCCCGGCCGTCACCCCGTCTGGGAGGAAGTGAGGAGCACCTCTGCCCGGCTGCCCCGTCTGGGAGATGAGGAGCACCTCTGCCCGGCCGCCCCGTCTGGGAGATGAGGAGCACCTCTGCCCGGCCGCCCCGTCTGGGAGGTGAGGAGTGCCTCTGCCCAGCTGCCACCCCGTCTGGGAGGAAGTGAGGAGCACCTCTGCCCGGCCGCCCCCTCTGGGAAGTGAGGAGCGCCTCTGCCTGGCCGCCACCCCGTCTGGGAGGAAGTGAGGAGCGCCTCCGCCTGGCTGCCCCATCTGGGAAGGGAGGAGCACCTCTGCCCGGCCGCCACACCGTCTGGGAAGTGAGGAGCGCCTCTGCCTGGCTGCCCCATCTGGGAAGGGAGGAGCACCTCTGCCCAGCGGCCACACCGTCTGGGAAGTGAGGAGCGCCTCTGCCTGGTCGCCCCATCTAGGAGGTGAGGAGCGCCTCTGCCCGGCCGCCCAGTCTGGGAAGTGAGGAGCGCCTCTGCCCGGCCGCCCAGTCTGGGAGGTGAGGAGCGCCTCTGCCCGGCCGCCACCCCATCTGGGAGGAAGTGAGGAGCGCCTCTGCCCGGCCGCCCCCTCTGGGAAGTGAGGAGCGCCTCTGCTCGGCCGCCCCCTCTGGGAAGTGAGGAGCGCCTCTGTTCGGCCGCCCCGTCGGGGAAGTGAGGAGCGCCTCTGCCCGGCCGCCCCGTCTGGGAGGTGAGGAGCGCCTCTGCCCGGCTGCCACCCGGTCTGGGAGGAACTGAGGAGCGCCTCTGCCCGGGCGGCCCCGTCTGGGAAGCGAGGAGCGCCTCTGCCTGGGCGGCCCCGTCGGGGAAGTGAGGAGCGCCTCTGCCCGGCCGCCCCGTCTGGGAGGAGAGGAGCGCCTCTGCCCGGGCAGCCCCGTCTGGGAAGCGAGGGGCGCCTCTGCCCAGCCGCCCTGTCTGGGAGGTGAGGAGCGCCTCTGCCCGGCTGCCCTGTCTGGGAGGTGTACCCAACAGCTCCGAAGAGACAGCGACCATCGGGAGCGGGCCATGAGGACGATGGCGGTTTTGTTGAAGAGAAGGGGAGGAAGTGTGGGGAAAGGAAGGAGAGATCAGATTGTTGCTGTGTCTGTGTAGAAAGGGGTGGGCATAGGAGACTCCATTTTGTTCTGACTAGGAGAAATTCTTCTGCCTTGGGATGCTGTTGATCTATGGCCTTTTCCCCAGCCCCCTGCTCTCTGAAACATGTGCTGTGTCAACTCAGGGTTAAATGGATTAAGGGTGGTGCAAGATGTGCTTTGTTAAACAGATGCTTGAAGGCAGCATGCTCTTTAAGAGTCATCACCACTCCCTAATCTCAAGTACTCAGGGGCACAAACACTGCAGAAGGCCGCAGGGTCCTCTGCCTAGGAAAACCAGAGACCTTTGTTCATGTGTTTATCTCCTGACCTTCTCTCCACTATTATCCTATGACCCTGCCATATCCCCCTCTCCGAGAAACACCCAAGAATGATCAATAAATACTTCAGAAATTAAAAAAAAAAAAAAAAAAAAGAAATATTGGGGGCTGTTTCCCCCGATAGAAGGAAGGAAGGAAATAAGGAAGGAAGGAAATAAGGAAGGAAGGAAGAAGGAAGGAAATAAGGAAGGAAGGGAGGGAAGAAGGAAGGAAATAAGGAAGGAAGGGAGGGAAGAAGGAAGGAAGGAAGGAAGGAATCCAGAGAAGAAGGGAGGAAAAGAAGAAGGGAAGAAAAAAGGCTTGTTTTGGATTAAAAATAATTTTTCATTTCAACATGAAAAAATAAGTTTAAGTCAAGATTCAGGAACTTTTTCCCTCCTTATGACTTATTGTTACCTTAAGAATCTTCTGGATTCAAAATAAATTTCTTGTAAATCAAGTTCTTATAAAACACAGAACCAAAAATATTGGCACTATTTTTATAAGCTTAAAAAAGACTTCCAAGCGTGACACAAAGGTAGAGACCAAAAAGAAGAGCATCAACAAACTGTGTCCATAAATTGCTAGTCTTAATATTAAAAAAACATAAAAACTTCAGAAATAATTAAAATTATACAAAAGAAATGAAGTAAATTTCAGAAAAAATAAAAAATAACATTAAACATAGAAATTATACTTAAAGAACTACAAATTAAAACAATAATGAAATATCATTTGTCTTACAGTTTTCAAGTGTAGTATTTTAGGGATTATCTATCTTATGCTGTGGATAGAAATATAAATTAATACAATCTTCCTGGAATGCAACTTGGCAATATCTATCTCAATTTTAAATGGACTTATTTTTTGATTCAAGAAGGACATACATATGCCCAAAGTATATTTTCACTATGGGATTATAGGTAATGGCAAAAAATTGGAAATAACCAAAATGTCTACTTATACAGCTTAATTAAACAAATATGCCAAAACATATAAGGGAATATTATGCTCATTGTATTGTATTTTTTTACTTTTGAAATTTATATATGAACTAAAAATTGTACAATAAAAAAAATCTTTGTCATTAACCTAGTTGAACTATTTTGGTCCTTTTCACAAAGGTAGTTGTGTACTGAAGATAATATACAAATAATATGTTTCAATTAATTATCATATTTTAACACGCGTTTCTTGAAATTTAATGACATGGATTGCATCGTGTCTCAAGAATATGTACTATTGCACAACTTGTAGATATAGACAGATTTCTCATCTGTCAATAAATTCTGCACAGTTCTGCTCAGCTGATTTATTTTCCTTTATAATAATATTGAAAGCATGCATATATTTAGATGATAATCAATTTCTAATGCAAACATATTAAGTTTGTGTGATGAAAAAAGTAAAATATTCACACATTGCATATGAATTTTCCCTTTATAATTTGAAATATTCCATCCTATGAAACTATAATCACCACATCATCCAGTTGCATTACTAAGTATATATTAAAAGCAGTTTGTTTACAATATATAGGCATTTAAAACTTGATGTGTATTTAATTAATTAAAATAAATACTATGTGAAAATATTTGAATATTCAACTTTAAACTTTAATGCCTAACCCATAATTATAAAAATATGGCCTTATTATGTACTGAACGGCTCTCTTTTGAGACAATTTTTAAAAGTATGAACAAATACAATGCAATTTCACAAATGAAGGTTCTAAAACTTTATAATGTTTTAAAATTTATATGTTGCAAGTTTGTGTAAAATTGTATTTAGAAACTACATAGTTTAGATTAAAAGACAAAGAAGTTGGGAGACTGAAATAAGATTATCAATATATCAATATAGAGAAATTTAGATTCAGATTCATATTTCCTTGTAATTTTTAAGTCTCAATCACTGAGTTGGTTTGGGAAACAAACATGTTGAAACTTGAATAATTTGAATAGTTCAGGCAAAAGCTTTCTTCTAATTCAGTTACCCATATAAAAGAATTGCTTTTGTTCAACTGGCTTGAAAAAATAGAATTGTTAAAAATATTCTTACTTAAACATTGACAACACCCTTACATAATGTACAGCTAAGATCTACATAATGGGATAAAGCTAGTTAGGTTGGAAATGGAAAGCTGCATAGAATTAGCTTATTTTAATGATATAATTTAAGCTTATAAAATATTTAGTTTTTTAATTCTCAAATACAGTGAGGAGTATGGCATAAACATGATAGCAGCTAAATTCACTGATTGTTGTTCACCAAAACTGCTGTGTTGATATGTTTCATTGCCTCCTTGTTTATTTCCTGTTGAGACCACTTTAAATAATAAAAAAGTGTGTATGTTATCCTACCTTATTTCTAACTAAGAAATAAGAAGAGAATCACAGAAAAACAGATTCTTTATTTTCCCTTTCTAAATTGTCTTCCCTATGTTACTTGGATAAGACATATATCTTAAAATGACCTTTAGAAATTTCATATGAATAATCATAGTTCCCCCGCTATATCTGATTTAGTTCCAGTAGAATATTATTATTCAAACCAGTACTGCTGAGCAGTAACTAGAAATTAAGAATACATTAAGTTTTTGAAACAGTGCATCGTTCAGGAATCTACCCTATTAGATGTAATACCCAGATAATAAATATATACATTAATTTAGGAAGACAGAAATTCTTCAATTGGCCTACTTTATCTATTATATTGTAGTGGCAAACATTGTTTTAATCAGATAAAAGATTGCAAAGAATATGTTATCATATTTCATACTGAAATTATTATTCTTTCTCAGAGAATTGGATATATTCAATTTCTAGCTACAGCACAATCACAGCATTCTAGTCTGAAAGCCTTTTTAAATGGCTTACATGTGTAGTGATGTTTATCTTCTCCTATGGCACATACAGTACTCTTTCCAAGTAAAATGTGCAAATGTAGATCAGTCAAAAAAATTTATTTAGCCAAAAAAATAGTAACAGCAACTTTATTTGGTAAGTAGGAATAAAATGATCATAATCTATTGTTTCTAGCTAAATTTGACAGTATTTTATCTTTTGGATAAAACTAATTCAGTAATTCAATATATTACTTTAATATATACATTAAATCTTATTTTTAATTTACTAGTTGAAAACAGCTTCTTGAATGCTTTGACTGAGAAGAGGGAGGTTAATATTGAACAGAATTCTTTCACTGTCCCCTTAACTGTTAAGAGTGGTTCCAGGAATGATGCATCAGTCTGTTGCAGCAGACCTCTCTTGTCGTCTAAACACAACCACAGGCTTTTCTGGATGTCAAGGCCCAGCTTTAATAACTAGTGCTTATTTAATCGAGACAAATGAAGCTCTCTAAATGATTGGCAGCTTAAAGTCTGACAGATCTGTCGGCTCTTATCTTTCAAATGAGAGTGAAATTGAGCAGCTTAACACTGTGCAGAGGGTGGCTACAGCAGAGCATTGAGGCCATAAATATACATCTTTAAATGGGTACAATATATCTATTTTACCCAATCTCATATGGGAAACAGATTTTACATGATTTAACCGGTTCTATTTTTTTGAAAAAATGTGATTAGCTAATGTGGTTTAATATCTGGAAAACTCCACGAATGTATTTTACCAATAAATTGAATGTAGCTTGTAACTTGCCTTTTTCTTTGGCTAATATGTTTGGTACAATTAAAGAAATAAATAAGGGAGAATAAAAGGCCCCCTCTAGTCCTGTTTCTACATTTCATTTATATTTTATCCTTACATTGTGAACAATTGATGCCATTTTTTTATGTCTTGTGTTTTTGACATGAGAATCCAGTGTTTTAAATTATATTAGTGTGGTAATTGGCTTTTAACAACATAGCAGCTTTTGGACGTTCTTCTTTAAAAACTGATTTCATTTAGGAGATGTATTTTCATGTCACCAAAAATGAATGTTCAGACATGTGCATATTTTTAGTTACAACAACCATTTATTAAACCCCAGCAGTGTGCTGTGCATTTTATAAATACGTATTTGTAAAATGATGTATATTTTTAATTTTTACAATGGCTCTTTGAGGTGTGTGTTATTTTCTCCTGTGCAAGTTAACTAATACACCAAAGGTCACAGAGCAAAATAAGAGAATTGTATTTGACTTCAACATTCTTTTTCTTAATCGTACATTTTTTCCTTAATGTAATAACTTAAATGAGAAGAGATATTATATACTCTTCAGTCAATTTTTAGAAATAGCCAGATTACTTCAATTTTATGGCATACATTCACATGATATTATCATGGAAAAAAATTATCAATAGCATTCAAAAAAGTGAATCTAATATGTATTAAATGAATTTCCAAGCATTGGAAATCAAATTGCTTATGTAGGACTGATATTAACTACTTGATTATATAATAGGGCTACTCAAAAAATCTGCTGAAAAATTTTACAATATTATTATTCATGATCATGTATACATGTGTGTGTTATGCTTGTTTAACCTGTTAGTCTTTAATAATCAAAGTAATTAAAATAAGTGAAAATATCAGAAGTTAGGAGACACAATAAGTAAACCAGTAGATTCATGTGGTTATGGTAAAATTATGGGAAGACCATTATGGATTGATCTAGGTGATACCGGATGTAAAACTAGTTTAACCAGATTGCATAGACGATGATCAAAGTTAGAAACCAAATGGTTGGGATAGTCATGGGGCTGCCAGTTATGGCTTATTATAGGGAGGGCTGGAACTGCACATGTCCAGAATTGATTCCAGGTATTGAGGTGTGCAACAGGCTAGCACTGCACATGCATGGCAGTAGCTGAGATCAGAGGACTAGGTTCCTGGTATATGAAGTAGCAGTCAGGCACAAAGCCAGTGAACTTTAATTGTCCCAGAAAAAAATCCATTTTGAAATTCTCTATTTTACAAGGAAATGAGATGTCTAGAATCTCTATTTCTCTTTCATTAAAATTTGTTGATTAGGTTTTAGCTAACTTAGTTATACTTTCACTAAATAAATTTCTTTCATCTATCTTGAAAAAGTTAACTCCATGCTTCAAAAGTTAGCTTCAAGTGTCTTACTCTTACTGCTCTTTGAAGTTCACATTCTTTGAAGACTCAAACTATTTCATTTTCTATTAGGAAGCGCAGCCCTTCTTGCCTGGGCTGGCAAGAAGACAACAGCCCAGGAGGAACTAAAGTTGCATTTCCCTGTTAAACTCTATTCCCAAGTATCAGAATCTTCTCTGATTTGGGCCTGGTTGTACATCCAAAGTTGAGAAAAGTATTTTTGAACACTTCACTTCATGGAGTATGCTGGATGAATAAGGAATCCAATATCTTCTGCAAACATGCTTGTGTCATAGACTACACAGGCTCCATTTCCATAAAGTCCCCATGTAAGGGAAATTGCTCTCCTCATTTTGGAAGGAAACATATTTTTTCTAATATTCCTTTCTCCCAGAACCTTCTGTTGATTGATCTTTTGTAGTTCTACCCAGGATATTAAACTCCTATTAACTTGTATTTGTTTTCCAGGGAAATTAATGCCTCATTTAATGATCTTTAATTAAATTTATACAGATTAGGTATTGAATTTTTATATCATCAATAATTCCAAACCCAAATAATTATTTCCAAACTGTCACTCTTTAAGTGTGTTCTATTACTCGGTCTCCTCTTCTGACACCAACCCTAGTTGTACCAGACTCTGATCTCTCTGGGTCCTCTCTTCTTACTGAGCCCTGTGTTTGCTCGGGGCTTAGATTATTTCTGAGGCATACAGCACAAGAAGGTAAACAGTTGCATTTGACTAAATTGGCAAATAACACCATCAAAAGGCCAACTTCAAATGACTAGGACATGAATTGGCTAATATTTACATGTACGATTTACTGGCTTTCGATATTATGAATTTGGTGGGAATTCTTTTTTTTTTTGAGATGGAGTTTTGCTCTTGTTGCCTAGGCTGGAGTGCAATGGTGCAATCTTGGCTCACTGCAACCTCTGCCTCTCGGGTTCAAGTGATTCTCCTGCCTCAGCTTCCTGAGTAGCTGGGATTACCCGCCACTACATCTGGCTAATTTTGTATTTTTAGTACAGACGGGTTTCTCCATGTTGGTCAGGTTGGTCTCAAACTCCCGACCTCAGGCCTTGGCCTGCCAAAGTGCTGGGACTACAGGCGTGAGCCACTGGGCCCGGCCAGTCTGAAGAAAAAAAGATTTTAATCATAATTTAGCAAAAATATGTTGTTTTCCCCAATTTATAAGGAGGATGTATACTTTCTCATATGAAATAATACAAATATTTACCTCATATAATTTTATCATCAATTTAACAAGCAATAAGTGTTTCTTAAAAGTGTTGAAAAAGTGAATTTTTGGGTGAATGAAAAACAAAATTGTTGAAAATGATAAATAACATTAAATAATATTGTTTGTCATCATTGTAAGAGTAAATTATTATTTTAAAATATTTTAATATAAATATAAAATGCAGTTCAGGTGATTAACTTCATCTATATTACTAGTAATTTAACTAGATTTGGGGGCTGGATATTCTGTGAAGGCAATCATAATAGTCTTTCTGGTGCAGTATCAATAATGCTGACTATCAAGCTAACTATGTACTAGGCCCTCAAATATATTTTAGATAAATATCTAGAGGATATATTTTTAACTGCTCTTTTAATGCATTGTCCTCAAATATTAAATACTTCACATGAAATTCTAAAAGTGATTGGACATTAAACCCTTAAAAATTAACATATTTGAGAGATGACATTAGCCATTAATACTATGAATCCATACAATTAGATAAAGAGCATTAGTAAAAGTATACCACCATATATTTTAAATCAACTTTTAATAAATGTTTAAATTAATTTTTTAACTTTGAGATTTACAGAAAAATTGCAAAGAGAGTACAGTCAGTACATTTTCCCATTATTAAAATCTTATATTAGTATGATACATTTATCACAATTAATAAACGAATATTAATACATTTGTATTCACTGAAGTCCATGCTTCATTTAGATTTCCTTAGTTTTTCTTAATATCCTTTTCTCTTCAAGCATCCCATCCAAGATACAACATGGCATTCAATCATCAGGCCTCTCTAGGCTTTCCTTATTCTTGTTTTTAATAACTTTGAAAGTTGTGAGAAATACTGTTTATGCATTTTGTAGAATGTCCCACAATTGGGATTTTTCTAATTTCTTTTATGATTACACTGATGTTAGGAATTTTGAGGAGGGCAAGTCATAGAGGAAAAGAGCCATTTTAATTAACTCATATCAAGCATAGACACTATCAACATAAATTATCACTGCTTATATTGACCTTGATCGCCTCGCTATAATACTGTTTGTAAGATTTCACCACAGTAAAATTATTCTTTATTTTTTCTCCCTTTCCATAATGTATTCTTTTGAAGAAAGTTACTACAGGTGGTTTTCAGTATTCATGGGTTCTGTATTTACAGATTCAAACAACTGTAGATCACACATATATTTTTTAAAAACAATGCACAATAAAAATAACAATACAAGAATTAAAAAGAATACAATTAAAAATACAGTATAAATATTCACATAGCATTTATGTATTTAGATTGCATTTGTATTGTAAATCATCTAGAGTTGATTTAAAGTATATGAGAGAAAGTGGATGTGTGTAGGCTATATGCAAATACTATGACATTTTATACAAGAAACTTGACTACCCACTGATTTTGGTGTGGGGCAGTTGTCTTCAAGTCAATCTCCCAGGATACTGAGGGATGACTATATGTGCAACCCACACTAAAGGAGTTGGGAGTTATGCCTCCTCTGGGAGTTATGCCTCCTCTTTGTTAGAGCAGAGTATGTACGTATTTATTTAGGACTCTGTTTCAAGAGTGATTTGTCTCTTCCACCCATTTATTTATTTAATCATTTATCTGTATCATTCTGGACTCATGGATATTTATTTGACACATTGAGTTATAATGCAATTCTACTTTATTGTTGTAGTTGATCCAATTGTTCTTGCTTTGGTTATTGGGAGTTCTTTAACTTCCGTATACTTTTTGGCATATCACCATCATTTTGTGTAGGTGGGTTTTTGTTTTAGCAGTTGTTTGTTCATTTGGTACTTCCTTACTTTCTGGAACAACTAGGTACTCCAAAACCATCTTTTGTATTTCCTGCCCCAATCTTAAATCTAGCCATTTCTCCAAGGAGCCCTAATTCTTTTCATTAAAAAATAGAATTTGAAACCAAGGTCCAGCTGCAAGTTTGCATTACTTACTTATTAGTTACAGGAGGTTTCTTGCCAATTCTTGGGGTTTTTTATATAGACAACTATGTTATTTGTGAACAAGATAGGTTTTCTTTCTTTTCAGTGTGTGCACTTTTTATCTCCTTTTGTGTGTTTGTGGTAAAGCCTTGCTAGGCCTTCCAATAAAATACTGAATAGAAGTAGTGAGAAAGATGACATCCTCCCAGTTTGCGTGGAAAAGTATCTGGTTTCTCACTGTTCTCAAGTTATTCTACACTCATACTCCAAAAATTTGTCAAAACTACCATGTAAAGTTTTATTTTTAATATTTTTTTAACCAGTTTATGCCCAGTAGCCTTTGCTCTAAGAAAATCTTGGTTCTCACTCTTTTGATTTGCCTGTCTCTCCAGATTTTGGGGTAGCAGATTGTACAGAATCCTCAGTTCCATAACTCTGTAAATGTGCTCCAAATGTGTTGCAGCTTCTGGGGAGTGAGTGAGATGTTGTTGTGCAATAGTGGGAAATGTTTTCATTTTTATTATAAACCCTTTTGTATTATCAAATATACAATCATGTATTTCTGAACTTTAACTTGGGAAAGGTCTAAATTCAGTTGTTGAGTTGTAGTACATTCTACTAAGTTTATGTTTCTTTGACATCCATTTTAGATGTAAGTTTGACTTTCTCATATCAGAAACAGGGATTATGCACCCTTGGAACACTTCCAGATCTCTACCTCCTACCAATTTCACAAAAATTTGATTCAAATATTTGCCTCATGGAACTGTTTCCTGGCAACCACTTCCCTATGGGACAGCAGATACAACCTAGTTGACTTGCCCCCTATTCCCACCCCCACCATATGGCCTGTGCAGTTATGCCACAGTGACACCCTCTCACAGCATGCCTGCATGGAGCACCGACCTGCTTACTTTGAACCCGCCAATAAGAAGTTAATACAGAAAACCTGCTTGGGTAACACCGTGGACCCCAATAAAGGCTTTTACACTCAGGTCACTTGCCCTTGCTCTCTCTTGCTCCCCACTGTGGTTGAATTTGTGTGTTCCAGATGGCTCCCCACTTTCATTGGCTCTGTGAGGCATACCACCCTCTTCTCTCTCTAAGTAATAAAGCTGTTTCCATTATTTCCTGTGTTTTGTTGTCCTGCCTCCTCTGTGTCTCACTAGACCACATAAAACCACTCTGGAATCTAACTATCCTCCCAGTCAGGGCTTTCTTAGAGTGTGGCTATCTTGGTAGGAATAACTGCACACTGTCAGACAAGAACCACTGGAGTGTGTGCAAGTATAAACAAGCTTCCTGTAAGAGGAACACCTGGCCACAGGTCAGGCAATTAGGCATTAGGCCATCTGCCAGCATAAAGAAGTATCCTCTGAGGCACACACTATAAACATTCATGACCACCTCCACTGAAGCCCTGTAGAGGCAGGGCTAGAGTTCACAGTCACTCTCCAGAGTGACCTCAAGATCAAATTGGAAAGAAATCTCAACACTAGGTAAAAGGGACATAGGAAAACATACATATTTCCTGGCAGCAAGAACCAAAAATATTCCACTGTTTTATTAAATAACCAAAAAGTTGCTTCGATGTGAAATATTACATGTTATTTTCCTTCTGTGAAAAATTTACACCAAGGCATGTTTTAGCCTTTTACCTTTTATATGTCCATTATTTATTATCAATAAATAAATTCAAATATATTTGTAAAAATCAATTTTATTCTTCAGCTAGTTAAACAGAGTCTATCCATTGTGGTGGAGGCATAGATTTTATTACAGGTGCTTAAAAACATTCCGGAAGTGAAATCATGCTACATGAAAGATTAATGATTAGACCTCAGAAGTATATTTTTTAAGAACACCCGTTACAAAGATTTATGCAGAAATGGAGGTGGTGATCCTCAATGTCTGCCACAACTCTTCTTAATAAGAATTTCCAGGAGCTGTCTGTTCCCAACTATTCTAAATAGAACAATTGCAGCAAGCATACATTTTACCCTTTCATATTTTCAGGCATTTTGGGTTTATCTCTTCTCTACATTTGGAATTTCCAATTTGGCAACCCATTCTCTTTGCTCCTTGGAACTTAAAGTAATGATCATTAAAAAGAACAGCTTGCCTTCCTTGTTTGAAAACAATGTTTTGAATGAAGAAGTATTAAATTGAGACTAGTTTGGTCTTTCCACTCAAGACCTCCTCTTTGTAAATAAAAGGTCCTCCTCTTTGTAATACAAAATGTAGCCTGAAGTTTATATTTATTGTCATTCATTTTTTTCCCTATGAGCTTTCTTTTCAGCAAGTTTGAAAAGAGAATTGTGTCCTTTACTTCCAAACAGCATAAGCTCCCTGTAATGTTGACATCTGCATTCAGTTTCTTGCCAAGCATTCTAAGGTAACATTTGTAAAAAGTCTTTCTGGAGATATGGTGAACTAGTTAGATAGTACAGGATGGCTGGAGATCTCTGCCTCTTATTATATATCTTTGAATATAATATCACTTAGTTTAGTTATTATTTTTCATGATAGATTTTGTGGTGAATTGTCACCCTTAATATTCATTTTTGTTGTTGAATGTCTCTAAATGAATTAGATAGTAAGAACCAGACAGTCTGACTCCAGAAAAGTAGAAAGCTTTTATAAAAGGATTTCTATTTACTGCAAGGATTTCTATTCAGTGCATGATGGCCAGATAAGAAAATATACTTAACAAGAATAATAGCATATAAGGTTAATAATATATTGCACTAGATATATGTATTTCATACAAATAGTTTTTATTTGTTAATATTAATTTGTATAATACAAAAAAATGCACATCTAATGCCTGATTTATAGATTAGCTAAAAGGAAGAATATGAAAACAGTATTTTGTGAGGGCTATTTTGTCAGAAAATGTAGATGTTTTCAAATTCCCAGCTTTTAAAGATCAACCATGTGGATTAATATTATCCTTTCAGATGTTAACTGACATTTTTCATTTGGATGAGAAGGGACTGAGCATCATTGTATTAACTAAAGTAGAAATATCAGAAAGTTTAGAAATCTGTTTCTAATTAATATATATTGTGCTTGAGTCTTCATGTGTATTCCTTGTAGCTTCACACACAACGCTAATCATTGCCTCAAATAACACTTCTTTTATGCTATGAATCTACCAGTACCATAAAGACACTTAGAAAATGTTTATTTTAAAAAGTTGCTGGATTCCTAGAAAAGACATACTTAATGATCTGGGAAAATACATAATAAACTCAAGGAAAAACAAATGCACTCTAAGGTTGAATCAGTATGATATTGTATTGTATACACCATATCAATATTTATGTGAGAGAGCTAAATTATCCTATGTGGCAAAATTCCATTAATAATTATTACCTCTGTGTTTTGTTACAGAAAACAGCTTGAAAATTCACTGAAGCCCTGAACTGATACTCTTTGTAATATATTAGGACTATGAAAATTAACTATAATATTTTGTAATGTTCTGTATGAAGTGAATATCCTAAATATTTTCCTATACCCTTAATCAACTGTCTTCACCTCCTTCCTGGATAAGTATATTAGCCACTGTTTGCCAGAGAAAAAGAACCAATAGAATGTGTATACATGTAAAAAGAGATTTGTTTTTTAAAATTGGCTCACATAAGTACAGAGGTTGGCAAGTCTGAAATCTTCAGGGTAAGCCAGCAGGTTGGTGACCCAGGAAGGAACTGATGCTACAGTTCAAGTCTGCTGGTCCTCAGGCTGGAGATCCAGGAAGGGCCAATATTCCAGTTGATGTCCACAGGCAGACTGCCACACAATTCCTTATTGCTCAGAGATGTTGGTCTTTTGTTCTACTCAGGCCCACAACTGATTGGATGAGGCCCATGCATATTATGGAGGGCAACTTGCTTTACACAAAGTCCATCAATTTAAATGTAAATTTCTTCCAAAAACATGCTCACAGAAACATCTCCAATGATAGTTGACCAAACATCTGGGCTCTGTCGCCCAGCCAAGTTGACATAAAAAAATTCCTTACAAGTACATTTACATATTTTCTTTGTGAGTAATGAAAAATGAGTAAAGCAACCAGTGTATTCACTAATTGCAAAAAAAAAAAAAGAGGGGAAATAGAAACAAAATTCTATTACATATTATTCTTTTTATTCCAATTTTCAGAACAGTTGATGCAACATAACGTAGACCCAGCTTTTCACTCATTTTACACAAGATGGCTTGCAAGTTCTTCAAAAAACATATTAGCATGAATAAAGGATTAGCTAAGCTCTACTTATGTAATAAAGAGCAATTATTGTTTAGGTTTTAATGAAACCGCTTACCTAAGTTGCTTTATCACACAAAGTAAAATTCTAACTTCTCTTCCTATGTAAACCTTGTAGTGCCATGCTTGTTTAGTCTAGAAATGTTTATGGTAGAATTTTGTGGGATCATTTCTCAAACATTACTTTGGCAAGAAAGAGAAACAACTTGGGTATATATGCAGGGTCTGAATATTAATTCATTCTAACAGATTTGTAATGATATTACTCAGGGATGGTGACAACTAAAGTAAAGTTGAAAATTTTAGTTGAATATACTTATGGAAAGCTGTAAATATCTAAGTTCCTCTAAACATTTCCCTCTTCCTGCTTATATTGGACTGAGTGTTTATTAGAAGCCTTGGTACTGTAATCATTTAAATAATAAAAATAAATAGCTAAATGTAGCATTTGCTGAAAGTATACTAGAAGCTCTATTAAACATTATCAATGACATTTAATAATATAAAGACAATGTAGGTCCTGATGTAAGACGGGGCAATCTGGATGACTAGCCCATTACTTAAATGGAGTATTTTTAAGAGATAATAAAATATTTTACCTGCATAGCTAGGAAAGAAGAGGGAAGGCATAGAAAAAGGAAGCCGTCCTTTGATGGTAGTACCTAGTGAAAGAAATGTATGAGGAATTTACAAATTGTGTGTTGGGTAAGTTTTGGAGAGATCCTCACCTTTTTGAACTAGTCTGTCATGGTTTAGTAACAGTAGAAGGCACAGAACTTTGGGAACGATGGTATTGAAATACACATTTATTGATTTTGCCTTGTGGCCATCCTGCATGCAATTCCCTGAATCCGTAAATATAGGACGACTTTCTCTTTTCATGTAATAGAGAAAACTAAAACTAAATGGCGTTATATGGGGCTTGAACCATAAACAAATTTGGTCCCAGCAGTTGTTTCACTTCTCCTGTCCAATAGATGATTGAACAGTTGAACAATTTCTTGTTCAATAAAGTTAGAAAACAGATGATGAATTTTTTTATTTTGAGTTATTAGTCTAGCCACTAGGATATCCTTTAAATTACTAAATAACTGGCAACCTCTAAAAAGTAGTGAAGAGAATAGAGAATTTATCGCATCGAGCAATATTTCCATCTTAACTGTTGAAGCCCTACTTTACCAATCACAGGATGGGCAGCCTTTGGGAATTTATATAATTTAACTTAACTTCAACTTTCTTTCTATAAAATGTATTTCATAACACCTGATTTTAGAGTTGCTATTAAGTTTAAATTAGGTAAGTGTACAAAATGTTGCTTTGTATATAGTCTTCAGACAATTAACAATGTTTATTGAGACCCTTTGTTCCAGGAAGTGGACATTTGGCAGTAAACAAAATAGTCAAATTGCCTGTTCTCATGGGGCTTTCATTTTATTGAGTGAGGGGAGAGATAAAAGTAATTAAATGTGTAATTAACCCACAGACAGAAAGCACAGTGGACAAAAATAAAGCAGGGTAATGGCAATAGGCACAACTGTCTTCAAAAGGTTTGCATGTGTTTGTGGGTAGTTGATTCTATTTTTTTTTGTTGTGATAAGGCATCAAGACCCCAAGATGAGGACAGTGAATCACATATTCAATAATCAACAGTGGTGCCATGTGTCCAGCATATATGCAGAGTAAAAGGAGAGACTAGATGAGGTCAGAGAGCTATCAAGTGATCAGAGTATGCCTAGCCTCGTAGGCCACTCTCAGGAACATGGATTCATGCTGAGTACCATGGGCAGCCACTGGCAGCGCTTTTGAATAGAGAAAAGACATGATTTGATACACATTTAAAAAGAATCCCTCTGAAAGCTCTACTGAGAATAGGTTGAAGGTAAGAGTGGGCAGGAATACTCCTTGTGTTGGCTCTTATTATTGTATCCCCATCACTATTTTTAAAAACTATACATTCATCACACGTTTCTTTTATGTAATGTGAATAAAGTTGAATGGCACTGTATAAAATGTCATCACATGAAAAGTGAAGTTAATTTTATTTGTTAATTTAGCGGACTCTATTTGTTTATACTTTTACCTGTCATAAAACTTCTAGTTTTGGTGGTAGCTACAGCAAAAGTAGCCAAAACCGTGGTAGAAGTAACAACAATATTTCTATGTAATTTTTTATATTTTTCTGTCAATGTTTCCATCGATTTCTTATTTCCTTCAGCAGATGAGCTAGATAAAAGGAGTTCTCAACAAGTCATAGTTCTAATTTCACCTATTGTGAATCACCAGAAATCATACTTCTGTCTTGTTTTCTCTGCCATTAACTGTATCCTCACAACACAATTACTTTTTTATGTCTTTAGACCACTGGGAATTTACAAAGACATTAGTAATTTCATAAGCAGCAACAATGACTCCTATTCAGACAAAATATATAGTCATCTATTTGTATTAGTATTAAAGTTTAAGATTTTAGATCTGAAACATATAATTTAGGTCCATTGGCAATACTCACAAAAGGTATGTACAATTATTTGTATGCTTATTTAGGTAAGGATCAATAAATGCTCAATGATACTTCAGTATAGACAGTCTTATCTGTGGCTTTCTAAAAACCATCTCCTGAGAGTTTGCACCACAAAATCAATATTCATGTCTGTCCTCATACTGGCTGATTTATGTTTTGATACAGATTGTACTCTATCATCTTAAATGCAGCCCATAAAGCAAGTAACCATCCATCAATGTACTAGTTAGTAGTGTTTGGAAAATTTACATTTAATTACTAACAAAAAGCTAGGTCAGAACAAAAAGAATTTGGTCTTTACCGTCATATTTATGTAAGCAATTAATAAAATTAATAGATTTAAAGCCTATTTGACTGATTTCCAGATGAGTGAATATATGGATGCTTACATTCTTTGATAAAATAGTAGAACATATTTGATGTCAAAGAAGCCAATATGGTTTTGATGTTCAAAAATGGTCTACTAATTGGATTCCTCTTGAGCTGCAATTTGTATACCATGATGTGTATATTGTTTTGTGTATGGCATGGATTTACATGGTACATATGCTTGGATTTCTTCAATAATTTTAGGTAAATTTACACTGAGAAAGAAGTAAAAAACAATTTTGGAAACATATCATGAAGCTAATAAAGAAACTATATGAGGTTTTCTTTCTTGCATTTTTTCTTCCTTCCTTCTATTCTTCCTTCTCTCTTATATTTGTAGAAAGGCATAATGTTTTGCATAAATTCTCTATAACAAATATAGGATACAAGAATATAAGAGACAAAAAGACAATTATAGATGAAACCTTGTATTTAGAGATATTGTAAGACCCAAATTTTTTATATGATAAAACTGACATTATATATCAGGTGCAACAAACAAAAACACATGGGTTATCTTGTTGAAGGGCCAGCAATGGTAACACTTCAACACACCATGCTTTAAGGTTGTTGCATTGTCTAACTGAATATGTCTCCCAGTAGAGAGAATTTGATTCTAAGAGCTAAGAATATTAGATTTACCTCTCTAAACAAAATTCCCTGTGATTTGCTTTTTATTCCTTGACAATCCTGAAGATATGAGTATATTAGAATGTATTTCATATGGGAAAGTAAATGAAAATAACTCAGAGCTAATTAGTAGCTAAGGGCCTGCAACTCTGAAATGAGGTTTCTAGCGAGTCAGCTTTATATCTCCTTTCCTATAATACACAGAGAAGGGAAATCAAACATTGAAAGACAAGTAGTTGAAACAAAATAACAAGATCCTTTAATAGATACTGGCTTAAGTATTGCTACTTAAGTAAACAAATTAAAGGCTTCTCAGAAAGAAAACATAACAAGTAAAATAAATGGCAAAGAAAATAAATTTTTCAAAATGTCTGCTTTTAAAGTAAATAGCTCTTTGCTAATACTCTCCTAAAAGTTAATTGACTTCCAGGTAAGTCTAGCCATTCATTTTATAAGTACAAATGATTTGAGTAAATGGAGATAAATAAAGTCTATCATAAAGGACTAATGCATCATCTAATTCCAATGAATTTTAAGTATTTAATATTCTTTAAAAATTAAAGTGCTTTCTGGAATAATGAAAATAATGAAATCACCAAATGCTTGAATATTTTATTACATATCTCTAGCCAAGTCATGTTATTTAAGCTACACAAAGTTTCTTTTTCATCAGGACATTAATCTAAACACCCTTGCCATTTAACGGCAACACAGAACATCAATGGACGCTCAAACCCTTTCCAATAGACTATCTTTACTTTCTCCTTTAAAACTTTATACTAAATATATTTCTCTCTCCTAAAGTACAATTTTACTGAAAGAACAACAACAACAAAAAGGAGTGAGGAACCCATACATAAAAGTAATGGAAGTAGGAATGTATATTTTCAACACCCTATCTTTAAGATGGCAACCTTTCATAAAAGGCTGAGTTTTTTTAGTTTTTAGGAGAATTCATCCTATGAAGCCAGCAAACCTTCATGCCACAGGGGAGAATGAGTGTAGCAGTTGGGGCTTCTCTTCTCAAAGGATCCCCAGAAAATATGATTGTGGATGAAAAGAACTAGGAAAAGAAGGCAGGAGCCAAACTTAGAATAATTACTTGAACAAATTTGGAAAGTTTGGACCTAGGGTTCATTGTAAGCCTTCATCCTGCATCTCTGTATTCTCAGGTGTAAAGCCCACACAGACTCTGCAAATAATCTGGGATTGTGCCTTTGCACCTTCTTACTCTGTATGTTATCACGAGAGAGAAATAGACAAATGCTGCTTTGAACCTTATCAATAAAAATGGGAAAACTCTATGTAATGAAAGAACACAGCAAAACGGTGATCATCTACAAGCCAAGGAGAGAGGCCTAAGGAGAAACTAAATCTGCCAACACCTTGCTCTTGGCCTTCTAGACCCCATAATCATGAGAAATTGTTTAAGCCAAAAAGTGAAAATAAAGAAAACCTATGGATGAGAGAAAGTTTAAAAATAAAAATTTGTATAGTACACACCCCCAGATCAAATCTTTCTCACTTTTTTATCCATGTGGTTCCAGACTTCCTAGCTACTTTGTTTGCAAACACTCTAACCAGAATCTTTGCTTAAATATCCCTTGCCTACTTACTCATCCAGTGGGAGCCAGCTCAGGCACAGCGTGAAAAGGTAGATGTGGAAACACATTCAGAACTAGATAAAAATCTTATACCTGCAACTTGTATTAATAATGCCACTGTTTTATTTAGCTCTATATGACTAGTTCAAAATAATTCATCATTTTTTAAAAAGGTAAAAAGAAAAAGAATATGAGTTGGATATTCGACAAAGGGGAAGCCGGGATACCAGAAAGAAAAATATAATGGAGGATGGAGGCCAAGTGTATTAAGAGATTTAAATAGAATAACTTAGTATATTAAAAGACACAGACTTCTGTATTATTATTTTTTAAGGTTACAGAAGGCTTCGGAAATACATCTATAAAAATGATATAGGCTTTGAACGTAAATTTAAAAAGAATGCTGAACAAATAATAACAATAGAAAAAACTTGGCACACAATCTGGGGCTAAATCAAATTAGATGTCAAATATTGAATAGGAAAGATAAATTATATATTTCTTGTGTTGTCACAATAGCAAGATTATATATTATTTATGCTACAAACAATATCATATTACTACTTATTTTAAAAAAGAAAGAAAGTAGTAGACTAAACCAGTATTATTGGTGGAAATTTCTGAGTCAGGAAGGTATTCCATGAGAAAAAACACAAACATAGTAAGAGCTTACATGCTAAACGCTGCAATAATACTAAGCTGGAAAAATATAATAATACTTCCTGCAATAGTCTAAGCATCTAATCATATCTCATCTTTGTCTGAAAGGCTGTGACAGGCCTCCCACACAGAACCATGACATGGTATTCAAGGATATGCCAGGCACAATTGGAATATAGACAGGTTAAATAGTGAAAAGCCATGTCGAAAATTAAATTAATCTAGGAAGCAATGCCAGATTTGGACTGAGCCCAAAGAAGTGCCGACTCTACTTGGACAACCATTTGTAAGGATGAAATCTCTTTACAACCTCCAGTCGCTATTGCCCAGTCTCTATTCAGATTTGTTCTTAAGCCCCAGGATTCTTAGTTAAAAGTTAGTCAAATATATATGTGCCCAATTCAGGAGCAAACAGATTCATAAAGCAAGTTCTTAGAGACCTGCAAAGAGACTTAGACTCCCACACCATAATAGTGGGAGACTTTAACACTCCACTGTCAATATTACGCAGATCAATGAGACAGAAGGTTAACAAGGATATTCAGGACTTGAACTCAGCTCTGGACCAAGCGGACCTAATAGACATCTACAGGACTCTCCACCCCAAATCAACAGAATATACATTCTTCTCAGCACCACATCATACTTATTCTAAAATTGACCACATAACTGGAGGTACAACACTCCTCAGCAAATGCAAAATAATGAAAATCATAACAAATAGACTCTGAGACCACAGTGCAATCAAGTTTAAACTTAGGATTAAGAAACTTGCTCAAAACCACACAACTACATGGAAACGGAAAAACCGGCTCCCAAATGACTACTGGGTAAATAAGGAAATTAAGGCAGAAATAAATAAGTTCTTTGAAACCAATGGGATCAAAGACACAATGTACCAGAATCTCTGCGACACAGCTAAAGCAGTGTTTAGAGGAAATTTTTTTTTTTTTTTTTTTTTTTTTGAGATGGAGTCTCGCTCTTTTGCCCAGGCTGGAGTGCAGTGGCACAATCTTGGCTCACTGCAAGCTCCGCCTCCTGGGTTCACACCATTCTCCCCCGTCAACCTCCCAAGTAATTGGGACTACAGGTGCCCGCAACCCCACCTGGCTAATTTTTTGATTTTTAGTAGAGATGAGGTTTCACCATGTTAGCCAGGATGGTCTCGATCTCCTGACCTCGTTATCCGCCCGCCTCAGCCTCCCAAAGTGCTGGGATTACAGGCATGAGCCACCGTGCCCAGCCTTGGAGGGAAATATGTAGCACTAAATGGCCACAGGAGAAAGGGGGAAAGACATAAATTCTACACCCTAACATCACAATTAAAAGAACTAGAGAAGCACGAGCAAACAAATTCAAAAGCTAGCAGAAGACAAGAAATAACTAAGATCAGAGCAGAACTGAAGGAGACAGAGACACAAAAAACCCTTCAAAAAAATCATTAAATCTAGGAGCTGGTTTTTGAAAAGATTGACAAAATAGATGGAACACTAGCAAGGCTAATAAAGAAGAAAAGAGAGAAGAATCAAATAGGCGCAATAAAAAATGATAAAGGGGATATCACCACTGTTCTGACAGAAATACAAACTACCATCAGAGAATACTATAAACACCTTTACGCAAATAAACTAGAAAATCTAGAAGAAATAGATTAAATTCCTGGACACATACACCCTCCCAAGATTAAACCAGGAAGAAGTTAAATCCCTGAATAGACCAATAACAAGTTTTGAAATTGAAGCAGTAATTAATAGCTTACCAACCAAAAAAAGTCCAGGACCAGACGGATTCAAGCCAAATTTTACCAGCGGTACAAAGAGGAGCTGGTACCATCTTTCTGAAACTATTTCAAACAATAGAAAAAGAGGGACTTCTCCCTAACTCATTTTATGAGGCCAGCACCATCATGATACCAAAACCTGGCAGAGAAACAACAAAAAAAGAAAACTTCAGGCCAATATCCCTGATGAACATCGATGTGAAAATCCTCAATAAAATACTGGGAAACCAAATCGAGAAGCACATCAAAAGCTTACCCACCACGATCAAGTTGGCTCCATCCCTGGGATGCAAAGCTGGTTCAATATATGCAAATCAATAAATGTAATCCATCACATAAACAGAACAAGTGACAAAAATCACAAGATTATCTCAATAGATGCAGAAAAGGCCTTTGATAAAATTCAACACCCCTTCATGCTGAAAACTCTCAATAAACTAGGTATCGATGGAACGTATCTCAAAATAATAAGAGGTATTTATGACAAACCCACAGTCAATATCATACTGAATGGGCAAAAACTGGAAGCATTCCCTTTGAAAACAGGCAAAAGACAGGGATGCCCTCTCCCACCACTCCCATTCAACATAGTATTGGAAGTTCTGGCTAGGGCAATCAGGCAAGAGAAGGAAAAAGGGTATTCAAATAGGAAGAGAGAAAGTCAAATTGTCTCTGTTTACAGATGACATGATTGTATATTTAGAAAACCCCATCGTCTCAGCCCAAAATCTCCTTCAACTGATAAGCAACTTCAGCAAAGTCTCAGGATACAAAATCAATGTGCAAAAGTCACAAGCATTCTTATACACCAATAATAGACAAACAGAGAGCCAAATCATGAGTGAACTCCCATTCACAATTGCTACAAAGAGAAGAAAATAACTAGGAATACAACTTAAAAGGTATGTGAAAGACCTCTTCAAGGAGAACTACAAACCACTGCTCGAGGAAATGAGAGGACACAAATAAATGGAAAAACATTCCATGCTATGGATAGGAAGAATCAATATCATGAAAATGGCCACACTACTTAAAGTAATGTATAGATTCAATGCTATCCCATCAAGCTACCACTGACTTTCTTCACAGAATTGGAAAAAAAACCTGCTTTAAATTTCATATGGAACCAAAAATGAGACTGTATAGCCAAGACAGGCTAAGCAAAAAGAACAAAGCTGGAAGCATCATGCTACCTGACTTCAAACGATACTACAAGGCTACAGTAACCAAAACAGCATGGTACTGATACCAAAACAGATATATAGACCAATGGAACAGAACAGAGGACTCAGAAATAATGCCACACATCTACAAGTACCTGGTTTTTGACAAACCTGACAAAAACAAACAATGGGAAAAGGATTCCCTGTTCAATAAATTGTGTTGGAAAAACTGGCTAGCCATATGCAGAAAACTGAAACTGGTCCCCTTCCTTACACCTTATACAAAAATTAACTCAAGATGAATTAAAGACTTAAACATAAGACCTAATGAAACCCTAAAGAAAACCTAGGTAATACCATTCAGGACATAGGCATAGCAAAGACTTCATGACTAAAACACCAAAAGCAATGACAACAACAGCCAAAATCGACAAAAGGAATCTAATTAAAGCAAAGAGCTCCTGCACAGTTTAAGATACATGAAAAAAAACTCATCCTCACTGGTCATTAGAGAAATGCAAATCAAAACCACAATAAAATACCATCTCATGCCAGTTAGAATGGCGATTATTTAAAAAGTCAGGAAACAACAGATGCTGAAGAGGATGTGGAGAAACAGGAAAGCTTTTACTCTGTTGGTGGGAGTGTAAATTAGTACAACCATTGTGGAAGACAGTGTGGCAATTCCTCAAGGATTTAGAACCAGAAATACCATTTGACCCAGCAATACCATTACTGGGTATATACCCAAAAGATTATAAATAATTCTACTATAAAAACACATGCACACATATATTTATTGCAGCACTATTCACAATAGCAAAGACTTGAAACCAAACCAAATGCCCATCAATGATAGACTGGATAAAGAAAATGTGGCACATATACACCATGGAATACTATGCAGCCATAAAAATGGAAGAGTTCATGTCCTTTGCAGAGACATGGATGAAGCTGGAAACCATCATTCTCAGCAAACTAACACAGGAACAGAAAACCAAATACCGCATGGTCTCACTCATAATTGGAAGTTGAACAGTGAGAATACAGGGGCACAGGAAGGGTAACATCACACACTGAGGCCTGTCGGGGGCTGGGGGACTAGGGGAGGGATAGCATTAGGAGAAATACCTAATGTAGATGACGGGTTGATGGGTGCAGCAAACCACCATGGCACGTGTATACCTATGTATCAAACCTATATATTCTACACATGTATCCCAGAACTTAAAGTATAATAAGAAAAAAGTTAGTCAAAAGTACCCCAAAGAACAATTCTGAAATGCAAGTTGTTGAAAAATTTACAATAATGTGCCTTTTTTTTTTTTTTTTTTGAGACAATGCCTTGCTGTGTTGCCCAGGCTGGAGTGCAGTGGCATGATCATAACTCACAGTAACTTCAAATTCCCAGGTTCAAGTAATTCTCTCACCTCAGCCTCTTGAGTAGCTGGGACTATAAGCATATTCAACTAATTTTTCTATTTTTAGTAGAGACAAATTCTCATTAGCCCAGCTGGTCTCAAACTCCTGAGCTCGAGTGATCAGCCTTCCTCAGCCTCCCAAAGTGCTAGGATTATAGGCGTGATCCACCGCAGCTGGCCTAATGTGGCTGTCTGTGAACCCAGAGTTCATAGAAAGTCTAAGCTACAGTTACAGAGAGAATCCAAGTTTCAATGTTTCTGTTATATCATTAATAAGCATATCTGCTCATACATTACCCCTGCTATTCACTCAAGTACCCACAACTTGATATTCAAATATCTCCTTTAGGAATACGCACTGCCAAACAATTGGAGATACGTAAGGTTTTTTGTAAAACAAACAATCTTGCAGAAAGAAACATGAAAATCTTGTATATATCCTCTCTCAAGATTATTTCATCTGTATGGCAACATAGTAGTTGTATTTGTTATAATTCCTAATTATATTTAGCCATAATTTTAGCACACAAAAACTACTTTTACTTGCTGAGTACATGAGAATTACTGTGCTAGGTGTTGTTTATACATAATTTTGTTTGGTTATCATAAAAACTTTTGAGATAGGCATTTTGAGAGAAAAAAAAATGTGAGTTGAAGATTCAGGTTTGAAAGGTTAAGCAAGTTGCCAAATTCTTACATCTATAATGTGCCAGAGCCTGAATTTGAACATATTTCAGTCTGATGTCAAATATATGCTCCTAACCACCTCATTATAATGCTTTCCAAATTCTTATGTCGTTGACTCTCTAGGAAAGGAGATTTAAATTAAGCAAACTATTCTGCACCTTGCAGCCTTCAATTTAAGGGAATATGTCAATACATGCTTACATTGCTCAGTGGGAGTATGGATGACAAAAGTTGAAGCCGATGGTGTAACTGTGCGATTAACTCTTCTGCTTTAACCTTCCTACTTTTTCCTTTTGCACTATCCACATCATTTATTTGCCAAGTAAAAAAGCAACAGCTTTCAGAAGAAAAAATCAGCTCTTTAAAGGATCATCTGAGGAAAGATCATGAGAAAAAAAAAAAGACTGGTGCATGTAGAGACTTTGCCTTCTTTTTTACTTATACTGTTTGTTTGTCTAATTTTCCCAATAAAAAAATTAAAGAAATCTACATTTCAAACATAGCATTTTACTTATATGCTTTAGGAAATAGACTCTCAACATTTTAAGTATCTATATATGTGCAAAACTAAAATCCAGGATAATATTTTACAGAGTTCCTCGTTGCAGCAATTTTTGATGTGAAGACATTAAGGAGCAAGCGTTCTTTATATGAACAAGCAGTGGGCTCTGTGTTTAGACATTTTTCTCTTTATTGTGAGGCATTTAGCATGCTCATTTCACTGAAAAGAAGCTATACTCAATTATTTCTAAATTAACACTGAGTCTTATTTGTAAACTTATCTATAATGAAATTCCTTTTGTAGTAAAATGGAATGGAATTCCATAAATGTTTGGAGAATGGCAAGAAACCAATTAAAATTCCCTTTGAATGGAAAATTGAACTTGCACTTTCATGAAAATATCTGTTGAAAATAAACCTGTTAATAGAATAATACTTTAGGTTCATGACAAGTTTTCATCATTTTAAACTGAATAGAATTCGGCTAACTTAGAATGTTATGGTAATGTAGATTAATTTGAATTAAAACTGCTAAAACAAAACTTGCCAGAAAACTTTTTTTTTAGAAAAGGACTGAAAGTAATATTTACCATTAATCATATGATTTTGTCTTATATTAGTTTTCATAGTAATACCAGTAAAGCTAAGCCTCTATGGTTGTAACAGTTAATAATCTTAGTCCCTCATTTCTGGTATCCACATCATAGGGAATGTAATGCATCTCAAATACACCTCTACTATGTGACCTAGTAATTTTTACTATTTCCAAAAACAATATGAGATAAAACATTTCCCTTTCTGAATGAAAATACCTAATGTGCACTTGTGAAATTTCTCATTAATGTCCTTGTTTTTCCCAGGCACATTTTGCAAAATATGTACTCCTCCTCTAAACTTCTTAACTCCTTCTCTAAATAGAATGATGTGGAAAAGTTAAAGGAAAATTAAGCCCGACAGTGCTCAGTAACATGATGAAAGAGATTTTTAAAATATTTAATGTATCCCTTTTGTATTTGTCAGAATGTCAAATTTAAAATTAGAATATATATTCTGACAAACAGCAGCAAATTAAGAGAACATAAGTGCATAGTTTTAAGTATATAATAAAAAAGAAAAGGCTAATTTTTTTTTTCTGAGTTGACTTTATCACACTGCAGTCATGCACCACATAAGGATGTTTTTGTCAATGTCTAATGCCATATACAACAGTGGTCCCGCAAGATTATAAAGGAAATGAAAAATTCCTATCACCTAGTGATGTGGTAGCTATGATAGCATTGTATCACAATACATAACTCAAGTGTTTGTGGCGATGTCAGTATAAACAAAATCACTGCGCTGCCAGTCAAACAAAAGTATAGCGCATATAATTATGTACAGTACATAATACTAGATAATGATAATAAATGAGTATATTACAAGGTTATATATTTATTACACTTTTTAATCATTCTTTTAGAGTGTACTTCTACATGTTAAAAATAAGTTAATTGGAAAATAGCCTTAGGCAAGTCCTTTAGAAGGTGGAAAAGAGCACTTCTATCATAGGAAATGACAGCTCCATGCATTATTACCCCTGAAAACCTGCCAGTGTGATAAGATGCGGAGGTGGAAGATAGTGATATTGATAATTCGGATCCTGTGTAGGTCTAGGCTAATGTGCGTGGTTGTGTCTTAGTTTTTAACAAAAAGTTTAAAGAGTAAAATATAAGCTAGAAAGTTTTAAAAATAGAAAAAAAGCTGATAGAATAAGCATGTAAAAAGAAAACATTTTTGTATATTTTTGTATAATGTTTTTGTGTTTTGAGCTAAGTGTTTGTAAAAATGAGTCCAAAAGTTTAAAAAAGTAAAAAGTTTATAAAGTAAAATTGTTACAGTAAGCTGAAGTTAACTTATTATTGAGCAAAATATATTCTTATAAATTTAGTGTAGCCTAAATGTAGAGTGTTTGTAAAGTCTACAGTGGTGTACAGTAATGTCCTAGGCCTTCCTGTTCACTCACCACCCACTCACTCACCCACCTAATGCAACTTCCAGTCCTGCAAGCTCCATTCCTAATAAGTGCTATATACAGGTATACCATTTGTACATTTTATATCATATTTTTACTGTACATTTTCTATATTTAGATAATCAAATACTTATCATTGTGTTACAATTCCCCACAGTGTTCAGTGTAGTAGCATGTTGTGCATGTTTGTAGCACCCGAGCAATAAGCTACACAATATAGCCTAGGTCTGTAGTAGGCTATACCACCTAGGTTTGTGTGAGTACACTCTATGATTGCACAATAACGAAATCATCTAATGATGCATTTCCCAAAATGTATCCCCTCCATTAACTGACACATAACTGTATTTTAAAAATTATATAGCAAGCTACTATGTACTATTGTAGGAAAATAATAATAAACTACTCTATCACTAAATTAATGTTGAAAAATTAAACATCTATAGGAGAAGTAAGCAGAACTACAACTAAAACCTCCTCAAGAATTAGCACCTAATAAATATTTCTGGGACTAATTAACATTATTTTCAGCATTTCTGGGATTTTGTGTCACAACATGTCATTCTGTAATCACTTATACATTATATAAATTACATACATATACATATACCAAGTATAATTTTAAACGTGTAAATAAGTTTATACATTTTAATGCCTAGATTATTAAAATTTAATTTGATGTATTACACTATAGTTATATTTATAACTACTAAAAGTAGAAGCTACATGGCAAGGCTACCATAACCAAAACAGACACATAGACCAATGGAAGAGAATAGAGAGCCCAGAAATAATACTGTACACCTAAAACCACCTGATCTTTGACAAAGTCAACAGAAACAAGCAAAGGGGAAAATAACCCCTTTTCAATAAATACTGCTGGGATAACTTTCTAGCTATATACAGAAGATTGAAACAACCCTTTCCTTACATCACATACAAAAATCAACTCAAGATGGACTAAATACTTAACATAAAACCCAAAACTATAAAAAACCCTGGAAGATAACCTAGGAAATACCATTCTGGACATGACCCTGACAAAAATTTCGTGATAGAGATGCCAAAAGCAATTGCAACAAAAACAAAAATTGACAAATAGGTTCTAATCAAACTAAAGAGTTTCTACACAGGAAAAGAAACTATCAAAAGACAACCTAGAGACTGGGAGAAAATATTCACAAACTATGCATCCAACCGAGGTCTAATATCCAGAATCTATAAGGAGCTTAAACATATTTGCAAGCAAGAAACAATCTCATTAAAAAGTGGGGAAAGAATATGAACAGACATTTTTTAAAAGGAGACATATACATGGCCAACAAACATATCAAAAAAATGCCCAACATCATTTATCATTAGAGAAATTCAAATCAAACCCACAATGAGATACCATCTCACATCAGTCAGAATGGTTATTACTATTAATAAAAAGTCAGAAAATAATGGATGCTGGTGACGTTGTGGAGAAAAGGGAATGCTTATACACTGCTAATGGGAATGTAAATTATTTCAGCCATTGCAGAAAGCAGTTTGGCAATTTGTCAATGAACAGAAAACAGAGTTACTATTTGACCCAGCAATCCCATTATTGAATATATACCCAAAGGAATATATATCATTCTACCATAAAGACATATGCACATGTGTGTTCATCACAGCACTGTTCACAATAGCAAAGACATGGAATCAACCTAAATGCCCATCAACAGTAGACTGGACAAAGAAAACGTGTCACATATACACCATGAAATATGATGCAGCCATAAAAAGAACAAAATCATGTCCTTTGCAGCAACATAGGTGAAGCTGGAGACCAGTGTTCTAGGCAAACTAACATAGGAACAAAAAAACCAAATACCATACGTTCTCACTTATAAATGGAAGCTAAACATTTAGTACCTATGGACACAAAAAAGGAAACAATAGACACTGGGGCCTACTTGAGGGGTGGATGGTGGGAGGAGGGTAAGAATCAAAAACTCCCTATCAGGTGCTATACTTATTACCTGAATGATGAAATAAACTGAACAACAAAGCCCCATGACTCAAAACTTACCTATATAACAAACCTGCACATGTACCCCTGAACCTAAAATAAATGTAGTTTTTTTTTCAAGATTGTAGATTTATTTATTTGCAGCTGGTTTGTTAAAATGAAAATATAAAGTAAAGGTAAATCTCTAACATACAATTTAGCCTTTCTTTGAAATCAATCTTAATAAAGGTTAAAAATCCTTAATGTATTTTGTGGTAAGAAAATGCAATGGATCAGAATAAATTTTAGTTCAGAAGCCTTGTCTTACTTTCTAGTTAATCTTTGCATCTCAATTATTTTGTGAGAGTAGGTAACTCGCATATCCTCTTTAAGCTTTATGTTGTTCATTTGTAAAATGAAAGGGTCTGGAGTAGGGGCCATATTTTGTCCTTCTTATATTTTAAAGTTATTGTAAAATAACAGTGATAATAACAACAATAATAATAGTTATAATTTCTGGAGGACTTATTCTGTGTCAGACACTAAGAATTTGCATGTAAGGCAGTAATTTAAGGCTCACATTATCTCTAGGAAATGAGTAATATTATTATCTCTATCACAGTTCTGGAAACTGAGTAATAACGAAGCCCAAGGTTACGTATTTATTAACTACCGAATCAAAAAATAGTAGTTGATAAAAGCCAAAATTTGAAAAATTCCTTCTAATTTTAGCAATCCTTATAAACCTAACACCTAAAAAAGGCATGAATATAATCACATTCATAACAAGTGTATATATTTTTCTCAAATACATGTGCACCTATAAGTAATATATATACTACAATTTAATGAGATTTTTGAGCATGTCAGCAATGAATATTTTTATAATATCCAAAATAAGATTTATATTTTTGAGTGTTATATTTTACTTGTTATTTCTAATGGCAGGTAGAACTTCAAAAACATTGGCTAATAATCATAAACAAAGTCATGGTTATTGTCCTTACCTTCAATTACTTATGTGATTTTTTTAAAAAGTCCTGACCTCTGAACTAAGCTATGAAAAATTTTAAGTATTTTTAAGAAAATAAGTAAGACTTTATCAGTGACTTCCTATCTCATATAAGAAAGTGTCATGAATTTCAGACTCCTAGAGTAATATTTAATTTTGTAGAAAAGTAAATGGTAATTTAGTAAAAAAATTATTATTGACCCACATATGCTAATGGTCTCATCATCAAAAAAAAACTCTGAGCTTTGCCAGAATGTCCAGTTTCCCACCATATTTTAGAGTGGTTCTAGTAGGGTAGGACTTTTATCACAAATTTACACAATTATTTTAGTATGTATAAAGAATAATAAGAATAGTTCACAAAACTCTTTAAAAACAGCAATTTAAAAAATCATATGCAAACCAAACTAACAAAAATCCAATCAAAAAAGATTTCAAAATTACATGCTCACATTCTTTAGACTGAAGGTTATAGAGACCTTAATTTATGTAAGATTTACTTATATTCTCTGTATTACCAAAATGATATTAAGAATATACTTACCTTTCTTTTTTTTATTATTATACTTTAAGTTCTAGGGTACCTGTGCACAATGTGCAGGTATGTTACATATGTATACATGTGCTATGTTGGTGTGCTGCACCCATTAACTCCTCATTTACATTAGGTATTACTCTTAATGCTATCCCTCATCCTTCCCCCACCCCATGACAGGCCCTGGTGTGTGATGTTCCCCACCCTGTGTCCAAGTGTTCTCATTGTTCAGTTCCCACCTATGAGTGAGAACATGTGGTGTTTGGTTTTCTGTCCTTGCAATAGTTTGCTGAGAATGATAGTTTCTAGCTTCATCCCTGTGCCTGCAAAGAACATGAACTCATCTTTTTTTATGGCTGCATAGTATTCCATGGTTTAACTTTCTTAGAATGGTTAAAAGACTATTTTCCCAACAACTAACATTTTTTTTAAATTCTACACTTTAAAACATTTACATTTATTTAATTGGCCTTATGCATTTGAAATTCTAAGCAAAATTTGCAATGAGCAATTAACATTTATAATTAGTATTTAGAATAATTAGATATATTAATATTAAATCTTGATATAGGTCTATGTATAGATAAGCAAGCTCTTTGAAGATAAGGATTTGCTTTTTATCTTGCTGCATTTTCATAGGCTATAAATCCCTGTTCAATAATAAATGAATGAATCTCATCCCTAACTGTACTAAACACAATTTTTCTGCTAATTAAATTGTTCTATTCCAAAATAAAAAGAACATGTATAAATAGACATATCTACTTATATTACATCAATATCCGTACTTATTTTCTGTATCTGTTCCTGTTTCTATACCTACTGACTCTTCAATAGGACACAATTTATTCTGATGATTTTTGTATCCTCAATGGCAAATATCTATTAAAAATAAATGAATTAATCCAGAGGACATTACTTGATTCCTTATCTGTATTAAAGAATATACTTCCTAGTCAAACTTTTTCAGTTCTCCAGAAAATAATCTAAGAGAACCCAAAGATCTACTTATCTTTGTTCTATGATTTGCCATGATAAATTTAATAACCCATTGTTTTGCTATTGGCTTATTTTCTTTTCTTAAAATTTACATACTTTTTAAGGGAGCACCATTAGTGCAAAATTTCTTTCCTCTTTTATCTGCTTCACTTGCCTATGCTGTATCTTTGGTGGAATGATTTTGTGATTTGGGATTTTTAAAAAGAGAAAATTTAGTGTGTAGTGTCTTCCTTTCTTCTCTTTTGGTAGCTCACAACTCTCCTTTTCTTTGATACCCCTTCATGTCTTAAAAATTTCAGCCATATACACTGCTGCTGTATCAGAGATATCTGTTCTAATGTTCTGTTCTAATGTAACACTGGCTATGAGAAGGTGAGAAATCTCTCTCACCTTCTGGGATGCAGTTTTTGGAAACCTAATTTGCTCTGATATAAGCCACCTTCTACAACATCAGCTTGTTCTCCAACAAATGTACTCTTTTGTTTCTGCTATGTCTTATAGTTTCATCTAATTTCTCAATTAGTTTGGCACTTGGACAAGAGATGAAAACAGTAATAAAGGTGACAATAATTTTTGTAAGACATATGTGACAATCACTGTTCTAAGCACAGTGGATAAATACACATCCATATATATATATATATATTCAAATGGCTTACTCATCACTCTTATTAGTAGGTCTTATTACTTGTTTCAAGGCCTTGCAGTTAGTCCATAACAAAGATGCTTCCAATCCAAGCAGTCTTCTCCAAACTTCACACATATCATATATTAGAACCTTTTTAAAATCTTCAATTCGTAGATATTAAAAGCAATGGCAAAAAACACAATTTTGCACTAATCTACTAATATCAATGGCAAAAAAAGGAAAACAAACTTTCATTGTGAAACAACTGAACTTTGATCTTATTTATCTCACAAAACTTAAAGCAATGTCTGAATTCAATAAAACTGATTTAATTTTTTGTATTTGTCAAAAATTTTACGTATGCTTTCTATTTTTGTTGAATTTCTGATTTTTGACATATATCAAGTTCTTAAGAAATATAATTTATGAATATATATGCATACAAATAATTATACTTTCAACAAATATCTTCCTGAATTTATTTTCCATGAATTCATAGTGCCTACCAATAACAAGATTTCCTTAAGTGTTGAATTAATTGCAGGAAATAAAGAATTTAATTAATAAATGCATTTATAATAAATTGAGTCTAAATGAATGGGTTAAATTAGCAATGTCTTAAGAAGAACAACTAAGGCTGGGCGCAGTGGCTCCCGCCTGTAATCCTAGCAATCTGGAAGGCCAAGGCAGGCGGATCACCTGAGGTCAGGATTTCGAGACCAGCTTGACCAACATGAAGAAACCCCATCTCTACTAAAAAAAATACAAAATTAGGTGGCTCATGCCTGTAGTCCTAACTACTCGCTTGAACCCGGGAGGCAGAGGTTGCGGTGAGCTGAGATCCCACCATTGCATTCCAGCCTGAGCAATGGGAGGGAAACTCCATCTTAAACAAATAAATAAAATAAAATAAAAAAAGAAGAACAACTAAAGTAAATGGATTTTTAAAGTTTCACACATTATGTATATACGGATACACATTAATGGGGAAAACATACATTCTACAAAATAAAATTGGACAGGAACAAAGCAAATCAAGAATAATCCTAATGATAATAATAAATAGAGAAACTAAAATTATAGGTTTCATATAGCAGCTATAGATGGGTTTTATGGAAATGGTATACAGAGAAGAATTAATTAAAATTATTTACTGGCTATAAATTATAAAACTAATTTATAAAACAATATTTAATTCTGCAGCAGGCGGAATATCTGCATCTTGGAAATGGTAAACGAAGAGTAACCAGTGCTGAAAAATTTTAAATTAATATTTATAATTTGCTTTCAGTCCTACCGATTTTAAGAATTCATTCAAATTCTTTCTATTCTCAATTCATTCCATCAAGTTGTTTTTTTAATATCCATAAACCTTCATTTTTTATAAGGGCTTTAATTTCTTTTTATCCTGAAAATGTGGAGATTGTCATATTGTAACACTGAATCGAGAGAGTGACAGCTCCTAGAACCTTTTGCATGATGACACAGAAGTCTGCCCTCAAAGTGCCACATAATATAAAGAAAATGTTCTGTCTGACTTGTCAGTGCTTATATGATCATAGACAGGCTCACATTGACTGTTCTTTATATCCTGTCGATATTTCATAATATCTAAATTTTGTATTCTAGATATTTTATATTAGTTTATACTGTAAATATAAGTTATAAAATTCGATGTTTTAGATTTTCAATATGCATAGATGCAAGAATAAAATGAGATAATAAAAAGAGCCAAATATAACTTCAGATTCTCCTGTCCCATTTTGGAAATGCGTATCATGTTACTTTTGAACTGCAATAAATTTGCCAAAAAAGATATACCCAGTACACATGTTTAAGTCCAGACAACATTTCCAGTTTTATTATCATTTCTCACCCTACAATAGCATAGTCAGTGGGAACATTAAATATAAAATGTGGGAGAAAGGCATTTTTGCAGTTGTGTTTGCAACTTTCTGGCTACAGTTTCCATTTCATAAAACACCCCTGTAAATATAGAAAGCAGTTATTATGAAATTTAAAATGTGCACACTTTTCCTATTCTTTTGTGTCTGGATTTTATAATCTCTCATAAATAACCAATTAAAACTTTATATAGACAGCAGGATGAAAAATATATTTACAGCTGTAACTTAAGTTAAAATTTATATTCTAAGTAAATCTCTCCTAAAAAGACAATGCCTTGATCTTATTGAATTATATGGATTTAGATGTAGACTTTGAGTAGCAGCCAAGGCTGTGTGGGAAATCTTTCCATTAATAAACAAAAGACTGAAAGCTCAGTAAACTACAGTATTTTTTTTCTCTAAGGTGAGGTTTTAATAGATACTTTTCAGTACATTGAATTTCTGATTATAATGCTTTTAGTTCAAAGTGTTAACATGATGGAGTCAAAGGAAGAGGAAGGTAAAAATAAAATCCCAGCAAACCAAAACACCTAAGTTCTATAGATCAAGAGCTTCTATTTAATTTGGTTGTTTTATTTTTGCTTCTGAAGGATGCAAATCATTCTCCAAATGACAATGTTCTCTTTTGATTGTTTTTTTTGTTTTTGTTTTCTACCAGTACAGCGTTTTTTAATCCAGCTGTTCATGTCTTCCAGTGGGACAAACAATAACCTACAATTAAATGCAGGTGCTTTGAGAAAAGAATACTCTCCTTCTTCCTAATGGCTTGAGGTAAAAAAAAAAAAAAAAAAAAAAAAAAAAAAAAAAAAAAAAAAAGAAGAAGAAAAAAAAAGCAGAGAGAGAAAGAGAGAGACAGATGTGAAACCTGAATGTACTGTCTGCTTAGTGAAGCATGCGATCTTGCCATGGGCATGAAACAAAGGTCTGCTTCCTACAAAGGATGTGATTACCCTTTTGGAAAACAGATCTTATTAATTGGTTTTATAAGGAGAAAAATAAACAATAGTCCTGGGAAACCATAGTGAGAACAAGAGCAAGTGGGAGAGAGACAGAAAAGAGGAAGAGAAGGAAATAAAAAGAGTAAAAATTAGGAAAGTGGGAAGGAGGAAAGGGAAGAAAAGACGATAAAGAAAGACACACTAGCATGTATTTTATTGGGCCAAAATATTTTAACCCCTTAATTTAAAAATAATCAACATTGCTTTTATATCACCTAAACAAAGAAAGAAATTTTATCTTATACAATGTTTTATAGAGAGAGTAAAATTATTACATACCAATTACTGTATATTGTAATAAAATATTCCAGTTGTTTGTATTTCATTTTTTATGCATCTATACACAAGCAGTAGATGAATATGACATATTCACAGTTACAGAACCAGGTATAAACATTAAACACAATTTTATAAATACCCAATGATATGATTTGGCTCTGTGTCCCCACCCAATCGCTTCTCAATTGTAATCCTCATGTGTCAAGGGAGGGACCTGGTGGGAGGTGATTGGACCATGGGGACAGGTTTTTCCATGTTGTTCTTGTGATAGTGAATGAGTTCTCATGAGAACTGATGGTTTAAAATTGTAGCACCTCTTGCTTCTCTCTCTCTCTCTCTCTCTCTCTTCCGGTGCCATGTGACACATACCTTGCTTCCCCTTCACCTTCCACCATGATTGTAAGTTTCCTGAAACCTCTCCAGTCATGCAGAAGGGTGAGTCAATTATACCTCTTTTCTTTATAATTTACCCAGTCTCAGGTAGTTCTTTACAGCAGTGTGAAAACGGACAAATACACCCAAGTAGATAACATTACATACCCTTGAAACATCAGCTTTAAAAAAAATCAACATAAACTACATTTTTAATTTCCTCAAAAAGCTTTATTCATTTAGAATAATCAAGTTTTATAAAATTAACTTCACAATAAAACATATCGTCTATTAATATGCTTTTGATGAAAAACAGTCATGTATAACACATATAAAGAAAATATAACATCATAAAATATTGTGGCTTTCCTTGCTCAATTTAACTTTATTATTGCCTTAACCTAGACAGAATTAAAGGGGATGCCTTAGTACCCTATCTATTAATAAATAAATCTGCTTGTATGTTAATGGGTGCCAGATTTCAAAAGAGCATTCTAGATATATAAAGTTTTTGAATAGTTCTTAAAACTAGTGAAACAATTTGTTGTAATCAATACTGTAGTGAAAGTCAACTTTTAGAGGCTACCATCTCACATTTCCCCCACCCCTCTTTTTATTTCACTCATTAATTCTGGGTCTTTTTAAGTATGTTCTCTGATATTTTGTCTGTTTTAAACCATAGAAGATTTCCCTTTTTATTTGTTAGGTATAGAACAATGTACTTAAATTTCAAATAAGTTTCCTTTTGATAAAAACTATTCTGCTGCAGGGTCACAAAATATGAAAACCACTGTTTTTAATACATCTCAGATTAATTTTGACAAGTAATGTGGTGATACAATAAAATTTAATTTTTCCCCAAAACTAAAAGAATAGAAGATCCCATCTCCTCTTAATGAATAATCCTTCTCTAAACCCATATATTATGGTCTATTTCTAGACTGTATTCTATTTCTAGGGTTCACAACCCCTGGGCCATGGACTAGTACTGGTCCATTGTCTGTTAGGAATTGGGTCGCGCAGTAGGAGGTGAGCCGCAAGAGAGTAAGCATTACCACCTGAGCTCCACCTCCTGTCAGATCAACAGTAGCATTTTATTCTCATAGGAGTGTGAACTCTACTGTGAACTGCACATGTGAGGGATATAGGTTGTGCACTCCTTATGAGATCAAAGGCCTGGTGATCTGAGGTGGAACAGTTTCATCCCAAAACCAACCTCCCTATTTCCCCATTGGTGGAAAAATTGTCTTCCATGAAACCGGTCCCTGGTGCCAAGAAGGTTGGGGATGGCTGTTCTAATCTATTAATTTATTTGTTTTTTGAAATATTGTATATAATCTATATTATTAGAGTTTTAATACTTGGTAGGCAAAGGTCCACATTATTACACATTTCACAAATTGTCATGCATATGCCTGACTTCTTTTTCTTCAAAATAAATTAAAAATTACACAATCAGATTCCAAAGAGATTCCATTATTTTAATTTAAAACAAATTATATGTTACTCTATTTTACTTTGTATTATGAGAATGATTTCTCCCTCTAATTACCAATGTTTCTTTAACTTTTACAGTACTATTCTGTATTTTTTTTTGAAATGTGGAGGTAGAATGTAGTGACAGTTAAAATTTAGAAATTGAAATCAAGGTATTATAAGTTCAGATATCAGTTTGCTACTTAAACTTGTGACCTTAAGAAAATATTCAAACAAATCTTAAATATTGCTGTATTCAAATACTGAAATATATTAGATTTTTATAGTTATAAGTGATTCAAATTAATATTTACTCCTATATAATTTCTACATAGAAAGGAATTCACGTTAATATAAATTCAGAAATGAATACATTGGTTTTAGGAAAATTAGGTAATTCTTTTGATAAGATTACATTTAGGGTCTAGTATTATCAGGGTCTGGTAATACAGTAACAGAGCTCAGGAAGAAGATAAAATAAAAGGAAGGTAAGGACAAGAGAGGATAAAGTTGTTAATCAGGAAAGTCTGATATAGTCCACTGCACTACTCATATATCTTTGTACCTTCTTTATTACAATCTGTAATATTGTAAGAGGGGATACATGTGTGCAGGCTTAATGCTCTTACTTTTCTCTGAGAGGGGAAGTACAATCAGTCACGATGTTTTCTTCAGGGTGGTGGCTTTAAGTAACAATCCTTGCTGCTGCAACTGCTCTTGTAGCTGAAATTCATTTTCATTATCTTCATTCTCTACTACTTATTCTGGATGTCTCTTACCACTGGGCATAACGTTGGTCAGTCAGCATTGCTTACATTGTAAAGGAACTCTCATATCTATGCTTGATGGATCTGAGTCCTTAGTTGCTTTGGTCACAATTATTTACTGTTATCTTTGGACAAATGTGCATCCAGTGGTTCCTAATGAATCTCCTAATTTCTAAGCATTTTTCCTAGAGTTCCAACTGTAAAGAAGAATTACAGTTTCTCATGATAATCTGGAGCTGTTACAACTGCCAATAAACTAATTCCTCCCTTTGTTCACTGATCCACAGCCTGAAGAGCATAGAGTGACTAGTGGGTAGTGGCAGCTTCACATTCAATAGGATACTGTGTTTTCTGGCAGAAATAACTCCTCCCTGCTCCTCATGAGTTAGGACCTTTAATCAAATTTTTCAGGATGGAATGAATAATTTATTACTATGCATGTGGATTATTGGGAATAATGGTGGAAGGGATCAATTGCACTTTCACCTTTGCTTTCCAATTTCACATCTTATAGCTTTGGGGTAGCTATTCTACTAAACAGTAGAATGTTGCTTTAATTCATTGAATTGAAGATGACATTTTATATTAGATGCTTATTGATATGGTTTGGCTTTGTGTTCCAGGCCAAATCTCATCCTGAATTGTAATCCCATAATCTCCCCATGTTGTGGGAGGGACCTGGTAGGTGGTAATTGAATTATGGGGGTGGTTTTCCCCATGCTGTTCTCATGATAGTGAGTGAGTTCTCACAAGATCTGATGGCTTTATAAGCATCTGGCAGTTGTCCTGCTGACTGTCATTCTCTCTCCTGCTGCCCTGTGAAGAGGTGTCTTCCCCATGATTGTAAGTGTCCTGAGGCCTCCCCAATGATGCAGAAATGGGAGTCAATTAAACCTCTTTTCTTTATAAAATAACCAGTCTTGGGTATTTTTTCATAACAGTGTGAGAATGGACTAATACAGTAAATTGGGAACAGAAGTGGAGTTCTGCTATAAAGGCACCCAAAAATGTGGAAGTGACTTTGGAACTTGGTAACAGGTTGGAATAGTTTGCAAAGCTCAGAAGAAGATAGGAAGATGTGGGCAAGTTTGGAACTTCCTAGAGACTTGTTAAATAGCTTTGACCAAAATGCCAATAGTGATATGAACAGTAAAGTCCAGGCTGAGGTAGTCTCAGACGGAGATAAGGAACTTGTTGGGAACTGAAGTGAAGGTTACTCTTACTATGGAAAGAGACAGTTGGCATTTTGTCCCTGCCCTAGAGATCTGTGGAACTTTGAACTTGAGAGAGATGATTTAGGGTACCTGGCAGAAGAAATTTCTAAGTGGGAAAGAATTCAAGAGGAAGCAGAACATAAAAGTTTGAAAAACTTGCAACCTGATGATGCAGTGGAAAAGAAAAGCAGATTTTCTGGAGACAAATTCAAGCTGATTGCAGAAATCTGCAGAAGGAATACGGAGCCAAATGCTAATCGCCAAGACAATGGAGAAAATGTCTCCAGGACATGTCAAGAGTCTTCATGGCAGCTGCTCCTATTTCAGGCCCAGAGGACTAGGGTGAAAAATGGTTTCATGGGCTGAGTCCAGGGCCCCCCTGCTGTGTTGCAGCCTTGGACTTGGTGCCCTGTGTCCCAGCTGCTCCAGCCATGGCTAAAAGGAGCCAACATACAGCTCACGCCATTGCTTCAGAGAAAGCAAGCCCCAAATCTTGGCAGCTTCCACTTGGTGTTGGGCCTGTGGGTATGCAGAAGAGAAGAATTGGGGTTTAAGAACCTCCGCCTACATTTCAGAGGATGTATGGAAATGCCTGGATGTCCAGGCAGAAGTCAAGCCCTCATGGAAAACCTCTGCTAGGGAAGTACAGAAAGGAAATGTAGGGTTGGAGCCCCCCACAATGTTCCCACTGGAGTGCTGCCTAGTGAAGCTGTGAGAAGAGGTCCACTGACCTTCAGATCCCCGAATGGTTGATCCACCAACAGCTTGCACCATGCACCTGGAAAAGACGCAGACACTCAACACCAGCTGCGAATGCAGCCAGGAGGGGGTCTGTACGCTGCAAAGCCACAGGGTAGAGCTGCCCAAGGCCATGAAAGCCCACCTCTTGCATTAGCATGATCTGGGTGTGAGACATGGAGTCAAGGATCATTTTGAAATTTTATGGTTTAATATTTAATGAGTCTCCTATTGGATTTTAGAGTTGCATAGGGCCTATAGCCCTTTTGTTTAGGCCAATTTCTCCCATTTGGAATGGGTGTATTTACCCAATGCCTTTATTCCCATTGTGTCTAGGAAGTAACTAACTTGCTTTTGATATTACAGGCTCAAAGGCAGAAGGAACTTACCTTGTCTCAGATGAGACTTTGGACTTGGACTTGTAGGTTAATGCTGGAATGAGTGGAGACTTTTGAGGACTGCTGGAAGGGCATAATTGTGTTTTGAAATGTGAGGACATGAGACTGGGGAGAGGCCAGGGCAGAATAATATGGTATGAACTTTGTGTCCCCACCCAAATCTCATCTTGAAGTGTAATCCCATAATCCCCACATGTTGTGGGAGGAACTTGGTAGGAGGTCATTGAATCATGGGTGAAGTTTTTTCCATGCTGTTCTTATGATAATGAGTGAGTTCTCATGAAATCTGATGGTTTTATAAGTGTCTGGCATTTCCCCTGCTGGCTCTCATTCTCTCTCCTGCTGCCCTGTGAAGAGGTGCCTTCTGCCATGAGTGTGTCCTGAGGCCTCTTCAGCCATGTGGAACTGTGAGTCAATTAAACTTCTTTTCTTTATAAAATACCCAGTCTCAGGTATTCCTTCATAGCAGCATGAGAATAATCTACTATACTTATTTTCTCTTATTTTACCAAAAAGTAAAATTAAATTATCAATTAAACTATTACAGTGTTTGCATATTAGTTAGAATTTTAAAAATTTATTTTATGCTTATTAAATGAGCTATTTGAAATTTAGTAGGTTGTACCAATGAAAACATTCACTTCATCTGTCTAGATTCTTAAACAGATTGCTTCTTGGATTTCTATTGGTCTTGTACAATGTCTCCAGTAAAATATTTTGGAAAAATAATTATGACAATTATAGCTACATGGTGAGTTACACATTTCATCATTACAGAGTTACCCTCTGGATACCTTGAATTGTTTTCATTTTAAACTATGCTTGTTTTCTGATATTTATAAAATAAAAAAGTATTTAATGAATAATTGGGTAATTACTATAGCTAATCTGATTTTGAAAGGCTTGAGTGAAATGTTTGAGCATATTTGAGGAGTAATAAGGGAGAGTAAGAAATGGTTCACTAAATCATGATGCATCATACAGGTAGTTTACAACTATTTAAAAAGGCTTCAACTTTATTTTATAGTTATTTGTTAGGAGAAACATATGTATCCTGCATTCCTCATATTATGTTAGAGCAGATAAAATTTATACAAATATTTTGCCAAATTATGGAATAAAGAATTGAATAGAATAGAAATTATGGAGTATAGTATAGTGCAGGCATAGGAGTTGATCCAAAGTGCATCTAATCCAATGCTTGTCTTTCCTTCAATGTTCTTCAGCCATTGAAACCACAATTGAACAGCTTGTGATCCTAACAAGTTCCTTAACTTCACAATACCTCAATTTTCTCATGTTAAAATCGGAATAGTAACAACTCATCCCTGAAAAAGCTCACCTCAGCCTGTGCTGCTATAATAGAATACCATAATATGTGTTACTTAAAAAAAAAAAACATTTATTTCTCACAGTTACAGAGGCTATGAATTCCAAGAACAAGGTTTCAGCAGCTGAAGGTGTCTGGCATTTGGTAAGGGCCCTCTCCCTGGTTTGCAGATGAGTTTTATCCTCACATGGCTGAGAAAGAAATTACCTCTCTTATATTTCTTCTTATAAGGGCATTAATCCCATTCATGAAGGCCCTACTCTCATGACTTAAGTACCCTCTCAAAAGGTCCCACCTCTTAACACCGTCACATTGGAGGTTAGGATTTCAGCATATGAATTTTGGGGAAACATAAACATTCATTTCATAACATGACTGTTGTAATATTATACATGTATAAAAGCTATTTAATGAGGCAGTAGATATTTCATGCCGAGAAAACAGTCTGGCAGGTAATAAACACTCAATAAGTGTCAGCTTTTATTGTTTTTATCCTGTCCACTGAAGTTTACTTCTCTAGAAAGGAGGGAATCTTGTAAGACAATGACCATTATTTGACTTAGTTTCTCTACTGAACAACGTGTGTTAAACAATAGACTAGTGTTCACATTCATATCTTTCTGCTTCTTTTCTCCTCCTTGCCTTTAAAAATATCTCTGTCTCCAAATTTCTTGTCACAGAAGAACTATGCACAGTATGATCACCTCTTCTGCACTCATACAGTAAGATTTTATTATTATTATTATTATTATTATTCACCACTCTGCATTCATGCAGTAAGATTTTCTTCTTATTATTATTAGAGACAAATTCCGGCTCTATTGCCCAGGCTGGATTGCAGTGGCTCCTGGGCTCAAGCCATCCTCTCAACTCAGCCTCCCAAGTAGCTAGGGCTAAAATTGGGCACCACCACGCCCAGCTAATTTTTTTTTTTTTTTTTTTTTTTTTTGTAGAGATGGGTTTTCACATGCTGGCCAGGCTAGTCTGGAACTTGTGCGCTCAAGCAACCCACTAGCCTCAGCTTCCCAAAGTGCTGTGATTACAGGTGTGAGCCACCGCATCTGGCCTATTCATTCTGTAAGCTTTCTGAGACATTAACACCAATATCTAAGCATTTAAAAAGTAAAAGCAAATTTTTCTTCTCTATTATATTACAAACACCCAGTGCATAATATAGTTTATACACACACATTGACATTGTTAACCAAGGAAAATAGTAGATAATTTCTGTTTTCTAGGGAAGTGTGGGGAAAAAAATGGCAGGAAAACAAAAAATTTTGGTTTTAGCCTTGTCAGTATTTCACATACACTGTGCCAATTTTTCAGAAACCAGAATCTAAAAATATAAACAATTTAGAGCTATCTCCCATCATGAAATTACTCGTAGAATATAGTTCTGGGATCATAGAAATATTTATTTTGAATATTGTTTTTATGCTTAACAGAATTAGAGACATGATTCTAACAATTGTTAGAATTTTCTGTGGTAATAGCAACCATTCAGTGGATCTTATGTAATGCTTCTGTCTTCCCTTCAATGTTCTTGAGCCATAGCCTCTTTCTCTCTGAACTGTATATCACACTCATTATCTCAAATGAAAACTGTATGTGATTCTAGTGATGGCATGGACTCCACATTCACATTCACCCCACGTTCACTCCAGAAAATTGAGTAGGTTTCCAAAAGTGGTACAAGGTGGCACTATAAGAAAAGGTTTTTGCTTTGTATTCTCCATAGGGTCAGGCTCCTGCTCTTTCTGTACTTTCCTTTTTATATACTACCCCTCACATTTTTAGCTGTTTCTGACACTGTGCTGACATATTGCTGCTAAGATTCTTATTTTCTGTAACATGGTTCCTAATAATGTATTCCCATGTATCAGCATTTTCCGAGCTGGAGAATTGCCCTGTGAAGACCATTGGACTGAAATAAAAACCTCTTAAGACTTAAAAATGTAGTAGAACCAAGGGCCCAGTAAGAAACAACATATCTTCAGTAGATAGAAAACTTTTTCACAAAGAAAACTTTAGGCCCAGATGGCCTCACTAGTAAATTCAACCAAACATTTAAGAAAGAAGTAATATCAATTTCACACAAACTATTCCAGAAAATTAGACACATAAATTATGTCTCCATTTATTACATAAGCCCAGGAATACCCTGACACCAATAGTATAAAAGCATGACACTAAAGGAAATACAAATTACAACACAGTATTGCTCATGAAAAAACTATAAAAATTCCACATAGAAATTTAGCAAATTGACTCCACCAGTACCAAACATAATAACACATGGTTACTGAAAGGTTGTTTCTCCAAGCTGGGTTAACCCTTATAAAATCAATTAATTCACTGTATTAAATTTTAAAAGCAAGACTATAAGACCATCTCAATAAATAGATACAAAAGATTTGACAAAACCTATACCCATTTCTGATAGAAATCCTCAAAATACAAGAAAAAAATGAAAAAAACATAAGGATGATCTCAACCTGATAAAGAGCATCTACAAAATCAAAAAATAGTATACCTGACCGGAAAAACTTAATGCTTTACTCTTGCAATATGGAAGAAAGGGTGTTTTACTGTGATCACTCCTATTTATATTTTACTGGAGATTCTAGTCAACACAAAAAAGTGAGAAAAATAATTAAAAGGCATCCAAATAAGAAAGAATCTGGATTACTATCTTGTCTCTATTATTTCCACATCCTGATTCTACAAAGGTGTGGCCACTGTCTTTCAAGATATATTTGTATGTCCTGATAGGGTAGTAAACAAAAGAATAATATGCTAAAGTTTTTGTCTCTGTTCTCTGTCTGGAAAATTATTCTAGCATGTTACTTTTTATTACTTCTATTAGATTATCAAGAAAAGACAAGCTCTTAATGTCACAATAGAATGGGGTTGTGGTGGATAGATTGTAATTACATGTCATTATTTTCAATCATCTCAAATATAAATGGAGTTAAACTGTATGTAATTATTTGGAAGCAATTCTTGTAATAGTCCAAGAAATTTGACCACTTGTAATTGCTCTTTTTCTCTATTCAGTTTATGTTGTCTGAATCTTACCTCTAACAGCCCTGAACATAAGGGTCAATATTTTTATTTGAATACTTAAAAAAGTAAATAACTCAGCATGGGACCAGTGTGTGCTACTTTAACTCAATTGAATCCAAATGAAATGAAAGTCTCAACTTGCTCTAATCTCCTCTTTGTCATCCTGTCTAACTTTCTCCTGCCTACTCCAGTTATTAGCCAATATGATAACTCTAAGATATTTTATTAAGGATGTCCGATTAACGTAGAAATATACAAAGAAGAGTATTTGATACTTCGGTTTTTATGAGTTTTTCTAATTTCTGCCTTAGCATTTCATGTAATTTTAAATTGCAAACATTATTCATCAAACCTGGAAGTTTTAATTTCCTGATTGAAGAGTTATCCTCTAGATCCTGTTCATAACTTTCATATTTAACCAACACACATTTACACTAATTTTGTCAGAATTTAATTACTTTATGTGCAATATTACAATATCCTTGATCTTTGATTCAGATATTACTTTCAAATTTATGAAACTTATATAAATGAAATTTAATTACCTTTAATATTAACCATTTATGTCTCAATATTCTTTATCTAAGACAGACTATCAATTATTTAACATTAATTCAAGCTAATCTAATATGTGTTTCTGGTATTTCTTTTATTTACTTCTCATGCTTTAACATTCATATCACATGTACATTTAGCATTCATATCACATGATTATTTTGCCCAGGAGTCAGGAGTTCAGTTACTTTTTTGGATTTTTTTTTCTTTTTATGTAAAAATTGTTACACTAGTAGATAAAATAATTCATTCATCTGAAAAAAATAATATGAGAAATATGCTTTGAAATATGCATTTTAAATGCTCATAGCTTAAAACTGAAAAAGCATATGTATATATGAAACACCGAATTTGTTATATTTTGTTAAGTTTGGACATATATATCTCAATGTCATATATAAAATCCAGATTATTATTCTAAATCAATTTCATTGTGTAATTGTCAAACCAATGTCAAGAAAGTCGGGTGGTAAAAATTTTTCTATGTGCTATATAGTCTATATTAATTATTACTAAAATGATTAAAGAAAATGTACAATAAATAATGTCCCACTCTAGACAAAAAGAGGTATAAATAATTCCTTTCTTTTCCATATAGATCAAACTACTGAGTGCCAAATAGAAGTTGGAGATTACATCCAATGAATTACATTTTGACTTTTAAGACATAAACCTTGAACCGTGAACTGAGATTTACCAAAATATATTGACTGACACAATTTTTGATAATTTTCTAGTAAGATGGAATTGAAATGATTAATACATTATGAAATTATCATCAAAAAGCAAAAATTATTCCTAACTCATCTGTTTATTGATAATTTTATCATTGAATTTTGGAGACGAAAAATCTGACACTTTAAATTCAGAAATTTTATTTCTTAAAGCATTTAGACCCTTGAAAATAAAGGCACAAATCCACATCCACATTTAAAAATACTTTAGATACATTCCAAAATGGCCGACTACACACAGCCAGGAAGAACTTCTACAACCAAGACAGATCTGAATACTTAGTAACTGGCATAACCCAAACAGACCATCTGAGAGAATACACTGAGAGAGGTTAGAGGGATGACCCAGATGCTGGGACATACAAAACAATAGAAAAGATAAATGAAACAAAAAGCTAGTTCTCTGAAAAGATAAATAAAATTGATATACCATTAGGAAGATTAGCCAAGAAAAGAAAAGACCCAAATAAGCTCAACTAGAAATGAAATGGGAGATACTAAAACTGATACCATAGAAATACAAAAGATCATTCTAGGCTACTAAGAACACCTTTATGCACATAAACTAAAACGCCTAGAGGAGATAAATACATTTCTGATAGATTAAACCAGGAAGAAATAAAAACTCTGAACAGAAAATAATGAGCAGCAAGATTGAAATGGTAATTAAAAAACTGCTAACAAAAAAAAGTTCAGGACCAGATGAATTCACAGCTGAATTCTATCAGACATTTAAAAAATTGGTACCAATCCTTTTGACACTATTCAACATGATAGAGAAAGAGGGAATCCTCCCTAAATCATTCTATGAAGCTAGTATCACCATAATACCAAAACCAGGAAAAGATATAAGGAAAAAATCAAAATTACAGAACAATATCCATTATGAACACAGATGCAAAAATCTTCAACAAACTACTAGCTAACTGAATCCAACAGCATATCAAAAAGATAATCCACCATGATCCAGTGTGTTTCATACCAGGGATGCAGGCATGGTTTAACATATGCAAGTCAATAAATGTGTTACACCCCATAAACAGAATTAAAAACAAAAATCACATGATCATCTCAATAGACACAGAAAAAGCATTTGACAAAAATCCAGCATCCCTTAATGAGTAAAAGCCTCTTTGGGTGGCCGAAGCAGGCGGATCATGAGGTCAGGAGATGGAGACCATCCTGGCTAACACGGTGAATCCCCATCTCTACTAAAAATACAAAAATTAGCCAGGAGTGTTAGCGGGCACCTGTAGTCCCAGCTACTCGGGAGACTGAGGTAGGAGAATGGCGTGAACCCAGAAGGTGGAGGTTGCAGTGAGCTGAGATCGCTCCACTGCACTCCAGCTTGGTGACAGAGTGAGACTCCATCTCAAGAAGAGAAAAAAAAAAAAAAGCCTCAGCAAAATCAGCATAGAAGGAACATAACTTAATGTAATAAACCATCTACGACAAACCCACAGCCAACATTATACTGAACAGAGAAAAGATAAAAACAAGACAAGGATACCCACTTTCACCCTTCTATTTAACATAGTACTGGAAGTCCTCGCCAGAGCAATCAGACAAGAGAAAGAAATAAAGGGCATCCATATAGGTATTCAGATGGTAAAAGGGAAGTAAAATTGTAAAGAGAAAGAGGTAAAGAGGAAGTGAAACTCTTGCTGTTTGCTGATGATATGACTGTATACCGAGAAAACCCTAAAAACTCATTCAAAAAGCTCCTAGAACTGATAAACAAATTCAAACAAAATTAATGTACACAAATCAGTAGCACTGCTATACATCAACAATGACCAAGTTGAGAATAAAATCAAGAACTCAACCCTTTTTTACAATAGCTGCAAAAAAATGAAATGCTTAGAAATATACTTAACCAAGGAGGTGAAAGACCTCTACAAGGAAAACTACAAAACACTGCTGAAAGAAATCATAGATGAAATAAACAAATGGAAACACATCTCATGCCTATGGATGGGTAGAATCAATATTTTGAAATGACAATACTGCCAAAAGCAATCTACAAATTCAATGCAATCCCCTTAAAAATACTGCCATCATTCTTCACAAAATTAGAAAAAACATTTCTTTTTCTAAAATTCATATGGAACCAAAAAAGAGCCCACAAAGCCAAAGCAAGACTAAGCAAAAAGAATAAATCTGGAAGCATCACATTACCCAATTACACAGCTTCAAATTATAAGCCCATAGTCACCAAAACAGCATGGTACTGGTATAAAAATAGGCACATAGACCAACGGAACATAATAGAGAACCCAGAAAGAACGCCAAATGTTTACAGCCAACTGATCTTCAACAAAGCAAACAAAAACATAAAGTGAGGAAAGGACACTCTATTCAACAAATGTTGCTGGGATAACTGGCAAGCCACATGTAGAAGAATGAAACTGGATCCTCTTCTCTCACCTTATACAAAAGTCAAGTCAAGATGGATCAAAGGCTTAAATCTAAGATCTGAAACCATAAAAATTATAGAAGATAACATTGGAAAAACCCTTCTAGACATTGGCTTAGGCAAAGACTTCATGACCAAGACCCCAAAAGCAAATTCAACAAAAACAAAAACAAATAGATGGGGTTTAATTAAACTAAAAAGCTTCTGTGAGCAAAAGAAACAATCAGCAGGGTAAACAGATAACCCACAAAGTGGGAGAAAATCTTTGCAGTCTATATATCCAACCAAGGACTAATATCCAGAATCTACAAAGAACTCAAATCAGTTAAGACAAATGATCCCATCAAAAAGGCCATTCTTTCATTTCTATGTTAAAAACTCCCTTTAGTAGCTCTGGTAAGGCAGGTCACTTGGTTTTTGCTTGTCTGAAAAGGATTTTATTTCTCCTGTGCTTAAGAAGCTTAGCTTTGTAGGATAAGAAATTCTTGATTGGAATTTATTTCCTTCAAAGATGGTGAATATAGACCCCCAATCACTTCTGGCTTCTAAGGTTTCTGTTGAATAAACATCACCACCACCAAAAATACAATAAAAAGCTTACTTACTAATAAAACAAAATGATAAAATCATAGTGAAGTTCAAATACATAAAATACAGACACCAAAAAAATAAACTCAGATAGACAAAACATTGACAGTTGAAGAAGATTATGATCTACAGACCTCATGCCCCAATATTAAATTTAGTGTGTTACTAATATTCTTATTAATATCAAAAATAAAAGAAGAATGCTTATGATTACCAAATCAAGATAGGAAAACAATTTGAAAAGACATCTCACAAAACAAAATCTCCAAAATGGGTAATATTGACACAAATCTGTGAAACATTTTTAATTACCAGGGAAATGCAAATTAAAACAATAAACTACTACTACATATTCACAGAAATGGCTGATATCAACAAACTGAAAATCTCTGGCAATGATATAGAGTAACCGAAACACTCATCCATGGTTGATGTGAATGTGAAACTGTGCACTGCTGGAGAATTGTTTGATAGTTTATTACCAAATTAAACATATAATTACAGTACATCCCAGTAATTTTTCACCAACACTGAAAGTTTATGTAATTTTGATATAGTCATGTAATATAATACTACTTAATCAAAAAAGGAATAAACTATAGATACAACCATGTGGATTGGTGATTATATATATATAAAACATTATGTGGAATATAAGTAGCCAGAAACAAAACAGTGTAAACTGTATAATTTCAATCATACGAAATTCTAGAGGAAACAAATTTAGTTTACAGTGACAATGGTGATCAGTGGTGCTCCTGGCATTGGCAGGATGACAGAGAAGAAAGGTAAAGAAACTCTGGTGGTAACTTCAGTGTTCTATATGTTGATTTTGATGGTCGTTATAGGGCTGTACAAATCAGCTAAAACTCATCAAGCTCTATGCCAAAGATGTGCACTTTATTGTGTGAAAATTACACCTAAAGAAAGTTCATATTATAATGTTTATGTACAAGAAGTTCCAGCAAATTTTTATTAAAAATATCCCCAAGCAGAGATTTTCTCCTGCATGCATTATTAAGAAACATTGTAGAACAACAGTAATTAAAACTGTATGTTACTATGCACATAGGTTGCAGGCAAGAAAGGGGGGGAAAAAAGAGTGACGAGTTTAGAATGGTACCTACATACATAATGGAAATGTATTGTTAAAGGTAAAATTTCAAAACATTTAGGAGAAAATTGCAAAATATTGTTGTTGAAAAAATGCTTGACAACCTGGTGAGTATATTCACCAGGTCAATAACGTGGTCCTCACCTTCTTCTGTGTGGTAAAAAAATTTCAGCTGCATCAGACAAACATAAAAATGAAATCGCTAAATTATTAGAACAATCTATCAGCCTTTGGAGGGCTATATTTAGCAAGAGATACATTTACAAACATTCAAATGAAACAGATTGATACACATGACAACATAAAAAGTAAAATTATATGCATAGCAATGACACTACTGGAAAGAAAATAAATTTTAAAAACAAACTGGAAAAAGTTTGCAAGGCATACAACAGGGCGCTAATATTATGATTAAAAAAAGTGGTAGTAACAAATAAAAGACCAACAACTAAATAAAAAGACGGGCAAAACATATTTCATAAGAAATGAAGTGCACATGGCTGTTAAATAGAAGGAAATAAGCATTTGCATATATAGTTTGCATGCAATGGGAATAAGACATTGTGAAAAAAAGTGAAAATTTAATGGTAATGAGGGAGAAAGAGAGATGGCATGATTTATGTAGGCAAATAATTAGTTGCTGAATGATCCAAAAATGTATCAGAGGGGCATAAAGGGATGAAAAAATAAGAAGAAATCATTATTTGCTAAAATGCTCTTCTCATTGATGGCTATATGCTGTCTAATTCCACATTTAAAAATTTAACATATGACTTTATTATCTTCTCTTACTGTTAGAATATAAGCTTTATAAGGGCAAAGATCTTTCTTTTGCTTTCAGATGCATTTCTAGTATCCATGAGTGTGCCTAACCTTCTATGAATTAAATAACTTTATGTTGAATTAAGGAATGCATAAATATAGGGAAATAAGGAGAGAAATTAATCAGACTAATATAATTTATATCAATTAATTTTATTATGAAAGGTAATTACCAAATCAAAATAAATATTAAGAAAAATTTTGGTGTTTTGAAAGATGATATTAATGACCAAAAAATAAAAAAATAGAAATAAAGAAATGCTTGGATTGTAGAGGTTTAACAATTGCCTGGTTTTCTTAATGCATACATTAATGTTGGTGCTTCTGTTTTTCATAAACAGATGTGATCAGACAGTTGCTCTGACACTGGGTAGAACATAAAAGTGTGGAAAGCTGGTACAATCATACTTTACTTGGTTGATGAGCATGTTGAATTTTGGAGCTCACATGAATAGATCCCTGGGTGAAAATAAATGCTGACTCAGTAATTTAAAACTATCCCTACACTTGAGCTTGATACAAAATTTAGTTGCTGTCTATTGGCTTTGAAAATTTTCTAGGCCTATGAGAGTCTAAGAAATTACAACCATGAAAAATGAACACATAGGAATCGACTTGATAAGGACTTATGATAGATTTTAGAGTTAGTTTAATTGTGGACCTATTCATGATTTAGTATTGAGATATATATGCTTAGACATAAGATGCCAACTAAAATTATATTTGAAATGTGAAACAAAAGAAAATATTAATTGGTTAAGGAGATCCATTTTATTACACTGACAATTATATGTCATTTTATCCTTTTTTTTTCTTTTTCACACCACCAAATGCATCCTGAATACATTTACATGTGATAAGGAAAAGAATAATGTGAATTGCAATGATATAACCAATTGAATTGTGCTCATATCAAAAGTGAAAAATAATATCCTTAATCGCACATTGAGTCCATTTAATGAGAAAGCTGACAAGTAGACTTTTTTTTTTGTTTAAAGTCCTAAAGATTTTACCAGTGTGACATTTGCAATATCTAATAAGTGCTTAATTTAAAAAATAACTGAGGATGAACAATCTGTCAAAATGGGAGTTTCATTTAAAATGAAAAGAGAGGTACAGACTTTTAATATACAATTTCATGTTATTTGTATGTCAACTAATTAAAGTGATGTGATTATCCTTTCATTTAAATCATCTCAAAGACTGCTTAATTTTTCAAAGGAAGTCAATTTGATAGGTTGATAATAGTTTTTGGCATGTGGGGGTTCCGTATGGCTATCATCTCATAACAGGACACTAGTGAAGTAGTCTTCTTAGATCCTGACATCAATATTCACACTTGACATGTACATGTCTCTTGGTGGCTGACACTCTTACCCATCTGTCATGATGGCAAAATGCCCAATCCTTAGTCAGTTGACGTATTTCTCTGGGGCTTGAATAATGACTTTTCTTGCTTTTTAACTTTTAAAGTGATTTTAATGCTCACAAATTTGTCAACTAACCATGTCAAAAATTCAAATACTCTGAAAATAAGTTCAAGAAACATAGCACATGCTTTTTATTTTTAAATATCACAAACTGCCAGTGGATGCAATTTAATAGTTGATAGTCTACAGTCTCCTTTTGGTTGAGATTACCCAAAAATGGAGCAGTAATGGCAATGTGATGATGGATCTTGTTTCTATGCACTTTCTCCTAGGGAAATTGAATGCAACAACCAATTTGGGAGATGTTACTTGGCATTCTTTCAACATATCTGCATAGAGGATAAGAATCAACTAAAACACTCTGGCAGAACCCTTCTTGTGACAGTTAAGGATACTGTTGGTTCTAAAATCATGAGAAAAGCTCACTCTACACATCTATACACATTGTTAGGTTGGTAATTTTGATGTGAAGAGTACAGTGAGGAGAAAACCGAAACAATATAAACTTTGTTACATCCCTGAATATTTAAAATATGCTAAAATTTTAGCTCTATGTGAATGAATATGTCTTTTTGAATATTTATAGTCATTTTTCTAATATGCTCAAATCAATGTAATTTTTTCTTTAAACTACATTTTTAAATGCAACATGAATTACTTTAGCATATTTGGGCACCATTGTTTACTGCAATGCAATAAGTTATTTTATTCTATAGTATGTTCTTGTTATTTCTTAATGGACAGATTTAGTGTTGTTCTATTCAGTGCTACCCAGCAGTGCCAAAGGAACCTCTAATAATACCACCGTGGCTAGTGGCACCTGAGACCACTGAGAGAAAAGTCAGACCCTCTGTGTTGAAATACATGACCTTGTTCTCCTATTCATCAGGAAATGGTGGGAGATCATCATTAATTTCAGTTCATATTTTTTTACTTCTACTTTAAGTCACTTCTTGACACATCTTGAGATTATATGAATTATTATTTCAGCAGGTATTAGGTACTGAAGCATGCAATTTCATGCAGGGATAAATCAAGCAGTTGAACCATTAAAATTAATGCAAATCGCCTGTTTCTATTTAAGAAAGAAAAGAGGGGTAATCTTCAGGGAGAATTATACTTAGTGTAACAGAATTTTCTATAAACTACACTTAAAATTATGTATTGTCTTAATGAAAAGGAATTCATTGTTTTCAAATATCAATTTTCTTTTATATTAATTCATTATAACTCAGCTATAAAAAGATCACTCCAAATTTATAAATTTTGTTTTATTTTTCGATCAACATAGGGTTTGCTTTTAATCTGTTTACCACATGGCCAACAGGAACATTTGAAATCTATTTATACTGTTTATATTTTTGATTTAGTGCTTTACATAACATAATCCACACTAACCAGAGATAAGTGCATTAAGAGATTCTTTGAAGCGTTACTTACCTCCTCTGAATATCTACTACATGAAGATATAAGCTGTAGTCAGAAAGCCCTTCTCTACATCTCACTTAAATCCTTCCTGCCAAATTTTCAGGTTCTATTCTCAACAGGAAATGATGAAAAACTGCTCTGTATTTACCATAAAACAAGTCTTCATTTGTATCACTGCTAAGAATCTTCTCACATTTAAAGAATATAACCTGTATTTTTTTCCTAAATATGTAAAGTAAACCAATTTATATTTTTCTGCATATTTTAAGTTTAATGAATTATTACAGTACGAATCCTATTAGGCAGACATAAGCAATTCTAGAATATGCTCACAAACATGTGATTGACTTTTATCAGCATCTGATTATAGAAACTAAAGTCACCAAATCTTTCCTTAGATACCTATTTTTCATATTTGTAATCATTTTGGTTGTGCTTAATCCTTATTAGTCAAGTGAATCAGCTAGTATTATGGAGAGTTTCAAAATGGCTGGCGTCAGGGTCGTCTCTGACACTAAAACAACACAAGGAGAACGGCTCATCATAATGAGAACAAAATACACAGCCTCTTCCTAGCATAAGCAGTAGCTGATGTTATTGCTTACTGCTAGCTTTCCATTGCAAAATAATTATCTGGAGCAGATAAGATCACAAGCCAGTTAATATCACAAGCCTGCCCCTGCTGCTGATATGATCTTATCAGTAACAGACTGATCACTTTCTAGGGGGAAGTATCAGCACTTGGGCCTTTTAAAAAAGAGACTGATCCAAAGGTGAGAAGCAGATGCTGTATACTACAATAGTAGAGTGAGCTTTTACATTTTCTTTGTTAAATATTATGCTCACAGAGCTTGCGTTTACCTCATGGGACTATTGCAAAAGACAGAGGTTCAATTCCATGGTGCTGAAATATATCATCAGGTTTTGGCATAATTGTATTTCTAATGGGCTCTCAGAGAAAGGAATGCATAAGTGCCAATTACAGCATGGTACAAATGAAGCATTATGATGTGCTCTGGAACAATCTGCATAATGGCAATATAGTCATATTATGTTCAGTTATTTCTAGTTCCTGTATTTGAATCTCTGTCAACAAGCAATTTCTTCATGGAAGGCCCCAAATGTGATGTGAATTGTCTGCTATAAAAATAATAATTTCCTAGTCAATAATGTATATAAATAGGGATCAGAAATAGGTATGTGTGTATATATAAGTATATATGTAATACACACAGTACTTATATATGTATATAAGGAATATATGTGTATACATATATACTTATATATATGTGTATATATATACTTATATATGTGTATATATGTGTGTATATATATAAGTATATACAATACAATAGTAGTATACACAATACAATACACATATACACATATATATACACACACACATATACACACACATATATTCCTTATACATATATATACACACACATATGTTCCTTATACATATATATACACATACATATATTTCTTCTGTAGGTGTATTTTATATATATACTTATATACTTATATATATATATACACACACACACATACATATTTCTGATCCCTATTTATATACATTATTGACAAGGAAATTATTATTTTTATATCATATATATAAAAGATTGTATAAGTATATATATTCACACACATATATTCCTTACACAAATACAGATACAGATATTTCTTATACATATATAGATATAAATATAGATATCAAATGGTTTACCACCTCTCTGGCTATGGTATGTGAGCATCATAGCACTGTTTTACAAATCAAGGGATAACTAAAGGTAACTTATCCCTGTCTAGCTGATATGTAAAAAGTATAAAAAGGTAACACCAACAAAACACTTTGAAAGCAAAAATCACAAATAATAATTCAAAAACAAATATAAGGAAAAGACACATGCAGTAGTCTGAAATACAGATTGTTTCTGACGCTTGAAGAAAAAAACCCATTTCATGCTAATAAAATATTACGCTTTTAGGTGAAAAAACGCACTGCTTATTTTCTTCAAGTCGAAATGCCTTAAAGGAGCAGTATCTCGAATGTGACATGGCAAACTCAAGGGGATGCTCTTCAACATAAAGCATCAGAAGCCTGAGTAACAGTTTCTGATCTTGACTCTACGTGACAAGTCGAAAATAATTTTTTTCAATTTAGTTTTTACCAAGTCAGATCCTATTTGACAATATGGCAGCACTACACATGGAAGGTAACTTATTACTTTGGGCATCTAGTTTAAAGAGAGACAATCCATAATGTGCATGTGAAAAAAATGGCCACTGTTCTTGAAGCATTGCCCTTGAGCAACAAGTTTAAATCTGTCAGTGTGGAAGAAATTGTTATTTCTTAATTGCCGACTGTTAACTCTAGGAGAAAATGACAATAAAAATCTACTTCAAAATGTTTATGTTTTTGGAATTACAGGTATGTATTAAGGAGTGTTTAATAATTCCAAAAATGGCGTATAAAAACAATATTATATATAAAAATAACAGTAAAATAAAGACATGTTTTATTAAGAAAGTACAAATGATATGTATTTTGCCAGAGACAATATTTAGAAGAAAATCGAGTGGCCCTGTGCAGGAGAGGAAGGAAGAGATTAGAAATGAGAGAAGCCACCTTATTTAATGAAGACTATATAATAAAGACTTCCCTGATTCCAAACATTTTGAAAGCCTTAAGGAAATTTTCTAATAGATATAGGAAAAGTAATTACCAGTCCATTAAGGGGCTTAAATGGTCAACCATCTTACTGCTGGATTAGCAAACAAATTTAGGAAGTCATCAAAAGCTACAAGATTTTTTTAGTGTTCATGATCATAAAATACCTCTATTTCTCTAGATTCATTGTGGTTTCATTACATTGTTCTTAATTCATCATATTTTTAATTGCATGCATATATAGATACTATGTTTGCATCTACATAATAGTGGAATATTAATAATAATAAATTTCAAGGAAAAATGTTGTATAAAGAGATTTTTATAATTGTAGATACACGTAGAAACTATATGTGTAACACTGTATTAACTGAATATCATTGAGAAACTTCAAGCAAACATGTTACTGATATAAATTAAAGAATAATTGAAAAGGAAAAGATCTCCTTCCTTTTTTCCCCAAGAGGTAAATGTGTTTTCTTATAGCTTTAACTACTTGCTGTAAAATTAAATGCCTTTAATTTCTGATACAAGGGAGCAGAATACGATATTAATATTTTCTGTATTTCTTTTGATATTAATAATGCATTGACAATATCTTTAACATTAAAATTCTTTCTGTGGACTTTTTGTGAATGCTATTATGTCAAGCCATTAATTGTGCACTTTTCCAAAAGCAGGCAACCCATCCTGCTAGCTCTTGAATCATATTGTGAAAGCATAATTGTATTCTGTGCATTCTTGGTTGACATTAAAATGGTCTGTTAGTTGTGTCTAGCAGAATGTCTTCCTTTCTGAATCATGTATTTAGATAAACTCATCCAACAACTTCAGAGCAACATTGTGTTCCTGTCCTCCCATCTGTATGTAAGAGTAAAAACTAAGAGATAGGTTTACTAATTGGTTAAAATATCGTCTTCTCCACATGTCTTAAAATATGAATAAAAATATGTATGAAAAGAACATTTCACAAATGACTATTTCATACTTAAAGGCATATTTAGAAATCTTAGATAGTCCAGCAAAGACAACTATGTAACTGTTACTCAACATTGGAATATATAATAGTGAATTATAGCTGTCCAAATATCAGCTATGTCTATTGATCTTTTTATCTGCCTCTAGTTCTCAAGACTTCAATTCTTCTCAATAGCAACTTATTTTTCAAATAATTTATCTGCAAAAATTTCCATGAATTTTAAAATTTTATTAGAATCTAATAATTATTACCTCTTTTGAATTTTCTCATAAGGCCTGTATAATATGGCCTTTTCCCTGCTTCAGTTTATTCCCTGGAGTTGACTCTATTCATACTTTTATCTTCTTTGCATGTTATATTCATCTACAACTTTTTATGTGTTGTTATTCTGACTGACATTTGTTCCTTTATTCCTTTATTTCTTCCACTTGTTCAGAACCTATATATTTCTAAAGGCTCTGTTTAAATGTTCTATTAGTTTTCTTCTGCTTAAATCACTCAAGCAATGCTTCTTGCATCCTTCACTGTTCATTTCTACAGCCAGCTTCTGTCAGCAAATTGACATTACCTCAATAGCAGTACCTTCCATGGACTTTGCTTCAATATTTTAATATCTAGGTTATTGCTATTAAAAATAGTATGAATTAAAAATACCAAAGGAAAAATAAAAGACAAATTACAAATATGACAAGCATATTAAATATTATTAATTTAAATAACTTCTACAAATAAGAAAACACCTAACAAGTAAATATTAAAGAATATACATTAGTAATTCACTAGTATATTTAAATTTTCCATCATAAAATAAAAAATACTTCAAGAAGATTGACAAATTAACTTTTCAACAAGCAAATTATCTTCTTTTTTATAATCATAAAGAATGTGTAAAGAAACTGACACTGTGATGTAATGCTGGTTCGAATAGAAATTGGAAAGCCACCTCGCATTATGAAAAAGCAAGCATTCACATTTCTGTGTTGGCAAGTCCACATTTATGCCTTTTTCTTAAAGAAATAATGAACACTTTGAAACCTTTATGTATGTAAAGTTTATCAGAGAATCACTTATGATACTAAAAATTAAAGTCATTTTTAATTATAGGAAAATCGTTAAAATGAATTCAGGAATATCAACTTGTAGGAATGTTGGGTGGTAATTCATTAAAATAATAAATTACTTTTAATCCAGTCTTTAATGGAGCCTTTTAAAAACACATATTGCAACTTTATATGCCTTCTAAAATATCACTTATTTAATACATCTTCCGAGTACAATGTATGGTCTGTAGTATCAGAGAATATGCACCGTTTACTGAGAAGATAAAGAACATACAATAGGCACTCAAAGCATTTATGAAATGAATAATAGGTTGGTGTTGCCTAACTTGGTTCATGATCCTTCTTACGTTGTGAATTAAGTGTTAGTGGTCTAAATTTCCAAAGTAGGTACTAGACACTGAAATATTGCAATATTGGATGACTCATTCTAAGACACACAGTTCATACAGAAGCAGACAGTATTTAAAAAAAAAAAAAAAAAAAGGCTGGCGTGGTGGCTCACTTGTAATCCCAGCACTTTGGAAAGCCAAGGAGGGTGGATGGCTTGAGTTCAGCAGCTCAAGACCAGTTTGGGCAACATAGAGAAACCCTGGCTTTACCAAAAATACAAAAACTTAGCCCTACGTGATGGCTGAGGTGGGCGGATCGCTTGAGCCTAGAAGGCGGAGGCTGCAGTGAGCCAAGATGGCGACCCTGAACTCCAACCTGGCTGACATAGTGAGACTCTGTCTCTAAAAATTTAAAAAGAAACAAATACATAAAAAACTATGTCTTCTATGCTCCTGTGTCACAGGTCTATATGTTTTTCTTACACAATGTTTTCCTTTGTTTGAAGAATAAAGAGATTGGAATTGGTTAGCTTAGGAGAAGGCTCTTGCAGTTTTATAAACCTGGGGTCTAGGAGAAGAAAAAAGTGGGAGAGCTAAGAGTGTGAAAACACTAGGTGATGAGTCAGAGTGCTGAGGAGTGTCTTCAGGGTTCAGGCAGCGAGGCCAGGAGTGCAGATATAAATAAGACTATGGCTGCCCAAAGACCCCTAAATCCTTGACAGCTCCCCTCAGAGACTGCAATGCACTGGCTATACATCAGGTCTAGTGAGAAAGGGCAGTTTTTCCCCATGAAGTCTGCCACATAAAGCCTTAGTATTGCACCTGGTACAAACTAAAAAAATCATAGAAAAGTATTTGGCCAGGAGCTCAACTGCACACTTGAGAAGTCCCCCACTTCCAAGCTCAATAATTTGCTAGAAGAATTCACAGAACTCAAAAAAACTATTATCTCCATAGTTATGGTTTATTACAGTGAAAAGATACAAATGAAAGTCAGCTAAGGGAAGAGGCAGGATAAGGAGAGACTGGTGTAATGTTCCCAGCTGTATCTCAGTGGGTTTGTATGGACAATGCTTATTTCTTTCTGATGCATGAAGTAACATATGGAGTATTGTCAACCAGCGAATCACACCTAAGTCTGGCACTCAGAGTACTTACTTATTGGGAGTTGGTCACATAGGCATAGATAACTACCCAGAAGGCTGACCTTACTCTCCAGCGCCTCCAGAGGCCACATTAATATCACGTAACCTAATCCCATCATAAATCACATTGTTAGCATAAACTATCTGGCATAGCCCAAGGTTCTCAGATAATCAAAGACAATCCTCTCAGGCAAGACATCCCTAGGACTACGAGGTTGCCTTCTAGAAACTGGGAGGAAGGGACCAAAACTTTCTTTGGTTAAGGTTCTTTATTGCATACTGCCTTTGTCTCCTGAAGCATTAATTTCTTCTGTGCCTTGGAATCATTCCCATCATCATGCTGATATGTCAAATAATATATACAAATATCAAATTAAAAAGCAACAAAAACAATAACAATGAACATTCTCTTTTGACCCAGTGTCTTTCTTCAGCTACCATCTGATTTCTCTGCTATGCCCTTTATGGAAAATATCCAAACTCTCTATCTCAATTCCCCCTTCTCTCCTTGTCTTATCTGACCATTTCAATTGTATTCTAATTTTAACCAACCAATTATAGCAGTAATTCTAGTTGTCTCTCAAAATCTATTCTCTTCTTCTACCATACAAACAGAGCACTCAAATTTTACCTATGCCTATATCTGTTCAGTTGGAGATTATATTATTTATCCTCACAAGTAAATGTAATCATGTAACTATTCTAGGTAATTAGGTATTTAAAAATTGGATAAGTATAATTCCCACACAATTTCCATAAAAGTAGCATGTTTTACACTTTTTCCAATTCTTGCTCTAATTCTTACTAGCTGGAACGTAGATCTGACACAGGAAACTAGACAGATATTTTAGAACAGAAGTTAGAAGCTTTGTGTTGGGTTTTTCAGAGCAACAAGGTAAACAGAGCCTTGTTAACACATTTCACAGAGATTATATTATCAGCCCTGATTTTGTTACATAAGAGGGTCTGTTAGTGAGGATTCTTCAAAGAAACAGAGCCAACAAGATAAACATATAGATAGATATAAAAGAAGAGATTTAGTATAGGAATTGGCTCACACAATTATGGAGGCCAAGAAGTTCCCTGGTATGTCATCTGAAAGCTGGTGGTATAATTCAGTCTGAGTCTGAAACTCTGAGGATTAGTCAACGGCATAACTCATAGTTCAAGGCAGAAGGTCTGACAACAGTGGGGGAAGGCAGGAAGCTACTGATGTAAGTCTGAAGGTCCAGCATCCAATAACTCCAATGTCAACAGGATGGAAAAGATGGATGTCCCAGCTCAAGAAGCAAAAGTGAATTAACCCTTCCTCCCACATTTTGCTCTTTCTTGGCCTTCAACGGATTGGATAATACCCACCCACATTGGTGAGAGTAGATCTTCTTTACAGTCTACTGAATCAATGCTAATCTCTTCTGGAAACACCTTCACAGACACACCCAGAAATAATGTCTCACCAGCTATTTGGGTTTCCCCTAACCCAGTCAAGCTGACATACTAAATTAACCATGACAATAGGCAATATGCTTCTATCTTGCTTTCAGTTACTAATATTTTAGGGTGATTGTTAAAATAACTGATCTGATCTCGTAGCTAATATATTGTTGACCAAAATTGTAAAAAGCAATGGCAAATTCTGTTCTTATTATATTAAAGTTGTAAACATTATCTGGTAATTCCTATTTTTGAAAATAATTTCTAACTGTGTTTTCCCCCAATCTCACTAGCAATTTGTGACAATGACTCATTTTACCTGTCAACTTGGCTAGGCTGCAGTACCCAGTTATTTAGCCAATTACTAATCTAGGTGGTGTTGTGATTATATTTTATGTAGGCAGTTAATATTTGCAATCAGTTGGCTCTAAGTAAAGGAGGTTACCTCAATAATGTTATTCTCATGTATTTTGACCGTTGAGCTAATCTTTGGATTATCCAACAGTATTCAGAAAACTTTTGAACTGTATATACTCACTGTAACAGAATTCTTGTTTACAGGATTTACACTGGAATGAATACAAAATAAAACACATACTATAAATCCAACAGAAAATTTAGTTTCATAATTCTCATATTTTTATGAATTATATTTTTTGCATAAGTATTATGTTGTTTAAACTGTATTATGAATAAACTTTCATCAACTATAATTCATCATTTCAAAGAGTCTTTCCTCTTGGCTATACATTGCAATTTTCTCCTTGAGATTAATAATGCCTTCCATGTTCTCTATTTATTTTCAGTTATGTATTTTATTTTACCTACCTTGTTCACTTCCAGAGCATTGTGTCTTCCTGAGTATTACCCACCATCACCTATCATTGAAGCTATCATCAGACGACACCACCCACTGCAACTGCTCCTCTTAATTATTTAGAGATTCTCAGATTACTTCCTCTTACATTAGGCACTCACTCACTCTTCAAGACTATACCTCTAATAAGTCTTAATAATTTCCATGTTTCCATAAGGACTCTTTGCAATAATCATGCCTCCCCCTTTCCTCTACGGTCATATTTTTAAAAAACCTCTGCTATTTACACCCATAGGCACATACTAGATTTCATTATTACAAAACATTATGCATTTCTACATTTTCAATATCGAGCCCAACTCTATTCTTTCCACGTGTCTTATTAATTCCCCAAACCATAAATCTCATTGACCCTAACACCTTTACACTTTATCTCATGTTACAGTTTCCTTACTTGTCATTGTAATAATTTTTTATCCTTAACATCCTGGCTCACGTCTCCCTTTATCATAATTAAATGGTAAAAATCTAATTAAGTCCATTCTTTGTCCACTTCAGGACCTCATCTGAGCAGTTGAATGTAGCTGGTAGAGAAAATTATATAACATTACTGTTCTGATGAATCTCACTTTAAATTTATGGCTTCTCATTTGAAATCAGTTCTTCATACTGCTCTATAATTCTACAATGTTATTTTACCCACTTTACTACTATTCTAAAAGACACTTTTGGTACCTTTGATTATTTCATTTAACCTCAAAGACTTCTTTCTTCTTTCTCAACCTAAGCTAATGAACATACTTCCAAATTCACTGAGAATAAAAACAATCAGAAGAGAACTTCCACAAACCTCCCCCACAATCACAACTACTGCCACATTTGTCAGTGTGCCTGCACTGTGTCCCTATTATCTAAATTGTATTCAGATATTTCAGATGAATATTGCAAACTATTATATATGGTCACCTATTCAATAATTATAAGTAGTTTTTCTCACTCTCTTCTGCATCATGAATACCTTCTCCCTACTGGATTATTTCTATCTGCACACAAACATATTGGATTAACTCCCATCTTTAAAACAAAATAGAGCAAAACAAAATCAAACTTTCTCTTCACCGTTATATCTTCCTACTGCTAATACCTATGCCACTGCTTCTGCTTACAGAATATTTTTTTTTCAATGAGTTCTTCTTGGCTTTTGCTTCCAATTATTCTCTTTGTATTCTCTCCTGAATCAATTTCAATCATACCAGTTCTCACCATTCTAATATTATGTATTATGACACATCCACTAATAACTTTCGCATTAATAAGTAAAATGGTCAACAATTCTGCTTTATTTATTTTCCCTACTTCAATGTTTGCATACTTATTCAGTCTCTCTTCCTTAAGATAATTTTATAAGAATCTTATAATGCCATTATTTCTTGGATACATTCTTTACTTATTGTTAATACCTTCCAAGAATTATTGGCTGACTCTTTCTTGACTTTCTACATTCTAAATATTGCAATATTCCAAGGCCCAATCTGAAAGATTTTCTCTTTTCTACGTATTGTCATTAGAAGAGTAACACACCCAGGCTACGGAGTCAAAATACAGTTCATATATTAATTACTTCCCAATTTATATTTCTAGCTTGGCCCTTAGCTTTGGACTCAAAATTCAAATTGGTCCACTCGTGTATTTGAAATTGAGCTTTGATTTTATTTTTTCCAAATTTGCTTCTCTTCATTATAGTAAATGGAAATTTTATCTTCAATGTAGAAGATTGAGCAATAGCCCAGGTTCACATATAATCTATATAAGCTTATTTGCTACATCTGACTTCATCCAGCATTCTTATGTCTTATACATATCACTCAAAGCACACTGGCCTACTTCCTTTTCTTGATCACATCTTGGTAACTTGCACTTGCTGTATTCGTTTAAAACATTCTTCAGGTTTCCACATGGCTTTGCCTCACATTTTTGTCAATTATCTGTTCAAGTGCTACTTTTTAGTGAAAAAAAAAATGTATGCTACATAAAACAGCAACCCCCAAAATGTCACTACATACCAATTCTCATTCATCATAGCACTTATCATCATTTTTTAAGTTATTTGTTTGCTTACTTACGTATTCTCTAGCTCCTTTGAGTAAGATACAAATCCTATTTGAAAAATATACATTCTTTTCCATGTCTAGAGGACTATCAGACACATAATAGGTACTCAATAAATTATTGGATGAATGAGGCTTTTGAATTTTCTCTTTTTTTTCTATTTCCCATGCACCATTATTACCTATTTGCTGTTTTTCCAAAATATGTTCCAATCCTCACCCTTTCTCATCCCCACTGCTACAATGTTGGTCCAAGACACCATCCATGCCTCCATTGATAATTATATCTAACCATCTGATTGTTCTCCTTGCATTTTCTTTTCTAGTCACACGGAATTAATCTGATAAAAAGTGTAAGTAATCTTCCCAAGGCGTAAAAATCATCACACCATTTAACTGCAAACACTCTTGAACTAGCTTCCCATTGTAAATCAAAGAGCATCAACACTTTCTACCAAGGTCTACAAGGCCTGCAAGATATATCTTCATATGATATCAGAGGTCTAACTCTCTGATTCCATCTCTTATGACTCATTGGTTCGTTTGCTATACTTCAGTCAAACTTGTTTTCTGTTTTTTCCTTGAACACACTAAGCTTATTTTTGACTCAGATTTTTTTTATATTTTTGAGTTCTTGGAAAGTATTTCTGTTAACACATTTTCATGTTGCCTTCTTCTAATCATTCAAATCTTAACTCTAATATAATCTTCTCAAATACTCTCTGAGCACATAAGTGATGTAAACTATTTTTTCTTATAATTAAGATTATCTAAATTATGTCCTTATTTGTTAACAGAATTATAATCATTTTCTTCTACTAGCATGAAAATCTTTGAAGGCAGGGACCTTTATATCTTGTTTATTTCCTGAGTCTCCAACACCTATGATATTTAAATTTCATAATATTTATTTAATGAATTTGTATTGAGAAAAATAATGGTTTGTAGTTGACATTGTAGTTAAACCATGGTCACTTTCAACAATGATAAGTGATGGGGCATTATAAAATATAAAAATATCATGAAAAATACTGAGTAATAGTCAGTAGATTAATGGATGAGATGAGAGAGCCCAAAAACATGTATATGCATAAGAGAATATGTCAAATTACAAATCTGGCATTTTAACATGATGAAATGAGTATGTACTATCTATTAAATGTTGTTGGGGCAATTCATTATACCATAGAAAAGTAGAACTCTCAGAGACATATGTTACCTCACCTCAATAAATAATATGTGAGGATTTTAAATAGTAAAAAACAAAACTAATATATTCAAATATGAAGAAATTATTTATAATCTTAAAGTGTAGAATGTCTCTTCAAGAGAGATTAAAAACTTAGAGTTCATGAGGAAAAATGTTTTTTATGACTATTGTATTAGCATGGGTTCTCCAGAGAAAGAGAACCAATATTATATAGTTATAGATATAGACATAGACAATATAAATATAAATATAAGAGAGACTTACCAGAAGAAATTATGGAACCTGAGAAGATCTAAGATCTGCATTTGTCAAGCTGAGACCAGGGGAGCTGATAGAATTATAGCTCCAGTCTGAGTCCAAGGACCTGACATCCAGGAGAACGAATGGTGCAATTTCCAGTCTGAGTCTGGGTCCTAAAGCAGGAGAACGAATGGTGCAATTTCCAGTCTGAGTCTGGGTCCTAAAGCAGGAGAAGACTGATATCTTAGCTCAAAGACAGTTATATATAGGGAGATAATTCTTTGTCACTCAGATTTTTATTCTATTTAGGTTTTTAATGGATTGGATGAGGCCCACCCACATTGGAAAGAGCAATCTATTTTACACAGTCTACTGATTCAAATTTTAATCTCATTCAGGAATATCCTCAAAAACATACCCAGAATTACTATAAACTAAAATCTGTGCACCTCATGGCCCAGTCAAATTGACATATAAAATTAACCATCTCAAGTCCACCTTTTGTGGACCTGGCACCCATACACATCTCCTCAAGCCATATTTAACCTCCAAATAAAGAAAATAGCAAGGCCATAATTTGTCCTAACAAGATACAACTATTCTGAGAACAACTAGAAAAGCATTAATCTCTTTCTCAAGAGAAGCAAAGTGTTTGAGTGATGTGTACTGTTCTCTAACTTAAATGCTGTGATATAAAATTAATAATACTTAAGTATAATGATATACAATCATCGAATCAATACAGCTTATATTAAGTGATAAAGGGATAAGAGAGGTAAGAAAAAAATAGATTATCCATATGACTATACACACAAACATATTCATAACAAAATAAGGAGGAATATTTATGACAATTATAGTCTATGTTTCTGTAACTGGATACATGGTCGTAACTGGAATCTACAACTACCTTCTTCGTCTACCCATTCTCTATTACCTTTTACCTTTGAAAGCATCTCAGGTTTTCATGGTTCTTTAGCTGATGGAGTGACCCAAATCTTTACAATTGAAGGGTCTGGGCCATTAGTGGTTCTGCCTGGAATGGGTGGTTGTAATTTTTTATTGACATTAATCACAGGGCATGGCAATACTAAGATGTAAGTTAAGGAATCTCCTTATTCCAGACATGCTCTTCTTCCATTAGGGAGTAGCAGTTCAATTTCTTTTTGGTAGTAAGAATCAATTACCCTAGCTGACACCAAAACTTCTTACTTTGCTTGTTGATTCAGAGGCATAAGGAGTTTAAAGTGGCTAGGTGGCAGTCTTAATTTTCAGGTTAGTGTGATCATTGTTATGTCTCATGGTGAAAACATGTTTCTCTTTGGAACAAATACCTCTAGGCCAGCAGTGTATAATGTTGTGGGAACAGGGAAAAAAAAATAGCTAGTGGGTCAGTAGGAGTAATAGTGAGTGGTGCTAGTCTCATTTTCACCCCTTGATCCCTGTAACCATGAATCTTGGCTGTTGGAGAAATAACATCATATATTAGATGCTAATTGAGAGTGTATACAACCTCCTGCAAAATGTTATTTGAGCCCTGAAACGTATTTTCATCTATCTGGTGCTGTAACTGACTCCTCAAAAGGACGCCACCGTTTTACCAAACTAGTTGTTTCAGGATGGTGGGGAACATGGTAATATCTGAGAATTTCATGAACATTGACTGACCCATAGCCCTATTAAATTCGCTCTAAAGCATGTTCCTTGATGAGAAATAGTGCTGGGTGAAATACCATAATGTTGGGTAAAGCATCCCACAAGTACACAAACTGTAGTTTTGGCAGAAGCATTGTATGAAACTAAGGCTAATTCATATTCATATTCAAAGTAAGTGTCCATTTCAGTAAGAAAAAAAAATTGCTTTACTTTGTAGTTTGAAAACAGTCCAATGTAATCAACCTGCTTCCAGGTAGCTGGCTAATCCCTCTAAAAAATGGTCCCATATTGAGGTCTCAGTGTTAGTCTCTACTGCTGGAAGATTGAGGAAACCTAAGCAGTGATCATAACCAGGCCAGTCTCCGTGAGTGGAAGTCCATGATGCTGAGCTCATGCATAACTTCCATCACTGCCACCATAACCACTTTTTTCATGAACCCATTAGGTGATGACAAGGATGGCTAGAGAAAGAGGCTGATTGGTATCCATAGAATAGGTCATCCTATCCAATTCATTATTAAAATCTTCTGCTAAGGTCCTCCTTTTTGAGTATTCTTGTAAGACATAAAAATCTTCACGTCTATTGTCCATTAAGAGAAGTCTATCCACATACCTATTCCCCAAATTTCCTTGTCATCAATTTTCCAATTATATTCCTTCCAAATGTCTGACTACTCAGTCAAGCAACAGGTCAAATCCCATGAATTAGTACATAATTCCACATCTGGCCATTTTTCCTTCTAATCAAAATATACAACCAGGTACACTGCTCAGAAACCCACTAGGAGGATTTCCCTTCACCAATGTCCTTTAAGAATGCCCCTGAAAGGGGATATAGCTGTCCGCTTTTGAGCAGTTTCTGCATATCATACCTAATGATCTGGAAACAAGGCCACAGTCTTCTGTTCCTCTGTGAATTGATTATAAGCAACTCTCTGTGACGCTATAGGTAGGATGCGAGAGAGACAACAGTGTAGCAGGAGACAAGAGCATGGACATTTGGGCCACTTCTTCATGCAACTGACTTCAGGTCTGCTTAAGCCCAGCCATATATATACTACACCTATTTGAAGTAGTACTACTGTGCACGCCCAATTTTATGGCTTGGTGAATCAGATAATACTCATTTCAAAATGTGTAGCTCAAGTCACATGGTAACGTGATGGTTCATAGTTAAGTGTTCAGTATCTACTGAGGCCCAGTAGCAGGCCAAAAGCTGTTTCCAAAAAAGAAAAGTTTTTTTTGGATGGGTGACAGGACACTTTGCTCCAATATCCTAAGGATTGCACTGTGATTCTCCTATAAAGAACTGCCAGTCACTCCAAACAGCATCCGTATGTGCCATTGATACTTTATCCATCACTGAATCTGCTGGATCGTATGGTCCAAGCAGCAGAGCAGCTTGCACAGCAACCTGTGTGAGTTGGAAATCCTTTTCTTATTCTGGAATCCACTTAAAACTGGCAGCTTTTTGGCCACTCAGTAAATAAGCCAAAGTAATACACCCAAATGGAAAACATTTTTTTTCTCCAAAATCTAGGGACACACTAAACATCATGTCTTTTCTTCGGTTGTGTGGGGCCAGACACAACTTATCCTTCACCTTAGAAGAGATATCTTGACATGCTGCGTACCACTGAAGCCCGAGAAATTTCACTGAGGTAGAAGGGCCATAGTTTTTTGTTAGATTTATTTCTCACCCTCTGACTTGTGTAGATCTCATCAATCTGTCTATAGTAGTTGCTACCTCTTGTTCACTACATCAAATCATAATTTCATCCATGTGATGGACCAGTATAATAGCTTGTTGAAGGGAAATTAAATCAACATCTGTGTAAACTACGTTATTATATAGGGCCAGAGAGTTTATATATCCCTGAGGTGGAACAGTGGAGGTATATAGCTGGCCTTGTCAGCTGAAAGAAAACTGCTTATGGTGGTCTTTACTAAAAGATATGAAGAAAAAAGAAAATATATGCCAGCTTAATAGCTGCATACCAGGGACCAAGGGATGTGTTAATTTTAAGCAATGAAACCACATACAGCAGCTGCAATTGGAGTCACCATCTGGCTAAGCTTATGATAATACACTGTCATTCTCCATGGTCCCTCTGTCTTCCACACATGCCAGGTAGGCAACTTGAATGAGTATGTAGTGGGAAATCCACCCTTATGTCTTCTGAGTTTTGATGGTAGCACTAATCTCCTCAATTCCTCCATAATTGCTATATTGCTTTTGCTTTACTATTTTCCAAAGTAGAGGTAGTTTTACTGGCTTACACTTTGCCTTTTTCACCATACTATCCCTCACTCTACAAGTCAGAAAACCATTGTAGAGATTCTACTAGTAGCTGCATATATCTATTTCAATTACGCATTCTAGAACTTAGGAAACAGCCACAAAATAGGTTCTGGTGCTCACTGGGCTCACTGTGAAATGGACATGAGCCAAAACGTCATAAATCACATGACCTCCACAGGTCCCTGCTTTGATTTGTAGACTAAAGTAACATTTTGGGTCTCCTGGAATTAGTAACAGTTTAGAGCCAGTGTCTAGTAGTCTCTAAAAGTTGTATTATTTCCCTTTTCCCAATGTACAGTTAACCTGGTAAAAAGCCATTGATCTCTTTGGAGGAAGGCTTTCAGAAAGATTAACAGTATAAATTTTTGATAATGTACTAGGTCCTTCCATGTGGAGACTTGGCCTTGCCTTAATTCAGTGGGTTTTGGTTAAGTAAACTGTTTCAAGTCTGAAAATTGATTGAGGGGCCACGGATCTCTGATTGATTCAGGTTAGACTTTTGTTCACTCGACCTAGAAATTTTCAGTTTATACAGATTGACATAATTTGGCTCAGTATACCCACCTAAATCTCATCTTGAATTGTAATCCCCATGTGTTGGATGAGGGCCCAGGGGGGAGTTGGTTGAATCAAGGGGACGTTCCCCTTGCTGTTCTCTTGATAGTGAGTGAGTTTCCATGATATCTGGCTGTGTGAAAGTGTGTGGCATTTCCCCCTTTGCTCTGCCTGCAGAACTGTGAGGCAATTAAACCTCATGTCTTCATAAATTACCCAGTCTCAAGTAGTCTTTACAGTAGTATGAAAACAGACTAATAAACAGATCAAGTAAAAACTTAGTAAACTTTCTGTTTCATTTCTTATCTACTTCACCATGATCAACTAGCCAACACCATATGTTTGCAGGAGTCAGGCTGTTCTGATTGCTGCCGTGACTCTGCTTTCCATCGTGTTGTCAATGCCCACCTTGCGTTTGGCAGTTGAGGTCTGCCACTGGGCCCCTCTCACTTAATGATTCAACTACTCATATTGCATTTAGGTTTCCCAATTCAGTGACTGTAGTTCCCACTGTAAGGTCTGAGTTACAGAGAAGAGCAACCACAAAGCTCCTGAAGGATGCTAGGTTTTCTTCCCGCAAAAATTTATTTCTTGCAGTAGTGGTGAGAGATTTGTCTTTTGGATAGCCTACCCTATCACCACTACAATGTGGGTGAATATGTCTTAAATGACAAACCACTCTAACATTCCAATCTTTCTAAACCTTTGAATCCCTTCCTCTACATTAAATATGATAGGTTTAGCTGTCTAATGTACAAATGGTGGGCCACCTTTTGGTCTATGTTTCATCCACACAAATAAACTGATGGTGATGGCAGCTGTGGCCTGTCTGGACTGGCTACTGTGAAGATGCTGGCTGCAGGAGGGGAAGGCGTGGCCAGTGCTGTGCACTCCATGGAGCTGGCAGGAGCCAGACACAGGTGGGAGCCCTGCCCACTTCCCAATTGGCAGGGCCCTATACTCCCGGGTACACCTGCAGTCAACAAGCTATGGCTATGGACCTAGGCATCCCTGAGCATTTGGGGGCTGGGAAGCCCACCATTCCCTACAGTGGGGTGCTGCTCCCACTGCCTGAACCCTCCCTGCTCCTGATGCCCACTCTGGGGTGGAGGAAAATTGTGGCCATGAACAGGTGCTGTCATGATCCAGCCAGTTGTGCACACACTCAGGGTAGCACTGCCAGCCCTGTACCGCCTCACCCCGTCCCCCCAGGGTTTGGGCACTGACAAGCTCAGGGAGGGAGTCCAAGGTGGAGCTCAGGGTAGCTTGGTGCAGGCCTGTAGGCACCACTTTGCATGAACACCCTGGGCTCTGTGGATGACATGATTGATGGTGGCAGGAGGCAGACAGGCTCCAGGGCAGTGATGTGGTTTGGCTGTCCCCACCAGAATCTCATCTTGAATTGTAGCTCCCACAATTCCCACGTGTCATGGGAGGGGCCCGATGGGAGGTAATTGGATCATGGGGGTGGGTCTTTCCTGTGTTGTTCTCATGATAGTGAATGAGTCTCATGGGGATCTGATGATTTTATAAGAAGGAATTCCCCTGCACAAGTCCTCTCTCTTGCCCACTGCCGTGTAAGAAGTCTCTTTGCTCTTCCTTTGTCTTCTGCCATGATTGTGAGGCTTCCCAAGCTATCTGGAAATGTGAGTCCATTAAACTTCCTTTTCTTTATAGGTCACCCAGTCTCAGGTATGTCTTTATCAGTAGCCCAAAAATGGACTAATACAGGCAGAAATGGGCAGGTCCCTGGTTAAGCTCCACCTTCACACCAGGGATGGCCTGAAGCATCGGGACCAAGCTGTCACTTCCAGGTGGAATCTGTGGACTGGAGTGAGAACTTATGGTTATTTTTCCAGCCTCAACCATGGCCACACATTGAACAATCAGCACACATTTCTTCCCTTCTGAGCCCATAAAAACCCTGGACTCAACAAGACTCCAACACTCTCGGGATGACCTCCCTGTGGAAAGGAGCTACTCATGGTGGGCCTTCTCTCCACTTAGAGCTGGACACTTCTCAGGGTAACCTGCCGGCAGAAAGGAGCTACCCAGTTCAGTTCTCCTGAGAGCTGTTCTGTCACTCAATGAAGCTCCTTTCCATCTTGCTCAACCTCCAGTTGTTGGAGTACCTCATTCTTCCTAGATGTGGGACAAGAATTCAGGACCATCAGAATGGTGGGACTGAAAGAGCTGTAACAAAAACAGGGCTGAAACATGCCCCTCCCACTTGCCACATTGAGGGCGATGAGAAGGATAGAAGAGCTGTGGGCCTTTGGGGAGCTCAGACCTAGGGGCTTCCCAAGCCAGGGCTGTGACACCTTCTTTGGGGTCTGTGGTTCCTGGTGTCTCCAAGCTCCTGGGCACCATAGCGTTGCTGTCATCCAGGCACAAATGTCTGCAGCAGAAGCCACATGTGGTACATCTGGTCTAGCTGCAGCCTCACATGAAGCCAGCACCTGTGCCAGTGCCTGGAGCTGCCTGCCCCACTGCAGCAACTGGCATGTCCAGCTGTGCACAGTGACTGGACCCTGTGCTCACTTGCCCACACATCCCTTGCCACTCTGCACCTGGCTCACCCTTGGCAGGTGTGGGATCCAGGTCAGTAGTGTGAGCAGAGCACAGCCTCCCTGGCTGAGTGGGCTGAACAAGCCCAGTAGGCATGAGCAATACACATTCAGGAGGCACCACTGGCCACAGAGGTTTCCAGCTGGCAAAGTGACACCCCAAAGATCCCATGACAATGGGGCTCTTTCTAACTCCCTGTGCTACAACATTAATTGCAGAATCTGTTTATTGAGATTTAATGAGCAGCATCTCAGTTTATTGACCACTTGCCGATAACTTCAGCCTGATCCAGCTTAACGTTTCTTCCACCATTATCCCACACACTAATAATAACCATTTCCACACATGTTCTTCAGATTTCCATCAGTTCAAGTTAGAAAACTCAAGTAGTTCTTTTAGAGTTTAGTGCACATCCTCATGGGTCACAGTTTGTGCTGTACCTTTAGGGGCTTGCTGGGACTTGAGTCTACTTATAGGTTTAGAAGCAAAGAGGGGTGGTAGGATTGCTTCCAAGGAGAATCAGCACTGTCTTGCATAGCAACTTACTTAGTGGGGGTCATTACAGTCTCCAGAGGCCATGCAGAGCTAATCTCAGAGGGAAGTGGAGAGGCCAACACCACTAGGGTGGGGAGACATCTTCTACTGGCAAAGATGGCTCATCATAATTTAGATAATCAATGCCTCCAGCTTCCCCATTTCAACTTACAAGATACCACCTTTCCCAATCAATTGCCCTCACTGTAAGAAGAGGTACCCTTCTAAGCTGAAAGTTCAACTTGTAAATCAACCAGTTTCAGTTAGATTTTGCATTTGCTCTTCAATAGTCCCAGCCTTGTGGCTACAGGAGATAAGGGTCTCCATCAGGGCATAAATAGGAGCAATCAGTCCTTTATGGGGCACTTGACCTAGGAATGTAAATCTCTAAGTTTATTGCATTTTTATCACTTTTTCCAGTGACATTACAAGTAACCAGCCAAGTATCATATGCACAGTAACCCAGCTTCTTTCTTCTTATAAGTGCCTAATTAGGAATACTCAAAGAAAATATTTGCAAATCTTTATTGCCAGATCACCCTATAGACTATCAGTGCTCTCTTTAACACTGAAAATAGAGTCACTAGCGTCTTCAAATCCAATCAGTTTGGAGGGAGAATTCCAGAAATCTTACAATTAAGACTCATCCTTAAATTTATCTTCCTCTAGAACAATTCTCAGTATCTAAATCTATATTAGCCTGGGTTCTTCAAAAAAAGGTGTGTGTGTGTGTGTGTGTGTGTGTGTGTGTGTGGGCACTTTGAGAATATATTTATTTTACTATTGTTTATATCAGCTCAGAATTTTATTGTTGGATTTTCACAACTTCAAGTTTGACAGTGATTAAGCTTATTCTTTAAGATGAGTTTCTAAATGTTAAAGAGAAATGTTAAGTTTCTAAATGTTAAAGAGAAACCCATTGTTCTTAATATTCAAAAGGCTTCTCAGTAAGTTATTACTTACACATCTCTGATACCAAATCTGTATTTTGTCAGTTATGGATGAAATTGGTTTCTGGGTTGATTTTCTTTATAGAGCTCTCCACCAATCTCACCATCACAAAACTGTTGCACTATTGTGGACTCTATATTTAAATATTTAACTGAAGGTTTCTGGCAATGGTGGCTAAGGAGACAGTACATTAAACAATTAAGCATAAATTGATTTAATGTAAATTAAACCTATGACAGTTTCACTGCTTCTTTTTTTTACCTTATTGTAACTACTGAATTTATTGGTAAGGGTCATTATAATACTTTAACACTCATTGTTTGACATGGATTTAACTTGTCCTCAGCAATTTTAAATTAAGCTTGCAATTCAACACCTCAATTTATCTCACTATTTAGCCAAGTAATTTCTGTATTAAGTGTCCAGTCGGGGAGAACTATATCTTTAGCAATCTCTAGGGTACTGATAGAATGTTTCCTCAATTCTGAATCAATCTCTCTCTCACACTGATTGTTTTGAAGCCAAGTCATTGTTAGAATATAACTCCTATGTGCTTCATAGCACCTAGAGCTATGTATAAAAACTATAGTAAAAGCTATAAAAACTATAGTAATTATTTTTATTTTATGCATGTTTTGTTTTCTAGTGTATTCAGTTCTTTGATGCAGACTTACTTCATTTGAAGTTGCAAGTATTTATCTTATAAATAGCTGTATATGTAGTTTTGCTTTAAATTAGTTTTTAATTTGTGGATGTTTCTTAATATTTTTGGAGATGCATAAGATTTTCAGCCCTTCTTTGCATCACTATTTTTATGAATTCAGAAAGTTGAAAGAGGTGATGATTAGTACAGCTCCAGATTAATTTTGAACAATCAAATCTCCAAACTAGAAAAAGAATCACAATACAAAAATGTAATAGCATATTATAGTGCAGAAAGCTAATTTCCTGTTGCTGTTACAGATTCACTCACTAAAAATGTCAGGACAATCTTATTTCATAATTTTAACACAATAGTGGAGAGCTGTTGTAATAGAGCAAGTATTTATGATAATTAGGTTTTGCTGAATAATGTGGTTCTTCAAAGATGATAGTTGTGGATATTGATTTTCCAAATGGACTGAGCCATTGATTGAATGCAATTTGAAGAGGAACAAAATTAGTCTCTTGAATTTACCTGGGGCTGCTACCGGTGGAATACATTATCTGAGGAATCCTATAGCCATGTTTAATAGGTCAAGGACTCCCCCTGCCTGTTGGTTCATTTGTGGAATCACTTCTAAGTTAATAATGTTTATGTCTAAAACCACAGGTGACTCCAAGGGTATTGCTTAATAATTGATATTTTTTCTTTGCTAAGATAAACAGATTCTGGAGTTAAATTAAGAATGTTAAGCTTTTTGATTCATACAGAAAAATGAGAAAGTAGGATGTTGATGACCCTTTGCAAATACAAGCTATTATTAGGAGATAAGAGAGAAATTTTTCAATAAAGTCAGTTGCCATAACAGTGATACAAATAGTTTTCAGGGTGAAGACAACTGAAATCACCTTCATATGAAATGGGACAGATTATTCCTTAATTCTTATTAAGCAAAGAAGCCTTCATCCATTCAGACTGGTGTAAATGCAGTCAAGTAAATAAACTACATTTCTTAGATTCTAAAGCATTTATTTTTTATATTAAATATTCATATTTTAGTCTTTTTGAAATTATAGCAGCACAACATATATTGTGCACATTTTATATAGAATGTTCAATTTAGTATTATGAAAATGATGTACTTTACAATAAATTTAAAAATCTAGCTTCTATGGAAATATTCATTAAATATTTGTATTAACTTTTTATATTATGAACTGTTTACAGGATACAGATAAGGCCAGAAAATAACATAACATCAAGTACAGTATTTTTTTAATTGCATCTAACATAAACAGCAACAAAAACCGAAGATAGAGTTGAATACTTCTGTCTAATGTGTCTCTCTGACACATTTCAAGTTTCTTTTTTCCATCTATTAAAAGTAACCAAGCCTCCAGCCTGACAGATATCATTCTTGTGCATGCTCTTATACAATTATTTCATTTGTGTAAAAGTAGAATTGTTAACTATACACAGAGTATGTGCACTTTGAATACTGCATTGAACTCATTCTAATGTACTCTATGTTTAATATTTGTAAAATTAGATTCAATGGCATCTTAAAATAGCAAGTGGCAACATGATGTTTTATTTTATTGTAATAAGTAATATGAATATGTTATTTTGTAAGGTATATTCATAATGTTGTATGAAGTTTATGCATCATGTTGAATATACTTTATTATTTTATTTTTATTGGTTTTTGTTGATCCTTATAAGAAACTTCCTCTCAGTTTATGTCATTCATTTTAGGTAATTTTTCTTTTTTTTCTAGTAGATGTTGCATTTTATTTTGCTTTATAATTCATATGCTGAAGTTTCATTTTATGTACACACATATATATATACACACACATAAGATAGTTGTGTGTATACGCACATACAGTCACAAACATATATACATTTATATACACACACATATATATACACATCTATAAGCACACACATGGTATATATTATTACATCTAAGGTCATATACTTTTTCACTTTTGAATAATTCAAATAATATTGAAAATATTATCAAGTGCTAAATATTAATTATCAAGTATTAGTGTTTTCCAATTCCTTTATTTTAGTATTTTACAGCTGCTACGTGATTAATCAAGTAATTTTTAGCATCTCTTTTACTTATTTAATAATTATTTCAAAGTGAAGTGTTTTTGGATGTATGTTCCATTTCAAAAATTATTTCTTTTACTATATCCTTTACAGGATTTGTGCTCTTAATTGGGTTTTATTTTTATTCCAATAGATGTTAAAGTTATGTAGGGCATTTGTAATTGAATATATTTTCCTCTAATTCAGTTATGCCAGATCTTTTCTCTTTCACAGTTCCTGATACGTAATTACACTCATTTTGGTTATTTCATCTTTAATTAATTCTATCCTAATTATACATTTGTACTGTTATTTTGGTGGCTACACTAAAGATTATATGCATTGTTGACACACTATAGTAATATAAATATTTACTTTGCTGTATTCCTGAAAATACTAGAATCTTAAAAGACATATTATTGTTCTTATGCATTTTAATTCTTCATATATTTAATGTCCTTAAGAAATTATTCTTAACTTTTCACAGCCAATATAATGGGCTATTTATTTACCCTTTTGATTGATTTTCGTTCCTTCCAGGATTTCTATATTTCTTTGTGTTATCATTTTATTTCTGTCTGAAGAATGTCACCTAGATTTTTCTATAAAAATGTTCAGTGCAAGCATGCCATAATAGATTCTCTGAATATTTATTTTATGAATTTTGTATATTGTATTTTCTCTGGAATGTAATTTTACATTAGCAGTGATTTTCTTCCAGCACTATGGCAGTCAATTGTCTTCTGGCTTCCATTTGTGTGACGTTGACTGTCAGGTTTTTTGGGTGCTTTCTGAAAAAAAAAAAAAAAAAACAAGTTTTTCTCTCTGTTTTCTTTTAATATTTTCTCTTTATATCTGAAGAGAAATTTTCATATTTCATATTCAGTTTGCATCATTTTGACTATAATAAGCTTTTGTGCTTTCTTATGTATATTTTCCTGTTTGAGATTTACAGGGCTTCTTCAGTCTGACAATTGATGGTTTACAACAATTTTGGGAAATTCTCAGCTAATAACATGCGTAGTATCATTTTTTCCTCATTATCCCTGTCCTCTGTCTCTGGAACTCCAGTTGCTAGTAAGTAAGAAATTTTCCTTGAGTTCTTCCAAGGAGAACAGTTACATCCTCTTTCCCTGGCAACTTTATATGACCCACGGGAGACAGAGACAGGACCACAGTCTGACCCAACTCTTGGCAAAATATCATGTGAGCCTTCCTGGAACACAGAAAGATAAGCAGTGTTGTGAGGAGCTATCAGAAGGTCATTTTGCAAGTGCCTTACTAATTTTCACACAATAGTTAACAATATACCATCATGTGTCCAGTGAGTCATGGTATTTTACACTTTGCATCCATTTAGATATAGGTGGAGACTATAAAATCACTCACCCACAACTTAAAATTTGCTCTGTCTTGCAGAGCAACCCATTGCTTGTGTTATTCTTCATCTGCCCCTTTCACTTCAAAGTTATTCTGCAGAACAAGGGACATGAGAAGCTTACAATATATTGATCTTGCTTATGCTATCTGTGCTGGTAATAAATTATCTAAATCTATATGGGCTCATTATTTGTTTAGAAGCTGAATCTTTGGAAGAGTGACAAATTAACATAGCAGCTTCATACTCACTGCTTCTTAGGAATTGCTTTACTGCTTAGCATTCCATAGGCCTCTTATGCTCCGTTCTACATTTTTAAAAAATGACTTTTTCTCTTTAGCTTTAGTTTGTCTTCCCTGTTATCTTGTGCTGTGTGGAATCTACTGTTAAGCTCTTTTATCAAATTATTAATTTTAGATAGCATATTTTATTTCTAGAATATATTTGATTTTTTAAACCTAATTGATGTTATCCATCTCTTTAGCTATTATGTCCATCTTTTCCTCTATTTTACTGAATATATTCACTATATTTACTCTCAATTACTTGCATTATAAGTTTAATGTATAGATCACCTGTGATCTGCTTCTACTGTCAATTTTTCTCTAAATGTTCAGTTATATTTTCTTTCTTTTGTGATATCTAGTAATAATGATTGCAGTATCAGATATATGCATAAAAATGTAAATGATGCCTATAATAGTTAACATTGTAGAGAGGAATACTTTATTGTCTGAGGTATGCCTGTATCTATATCTATATCCACTATCCTATCTATCTATCTATCTATCTATCTATCTATCTATCTATCTAATCTATCTATGTACTGTGTGTGTATAAACACACACACACACGTATATGGCTTGAAATTCTCTTTCTATCTAGTAGTCTTGTTGTTTATTTCACTTTATTTGCTTTCCTTCACACCCAGTCCAGTAACAAATCGTATAAGGATGCCTTATCATTCTTTCTCCTCAGCAACATTTGAGAACTTACCACTTTAGTGATCTTGCTAGTGATAGGTTTAACTTAGTTCCTATCCACCACATTGGGACCTTGTCTCTTTTTCTTCCAACTTGATAACGTCATAATTTCCATGCATCCAGGTGTTGAGCAGATGGTTTGTTTTACAATTTTTATGGAAGAAAGTCTTAACCCCACCTCAGTTATTTGGTTTAAGAAATGAGCCATATGCTATAAGTATCTCAGCTCTACTGCCCAACTGTCAGAACATAGTAGTAGGGTTAAGTTCAATTTCAGTGGACATTGAGATGTGTACCCAGTTGAGTAATATCTGTGTCCCATAGACTTTGGTATGCTGTACGTTTGTTCTCATTAGTTTCAAATAACTTTTTTATCTCAGCCTTAATTTTATTATTTCCTCAAAAGTTATTCCAGAGCAGATTGTTTAATTTCCATGTAATTGTATGGTTTTGAGCAATTTTCTAGTCTTGAATTCTATTTGTATTGAGCTATGGTTCAAGAGAGTGGTTAGTATGATTTCAGTTCTTTTGCTTTTGCTGAGGATTGTTTTGTGTCTGATTTTGTGGTCTATTTTAGCATATCTGCCATGTGGAGATGAGAAGAATATATATATTCTGTTGTTTTGAGGTGAAAAGTTCTGTAGCTGTCTATCAGGTCCATTTGGTCCAGTGTTGACTTCAGGTCTTGAATGTTTTTGTTAATTTTCTGCCTCAATCATCTGTCTAATACTGTCAATGGGAATTGAAGTCTTCCACTATTATAGTGTGGGAGTTGAAGTCTTTTTGAGGGTCTCTAAAAACTTACTTTATGAACATGGTGCTCCTGTGTTAGATGCATATGTATTTGTAATACTTAGGTGTTTTGCTGAACTGAATCCTTTATTATTATGTAATGCCATTCTTTGTCTCTATGACCTTTGTTGGTTTAAAGTCTGTTTTGCCAGAAACTAGGATGGCATCCCCTGCTCACTTCTGTTTTCCATTTGCTTGGTAGATGTGCCTCCATACCTTTATTTTGAGCCTATGGGTGTCCTGGCATGTGAGATGGGTCTCATGAAGAAAGCATACCATTGGATCTTGCTTCTTTCTGCAGGTTGCCACTCTGTCCCTTTTAATTGGGACATTTAGCTTGATTACATTCAAAGTCAGTATTGCTATGTGTGGGTTTGATCCTATCACCATGATTTTAGTTGTTTATTATGCCAACTTGTTTGTGTGATTGCTTTATATATATTGTCACTACCCTGTGTAAGGTGTGTTTTTGTAGTGGCTGGTTACTGTCTTTTCTTTCCATATTTAGTATTTCTCTTCTTTTCTTATTATACTTTAGGTTCTGGGATACATGTGGAGAATGTGCAGGTTTGTAACATAGGTGTGCCATGGTGGTTTGCTGCACCCATCAACCCATCATCTACATTAGGTATTTCTCCAAATGCTATCCCTTCCCTAGCCACCCACTCCCCGAAAGGCCCCGGTGTGTGATATTCCCCTCCGTGTGCCCATATGTCCTCATTGTTCAACTCCCAATTATGAGTGAGAACATGCAGTGTTTGAGTTTCTGTTCCTGTGTTAGTTTGCTGAGAATGATGGTTTCCAGCTTCATCCATGTCCCTGTGCAAAGGACATGAACTCATCCTTTTTTATGGCTGCATAGTATTCCATGGTATATATGTGCCACATTTTCTTTATCCAGTCTATCATTGATGACAATTTGGGTGGGTTCCAAGTCTTTGCTATTGTGAATAGTGCCGCAGTAAACATGTATGTGCATGTGTCTTTATAGTAGAATGATTAATAATCCTCTGGGTTTACACCAAGGAATGGGATTGCTGGGTCAAATAGTTTCTTTTACAATGTCTGGTTCTAGGTGACTTGATCATGGTGGATAAGATTTTTGACGTGCTGCTGGATTCAGTTTGCCAGTATTATATTGAGGATTTTCACATCAATGTTCATCAGGGATATTGGCCTAAAACTTTCTTTTTCTGTTGTGCCTCTGGCAAATTTTGGTATTAGAATGATGCTGGCCTCATAAAATGAGTTAGGGAGGAGTCCCTCTTTTTCTATTGTAGGGAATAGTTTCAGAAGGAATGGTACCAGCCCCTCTTTGTACCTCTGGTAGAATTTGGCTGTGAATCTGTCTGGTCCTGGACTTTTTTTGGTGGTAGGCTATTAATTACTGCCTCAATTTCAGAACTTGTTATTGGTCTGTTCAGGGATTTGGCTTCTTCCCGGTTTAGTCTTGGGAGGGTGTATTTATCTAGGAATTTATCCACTTCTTCTGGATTTTCTAGTTTATTTGAGTAGAGGTGGGTCCCCTTATAGTATTCTCTTATGGTAGTTTGTATTTCTGTGGGATCAGTGGTGCTATCCCCTTTATCATTTTTTATTGTGTCTATTTGATTCTTCTCTCTTTTCTTCTTTATTAGCCTGGCTAGCAGTCTATCTATTTTGTTAATCTTTTCAAAAAACCAGCTCCTGGATTTAATGATTTTTTGAAGGGTTTTTTTTTGTGTCTCTATCTCCTTCAGCTCTGCTCTGATTTTAGTTATTTTTTGTCTTCTGTTAGCTTTTGAATTTGTTTGCTCTTGCTTCTCTAGTTCTTTTAATTGTGATGTTAGAGTGTCAACTTTAGATCTTTCCCACTTTCTCCTGTGGGCATTTAGTGCTATAAATTTTCCTCTAAACACTGCTTTAAATGTGTCCCAGAGATTCTGGTACATTGTGTCTTTGTTCTGATTTGTTTCAAAAAACTTAATTTTTTCTGTCTCAATTTCGTTATTTACCCAGTGGTCATTCAGGAGCACATTGTTCTGTTTCCATGTAGTTGTGTGGTTTTGAGTGAGTTTCTTAACCCTGAGTTCTAATTTGATTGCACTGTGGTCTGAGAGACTGTTATGATTTCCATTCTTTTTCAGTTGCTGAGGTGTGTTTTACTCCCAATTATGTGGTCAATTTTAGAATAAGTAAGATGTGGTGATGTGAATAATGCATATTCTCTTCATTTGGGGTGGAGAGTCCTGTAGATGTCTATTAGGTCTGCTTGATACAGAGCTGAGTTCAAGTCCTGAATATCCTTGTTAATTTTCTGTTTTGTTGATCTGTCTAATATTGACAGTAGGGGGTTAACATCTCCCACTATTATGGTGTGGGAGTCTAAGTCTCTTCGCAGGTCTCTAAGAACTTGCATAATGAATCTGGGTGCTCCTGTACCGGGTGCATATATTTTTAGGATAGTTAGCTCTTCTTGTTGAATTGATCCATTTACCATTATGTAATGGCCTTCTTTTTCTCTTTTGATCTTTGTTGGTTAAAAGTCTCTTTTATCAGAGACTAGGATTGCAATGCCTCCTTTTTTTGCTTTCCATTTGCTTGGTAGATCTTCCTCCATCCCTTTATTTTGAACCTATGTGTGTCTTTGCACATGAGATGGGTCTCCTGAATACAGCACACTGATGGATCTCGACTCTTTATCCAATTTGCCAGTCTGTATCTTTTAACTGAGGCATTTAGAGCATATACATTGAAGGTTAATATTGTTATGTGTGAATTTGAACCTGTCATTATGACTCTAGCTGGTTTATTGCCTGTTAGTTGATGCAGTTTCTTCTTAGTGTTGATGGACTTCAGAATTTGGTATGTTTTTGCAGTGGCTGAAACTTGTTTTTCCTTTACATATTTAGTGCTCCATTCAGGAGCTCTTGTATGGCAGGCCTGGTGGCATTTGCTTGTCTGTAAAGGAATTTATTTCTCCTTGGCTTATGAAGCTTAGTTTGGCTGGATATGACATTCTGGGTTGAAAATTCTTTTCTTTAAGAATGTTGAATATCGGTCCTCACTCTCTTCTGGCTTGTAGGGCTTCTGCCAAGAGATTCACTCTTAGTCTGAATGGCTTCACTTTGTGGGTAACCCAACCTTTCTCTCTGGCTGCCCTTAAAATTTTTTGCTTCATTTCAATCTTGGTGAATCTGACGATTATGTGTCTCAGTGTTTCCCTTCTCGAGGAGTATCTTTGTGGTGTTCTCTGTATTTCCTGAATTTAAATGCTGGCCTGTCTTGCTAGGTTGGGGAAGTTCTCCTGGATGATATCCTGAAGAGTGTTTTCCAGCTTGGTTCCATTCTTCCCGTCACTTTCAGGTACACCAATCAAATGTAGATTTGGTCTTTTCACATGGTCCTATATTTCTTGGAGGCTTTGTTTGTTCTTTTTCATTCTTTTTTCTCTAATCTTGTCTTCATGCTTTATTTCATTAAGTTGATCTTCAATTTCTGATATCCTTTCTTCGGCTCGATTGATTGAGCTATTGATAATTGTGTATGCTTCCCGAAGTTCTCATGCTATGTTTTTCAGCTCCATCAGGTCATTTATGTTCTTCTCTAAACTGGTTATTCTAGTTAGCAATTTCTCTAACCCTTTTTTCAAGATTCTTAGCTTCCTTGCATTGGGTTAGGACACACTCCTTTAGCTCTGAGGAGTGTGTTATTATCCACCTTATGAAGCCTACTTCTGTCAGTTCATCAAACTCATTCTCTATCCAGTTTTGTTCCTTTGTTGGTGAGAAGTTGTGATCCTTTGGAGGAGAAGAGATGTTCTGGTTTTGGAATTTTCATACTTTTTGGGCTGTTTTTTTTTCTCATCTTCATGGATTTATCTATCTTTGGTCTTTGATGTTGGTGACCTTCAGATGGGATGTCTGGGCAGATGTCCTCTTTGTTGATGTTGAACTTCCTGGTGTCTTTGTTTACACTGTGAGGGGAAAACCTCCTACTCAAGCCTCAGAAATGGCAGACACCTCTCCCCTCACCAAGCTCAAGCATCCTAGGTTGACTTCAGACTGCTGTGCTGGCAGCAAGAATTTCAAGCCAGTGGATCTTAGCTTGCTGGGCTCCGTGGGGGTAGGACCCACTGAGGTAGACCACTTGGCTCCCTGGCTTCCACCCCCTTTCCAGGGGATTGAACAGTTCTGTCTCATTGGCATTCCAGGAGCCACTGGGTTATGGAAAAAAACTCCTGTGGCTAGCTTGGTGTCAGCCCAAATGGCTGCCAAGTTTAGTGCTTGAAACAAGGACCCTGGTGGTGTTGGAACCCAAGGGAATCTCCTGGTCTGTGGGTTGTGAAGACCATGGAAAAAGCATAGTACCTGAGCCAGAATGCATCGTCCCTCATGGCACAGTCCCTCATGGCTTCTCTTGGCTAGGGGAGGGAGTTCCCTAACCTCTTGCACTTCCTGGGTGAGGTGAAGCCCCACCCTGCTTCAGCTCACTCTCTGAGGGCTGCACCCACTGTCTAACCAGTCCCAATGAGATGAGCTGGGTACCTCAGTTGGAAATGCAGAAATCTCCCGCCTTCTGCATTGATCTCACTGGGAGCTGCAGACTGGTGCTGTTCCTATTCAGCCATCTTGGCAGTCACCTACCCATATTTAGTACTTCTTTAAAAGTCTCTTGTAAAGCAGGTCTGGTGGTAATGAATTTCCTTAGCATTTGGTTCTCTGAAAAGGATTTTATTCTCCTTCACTTATGAGGCTTAGTTTATTTAGATATAAAATTCTTGGATAAAATTTCTTTTCTTTAAGAATGTTGAATATAGGCCCTCAATCTCTTCTGGCTTGCAGGGTTTCTGTAGAGAGGTCTGCAGTTACTCTGATGGGCTTCCCATTGTAGGTGACTTGTCCTTTCCTTCTAGCTGCCTTTAATATTTTCTCTTTCATTTTGACCTTGGAGTATCTGATAATTATGTGTTTTGGGTATGATCTTCTTGTGAAGTATTTTGCAGGGTTCTCTACACTTTCTGAATTTGAATGTTGGCCTTTCTAGCTAGATTGAGGAAGTTCTCATGGATGATATCCTGAAATTTGTTTTCTGAGTTGTTTCTATTCTTCTCGTCTATTTCAGAGAACCAGTGAGTCATAGATTCAGTCCTTTTGCATAATCCCATATTTCTTGGAGGTTTTGTTTATTCTTTCCATTCCATTTTTTTTCTTTTACTTTTCTTTTCTTTCTTTTTTTTTTTTTTTTGAGAAAGAGTTTCTCGCTTTGTCACCCAGGCTAGAGGTGCAGTGGCATAATCTTGGCTCACTGCAACCTACACCTCTTGGGTTCAAGTGATTCTCCCACCTCAGCCTCCCAAATAGCTGGGAATACAGGTGTGCACCACCACACCCGGCTACTTTTTCATTTTTAGTAGAGACAGGGTTTCACCATGTTGGCCAAGCCGGTCTTGAACTACTGACATCAAGTGATTCACCTGATTTGGCCTCTCAAAGTGTTGGGATCACAGACATGAGCCATTGCCCCCAGCCTCATTCTTTTTTTCTTTATTGTTGTCTCACTGCCTTATATCTGAAAGCCTGTCTCCAAGCTTGAGATTCTTTCCTCAGCTTGGTCTATTCTACTGTTAATACTTGTAATTTCATTATGAAATTCTTATAGAGTGTTTTTCAGCTCTATCAGGTTGGTTATGTATTTTTCTGTACTGGCTATTTTGTCTGTCAGTTCCTGTATTATTTTATGGTTATTCTTAGCTTTCTTAGACTGGGTTTCAATTCTCCTGAATCTCAATGATCTTTATGCCTAACCATATTCTGAATTCTATTTATGTCATTTCACCCATCTCAACCTGGTTAAGAACCCTTGCTGGAAAACTAGTTTGGTCACCAGTCAGAGTGCTTGCATTGGTTCTTTTTCATCTTTCTGGGCTGATGTCCCTTCAATCTTTGAAGTTGCTCCCCTTTGGATGGGCTTTTTAAATTTTACCTTATCCTATTTGATGACCTTGGGGATTTGATTGTGGTATAAGGTGGGTTCAGTCGACTGGCTTTGTTACTGAAAGGTTTTAGGGGGCCAAGGCTTGGTTCAGGACTTCTGAACTGCATGCTCTAATTCTGGGGGACTTTTATTGGCTTGGCTTTTTCTCTTCAGCCTCAAGGTTAGGACGTTGCTGCACTGGAGGACTCAAAGTATTCCAAGACTGCTGGTCACAACACTCAAAAAGATGTTGCTAGCCAAAGCATTTCATAGGGTAGTGACAACATGATCTGTCCTCATTCACACACGCTGTCATTAGTTACAGTGAGAGTGCAGTGGGGAACACACTTATTAGCTGTGGCAGGGTGTTAGCAGACTCTATGCAAGCATTCACAGCAACAGTGGTGGCAGTATGGCTGTGGGGTGCCCCTCCACCACATTGGGACTACTCCTGTTCCCACCAGTGGTGGTGTTAGCATGTGGCAGGATCTGGTAGGTGCAGGACTCTGTGCACCCTCTGTGCACATTCACATTAGCAGCAGTGGCTGCTCAGGGATGGGGCAGATAAGTTGTTTTCCATGCCTAGTTTCACTCTGGCAGCAGTGTTGGTGCAGGGGTAGGGTCTTGGTGGGGGTGAGGACTTCAGGCTTCTTATTGCCAACACTCTGAGGACCATGGCAGTGTCATGGGGGAAGGGGGTGTGCTGTGGGTAATCTTTTTAAAATTTGGGTCAAACACGGCATCTCTTTCAAAAAGACAAGTTATTAAAAATGTGAAATCTAATATACCACCTTAATCTGATATCCTTTGTATTTTATTTAGATTAAAACTTCTGTATAGGTCACTTCCAAGATGGACGAATAGGAACAATTCCAACCTACAGCTCCCAGTGAGATTGATGCAGAAGACAGGCGATTTCTGCATTTCCAACTGAGGTAACTGGTTCATCTCACTGGGACTGGTTGGACAGTTGGTGCAGCCCAGGGAGGGTGAGCTGAAGCAGGGTGGGGTGTTGCCTCACCCAGGAAGCACAAGGGGTTGGGGGATTTCCCTTTCCTAGTCAAGGGAAGTCATGAGTGATTGTACCTGGAGGAACAGTACACTCCTGCCCAAATAGTGTGCTTTTCCCATGGTCTTTGCAAATAGCAGACCAGGAGATTCCCTCCCATGCCCTGCTCAGCAGGTCCCATGCCCATGGAGCCTTGCTCACTGCTAGTGCAGCAGTTTGAGATTGACCTGGGATGCTGGAGCTTGGTGGGGGGAGTGGCATCCGCCATTGCTGAGGCTTAAGTAGGTGGTTCTATGCTCACAGTGCAAATAAAGCAGCAGGGAACCTCAAACTGGGCAAAGCCCACCACAGCTCAGCAAGGCCTACTGCCTCTCTAAATTCCACCACTGGGAGCAGGGCATAACTGAACAAAAGGCAGCAGACAGTTTCTGCAGACTTAAATGTCCCTGCCTGACAGCTCTGAAGAGAGCAATGGTTCTCCCAGCACGGCATTTGAGCTCTGATAATGAACAGACTGCCTCTTCAAGTAGGTCCCTGACCCGCTTGTAGCCTGACTGGGAGACACCTCCTAGTAGGGGGCCAAAAGAAACCTCATACAGGCGGATGCCCTTCTGGGACGAAGCTTCCAGAGGAAGGATCAGGCAGCAATATTTGCTGTTCTGCAGCCTCCACTGGTGATACCCAGGCAAACAGGGTCTGGAGTGGACCTCCAGCAAACTCCAACGGACCTGCAGCTGAATGGCCTATCTGGTAGAAGGAAAATTAACAAACAGAAAGGAATAGTGTCAACATCAATGGAAAGGACATCCACACCAAAACCCAATCCATAGGTCACCGACATCAAAGACCAAAGGTAGATAAAACCACTAAGATGGGGAGAAACCAGAGCAGAAAGGCTGAAAATTCCAAAAACAAGAACGCTTCTTCTCCTCCAAAGGAACACAACGCCTCGCCAGCAAGGGAACAAAACTGGACAGAGACTGAGTCTGGTGAGTTGAAAGAAGTAGGCTTCAGAAGGTCGGTAATAACAAACTTCTTTGAGCTAAAGGAACATGTTCTAACCCACCAGGAGGAATCTAAAAACCTTGAAAAAGGATTAGACGAATGGCTAACTAGAATAACCAGTGTAGAGAAGAGCTTAAATGATCTGATGGAGCTGAAAACCACAGTATGAGCACCTGGGGAAGCATACAAAAGCTTCAATAGCCGACTCAATCAAGCAGAAGAAAGAGATCAATGACTGAAGATCAAATTAATGAAATAAAGAGAGAAGAGAAGATTAGAGAAAAAAGAGTCAAAAGAAATGAATGAAGCCTCCAAGAAAAACGGGACTATGTGAAAAGACCAAACATATGTTTTACTGATGAGCCAGAAAGTGATGGGGAGAATGGAACCAAGTTGGAAAACAATCTTCAGGATATTATCTAGGAGAACTTCCCCAATCTAGCAAGACAGGCCAAGATTAAAATTCAAGAAATACAGAGAACACCACAAAGATACTCCTTGAGAAGGGAAAACCCAAAACACGTAATCATCAGACTCACCAAGATTGAAATGAAGGAAAAAATGTTAAGGGCAGCCAGAGAGAAAGGTTGGATTACCTACAAAGTGAAGCCCATCAGACTAACAGCAGATCTCTCTGCAGAAACCCTATAAGCCAGAAGAGAGTGGGGGCCAATATTCAACATTCTTAAACAAAATAATTTTCAACCCAGAATTTCATATCCTGCCAAACTAAGCTTTATAAGTGAAGGAGAAATAAAATCCTTTACAGACAAGCAAATGCTGAAGGATTTTGTCACCACCAGTTCTGCCTTACAAGAGCTCCTGAAGGAAGCACTAAACATGGAAAGAAACAGCCAGTACCAGCCACTGCACAAACATGCCAAAGTGTAAAGACCATTGACGCTATGAAGAAACTGCATCAATTAATGGGCGAAATAACCAGCTAGCATCATTATGACAGGATCAAATTCAAACATAACAATATTAACCTTAAATGTAAATGGGCTAAATGCCCCCAGTTAAAAGACACGGACTGGCAAATTGGATAAAGAGTCAAGGCACATCAGTGTGCTGTATTCAGGAGACCCATCTCATGTGCAAAGACACACGTAGGCTCAAAATAAAGGGATAGAGGAAGATCTACCCAGCAAATGGAAACAACAACAACAATAAAAAGCAGTCACTGTAATCCCGGTCTCTGATAAAACAGACTTTAAACCAACAAAGATCAAAAGAGAAAAAGAAGGCCATTACATAATGGTAAAGGGATCAATTCAACAAGAAGAGCTAACTATCCTAAATATATATGCACCCAATACAAGAGCACCCAGATTCATAAAGCAAGTTCTCAGATACCTACAAAGAGACTTAGACTCCCATGCAATAATGATGGGAGACTTTAACGCCCCACTGTCAATATTAGACAGATCAAGGAGACATAAAATTAACAAGGATATCCAGGACTTGAACTCAGCTCTGGACCAAGTGGACCTAATAGACATCTACAGAGCTCTCCACCCCAAATCAATGGAATATACATTATTCATATCACCGCATCTCACTTATTCTAAAATTGACCACATAATTGGAAGTAAAACACTCCTCAGCAAATGTAAAAAAAAAGAAATCACAACAAACAGTCTCTCAGACCACAGTGCAATCAAATTAGAACTCACAGTTAAGAAACTCTCTCAAAACTGCACAATTGGCCGGGTGCGGTGGCTCACGCCTATAATCCCAGCACTTTGGGAGGCCGAGGTGGACAGATCACCTGAGGTCAGGAGTTCAAGACCAGCCTGACTAACATGGAGAAACCCCATCTCTATTAAAAATACAAAAATTACCTTGGCATGGTGGCATGTGCCTGTAATCCCAGCTACTCGGGAAACTGAGGCAGGAGAACCGCTTGTACCCAAGAGGCAGAGGTTGCAGTGAGCTGAGAGCATGCTATTGTACTCCAGACTGGACAACAAGAGTGAAACTCCGCATCGAAAAAAAGAAGAAAAAAACTGCCTAACTACATGGAAACTGAACAACCTTCTCCTGAATGACTACTGGGTAAATAACAAAAATATGGCAGAAATAAAGATGTTCTATGAAAACAATGAGAACAAAGACACAATGTACCAGAATCTCTGGGACACATTTAAAGCAGTGTGTACAGGGAAATTTATAGCACCAAATGCCCACAAGAGAAAGCAGGAAAGATTTAAAATCAACACCTTAACATCACAATTAAAATAACTAGAGAAGCAAGAGCAAACAAATTCAAAAGCTAGCTGAAGACAAGAAATACCTAAGATCAGAGCAGAACTGAAGGAGATAAAAACAAAAAAAAAAAACCTTTCAAAACATCAATGAATCCAAGAGCTGGTTTTTCAAAAAAGACCAACAAAATAAATAGACTGTTAGCAAGATTAATAAAGAATAAAAGAGAGAAGAATCAAATAGACACAATAAAAAATGATAAATGGTGTAGCACCACTGATCCCACAGAAACGCAAACTATCACCAGAGAATACTATAAATACCTCTGTGCAAATAAACTAGAAAATCTAGAAGAAATGGATAAATTCCTGTACACATACACTCTCCCAAGACTAAACAAGGAGAAGTTGAATCACCGAATAGACCATTAACAGGTTCTGAAATTGAGGCAGTAATTAATAGCCTACCAAGTAAAAAAAAGTCTGGGACCAGATGGATTCACAGCTGAATTCTACCAGAGGTACAAAGAGGAGCTGGTACCATTCCTTCTGAAACTATTCCAATCAATAGAAAAAGAGGGACTCCTCCCTAACTCATTTTATGAGGCCAACATTATCCTGATACCAAAGTCTGGCAGAGACACAAGAAAAAAGAGAATTTTTGTTCAATATCTTTGATGAACATCTATGTGAAAAATCCTCAATAAAATACTGGCAAATCAAATCCAGCAGCACATCAAAAAGCTTATCCACCATGATCAAATCGGCTTCATCTCTGGGATGTAAGGCTCATTCAATATATGCAAATCAATAAACGTAATCCATCACATAAACAGAACCAATGACAAAAACCACATGATTATCTCAATAGATGCAGAAAATGCCTTGGACAAAATTCAACAGCCTTTCATGCAAAAATTCTCAATAAACTAGGTATTGATGGAACATATCTCAAAATAATAAGAGCTATTTATGACAAACCCACAGCCAATATCATACTGAATGGGAAAAAATGGGAAGCATTCCCTCTGAAAACTGGCACAAGACAAGGATGCCCTCTCTCACCACTCGTATTCAACATAGTATTGGAAGTTCTGGCCAGGGTATTCAGAAAACAGAAATAAATAAATATATTCATTTAGGAAAAGAGGAAGTCAAATTGTCTCTGTTTGCAGATGACATGATTGTATATTTAGAAAACCCCAACCTTTCAGCCCAAAATCTCCTTAAGCTGATAAGCCACTTCAGCAAAGTCTCAGGATACAAATCAATGTGCAAAAAGCACATGCATTCCTATACACCAAGAATAGACAAACAGAGAGTCAAATCCTGAGTAAACTCCCATTCACAATTACTACAAAGAGAATAAAATATCTAGGAATCCAACTTACAAGGGATGTGAAGGACGTCTTCAAGGAGAACTACAAACCATTGCTCAATGAAATAAGAGAGGACACAAACAAATGGAAGAATATTCTATGCTCATGGATAGGAAGAATCAATATCATGAAAATGGCCACACTGCCCAAGGTAATTTATAGATTCAATGCTATCCCCATCAAGCTACCACTGACTTTCTTCACAGAATTGGAAAAAACTACTTTAAATTTCATATGGAACCAAAAAAGAGTCCACATAACCAAGACAATCCTAAGCAAAAAGAACAAAGCTGGAAGCATCACGCTACCTGACTTCAAAGTATACTACAAGGCTACAGTAACCAAAACAGCATGGTATGGGTACCAAAACAGATTTATAGGCCAATGGAACAGAACAGAGGCTTCAGAAATAACACCACACATCTACAACCATCTGATCTCTGACAAACCTGACAAACACAATAAATGGGGAAAGGATTCCATATTTAATAAGTGGTACTGCAAAAACGTGCTAGCCATATGTAAAAAGCTGAAACTGGATCCCTTCCTTACACCTTATACAAAAATTAACTCAAGATGGTTCAAAGACCTAAATATAAGACCTAAAACCATAAAAACCCTAGAAGAAAACCTAGGCAATACCATTAAGGACATAGGCATGGGCAAAGGCTTCATTTCTAAAAGACCAAAAGCAACGGCAACAAAAGCCAAAATAGACAAATGGAACACAATTAAACTAAAGAGCTTCTGCCCAGCAAAAGAACCTATCATCAGAGTGAACAGGCAACCTACAGAATGGGAGAACATTTTTGCAATCTATCCATCTGACAAAGGGATAATATCCAGAATCTACAAAGAACTTAAACAAACTTACAAGAAAAAAACAGACAACCCCAACAAAAAGTAAGCAAAGGATATGAACAGACACTTCTCAAAAGAAGATATTTATGAAACTAACAAATATATGAAAAAATGCTCATCATCACTGGTCATCAGAGAAATGCAAATGAAAACCGCAATGAGATATCATCTCATGCCAGTTAGAATGGCAATCATTAAAAAGTCAGAAAATAACAGATGCTGGAGAGGATGTGGAGAAATAAGAACGCTTTTACACTGTTGGTGGGAGTGTAAATTAGTTCAACCATTGTGGAAGATAGTGTGGTGATTCCTCAAGGATCTAGAACCAGAAATACCATTTGACCCAGCAATCCCATTACTGGGTATATACCCAAAGGATTATAAATCATTCTACTATAAAGACACATGCACACGTATGTTTATTGCAGCACTATTCACAATAGCAAAGACTTGGAACCAACACAAATATCCATCAATAATAAACTGGATAAAGAAAATGTGGCACATATACACCATGGAATACTATGCAGCCATAAAAAAAGATGAATTCATGTCCTTTGCAGAGACATGGATGAAGCTGGAAACCATTATTCTCAGCAAAATATCACAAGGACAGAAAACCAAACACCACATGTTCTCACTCATAAGTGGGAGTTTAACAATAAGAACACATGGACACAGGGAGGGAACATCACACAAAATGCTGGGATTACAGGCATGAGCCACTGTGCCCACTGAAATTATATATTTATATATGTGTGTATTTGAAACTTTTCAGTCTTTCAATCAGTATTTGCTAAAAACTCATTATTTGAAGTCACAGTACTAAGAGAATGATATAAAGATTACACTATAAAGATATATTAAGATGATTATCGGCTAGGCATGGTGGCTCATGCCTTTAATCCCTGCACTTTGGGAGGACGAGATAGGCAGATCACTTGAGGTCAGTAGTTCAAGATCAACCTGGCTAACATGGTGAAACCCCGTCTCTACCAAAAAATATGAAAATTAGCTGGGTTTGGTGGTGCGCCCCTCTAGTACCAGCTACTTAGGAGGCTGAGGCAGGAGAATCACTTGAACCCAGGAGGCAGAGGTTTCAGTGAACCAAGATTGTAGCACTGCACTCCAGCCAAGGTGATATAGCAGGACCATGTCAGAAAACAAACAAACAAAAAAGACGGTTATCATATAATGGATACAGCCTTGACACATCACAAGCTAAAGGACTAAAAAATTAAGAAATAATTAAAATTCCTACTGGCAGTAATGGCATTTTAGGAAATTTATACTCATCTTCTCGTCAAAGGCAGCCATAAAAAGTAAACAAAATCTTTTAAAACATGAATCTACATAAACATATTCAAGAGATAAAAAAAAAAAAAATCCCAGAAGAATTCTAAAGCATTTAAGAACATTTTCTTCTTGGAGTTTCACATGATTTTTCATGAAGTTTCTGAGAGGCTGACAAACTAAGGATAAAAATTGACAACTAAATCAAAATTAGAGTTTATATTTGGGCATGATCAGATGACTCTTTTGAAATAAGGATAAAGCAAGGGTAGTCTAACTTTAATAGAAACTGAAGCACATCTTAAAATTATCATCATTATCAAAATTGATATGAGATGTTCTCAGATTGCTACCTCCTCTAATAAGCTGTGAGAGACAATTGAACTATCTGTAAAATGTTACTGTTATTCTTTGCCTCAAAATTTCAAATTCTTAAGATACAAATGTACAACTCTAAAAAATAATCAAGGATGACAGAAATCAAGATCATTTGATTAAAAAACCTCAGGACTCAATATGTTATAAAAACAGGCAACCTACAGAATGGGAGAAAAGTTTTACAATCTACTCATCTGACAAAGGGTTAATATCCAGGATCTACAATGAACTCAAACAAATTTACAAGAAAAAAAACAAACAACCCCATCAACAAGTGGGCGAAGGATATGAACAGACACTTCTCAAAAGAAGACATTTATGCAGCCAAAAGACACATGAAAAAATGCTCATCATCACTGCCATCAGAGGAATGCAAATCAAAACCACAATGAGATACCATCTCACACCAGTTAGAATGGTGATCATTAAAAAGTTGGGAAACAACAGGTGCTGGAGAGGATGTGGAGAAATAGGAACACTTTTACACTGCTGGTGGGACTGTAAACTGGTTCAACCATTGTGGAAGTCAGTGTGGCAATTCCTCAGGGATCTAGAACTAGAAATACCATTTGACCCAGCCATCCCATTACTGGGTATATACCCAAAGGATTATAAAATATGCTGCTATAAAGACACATGCACATGTATGTTTATTGCTGCATTATTCACAGTAGCAAAGACCTGGAACCAACCCAAATGTCCAACAATGATAGACTGGATTAAGAAAATGTGGCACATATACACCATGGAATATTATGCAGCCATAAAAAATGATGAGTTCATGTCCTTTGTAGGGACGTGGATGAAGCTGGAAACCATCATTCTCAGCAAACTATCACAAGGACAAAAGACCAAACACCACATGTTCTCACTCATAGGTGGGAATTGAACAATGAGAACACATGGACACAGGAAGGGGAACATCACACACTGGGGCCTGTTGTGGGGTTGGGGGAGGGGGGAGGGATAGCATTAGGAGATATACCTAATGTTAAATGACGAGTTAATGGGTGCATCACACCAACATGCCACATGTATACATATGTAACAAACCTACACGTTGTGCACATCTACCCTAAAACTTAAAGCATAATTAAAAAAAAACAATTGAAAGAGCTTTAGATAAAGAAGTTTTCAGATACCTTTAAAATTCTTATGCCACTGTTAACTATAAAATAAAGAAGTCATATGGAAATTCTAAAAATAAGAAACGCAGAATTCCACACCCCAGAAATAAAATACTTAGGTATAATTATAACAAAAATACTTATAAGATTTATATAGAGAAATCTATAAAACTAATGAAAGAAATTTAAAAATAAGTTCTAGCTGCCTGGGACTAATTTAATGTCAATAGATAGGAAGACTCAATTTTGTCAAAATGTCACTTCTTCCCAACTTGATCTGTAGATTTAAGGCAATTTCCATCAAAATATCAAAAAATATTTTGTAGAAATTCATAAAATGATATTAAAGTATACATGGAGAGGTAAAGGGTACAGCATAATTAATACAATATTGAGGAAAAACAAAGTCAGAGTACCAACACTACCCCATGTCAAGATTTGACAATAAAGCAATAGTAATCAAGATTGTGTTGTATTGGTGAAAGAACGGACAAATCGGCCAGTGAAACAGAGTAGAGAGCCCAGAAATAGACCCACACAAGTACATGCAACTGATCTTTGACATAAGACAAAGGGCAATAACACAGAAAAAGTCTTCAACACATGGTGCTAAAACAACTTGACATCCACTTGTAAAAGAAAATGTAGAGAGAAATCTTACATTGCTCCCCAAAACTTACTCAAGATAGATCACAACCTAAATGTAAAGTGCCAAACTATAAAACTCCTAGAAGTTAACATAGGAGAAAACCCATACAACCTTGGATTTGGCAATGGCATTTTAGAGACAACACTAATGACACAATTTATGAAAGAAATTATTGATAAGCTGGATTTCATTAAAATTAAACTCTTCTGACCTAGGAAACACTGTCGGGAGAATTCGAAGACAAACCACAGACTTGGAGAAAATGTTTGTAAGATACATATGTGATAAAGGACTATTATTCAAAATACACAAGGAACTCTTAAATCTCAATCATAAGAAAATGAACAGCACAATTATAAATGGGCAAAAGGTCTGAATAGACACCTCGCCAAAAAGATACAGATGGCAAATAAGCATATGAAAATATACTCATCATATGTCATTAGGGAATTGCAAATTTAAACAGTGAGACACCACTATCCCCCTACTAGAATGGCTAAAATCAAAAACACTGAACCACCAAAAGCTGAAAAGGAAAGGAAATATCACTCATTGCTGGTGAGAATGCAAAATAGTGTAGATAGTTTAGAAGGTAAGACGGCAGTTTCTTACAAAACTAAATATACCCTTACCATACAATCTAGCGATTGTATTCCTTGGTATTTTCTCAAATGAGTTGAAAACTTATGTTTAGACAAAAATTTGAACATAAAGGTTTATAGCAGGTTCATTTATAATTATCAAAACCTGAAGTAACCAAAATATCCTTCAGTATGCAAATAGATAAATAAACTGTGGCACATCCCAACAATGGAATATTCTACAGAGCTCAAAAAAAGAGCATTCAAGCCCTATCATGCTACCAAACACTAGATTTTATTCATTCTATCTTACTGAAAAATATTGCATGTTATCCCTAATATGTTGGAGATAAAAAATGTATTTAACTCATGCAGATAGAGAATGAATGATGTTTACTAGAGGCTAGGAAGCATAGTGGAGATAGGGGGAAAAAAAGAAGATAATTAGTGGGTCCAAATATTGATAAGTATCCAAGAGCAGCATAACCAATAGCTTGCAACTCATCTACAAAAGAATATTACATACTTCCAAGTTCTAACACATACAAAATATAAATAACACTTTCTCTGGCAGTTTTCTACATATTTCTGTGTGACTGACTGGTTGTTGAAGCAGACCTGCTGGATAAAGAGAGGCTACGGCCTGAGTCTTACCAAAAGCATCTGGCTTCATTAAGTAAAAAGGATAATTCATTATAGAAAGGTAGAATATGCCTGGCATGATGGCTCACACAAGTAATTCCAGCACTTTGGGAGGCCAAGGTTGGTGGATTGTTTGAGCTTAGGAGTTTGAGACCAGCATGGGCAACATGGTGAAACTTCATCTCTACAAAAAAATAGCCAGATGTGGTGCTGTGTACCTGTAGTCCTAGCTATTCAGGAGGCCGAAGTAGGAGGATCACTTGAGCCTAGGAGGTGGAGGCTGCAGTGAGTTGTGTTCCCATTACTGTACTCAAGACTGGGCGACAAAGCAAGATCCTATTTCAACAACAACAACAACAACAACAAAAGAAAGAGAGAGAAAAATGGAACAATTTGAGTAAAGGTGGAAAGATAGTTTCTTTGTTGTTTCGTTGTTCTTGATGATGACATTGCTGTTTTCAATTTGTTGACAATGACTTGGATAAAAATGAAAGTTCCTTTGGATGTTATAGGCAGGTGCTAAATTTTTGTGATGACAATTCCAAGGAAACTGAAAGAGAGAATTACTCTAGGCCTAATAATGAAAAGCATTCAATAGCAGAACAAGGCTGGACTTCATTTTATGATCACAGAGAAAGAAGTGAATTTTTTTTTCAGCCATGACATTACATGAAAAAAAATTATGACTTTGAAAAAAATTACAAGCAAATACCCTCAGAGTTTCTATTTTTTATGTTCTACAGTGAGGAGTGACAAATATCTGCTTCATTGGAATTAAATGCTAATTTTAATATTCAATGCCTATTGATTTACAGAAGAAAAATACAACAATTCCAATAATTTCAATCTGGACAATAAGAAATAATCATGATGCCATAAGCAGATAAACGGAAGTAACTGAGAATAGAGGAAAGTAAATAGGAAGAATGGGAGTAGAGATGATAAAACAAGTAATTTTTAAGATGTAGATGTGAGAGTTACCCTTATAAAGTGATAAACTATAAAAAGAATGGGATTTTAGAAGAGACTACAGAGTTAAAAGGAAAAAAGAAAGAATGAAAGGAAAACATGAGGGAAGAGAGAGAGAGAGAGACGAATGAAAACAGGTAATGACTGAGGGTTACCCAGAATGTCTATTTTTTATGGATGTTAACATCGAAATAAATTAGAGATGTAATTGTTTTTTTGCAATTTTAAACACAATGCAAAAATAAAAGAAAATGATTAATGTATGAGATGCATGTCATACAAAAGTACAGTTGTATTAATATAGTGAGTTTGAAAGCAAATGGCAAAGAATTTTGGTATGATTAAAATGGATGTGAGAAAATGGGCAAAAATAATGTGGGTGACCATCTTTAAAGAATTTTGCCAATGAGAGAAAACAACACATTTGAATAAAAATATAACTTGAGGTGCACATGGACAAAAAAATAGTGTCAAGAATGAAAACAAAATATTTTAGGGCAAAAGTAAAGTTGGTAGAAAATTGGACACTACAGATATAAAGTAGGGAATGAGAGGTGATGTGTGGTAGGCAGGATGACTGATGAAATGATTTATTTGAAGGAGGCAGAAAGGAATAAAAGGCGAACAGATACTGAAGAAGCATAAAAGGTGTTTCTAGGCTCAGAGTGGAATATAAAGAAGAATCACACATTGTGTTTGCCCTGAGAGGTTCTTACAAGATCAGACAAGGATAACAGATGTTTCTCAGGATATAACACGGTGTTAAAACATAATATTTTGTTACAGAATTACTAAAGGAAAGTATCTTTGGCTTTTCTGTACCAAGTCTAAAGGGAACTTTTTTTAAAAATGCATTTTTCTGTCTGGTAGAACATACCAACATGTTATGCATTATGTAAAAGGGTGAGAAAACACAAGAAGATTTTAAAAGAATTCTCAGCATTGACCCTAGTTTCTACAATTTTAATGTTTTAATAAAAGAAATTCAACAGTTAGATTATTAACTACTTCCATACAAAAATATATTTACATGTCAAGTAGACTCTGTTCAAGAGGAGACCAAGTCCCTCTTTATACATATATATTTATACATATATATACATATATATATTTATATGTATATATATGTATAAACACACACACACACACACACACACACACACACACACACACACACACACCGTGTTCATTCGCAAATATTCCCAGGAGAAAATCAGAACGCTTTAAAATAAAGTATGTAAATTCCTTATTCACTGTCCAGTACCATTGCTAATTCACCAAGTTAGCACAACCATAATCCAATTAAATCTATCTAAACTCTTCCTTCTTTTTTTTTTTAAAAAATCTTAAACCATTTTGGGAAAAAAAGGCATAAAATCATGTTTTAAAAGAAATAACATTTCTTATGCTGCAAGTAATTCTCAGTTATTATATTATATCATTTATTGGTAGGTACTATAAAAATCCTTATTTTTTTTTAACAAGATGATCAGAATATCCTTTTTGCACCAATCAATTACAGACTGGGTATATCCTTGAGAGTTAATTCACTGTATTTATAGAGAGAGTGATGAACACTTAATAATGTGGATCCTATAAATGTTTACATCAGTTTAAATTAGTCACTGAATAGTTTTGTATCCAAGTTTGGATTAGATATTAAACAAGGAGGAAATAAACAATAATGCAACTCTGCCCAGTATGTTCAAATCTCAATTGCTATCCCTTCACAAATTTAAATTATTTGGCTAAATACTTGAAATTAGAATGTTTTAGAATAATTTTTTCCAACGTCAAGCAGGTAAATAACAAAACAAACTCAGTTGCCATAAGGACATACAAATTTACAAGTATAACGTTAATAACTTCGTGACTAAAATTGAATATAATTTCATATGGCAAAATGAGTAATTTTGCTATGTTTTGAAAAAAGTATAGTATTTCATTAACCTATTTAATTATCTAGAATTGGGATACTATATTTCAATAAGTGTATTTTACTTGGCCATTCAATAAATTACATACACAAGAAAGAATGATTACACACATGTTGCTAAATTATTTTGCTTTAAAGTTTATGCAAATTCTAGTTCTATTGACCATTGCCACATGGTTTTAAGTTGTTTTTTTTTTTTTTGCCTGGTGTAGATAACTGTGTACCACTTCATTCTGCTGTGTCCTATGCACATATGGCTTCCTTAATGCAAGGGGAAAGACCTGGGCTTGACTTACATGTAGCTGTGAGATAAGATGAGATTACATACAAAGAATCCTAATGGAGCCAAACAAAGAGGAGAAGTGGGAAAAAATCCCAACCCAGTGACTATGTTCCTTCCAGTGATGACCAATAATAAATAAGATTTCCTAAACACATTCATATTATCGTACCTGTTTCTTTTAGGTGGGATAAAGGTGTTAGGGGTGTAGCAACAACAATCACAAAAAACTGAAGAGCTTGACATATCCTAAAAGCATGGAAGGATCTAGGTTTTGCAGGGCCTAAAATTGATACGTAATGATGGCAGGGTGATCTTTAAGCAATACAGAATTGGACATACAAATTCTAAACACGTTACAAAAACCATAAATCACAAACTCCAGTAAGTTAGTGCAATAGGTTTTCAAATTATCTTACCGTGGTAAATTACTTTAGTGAGGCTAAAATAAAAAAAAGTCTTAGCAATGCTATAACTATTATTCCAATATCAATTGAATTCACTTAAATAGAATGATTTCCAATGAAATTATTAAAAGCAATGTGATACATTTATTATTGGGTGAGAGTTTTCTTTATTTTCTCATTTGTGATACCAGTGTTTACACCAGTGTTTACCAGAATCACTGATTATCTGCTTACTTTCATAATTGAAGTTATAATTTTGTATCATGTAATTCTAATTCCTTATTTAAACTAGAATTTGAGTAATCTTCAGTCTATCTTTTTTTCTGCTTATCAAATACAGGTTGCTACTAATGAAGAAAAAGAGTAAATACGTCAGTAACATAAAATATGTCAAAAACTTCTTATCACACAAAAATCTATTGAAATACCAATTAAACTGAATTTGTAAAAAGCACTCTCCTTTCATCCCTATCAGTGGATTATTATTAAATTACAAATATTTAAATCAATTTTAACATTTAAAAAATTGACAGGAATTACAAATGTCACTATTCAGAACTAAACACCAACAGTCGAGGTGAATCTGGGGACGTAAGTTTTTAACTAGAAGCTGAGCAAGAAGTATCATAAGGCATTTTGTCTTTATCCAATTAATTCCTGGGTATCTTACATTTTGTAACTTTATATTCACGGACATCTTCTTTAAACTTTGTTTATATTAGCTTGCCCACTTGTTTTCAGTTTTCTCCTCTGTAATACTTATTTACCCAATTAATTTGAAAATCATAATTTAACTGGTTTAGCGAAGATTTTCTGACACACTATTAATATTTAAAACCTGTTTTACTCTTCTGACTTGTGGCCCCTTGATCTATGAGAATTGGTAAATCCTAATTAACTCAGTGAGTGGGATCCCATGTAGATTAACTTGCAACATAATTTTATTCAAGCTCAGAATGGGACATAAAGCCATCAATTTGTGTGACATGTAAGCTAAACATTTTGCTATTGTCCACCTTACTATATTTCAAATTAACATTTCTCAGAGTAATATTTTTTACTGAAAAAGAAAAAAAAAGCAGACTTTAGTCACAACTTTTTTCATTATTGCTGACTTCTTATTCCTAATATTATATTACTTTAAAAATCTTTAAAGATATCTAAATATTATAGATTTCAGTATTTAATGATTCCCAGGTGGTCTTTGTTTCTTTTTAGAACTGGCCTTGAACTATTAAACTATGTGACTAAGTCCACTGACGGGCAAGATAGTGGGGGAACCAAAAAGTGACTGGCACTTGGTATTTGCTCAACAATTATTTTGGAATGAAAAACATACAAATAGCTCATATAAAAAAACAAGACCTAACTTTACAGAGCAAGTCATTGAGTAAGGTTTCTTACAGGATAGGCTGGAGATGTAACTGAAGGTAGACTGAAGACAAGTAGTAAAGTCTCTAATTGCCCTTTGATTATTAAACTAGAGGTTCATATAGGATAGAAAATCTAGAAAATGATGAAATATTTTATGTAAAATATTGGATTTTTAAGCCTATCTTTTGAGTTAGTAGAACCAGGAAAAAACAGTAGGATATTGCTGAATAATAATAAAATAGCACCTCACTTAGAACTATTTAACTCATAATAATCTGTGAGACATAAACATTGATCTTTCCAGTACTCAGTTAAACATATGTTTATGTAGAGTATAAAGAACTAATCATAGTTGAAGACACAGATGTGTGAGCTTTTTGGCATGGTTATACTTGACACATGTGAATAGAAGAGATTTCTAGAGATAATAATTGCAATGAAAAGCAGAAGAAATAGCATCAAATGTGTGTTAAAGAGAAAAACTTAGGAAACAGAACCAATGAAAAGAGAGCTTTATAGAGAGCTATAGAGGTAGAAGAGAAAACCTATTACTGGCGTAATGATTAATTTTATGTGTTAACTTGGCTAGGCTATGATACGCAGTGGTTTGGTGAAGCACCTGTTTAGATAATACTTTAAAGGTATTTTTTTAGATATGACTAACATTTACAATCAGTAGACTTTAGGCATAGCAGATTACTCTTAACAATGTGTGCAGACCTCATCCAATCAGTTAAAAGCCTCAAGAGCAAAGACTGAGGTTTTCTGAAGAAATTCTGTCACAACACTGCAAACGTCCAACTGTGCCTATGTTTCTATCCTGCCTGACTTATCTGTGAATTTCAGTCTCAAAACTTCAACATCAATTGTCACTTGAATTTTCAGCCAGTGGGTTGGCCCTACAAAGCAAACCTCCAAAATCACTTGAGCCAATTTCTTAAAATAAACCTCTCCGTGTGTGTGCATACACCCTCACAAAAATTTTATGGCAGGGAGGGAAGGTTTAGAGATATATATATAGAGAGAGATCTCCATTATGTGTCTATCTTAACCCCTCTTTCTCACTCAGCAAAGTTTGGCTTGTAGGTCTGGCAGGGGCTTAGAGTAAACCTAGCTGCCGCCAACAGTCCCAACACTATAAGGAGAGCTGTGAGGGGGCAAAAAGAGCCCCAGTACCTCTATCATTCGTATGAGTTTAGTGAGACAGAACATTTGTAAAAGTCAGGCAAAGCAGATTTATTACTCACAGATAGGCAGCAAGAATAAACAGAAGACCTGGGTTCATGGTGAGCCAGTCCCTCAAGGATCAGAAAAGCTGCCCAGGGTACCTGGAGTCGGGTCTGTGCAGATCCTTCATCATACCACAGTGGATGAACCCTGAGTGTACTCTGCCCCGAGTTTTTATAACCTGAGCACAACTTGAATTGCTGAGCTCAAGCTTTGCAGAATATCCTGTTCTATAAGGGATAATGGCATAGTGTGGATTGTTTTTGGACAGTTCCTCCATATCTCAGAACATTACATTCTTGGTATATTCCACAGTTGTTCTTAGAACTATAATGAGAGAGCTGGGTCAGCCAATGCTACCTAAGGACCTGTCCTCCTACTATATTTATATGCTATTATCTATATCTATATACCTATTAATTGTGTTTCTGTGGAATACTCTAAAACAGTGGTCAATAATGTAGTTTCAAGGAGAAAATAATGGCTACTTCATGGACTGTTCTAGATGAGGATAAAACATATAAATGGATGAAAAATAAATTATAGTTTCACATGAAGAGTCATTGTTGACATTTAAAAGAACATTTTCACAGGAATTTTGGTAATGGAAACTATATTTAAGTCTACTGAGAAACTAGCAAGATCTGAAGAAGAGAATTCGAGACATATGGAGAGCTCTCAGAATAAATTTAATAATGAAAGCATGGACAGAGATACAAGAGAAAAATAAATGGGGGAGAATATGTATTTTCTTAGTTTTAGGTTGAAAAACATTTGGGATATTGGGAGAGAAACCAATAAAGTAAAGGAGGTCAAGAACCCAAAATAAAATAATTAACCAAGAAAGATTCTCAAAAAAGAGAAGGAACAATTAGACAGTGAAAAACAGATTGTGAAATACAACAATTAGTGCCATAAAAACATATATACATATGTAGAAAGTTTTCATGATATATTAATAGTTTAATATAAAAAAGTCTGTCTATCTCTGTAGAAAACGGGCTAGAAAGATAGATAACACATGTTCAGAATTCTTAACTGTCTGTAGTTCATTTTGCTTTTCTTATTTGTGCTTCATTTATATATTCTAATTTTGTCTGCAATATAACAAAGGTACAAATAAATAATCAAATATCACTTGCAAACAAATAAAATTTAGAAGAGTATAGTAGCATAAAAAGGTAACATGATGTCTATGAAATTTAAAAAAAAATTTTAGAGTATTAAAAGCATTTGAGGAACTTTTAGAGGAAGGATGGATGGAGAATGAGCGTGGATGCAGGTAGATTTGTAGATCTACAGGGAGTTACATTTTGATTGTTTTCATTTTTTCTGTGAAGTAGGAGATAAAGTGGAAAGTGGGTATTTAAGCAGTATAGAGAGATTTTGAAGCATTAATGGCTAATTTGAAATTATCTTGTTATTAAATAAATACAGTAGGTTGGTAGAAAATGGGCACAAATGAGAGTTAACATTTAGTAGGCCTGATTTAACATTGGAAAATTATCACATGATAGTGAGTGGTGAGTATGTAGCACAAAAGCTTATAGAATCTCAGATGCAAGAAAACAATTTTTATAAAGGAAGTCCTTGTGAACAGTGACATTTGACATGACCTATTCAGTAGAAGGAAGACTTAGATAAACAGACAAGTTGCTCTGAGGCTGAAAATGGTCTGACCCAAAGCAGGGCAGTCACAAGAAATGTTCAGTGGATCGTGAAGCATAAAATTTGGCTGAAGTAGCAGCACCAAAGTAGATGAGTATTTCATAATAAGTCCTGTATTTTAAATTGCATTTGTTTGTACCACAAAGTTTCCGTATACCACTGACTATTGCTCAGAAAAAAAGAGCTATTTCAAGTACAAAGCACAGTTAAAGGTAAACATGTAAAACCAATCAGTGATATCCAAGTTAACTTCAAGGTTCTTTTAATCATACACTAGACAGTATTTAACCGTGTTCAGCCTCCCTAACTAATTTCACAGGCAAAACCAATTCTTACTTTATAAATACTGCTGCTAAAACATATGCAAAAATAAAATATTCACTTTTAGGCAAGAAAGACACATTTTGGAAAGAATCAAGGATGTCTATGCACCTAACATTACTTACAACACTATTTTATAGAATAAAATATATGACTTAACCAATGAACAAAATTAAGTTATTGTGTGAGAGTTACATAATTTGAACTTGTTTGGCTTAACATGATATGGAAGGAATAGTGAAGGGAGAAAACCATATATTTCTGTAATATTTCATTGTCTCAGAATTGTTAAATAATACTGTCTCTTTGTGCTACTAGTTACTAAGGACTACTTTCATTCTGATTGTCCAATTTAATATAATACTAAAATATAAAAAAAAAAGCGGTATTGAAAGTAACTTTGTCCTTCCTTCTTAGAGTTGGATTTTTTTTTTCATTTCTAATGTAAAAAGTTCTTTGATCCGTGCCATGGAAATATTCACAGAAATACAATCGGTGTCAAAGCTAACCTTTCTCTATATATAATTTCTTTGTCTGTCTCAACATAATTTTTAACTATTTTTGAATTTCAGCTCAAGTGAGAAAACATGTCTATGTAAATGAATGAAAATATTGGAGTTAAGAAAGTACACAATGAAATATACTTTTAAAATGTTTCATTCTGATTAATAGGCTCAAATACAAAGTTTACATGTTTCCAAATTCTTTATTTTAAATTGAAACATTAGAATTCAAAATATTTAGTCATATTTTAAGCATGACAAAGGTAATAGCATGATTAGTATGGGGAAAACAATGATTCTTTAGTTTCTCTTATGATTTTTAATACTATATTTCAGTAAATCACTTAATCTAATAAAGTGTCAGACACAGACACATACACATGCATGAAATACCATCTCTTAAATATAAATTTGAAATATTGGTATATGGAATGCTTATTTCTCTTTTCAATCTTCATTTTTATATCTGGGTTGAGTGGTATCTGAAAGTAATGTAATGCACGTTTAAATGATCTCATTTTTGTTTTAAGGGCCTTTCCAAATTCTTCGCATATTATTGGAATTCCTTGACAGTTTTAAATCAGCTGCAATTGTATGAGGTAAGATAAATTTTTCAAAGGTTAAAAAGTTACTCAAGGTGAGCAGATCATCTGAGGTCAGGAGTTCTAGACCAGCCTGGCCAACATGGTGAAACCCTGGCTAATACAAAAATTAGCCAGGCGTGGTTGCAGGTGCCTGTACTCTCAGCTACTCAGGAGGCTGAGGCAGGAGAATCATCTGAACCCGGGAGGTGGAGGTTGCAGTGAGCCAAGATGCTGCCACTGCAATTTAGCCTGGGAGACAGAGCAAGACTGTCTCAAAAAAAGAAAAAAATTAGTAATAAGGAATGGTTGAATTATGACATAACTTACTAATATGAATTATCAACATAAACTGCATTTTATTTACATGTGTTTAATTCTTTAAAACATGACAAAAATATAATTTCTAGATTAATCTGTGGGTAGAGTGTAAAAATGAACTCCAGACAGAAGCAAGGTAGAGGACTAACAAGGTGCCAAGAGACCTTGCTGATATTAACAATCAGGAAAAAATATTCCGAGAGAAATGAAAAAGATGTTGGGATTGGGAAAACGCAAACTGTGGGGAATCTGATTTTTGTTTTATTTTGTTTGTGGACAGCAGAGAAACTATCCTGCTAAAGTCACAATGAGATCATATGATGAATTGTTTCTAAGGGACAGAAAGTGAGCCTCTAATAGGAAGATATTTAATCAGTAATAAAGGAATCCTAAGGAAAGATTAGGTGAGATTAGTCTACTACTAAGTTCATGAAAATGGTAGGAGGAGGAATACAGAAAATGACATTTTGCAGTTTCATATAAGAGTCACTGATTCAAGGTTACATTTGTCCTTCAGATTGGCTATAATCCTCAACATAATAATATGTCCAATGGGCTATATATATGTGTGTTGATGTGTGATTTCTACCCATGATATCATCAAATCTAATCTCATTAAACAAGAATTAAAAAATATAAATAATGGTCATTTTAACCAGGGTATCACTGGATGAAAGCAAGGCAGCAACAATATTGATAAATGACTTAGCTCCAATATAACTTCTTTGGAGACTTTCCAGATATCTCCCAGCCAGAAATATTTCCCCTCTGGGGAAATCATGTTTATTATAGTCTAAGTGTTCAAATATATATTTATTATTTGATTAACATTTGTATATGTGTGAAGAGATTGTATTTTAGTAATCCTTAATTCTCTCAGTGCCAAGCCTGGGGCCTTTATATTATATGCTTAACATGTTATTAGTAAAATACAAGTTTTCATTGCTTTATATCTAATAAATAACTTTTGAATAATTTTATATATGCAAAAATATTTTATACTTTTGGAAATTTAGCAACTAAGAATTAGAGCTCATGCAATCACCTAACATTTTACTAACATATAAGCAGAGATAGAGCTAGTTTTACACACATGCACACACACTCACAGAGAAGTGTATGTGTGTGTGTATATATATATAAATATAAATATATATATATATTTTTCAGACAGTGTCTTTCTCTGTGGCCCAGATTTAGAGTCCAGTGGCACAATCACATCCTGCAGCCTCAGCCTAGACCTGCTAGGCTCAAGCGATCCTCCCACCTCACCCTCCCAAATAACTGCGACTAAAGGTATGTGCTACCCCACCTGGCTAATTTTTTAAATTTTTGTAGAGATAGGGTCTCACTAAGTTGCCCAAATTTGTCTCAAGCTCCTGGGTTCAAGTGACCCTCCTGCTTCAGGCTCCCCAAATGTTGGGATTACAGGTGTGAGCCACCACACCCAGCCACATTTATACTTTTGAAGATATTTTAAAAGTGATGAATGGAATAGAATAATGTTTATCTCAGATCTTATTATAAAATAAAGTCACGGCCAAGCACGGTGGCTCACGCCTGTAATCCCAGCACTTTGGGAGGCTGAGGAGGGCAGATCATGAAGTCAGGAGATCGAGACCATCCTGGCTAACACGGTGAAACCCCGTCTCTACTAAAAATACAAAAAAAAAAAAAAAAAAAATTAGCCGGGAGTGGTGGCGGGCGCCTGTAATCCCAGCTACTCGGGAGGCTGAGGCAGGAGAATGGCGTGAACCCGGGAGGCGGAGCTTGCAGTGAGCCGAGATTGAGCCACTGCACTGCAGCCCCGGCGACAGAGCTAGACTCCATCACACACAAAAAAATAAAATAATAAAATAAAGTTACTGTATATCTTATAATATATACCTTTTGTTTCCATTTTTAAAAATGTTATAATCAATCAAGTTCTACATTCCACTCGCGAGGATATTCTCTAAGAATTGCTAGTAGAAAAAATGAATAAAACTTAGAATTTGATAGCACAACAGAGGACTAAAGCCAATAATAACATAATTGTACACTTTAATGAAAAGAGCATAAATGGATTGTTTGTAACACACACAAAAATGCTTGAGGAGATGGATACCCCACTTTCCATGATGTTATTATTACGCATTGCATGCCTTTGTCAAAACATCTCCTGTACCCCATAAATATGTACACTGACTATACAGCTACAAAAATTAAAAATTAAAAAAATTGCTAAATGTTACATATATTTGTGTAAGTGAAGCCTTGTTCCTGGAATTAATTATTTTGAAAAGAAAGCATTCTGTACCTGCGTAAATAGCAAATAAAAAATTGTTAAATTCATACATTTTGAATAAGGTATGTAAATCACTCCTGTTCATATCCTTCAAATTTCTAATTTGCAAGAATAAGCTACTCAACACATTATTACATAAAATATATGTTTTACATACTATATAAATATCCTACTTTCTGTTTATATATATATACACACACATATATTCTACTGTAGAATATATACTAATATATTTTAATTCTACTATAGAAACAATCAACTGACAATTTCTTAGTACAAGTACAATTACAACTTTAAATAAATTATACCAAGTTTTTGTGGCTGCTTTTAAAAATCGGAAGAGATTTTCTTGTAAATTTTGTGCTTTCTAATGCTTATGACATGATAATGCCAGCATGTAACATATTGGCAGGGTAAAGCTAATACAAATTTATACTCAATATATTTTGCCTCTGCTACACTTTATATATGTCTAAAAAGTAAGCCATATGAAGTGATGCCTTTCTTGTGGAGTGTCATTACGCTATCACTAATTGATTAGATATAGTTTTGCCTTGAATTTCTAGGGCGAGTTCATCTGAGTGCTGTAGTAACTAATACTTGTTAACACCTTATTAGGTACTGAATTTAGTGTGCCCGGTGTAGTAGTGTTTGTTTTTAATGTAGTCAGTTAAGAGTTACGTATCATACATTTCTGAATAGTCTAAATAAAAAGACCAAAATAAGAGATTTTGAAAAGCAATTTGTCTCTCAGTTATAATGACTGAGAATATTAAATAATTAATATAGAATGAACTGATAGATACTACTTGTTTATCAAAGCCTTTTTTCCAAAGTAAAATCATTTAAAGATGGATAAAAGGTGATTGTCACTAAAGTATTAACATTGATCTCTTCATTTCTCTGCCTTAAATTTATCTATGTATCTATGTATCTTATCTATGTATCTATTTAGCTATCTATCTATCTATCTATCTATCTATCTATCTATATCCATCCATCTATCTATGCCATTCTTACAGTCTAAATTTATTTTGACATTTTTCAGTATTCCACTTTAGAATGGCAAACATTCGAAAGTTTTTATCATCTAGTGTCCAACATAAAATTAGTATAACATTGAGTACAGTGAGGAATCACTTTTAGAAGATAATTCCATCAGTATTATTTGCATTTCAGCAAGAATTTTAAAACAAGATTTCGTGTTGAATACCAACCTGATATACTAAACCATATCGGGGTCAAGTAAATGCCACTGTATTTAAAAAATGAACACGTAGTTGAAGAACAATGTTTCTGTAAGCTAGTCAGTAAAATAATCAGAACTCATTAAAGCTAAGTCATGATGAATTTAATATTTGAACTGTGAATATATATAAGTATTCTGGGAAGAAAATATGACTCAAGTGAAGAAAGAAAACTTGCTTTTAACATTTGATTTTTTTGCATTATTTTTATTTTTTATTATGAATATGCATTTATGGTAAATCAACTAAGCTTTTAAAAAAAATTCATAGATACAGGAATTTTAAAAATGGAAGTCTGAATATGAGTCCATAGGGCATTCTTTCCTTGTGTTTCATGAAAAACATTATCAAATAATTTTAAAGAAATAGTGTATTGTTTATAAGAATTGGTAGACAATAATTTAAATGGAAAGAAGAATGATAAATCCTCAGAATAATCAAAGGAAATCATAATAATGCTTTGAACAGAAAACATAGGAAGGCAGTTAGGGAAAGAATAAAAATATATTAACTCCTAAAATAGATTATGTCTAATAATACAAAAAGGATTCAATAATAATTGAAATGTATTGTTGATTTTAAGATAAAAAAGGGTATAGCTTGTAATAGACAAAGATTGAGTTTGAATTAAATAATTCCTAATGAACAGTGAAAACAATAATAAATAATTCATACAATTAAACTTGTACTGCAAAATATTAATATAAAATGACAAAATGAGACTTAAATAGATATTAAATCATTAAGACATTCCAGGATACAGAAAATTAAACAACAAGACAGAAATACTTCAAGAGGATCTACTTTAAAGTTAGAGATCCAAGATGTGTGTAAGTTCTCTCATGAACAGAAAAAACTGATGGAGAATTGAAAAAGGTAATATTAGAACTAATTTCCTCAGGGTAGAAGTCCTAAGATTTGCGATTGAGCCAGATCATCACAGCCAAAAATCAACATTGAGGCATTTTCATATGCTTTAAAAATTGTGTGAAACTAAAATGTATTTAATTTTTAAAGCAATACAGAATTAGGACTGATTTGACTGTTTTCCTTAATTTAGAAAAACTCCAGAGAAATTGAACTGATATGAAACAATCATAGATAAAATATATTTCCAGTATCACGGACATACATTGCAAGCCTTCTCAAACCTAAGTTTTAAGACATGTTTGAAATTAAATTCAAACTATGAAATCTAATATCTAAGGAAAGTATTGTTCTGTTTGCTGTTAATCTTAAAACAAACTAGATAAACTAAACTACTGACAATGTAAATGAATGAGAATTCCAATGAATAATACACAAGTGCTCAACAGTGAGAAAACATTAGGAAAATAATACAATACATTAGCTTTGGAAATCTAAAACATTGAGCCCTAGCATATATTAGATTTGGAATTCAGGCTGCTATTGTTTTCCTTCTTAAAATTCAAACAAAACTAATAATGATTTGATCAGATGCAAAGACAAACACTTAATTTAATATTTTATTTTGACCTTATTATTAAATATCACATAATGTGCTTATGTTTTGTACAATTATTTAAGCATGTTTGTATTTTTTTATGATAAGGTTACTTTTTTTATGATAAAGGGTAAAATAATTTTACAGTAAAACAAAAGCATTTAACACTGTGCAGTGAATGTTACCATTTTTGAATCTTGGTAAGGCAGGTTCATAAGCAAGAAGTTACCAAGAAAAGTAGCTAATTTGATGAGTAGGGAGCTGTTAGTGCTGTAACAAGATTGGCAAATAAGTGATTTTTTTTCAACAAATGTTGGATATTCTATAATATGTTACAAATTTCAAATATCGAATATGTATTTATTAAAATCAATTAGTCACAGTTTATACATTAAAGTATAATAATGCATTATTAAACTATATTAATAATAACTTTTTAGAGTGAATTTTTTATCACTATATGAGAAATTCTGTCCTAAACACTTCAGATGAATATATTCTTTTATTACACCAAACAGCAAAGTAAAATGGATAGTATTATACATTTTACAGATAAGGAACCTGAGACACAAAAAACCTAAGGAAATTTTGCTAGTATTAATCAATTGGAAAGTGGTAGAAGCTCATATTTTAGCCAGGGACACAGACTCCAGTGTCTTAAATATTAACTACTTTGCTAGATAGATTTCAAAACTAGTGAGATAATGTTTAAAAGTTGGTTTAAGGATTTATTCCTACTGTTACTGAAATTGTTATGATACTCTGGCAACACCCCTACCATTAATAACATAAAAATTTATTTAAATTGCCTCTATATTATAAAGCAATATTTCTTTCAGTGGAATTTATTTTTAGTAAATGACTATTTAAAAATTTACATGTATTAAAGGTAAACATTTTTATGGAAAACTGGAAATGACCTGAGTTCCTTCTTTAGAAAAAGGGTATGTCTACTTTACGAACTATAATGTACTCATTATAAATGTGAGAATTTTTCAGCAGCAAATTAACTTGCTACCAAAAAGTAAAAAGGTAGAATTCAAATTGTTTGTAAACTATATTTTAACTATGTACAAAATTATATCTATGGAAAAATAAATTTAGACATATCAATCAAACCACAGCTACATTTCAAACATCAATGATTATTAAATCCTAAGATCTTTTTCTAAGGTGTAACTTTTTTAACTTTAAGTTTAGGGGTACATGTGCAGGTTTGTTACACAGATAAACGTGTGTCATGGGGGTTTGTTGTACAGATTATTTCACCACCCATGCATTAAGCCTAGTACCCATCAGTTATTTTTCTTGATTCTCTTCCTCCTCCCATCCTCCAGCCTCTGATAGGCCCCAGTGTATGTTATTCCTCTCTGTGTGTCCATGTGTTCTCATCATTTAGATCCCACTCATAAATGAGAATTTGTGGTATTTGGTTTTCTGTTTCTGTGTTGGTTTGAAAAGAATAATGGCCTCCAGCTCCATTCATGCCCCTGTGAAAGACATAATCTTGTTAATTTTTATGGCAGCATAGTATTCCATTGTGTATACATACCACATTTTCTTAATCCAGTCTATTACTGGTGGGTATTAGGTTGATTCTATGTTTTTGCTATCATGAATAGTGCTGTAATGAACATTTGCATGCATGTGTCTTTACAATAGAATGATTTATTATTCCTTTGGGTAAATACCCAGTAATGGGTTTGATGGATCAAATGATATTTCTATTTTTAGGTCTCTGAGGAATCTCCATACCATCTTCCACAATGGTTGAACTAATTTACACTTCCACTAACCATGTGTAAGTGTTCCTTTCCCTCCACAACCTCATCAGCATGTTATTTTTTGATTTTTAATAATAGCTTGTATTAGTCTGTTCTCACAATGCTAATAAAGACATACCTGGGACTGGGTAATTTATAAAGGAAAGAGACTCACAGTTCAGCATGGCTGGGTAGGCCTCAGGAAACTTACAATCATGGTGGAAGGGGAAGCAAACACATCCTTCTTCACATGGTGGCAGGAAGGAGAAGAACCAGCAAAGTGGGGGAAAAGTCCCTTATAAAACCATCAGATCTCATGAGAACTCACTCACTATCATGAAAACAGCATGAGGGTAATCACCTCCATGATTCAATTACCTCCCACTGGGTCCCTCCTACAACACGTTGTGGATTATAGGAACTATAATTCAAAATGAGATTTGAGGGGAAACACAGACAAACCATATCATTCTGCCCTGGCCCCTCACAAATCTCATATCCTCACATTTCAAAACACAATTATGCCCTTCCAACTTTCCCCCAAAGTCTTAACTCATTCCAGAATTAACTCAAAAGTCCAAGTCCAAAGTCTTATCTGAGACAAGGCAAATCCCTTCTGCCTATGAGCCTGTAAAATCAAAAGCAAGCTAGTTACTTCCTAGATACAATGGAGGAACAGGCACTGGGTAAATACATTTGTTCCAAATGGGAAAAACTGACCAAAATGAAGGGGCTACAGGCCCCATGTAAGTCCTAAATCTAATAGGGCAGTCATTAAACCTTAAAGTTTCAAAATGATTTCCTTTGAATCCATGTATCACATCCAGGACATGCTGATGTCTTCAAGAGGTGGACTCCCATGGCCTTGGTCAGCTCTGACTCTGTGGTTCTGCAGGGTACAGCCTCCCTCCTGCTGCTTTCATGACTGGCATCAAGTATCTGCAGCTTTTCCAGGAACACAGTGCAGGTTGTTGATAGATCTACCTTTCTGGGGCCTGGAGAATTATGGCCTCTTCTCACAGCTCTACTAGGTAGTGCCCCAGTGGAGACTCTGTGTGGAGACTCTGACCCCACATTTCCCTTCCACATTGCCCTAGAAGAGGTTCTCCATGAAGACTCTGTCCCTGCAGCAAACTACTTCCTAGACATCCAGGCATTTCCACACATCCTCTGCAATCTAGGCAGAGGTTCCCTAACCTCAATTCTTGACTTCTGTGCACTTGCAGGACCAACAACACATGGAAGCTGCCAAGGCTTGGGGTTTACACCCTCTGAAGCAATGGCCTGAGCTGCACCTTGGAACTTTTTAGCCACAGCTGAAGCAGCTGAGATGCAGGGCACCAAGTCCCAGGCTTCACACAGTAGGGGGCACCTGGACCTAGCCCAGGATACTATTTTTCCCTTAGTGGCATACCCTCCCATCACAGGCCCAGAGGCCTAGGACATAACCTGAAGGCATTTTCCCCTTTGTCTTGGTGATTAGATGCAGCACCCCCAGGGGAACTTTGCCCCTCCCATTTGGACACAACCACTGAAGACTTCCTCATCTTTGCCACATAAAAGCCCCAGAATGCAGCCCCATTTCTGGCAACCCTCTTTGGGTCCCCTCTCTTTGCTGAGAGCTTTTCTGTTGCTTAATAAAACTTTGCTTTACATTATTCCTTCTCTGGCGTCTGCGTGCCTTATTCTTCTTGGTCATGGGACAAGAACTTAGACCTAGTTGAACTCAGGAGTGATTAGGCTGTAATACTAATATCACAACCGAAAAACTAAAGAACAAAGGGTAAACGGACCTCAAAGCTAGCAGAAGACAGGAAATAACCCAAATCAGAGCTGAACTGAAGGAGACAGAGACATAATAAAACTACCCTAAGATCAATTAATCCAGGAGGTTGTTTTTTTAAAAAATTAATAAAATAGCTCATCAGCTAGACTAATAAAGAAGAAAAGAGAAGATTCAAATAAACACAATCAGAAATAAACACAATCAGATATTACCACTGACTCCACAGAAATACCAAACAACTATCAGAGAATATTGTAAACACCTCTAGGCACATAAACTAGAAAATCTAGAAGAAAAGGATAAATTTCTGGACACATACACCCTTCCAAGACTGAACCAGGGAGAAATTGAATCCCCACAAGACCAATAATGAGTTCTGAAATTGAAGCAGTAATAAGTAGCCTACCAACTAAAAAAACCCCAGGACCAGATGGAATCACAGCTGAATTCTACCAAATGTACCAAGAAGAGCTGGTACCTTTCCTACAAACTATTCAAAAAAAATTTCAAAGGAGGAACTCCTCCCTAACTCAATCTATGAAGCCAGCATTATCATAATACCAAAACCTGGCAGAGATACAACAAAAATAAAACTTCAGGCCAATATCTATATTGTGTTATTTTACTTTCAATAGGACATTCTTCAGTATAAATTGGGAGCCTCTTTCTAGAAGACAACATAGCAATAACTGTATGCTCTTTGACAATCCTTCTTCTAAAAGTTAATCTCAGTGTGCCTGAAGATTTACCTATATATATGTTCATAACAGAAATATTTGTTGCAATAAAACACTGGCAACAATTAAAAATCATTAATAGATACAAATCCTCAGTCATCCCCATGATTTAAAACAAGCAGTCATGAGCATATAGTACAAAAATATTTAATGACATAGGACCTTGGCAAGAAATACTTTGATTGGTTGAATGGTATTGATCTCTTTTAGGTGTATTAATTGGTAATCTAATTTTTTTAGAGATTTCTCCATTTATAGTGATTAACATACAGGGTATTACTTTCATGTTTGCAAGAAACAAACACATGCTTATGTCTCAAAAGTCACTCTACGAATGTTTATGTTAATATTAAATAATATATTTGTAGTCCTTTATTCTTATTTTCCTAGAAAATTGTATATTAGAAAAACTATAATTTTTTTTTACTTAATGGCAGGGTCTAAAATGCTATACTGAATTAAGTAATTTTCTTTGCAGTTGGTCAAGCTATTCTTATTTTGATTTAAATTCCACTGAGGGAAATAACAGCTAAAGTATTCAGATATTGAATAAGACATGTTTGGTAACTATACCTTCACTTATTTAAACCATTCCTTAACTTTTGCAATACTTAAGAAACATGAGTAGTAATTATAGCTTTATATGGAGCCTTTCTAACTGAAAGTTGACATATATTTGTTTAATAAAAGCCTATTATTAGGGCTACAAACTGTACCTTTGTAGACTGTGAGCTAACAAAACAATTTAATCTCAAATACTTTAAACCTTTCTTCTTAGTGCTGTAAATGACTTTTTAATAAAATTTGTATTAAAAAATTAAGACCTTCTGAATTATAGTGTCAAATTTTCAACATAGAGGAAGTTGATATTGAGAACATTATATGAATACAAAATAAATATTTCTACATACATTCTCAATTCATTTTACAATCAATTGTAAAGATAATCTGCTCATTTCAAGTAAATATATTTAGAATTCTCTAAATTTAAGCTTCTTTGAATGCTATTCTTAATTATATGCTTGTTATGTTATAGTTTTATCACATTATCTATGAGCAGTGTTTAAAAGGCATTTTTCTATTCTAACTTTCAGGCTGTCATTTTGGAAGCCAAGATAAGTTACATTTATATTACAATGTTTACATAAGTTCCAAGTGATGGAAGCTTTTAATATTGAAGGGCCATTTCTATGAATAGCTTTATGAAATGATATTACTTTCGCAATTGACTAGCACTGTAGCATTGTTTTCAAGGAGGCTGTCCTTGAAAGCCAATGTATTTTAAGAAGGTTAATTAAGGTCACATTTATAATAGAGTGGAATGGGATCTAGAATCAAACTAAGTAACTTTATATCAGACTAGGAAGTAGTTCCCTAAACAACAAATTAAGGAAGGAGAGATGCAATGAGCGAATAACTTGCACCACATATGTAGAAAGAAATGTCTACATACACAGAGACTCTAGCTGAGAAATCCTTTAGGTCTTTGTATGATCTTCCTAGGGCTGTTGTAATAAAGTAGATACAAGTAGGGTGGCTTTACAAAGCAGAAATTTATTAGCTTACAGTTCTGGAGGCTAGAAGAACAAAATCAAAGTTTTCTCAGGGCTACACATCCTCTGAAAGCTATAGGGAAAATCCTTCCTTGTCTCTTCCTAATTTCCAGTGATCTGCAAGCAATCTTTAGCATTCCTTGACTTGAAGCCACATGACTCCAATCTTTGCCTTTGTTGCCACATGGCATTCTCCCTGTGTGTTTTCATATCTTCATAGGGAAGTCTTCTTTTAAAGACACCAGTCATATTGGGTTCGGGACACACCCTATTAATTAGCTCATGTTTACATGAGCTAATTACATCTACTAGCTAATTACATGAGCTAATTAAATCTACCACTAGGACACTATTTTCAATGTCACATTCTAATTGAGATACTAGGGGTTAGAATTTCAACGTATCTTTACTGGAAGGACACAACTGAACCCCTAACAGTTTTGATGACTATTAGGAAAGAAAATTGTGAGTTATCTGTACTTGAATCTCTACAGAGTTCTACAAGTCAAGAAATTCTTGAGACCAAGACAGAAAGAGTTGTTTTACATAACAGATCTGGTATTGTGCAGCTTAAATAAATGGCATTATGTCAGAAAGTTTTACTGTCACTCACTACCTTAAGGATGGTCCTTATTCAAATGAAGGTGTGGAGTCTTTCTCATGCAAGCAAAGAGAATTTGAATGTTAAGTCTAAGTTTTTATTAACAGAATGTTACTAAGATATAGGTTCTGCTGAGTAGAAATGTTTTCAGTATAAAATACTCTTCCTTCTACTTTTCTCCTCCAAGGTTTTGAATTAAATTATTTGTAAGACTTAGATTGTGTGGTTATACATATTTACAGCACATTAAATAATTTTGGATAAAAACATTAAGCCATATTTTGTTTCCTTTAAGGCTTCACCATTTCTTTTCCTTTTTCAGCTTCCCTAATTCCAAATTACTTTATTTTCATCATTTTTCTGTAGTCATTATTTTCATCATTTTGCTGTAGCTGTTAAACTAAGGTAATATAATATTTCCACTCTTTCTTTCTATCACAATACTGTAACTCTATAAAAATTCACCAGGGGAAAACAAAACAATTAGATTCACATTTGGACAATGTTTTCATAAACATGGTATAAGGATGATCCTTTTGTAATTTTGCCTATATTTTCTTTCATATAGAAAAATCTACAAATTTTGCATAATCAACCCACTGTGAAATAAAGTAGGGCTACCTTAAAACTACCCCAGAATGTGAGCAAAAATTATCTTTCAAAAGATTATCTTTAGAAAAATCTCCAATCCTAACATAATACTCAGTTCCAAATATTCACTATGTATCTAGTTACAGCAAACTTAGTGCTATTGGTCATGCAGTTATGCATTTTTAACAAGTTAACTGTATAGAATGCTGACTATGTGCCAAATACAGTTCCAACTATTTCTTATGTGATAACTCATTTAATTCTTTTCTTATTTGATAATTCATTTAATTCTCACAAATATCAGAATGTGCTTCATATAGGAGAATTTATGAAGGGTGTATTATAAAATAGCCTGATTTCAATTACTTATCTGACTGTTAAACTTCATGAAAAAGGCTTAAAATTATTGTATTGCTTTGAATATTTGACCCAAATCATTGGTGTGTTTATTTACAAGATTGCAATAAACATCAAAAATTGTTATAAATATATCATATATGCAGGAATAAACCCATGGCCACATTTTAGTCTGTGTTGACATAATTTTATTTTATTTTTTTTTATTTCAGTAGGTTTTGGGGGAACAGGTGGTATTTGGTTCATTAATAACTTCTTTAGTGATTTCTGAGATTTTAGTGTACCCATCACCCAAGCAGTGTACACTGCACCAAATGTGTAGTCTTTTATCCCTCACCCCTCTCCCACCCTTTTCCCTGAGTCCCCAAAGTCCATTGTGTCATTTTTATGCCTTTGCATCCTCATACCTTAGCTTCCACTTGCGAGTAAGAATATGTGATGTTTGATTTTTCATTCCTGAGTTACTTCACTTAGGATAATGGTCTCCAATTCCACCCAGGTTGCTGCAAATGCCATTAATTTTTTCCTTTTTATGGCTGAGTAGTACTCCATGGTATACCACATTTTCTTTATCCACTTGTTGATTGATGGACATTTGGGCTGGTTTGATATTTTTGCAATTGTGAATTGTGCTGCTATAAACGTGTGTGCAGGTATCTTTTCGTATAATGACCTCTTTTCCTCTGGGTAGATAACAAAGAGTGAGACTGCTGGATCAAATGGTAAATTTACTTTTAGTTCTTTAAGGAACCTCCACATTGTTATTCATAGTGATTTTACTAGTTTACATTCCCACCAATAGTGTAGAAGTGTTCTCTTTTTACCACGCCAACATTTATTGTTTTTTGACTTTTTGATTATGGCCATTCTTGCAGGAGTGACGTGGTATTGCATTGTGATTTTGATCTGCATTTCCCTGATCATTGGTGATGTTGAGCATTTTTTCATATGTTTGTTTGCCATTTGTGTATCTTCTTTTAAGAATTGTCTATTCACAGCCTTAGCCCACTTTTTGATGGGATTGTTTGTTCTGTTCTTGGTGTTTTGTTTGTGTTCCTTGCAGATTCTGGTTATTAGTCTTTTGTTGGATGTATAGATTGTGACGGTTTCTACCACTCTGTGAGTCATCTGTTTACTCTGCTGACTGTTTCTTTTGCTGTGCAAAACCTTAGTATGAGGATGCAAAGGCATAAGAATGATACAATGAGATCTGGGACTCGGGGGAAAGGGTGGGAGGGATGTGAGGGATAAAAGACTGTAAATTGGGTGCAGTGTACACCGCTCAGGTGATAGGTTCACCAAAATCTCAGAAATCACCACTAAAGAAATTGTTCATGTAACCAAACACCACCTGTTCCCCAAAAAACTATTGAAATAAAAAAGTATTATTTGTGCAATACTAAACGCATGAGAGGTTACTTCTGAGCAACTTAGAAACTGCAGTCAAACATAAGATTTGCTCAAAATCTTAGTACCAAGAGAACAATGCTATTTACATTTTGACATGCATACCTCTCGTTTTGGTTTTCTGTATCTATTACATATCTCAAAGTCAACTTGTAAAAACTGATTGCATCATTTCTGCATGAAAACTTATTGTTCTTTCAGAAGTCTCTATGTCCCCACATAATACTACCATTTACTAAAATACCTAGGGTTTGAGTTGTACAAAACATCTCTTTATCCCTTACTCTCTATTTCAATCAGTTAATATTTTGTCAATTCTATTTATAACCATGTCTTACAGGTCCTTCCATCTTTGTTTATTTCAATTATAGTTTTGCCAAATTTCTAATCAGTAACAATCTTTCCTGAAGTTAGACTAATCGTCATTCTCATTCAGTCCTTACATGAATTTTTTATTTTTAAAATATAAAGTTCAAATTTCTTCATATACCTTACAATGGTTCTTTCTGAGGTATATATTTCCTTGACTTCTTTTCAGCAAACTTGCTTGTTAATAAAATGTTTGAAATTTTGCATTTGAGCCATGCTTGACTTTAATTGCCTTCCACCCATGTGGCTGTCTGACTTTTGAGCGCCAACTTTTATGGTCCCTCCCAACATTTTGCCTCCATTACCACACTTAATTAATATTTAGGACCTTTTCTTACCTACATTGATTCAGTGAAACATTTGGCAACTCATAGAATAACTTATGTTTCTCAGCTCTGTATCTACAGATTTTGGTATTTCCCTTGATGTGGACTCCTTCTTTACCACAATTTTTGGTGTAATGTATTTCTTCAAAGATAGCTTGAGAAAAATAATGACTGATATCTATCTTAATTATTCCTATATGCCCAGGAGAAAGCACAGTGTTTGGGGAAAAAATTAGTATCTGCAGATCTGATGAATGACTCAGTGAATAATTTATTATCTCATTTTCCAACTTGAACATTTAAGAGGTTTATTCTATTTTACTATTCAAACAGCATTGCATTAAATATTCTTGCAGTTACAAGACTATATATATTCATAATTATTATATTTAAACAAGTTTATTTAAGATAAATATTTTACTACACGTACATATATAATTTCTACTGCCTTTGTATGGTATGAAACAATTTCAATATATTGAAAGATTGATACACATACATTACTGTTTTCTGATACACATCCAGACACATAATAAAGATATATATTTATTAAATTTGATAACTAAAAAACTATGTTCCATAATCATTTGGATTTGCTTCTTTTTAAATGTTGTTAAATATCTATTGTTGACTTTTTATTGCATTTATGTTGAAACATGAACACAGGGAATGTTTTTATTTATGTTTGTATTTTCCAGAGAACTTACACTGTGCCTTGAAAATGATGGTTATAATGAGGGAGATAATAACTACTATTAATACTTGTACAGATAGGGTTTGCAGAATCAACACAATTCTATGTTTTCTATCTCCTGACTTTGTATGATTATAAAAAACAAAGTAGAGAAAAATCAAATATTTTGTTTATCTTCTAAAAATCTATATCAGACAATTTTGCACTGCTCCTTAAAGCAGCACAAATGACAAAGATTTTAGATTATATCTACATGATTAAAAGGTTTTAATTGGAAATGTAAGAATTCATAAAACATGCAATTTCTAAATACCCTCATAACTACCATATAGACATAATATTCAGATTTCTGCTGATTTTATTTTCAATTTCTTTTGCATAAACATAGCACTGGCCTGTATTGGAATATATATATTTCTAGCCTAAGCTAGAATTGCCTTGATTTGTGTTCAATGAATTGAGTGGTAACCTCCAGCAGCATATCTTAAAATGCAAAGTTATATCCCATACCAAACTTTGAATATATTATAGAAAGCATTGAATTATTTCTTGCTAGTTCCATGTCTGTGAAAAAAAATTAATTGTACATTCAATTTTCCAGCACTGCAAGGCAAAATATCAACTAGCATTAAATGACTTGAAGAACACAATCAACTTTGGCAAATGTTATCTGAAAGGAATTCAACAAATACATTACATCATCTAAAAATAATAAGAGAACTCTTATACTTTACTAAGTATTTATTATTGGCTATAGCTAATAGCAATCCATATTCTAAGACTACACTATTTATTATACCACTGCATTGTGCTACCCTTTATTATCAGAATTTTTTAAAATCCACATTTATTTGAAGTATAAAGGTATTAATACTATTTGGATGCCATTTTCCCCCAAATTCAATAGTATTTTTGTTTATTATTTTATCCGATCCTGTATTGGTTTCAAAAGACAAATGTTCCAGTTTGCTATGGTCTGAATGTTTGTATCCCTCCAAAGTTCTTTCATTGAAATATAATCCCCAATGTGTTGGTATAAGAGGAGTGGCCTTTGTGAGGTGACTAGGTCATGAAGGTGGAGCCCTTGTGGATGGGATTAGTCCCCTTATAGAAGAGCCCAAGGAAGCTTTTTGTCCCTTTTGCCATGTGAGAACACATCAAAAGCTCCATCTTTGTAGAAGAAAGCAAGCCCTCACTAGACTCTGAATCTACTCATCTCTTAGTCTTGAACTTCCTAGCCTACAGAACGGTTAGCAATAAATTTTTGTTGTTTATAAATTACCCAGTCTAAGGTATTGTGCTATAGCAAGACGGAATCCCAATTTATAGATGAAAAGACGTGAGCTTTTAGCATCAAGCAGTCAATGGAAGTGTCAGAAACACCCACAACTTCCAACTTTTTGTATAGTGATCTATAATTGTGTTGTAGACACAATTCTGTTTTCTTCACTTGTTACCTATTAGCCTAAGCACATTAACCAACCCTATGTAAATTGTCATTTATGTAAAATTGTCAATGTATCTTTAGTAGTAAGAAAAAATATTTTAAACTTAAAATTATAACACATAATTGCCAAAATTTCAAGATATCATATTACTCAGTGTGCATTTAGTTTAGAATTTATATTAATAATAGTTATTGGCTTATTAATATAATTATTTCTCATGATTCATTTGACTTTTCAATTTAGTTAAATCCTTCTGTCTTATCAGCTAAGTTTTTTTTTTTTTTTTTTAACTCTTGTAACTCTCATGGCAGTTTTTGTTTTCATGTTATGGAGTTTTGTTAAGTGTATCTATATCCAACACAAAACAGTAAGTGCTTCCTAGAATGGCTTCAATAAATAATTATTACATAATGAATGAATGAATGAATGAATGTAAATGAATAGTTGTGTGAACGTGTGGGTAAATGAAATTGGTATAGGGAGGAGCAATTGAAGGCATAAGGAGTTGAATTTAAAAAGATGCAACACAGAGGCATGACGACATTTGTCACATTGAAGCCTTCTGTGTCTCATGGGTTCTGTAAGTTTTAAGTGACAATGCAATACGAGTTAGGATATGAGACAAGAACAGAGATAGGAAACAGAGTATTGCATTAAGGGGTAGACTGGATTTGGTTTCAAGTGCTGCTATACAGAATCTATTCACTAGCTTCGTTCATTTATGTCACTGTTGGTAACTTGAAATGGGATATGATGAGATTAGTTTCACACTGAAAATAGACAAACACTATAAATTAGACTTTTTCCCCTCACTGCCAGGTGTTAAAGCTTTTCCGGCACACTACTCCATGACATGTTAAGAAATTTAGACCTTCCGCATTAAGGTGTTTTTGAAGGGTTAGAAAGAATGAAATAGCATTATCCAACTTAAATGTTAAAATGAGAAGATGATTCAAAGGGATATAAGTTTTGAGACAAGGAGACTAATTAGACAGATGAGAGATTAGAGTGGTAAAGTGGAATACGAACAGGGTGACAGAAAAAATATAAATACATAACATTTTATTCTGCTAATGGTTTTAACATTTCATAGTATTGTACAGTGATAAAGGCAGGTGTTTCAAAAATACGTATAGCATATTTTATATTTAAAATCATTTTACCTATAAAAATAAATCTGGACTTCCTAAGGATATTTTTCCTATTCCTATAATTCATTCTAGTTATTTTTTAAATTTCTAAATCAAATAATAAGAATTAACCATCAAAATTCATCTTTCTTAGTGAATTTTTATCAGACTATCTTATTTCACTGTTTAATGCTCCACATTACAACTTGTGAGCCATGAGTGGCACAGCATTCAGGCTATTGGAGGCTACCAGGATTTTGAACATTCGATATACAGTGAAACAGGGAATTTTTCTAATGCCTAATAAAGTAGTTGAGTCTACACATAGCTGTGGTGTTATGGGTCTATGAACCTGTCAGGAATATTGTGTCCCTCTTAAATTATATTTAACCTTTTAAGGAAAAAGTAACAAACAAAAAACTATTGTCAAGTGATATCATCCTTGAAGTACCTATTATTTGACGTGAAATTACCATAGCTTTCATTATTTAAAATTAATAGAAAAAATAAAAAAATCTATGTAAGGCTGAATTAACAGTTTGATACTATCATGGATACAGAAGTGCAATAAAAAGTATATTTTATTGTAAAATGCCAGTAGCATAAAAACTTAAAAAAAATTTTCTGTATGTATAAAAGCATTTTCTGTATGTGTAATGAGTAAATGTATAATCCAAAGTCTTGCTTATAGAAACTTATTTTTAAGAACCTAAATATCCTTTTAAGATATTCTTCTGAGTCCTTATAAATATGTGTTATTAAAATTTATCTATTTGTTTTCAGAATATAATTCAGGGCAGGGCGGGTGGTAGCTCACACCTGTAATCCCAGAATTCTGGGAGGCCAAGGTAGGCGGATAACCTGAGGTCAGGGGTTCAAGACAAGCCTGGCCAACATGGTGAAACCCTGTCTCTACTAAAAATACAAAAATTAGCTGGGTGTGGTGGCGTGCACCTGTAGTACTAGCTACTCAGGAGGCTGAGGAAGGAGAATCTCTTGAACCCTGGAGGCAGAGGTTGCAGTGAGCGAAAATCATGCCACAGCACTCCAGCCTGGGTGACAGAGTGAGACTCTGTCTTAAAAAGAAAAAAAAAATAATATAATTCAGTAAGTGAGTAGGATTTCATTTTAGATAAGTTTTCACCATTTATTCCTATAATGTACCTTAAATGTATGAAACATCCAAAACTCAAGGTACAACGGAAGATACAATTAAATTTGTTTGTGTCATGTCTATTGTATTCCTGTTGTGCATCAGTAGCAAATTTGGAATTTGATAAGTCTATTAAATTTCTTTAACATACTGTTAAAAGGACATTATTTAAAAACTTTGACATGTGCAATGATGTCACGACTTGAAACAATAAAATATGTATTTAAATAAGATTATACATTCTTAACTCTATATGTCCAGAAAAAGGAAAATCTACTTTAGGTGAAAAAAAAAAATCACAGAAACTTTGAGGGGAAAATATCTTTGAAAACATCTTTAGTTTCATTATCAATTTAAAAAGTTGATATATAATAATTGCATATTTATGGATTATGTGTGATATTTTGATACATATATACAAATTATAATGATCAAATCAGGGTATTTTTCATATTCATCATTTGAAAATTTTATTTTTATATTGCAAAAATTTCAAATCTTCACTGCTAGCTATTTTGAAATATACTATTAATTGTTGTTAATTATAATCACCCTGCTATAGTATTGAATAGTAGAAATTATTCCAGCTAACTGCATTCTTCATTTTCCCCACCCCACCATTCTCCACATCTAGTAACTTTCATTCCACTCTCTACCTCCATGTGATCTATGTTTTAACTCTCATATGTGAGTAAGAACATGCGATATATGTATTTATGTGCCTGGTTTATTTTACTTAACCTAATGTCATCCAGGTTCACCCATGTTGCTGCAAATTACATAATTTCATTTTACTTTAAATGACAGAATAGTATTTCATGGAGTAGATGTACCACATTTTCTTTATCCATTTTTCTGTTGATGGACATTTAGGTAATTCCATATCTTTCCTCTTGCAAAAGTGCTGCAGTAAACATAGGGGTACAGATATCCCTTTGATACACTGATTTCCTTTTCTTTGGATAAATACCAAGTACTGGGATTGCTGGATGGGATGGTAGTTCTATTTTTAGTTTTTGGAGAAAACATCCATACTATAATACCTTTTATAATATATGTAACAATTTACATTCCTGTCAACAGTGTATATGAGTTCTCTTTTCTCTGTATTTTTACCAGCATTTGTTATTTTTTTGTCTTTTTTATAATAGCCATTCTGACTGGGGCAAGATAATACCTCACTGTGGTTTTAATTTGCATTCCTCTGATGATTTATGATGCTGAGCATTTTTTCATATTCCTGTTGATGTGAAAATGGTATTTGTATGTCTTCTTGTGAAGACATATCTATTCAGATATTTCACCCACTGTTTAACACATTTGTGTGTGTTTATGTGTGTGTGTGTGTGTGTGTTTGCTGTTGAGTTGTTTGAGTTTCTTGTGTATTCTGGAAATCAGTTGCATTTTGGATGAATAGTTATAAATATTTTCTACCATCTTATTGGTAATTTCTTCACTCCTTTAATTGTCTTCTTTGCTGTATAAAGCTTTTTAGTTTGGAGGGGTAGTTCCAAGATGGCCAAATAGGAACAGCTCCAGTCTACAGCTCCCAGTGTGATCAATGCAGAAGATGGGTGATTTCTGCATTTCCAACTGAGGTACCAGGTTCATCTCACTGGGGCTTGTCAGACAGTGGGTGCAGGACAGTGGGTGCAGAGAACTGAGAGTGAGCTGAAGCAGGGCGAGGCATCACCTCACCCAGGAAGTGCAAGGGGTCAGGGAATTCCCTTTCATAGCCAAGCAAAGCTGTGACAGACGGCACCTGGAAAATCGGGTCACTCCCACCCTAATGCTGTGCTTTTCCAATGGTCTTAGTAAACAGCACACCAGGAGATTATATACCGTGCCTGGCTCGAAGGGTCCCACACCCACGGAGCCTCGCTCATTGCTAGCACAGCAGTCTGAGATTGAACTGCAAGGTGGCAGCGAGGCTGGGGGTGGGGGTGGGCCGCCATTGCTGAGGCTTGAGTAGGTAAACACAGCAGCTGGGAAGCTCGAACTGGGTGGAGCCCACTGCAGCTCAAGGAGGCCTGCCTGCCTCTGTAGACTCCACCTCTGGGGGCAGGGCATAGCCAAACAAAAGGCAGCAGAAACCTCTGCAGACTTAAATGTTCCTGTCTGACAGCGTTGAAGAGAGTAGTGGTTCTCCCAGCCTGGAGTTTGAGATCTGAGAACAGACAGACTGCCTCCTCAAGTGGGTCCCTGACCCCCGAGTAGCCTATCTGGGAGGCACCCCACAGTAGGAGCAGACTGACACCTCACATGGCTGGGTACCCCTCTGAGACAAAACCTCCAGAGGAACGGTCAGACAGGAACATTTGCTGTTCAGCAATATTCACTATTTTGCAGCCTCTGCTGCTGATACCCAGGCAAACAGGGTCTGGAGTGGACCTCCAGCAAACTCCAGCAGACCTGCAGCTGGGGGTCCTGACTGTTAGAAGGAAAACTAACAAACAGAAAGGACATCCACACCAAAACCCCATCTGTACGTCACCACCATCAAAGACCAAAGGTAGATAAAACCATGAAGATGGGGAAAAAACAGAACAGAAAACTGAATTCTAAAAATCGGAGCACCTCTCCTTCTCCAAAGGAATGCAGCTCCTCACCAGAAATGGAACAAAGCTGGATGGAGAACGACTTTGACAAATTGAGAGAAGAAGACTTCAGATGATCAAACTTCTCTGAGCTAAAGGAGGAAGCTGGAACCCATCACAAAGAAGTTAAAAACCTTGAAAAAAGATTAGACGAATGGCTAACTAGAATAACCAATGCAGAGAAGTCCTTAAAGGACCTGATGGAGCTGAAAACCATGGCATGAGTACTACGTAACAAATGCACAAGCTTCAGTAGCCAATTCGATCAACTGGAAGACAGGGTATCAGTGATGGAAGATGAAATGAATGAAATGAAGTGAGAAGAGAAGTTTAGAGAAAAAAGAATAAAAAGAAATGAACAAAGCCTCCAAGAAATATGGGACTATGTGAAAAGACCAAATCTACGTCTGATTGGTGTACCTGAAAGTGACGGGGAGAATGGAACCAAGTTGGAAAACACTCTGCAGGATATTATCCAGGAGAACTTTCCCAACCTAGCAAGGCAGGCCAACATTCAAATTCAGGAAATACAGAGAACTCCACAAAGATACTCATCGAGAAGAGCTACCCCAAGACACATAATTGTCAGATTCACCAAAGTTGAAATGAAGATAAAAATGTTAAGGCAGCCAGAGAGAAAGGTGAGGTTACCCACAAAGTGAAGCCCATCAGACTAACAGCTGATCTCTTGGCAGAAACTCTACAAGCCAGAAGACAGTGGAGGCCAGTATTCAACAATCTTAAAGAAAAGAATTTTCAGCCCAGAATTTCATATCCAGCCAAACTAAGCTTCATAAGTGAAGGAGAAATAAAATCCTTTACAGACAAGCAAATGCTGAGAGATTTTGTCACCACCAGGCCTGTGCTACAAGAGCTCCTGAAGGAAGCACTAAACATGGAAAGGAACAGCCAGTACCAGCCACTGCAAAGACATGCCAAATTGTAAAGAACGTTGATGCTAGGAAGAAACTGCATCAACTAAAGAGCAAAATAGCCAGCTAACATCATAATGACAGGATCAAATTCACACATAACAATATTAACCTTAAATGTAAATGGGCTAAATGCCCCAACTAAAAGACACAGACTGGCAAATTGGATAAAAAGTCAAGACCCATCAGTGTGCTGTATTCAGGAAAGCCAACTCACGTGCAGAGGCACACATAGGCTCAAAATAAAGGGATGGAGGAAGATCTACCAAGCAAATGGAAGACAAAAAAAGGCAGGGGATGCAATCCTAGTCTCTGATAATAGAGACTTTAAACCAACAAAGATCAAAAGAGAAAAAGAAAGACATTACATAATGGTAAAGGGATCCATTCAACAAGAAAAGCTAACTATCCTAAATATATATGCACCCAATACAGGAGCACCAAGATTCATAAAGCAAGTCCTTAGAGACCTACAAAGAGACTTAGACTCCCATACAATAATAATGGGAGACTTTAACACCCCACTGTCAACATTAGACAGATCAATGAGACAGAAAGTTAACAAGGACATCCAGGAATTGAATTCAGCTCTGCACCAAGTGGACCTAATAGACATCTACAGAACTCTCCACCCCAAATCAACAGAATATACTTTCTTCTTAGCACCACACCATACCTATTCCAAAATTGACCACATAGTTTGAAGTAAAGCACTCCTCAGCAAATGTAAAAGAACAGAAATGATAACAAACAGTCTCTCAGACCACAGTGCAATCAAACTACAACTCAGGATTAAGAAACTCACTCAAAACCACTCAACTACATGGAAACTGAACAACCTGCTCCTGAATGACTACTGGGTACATAACAAAATGAAGGCAGAAATAAAGATGTTCTTTGAAACCAATGAGAACAAAGACACAATGTACCAGAATCTTTGGGACACATTCAAAGCACTGTGTAGCAGTAAATTTATAGCACTAAATGCCCACAAGAGAAAGCAGGAAAGATCTAAAATTGACGCCCTAACATCACAATTAAAAGAACTAGAGAGGCAAGAGGAAACACATTCAAAAGCTAGCAGACGGCAAGAAATAACTAAGATCAGAGCAGAACTGAAGGAAATAGACATACAAAAACCTTTCAAAAAATCAATGAATCCAGAAGCTGATTTTTTTGAAAAGATCAACAAAATTGACAGACCGCTAGCAAGACTAATAAAGAAGAAAAGAGAGAAGAATTAAATAGATGCAATAAAAAATGATAAAGGGGATATCACCACCGATCCCAAAGAAATACAAACTACCATCAGAGAATATTATAAACACCTCTACATAAATAAACTAGAAAATCTAGAAGAAATGGAAAAATTCCTGGACATGTACATTCTTCCAAGACTAAACCAGGAAGAAGTTGAATCTCTGAATAGACCAATAACAGGCTCTGAAATTGTGGCAATAATCAATAGCTTACCAACCAAAAAGAGTCCAGGACCAGATGGATTCACAGCCGAATTCTACCAGAGGTACAAGGAGGAGCTGGTACCATTCCTTCTGAAACTATTCCAATCAATAGAAAAGAAGAGAATCCTCCCTAACTCATTTTATGAGGCCAGCATCATCCTGATACCAAAGCCTGGCAGAGAAAAAACAAAAAAAGAGAATTTTAGACCAATATTCTTGATGAACATCGATGCAAAAATCCTCAGTAAAATAGTGGCAAACCAAATCCAGCAGCACATCAAAAAGCTTATCCAGCATGATCAAGTGGGCTTTATCCCTGGGATGCAAGGCTGGCTCAACATATGCAAATCAATAAATGTAATTCAGCATATAAACAGAACCAAAGACAAAAACCACATGATTATCTCAATAGATGCAGAAAAGCCTTTAACAAAATTCTACAGCCCTTCATGATAAAAACTCTCAATAAATTAGATATTGATGGGACGTATCTCAAAATAATAAGAGCTATTTATTACAAACCCACAGCCAATATCATACCGAATGGGCCAAAACTGGAAGCAGTCCCTTTGAAAACTGGCACAAGACAGGGATGCCCTCTCTCACCACTCCTATTCAAAATAGTGTTGGAAGTTTTCGCCAGGGCAATCAGGCAGGAGAAAGAAATAAAGGGTATTCAATTAGGAAAAGAGGAAGTCAAATTGTCCCTGTTTGCAGATGACATGATTGTATATCTAGAAAACCCCATCATCTCAGCCCAAAATCTCCTTAAGCTGATAAGCAACTTCAGCAAAGTCTCAGGATACAAAATCAATGTGCAAAAATCACAAGCATTCTTATACACCAATAACAGACAAACAGAGAGCCAAATCATTAGTGAACTCCCATTCACAATTGCTTCAAAGTGAATAAAATACCTAGGAATCCAACTTACAAGGGATGTGAAGGATCTCTTCAAGGATAACTACAAACCACTGCTCAACAAAATATAAGAGGACACAAACAAATGGAAAAACATTCCATGCTCATGGATAGGAAGAATCAATATCGTGAAAATGGCCACACTGCCCAAGGTAATTTATAGATTCAATGCCATCCCCATCAAGGTACAAATGACTTTCTTCACAGAATTGGAAAAAACTACTTTAAAGTTCATATGGAACCAAAAAAGAGCCCGCATTGAAAGTCAGTCCTAAGCCAAAGAACAAAGTTGTAGACATCACTTTACCTGACTTCAAATTATACTACAAGGCTGCAGTAACCAAAACAGCATGGTACTGGTACCAAAACAGAGATATAGACCAATGGAACAGAACAGAGCTCTCAGAAATAATACCACACATCTACAACTATCTGATCTTTGACAAATCTGACAAAAGCAAGAAATGGGGAAAGGATTCCCTAACAAATGGTGCTGGGAAAACTGGCTAGCCATATATAGAAAGCTGAAACTGGATCCCTTCCTTCCACCTTATACAAAAATTAATTCAAGATGGATTAAAGACTTAAATGTTAGACTTAAAACAATAAAAACCCTAGAAGAAAACCTAGGAAATATCATTCAGGACATAGGCATGGGCAAGGACTTCATGTCTAAAACACCAAAAGCAATGGCAACAAAAGCCAAAATTGACAAATGGGATCTCATTAAACTAAAGAGCTTCTGCACAGCAAAAGAAACTACCATCAGAGTGAAAAGGCAACCTACAGAATGGGAGAAAATTTTTGCAATCTACTCTTCTGACAAAGGGCTAATATCCAGAATCTACAAAGAACTCAAACAAATTTACAAGAAAAAATCAAACAACCCCATCAACAAGAGGGCAAAGGATATGAACAGACACTTCTCAAAAGAAGACATTTATGCAACCAACAGACACATGAAAAAATGCTCATCATCACTGGCCATCAGCGATACACAAATCAAAACCATAGTTAGATATCATCTCACACCAGTTAGAATGGCGATCATTAAAAAGTCAGGAAACAGCAGGTGCTGGAGAGGATGTAGAGAAATAGGAAAAATTTTACACTGTTGGTGGGACTGTAAACTGGTTCAACCATTGTGGAAGTCTGTGTGGCAATTCCTTAGGGATCTAGAAGTAGAAATACCATTTGACCCAGCCATCCCATTACTGGGTATATACCCAAAGAATATAAATCATGCTGCTATAAAGACACATGCACACGTATGTTTATTTCGGCACTATTCACAATAACAATGACTTGGAGCCAATCCAAATGTCCATCAATGATAGACTGGATTAAGAAAATGTGGCACATATATACCACAGACTACTAAGCAGCCATAAAAAAGGATGAGTTCATGTCCTTTGTAGGGACATGGATGAAACTGGAAACCATCATTCTCAGCAAACTATTGCAAGGACACAAAACAGAACACCTCATGTTCTCACTCATAGGTGGGAATTGAACAATGAGAACACTTGGACACAGGAAGGGGAACATCACACGCTGGGACCTGTTGTGGGGTGGGGGGAGTGGGGAGGGATAGCATTAGACCTAATGTAAATGATGAGTTAATGGGTGCAACACACCAACATGGCACATGTATACATATGCAACAAACCTGCATGTTGTGCACATGTATCCTAGAACTTAAAGTATAATAAATATATATATATAAAACAAAAGAAAACAAAAAACAAACAACAAAAAAAAAGCTTTTTAGTTTAATATAGTCCCTTTTGTCTATTTTTGCTTTTGTTACCTGTGATTTTTTGGTCTTAACCATAAAATTGCTGCCTAGACCAATGTCCTAATCATTTCCCTGTTTTCTTCTGGTAGTTTTATAGTTTCAGGTTTACATTTAAGTCTTTAATCCATTTTAAATTGAGATTTGTATATGGTGAGAGATAGGGGTCTAGTTTCATTCTTCTGTGTACAAGTACCCAGTTTTCCCAGTTCCATTTATTGATGAGGGTGCCCTTTCCACAGTGTATGTTGTTAGCACGTTTTTTTAAAATGAGTTGGTTCTAAGTGCGTGGATTTATTTCTGGGTTCTCTATTCTGTTTCTTTGGTCTATATGTCTGTTTTATACCAACATCCTGCTGTTTACTATAGCTTTATAGTAGATTTTGAAGTCAAGTAGTGTAACACCTCTAGCTTTGTTCTTTTTGCTTAGTATTATTTTGGTTATTTGGGGTCTTTTGTAGTCACAAAAATTTTAGAATTTTTTTTTCTTTCTGTAAATAAGGTCATTGGTCTTTTGATAAGGATTACATTGAATCTGTAGATTGCTTTGGGTAGTATGGTAATTTTAACAATACTAATGTTTCCAATCCATGAGCATGAGGCATCTTTTCATTTGTTTGTGCCTTCTTCAGTTTATTTCATCAGTGTTTTGCAATTTTTCTAGTAGAGGTCTTTCACTTTCCAGGTTAAATTTATTTATTGATATCTTATTTTATTTTACTCTTGTAGCTATTGTAAGTGGGATTCCATTCTTAATTTATGTTTCAGCTAGCTAACATCATACTGAATGTGGAAAAGCTGAAAACGTTTTCTCTAAGAAGTGAAACAACACAAGGGTGCCCACTTTCACTATTCTCATTTAACATAGTTTTGGAAGTTCTAGTCAGAGCAATCAGGCAAGAGAAAAAAATAAAAGGCATTCAGATTGGAAAAGAGAAAAACTAATTGTCCCTCTTTGCAGTCAACATGATCTAATATATAGAAAACTCTAAAGACTTCAGAAAGAAACCTTTAAAATTATGAACAACTTCAGTGAAGCTACAAGACAAAATAAACATACAAAAATCAGTAGTATTTCTACATATCCATTATTTTTTGAGTATTTATCATTGTAATATAAAGCATATATAATTTTAATTAATAAACAGAAAGAAACAGAAAATTATATTTTAAAAACTACCCAATTTTGTATCAACCAATGTCAACAACAGATAACAATCTAGTATACTCCTTTCCAATCCTTTTATCTACATATATATGTATTTATTCAATCATTCATTTATTTATTTTGATGACTACTATAATTTGGACATTATATCCCCATAACTCATGTTGAAATTTGATACCAATTTTGGAAGCGGGGGCCTCATAGGAGGTGTTTGAGTGATGAGCAGATCTCTCATAAATAGATTAATGTTTTCCCTGTGGGTGGAGGGGAGAAGAATTCAAGCTCAAGTAGTTCCCATGAGAACTGGTTGGTGAAAAGAGCCTGGCACCTCTTCCATCTCTCTTCCTTTCTCTCTTGTGCCCCTTCACCTTGACCATGAGTGGGAGCAGCCTGAGATGCTCACCTTAAGCAGAAGTTGGCACCATGCTTCTGGTAGAGACTGCAAAACTGGGCCAAATAAATTTCTTTTCTCTATAAATTACCCAACTTCATATTCCTTTATATCAGGACTATGACAATGACCATGTTGTTTCAGTTCTTAACATGATACATTCATATTCTGTGAAGGTTTGAATTCATATAATATTTTACATTATAAATACAAATCTTTCTTGTTATTGTAGATGATATGAGTGATTTAACTGAGCTTCTAATTTTCAACTTCCCATTAAGTATGATATTGGCTGTCTTTTAAGAATAATCTTTAACTTTGTAAAAAAAGATTTTGATTGTCTTTTCAAATGTTTGAGTTGAATGAGTAATTCATATATTCAAATGTCTTCGCTACGTCTATTTGATATTTAGGAGGCATCATATGTAAGTAGTTTCGTATTTATGGGATAAATCCTATTCTGTTATAGTATGTAGTCTTATAATTAAGAATTTTATGTGTTGGCATTTAATTTGTTATACTGGTATCAATGTTGTTGATTTGCCTAAGTCTTAGTCATTGAAATGTAATCTATATACTAACTTCCTATTTGTAAGCAACCTGAGGTAATGCAGCCTAATTATAAGGCAACCTGAGGTAATATAGAATTTATCATAAAGTTATTCCGTGAACTACATCCTGAAACTTGATCATTGCAACTGTCAGCTAAACCAGGTTACTACTGCTTTTAAGTGTCCATAATACGTACCTTGAATTTAATGCTGTTACATTATTTTATACCTATAATTTTATAGCTAGATTTTATGTTTTGTTTTACTTGTTTGCTCTATGTTAAGATTTATATATACATTTTAAAATTAATTGAGTGGTGTTGTATAATTTTCTAGCTAAAAGTCAACTCCTGTATAAATCTGTTAGTTATTTTAAGGATTTTGAATTTTATTCTATGTAATGTAGAAAGCAAATGAAGGGTTTTAAGGCAGAGGAGTGACATAATGACTGTGGCTGTAAGCTTGAGAATAAAATGTAGGAGGAGAAAACGTGGAGTTAGGGTGACAAGTTAGGATGCTAATGCAGTAATTTTGGGGACAGATAGTATCTTTGAGCAGGTGAAAGTGAATAGAATTGAGTAGAAATAATTAAAATAATTAGTTTCTGAATATATTTCGAAGGTAGAGTTAACAGGATTTATTGACAGATTCTAGGTATGCTGTGAGAAAAGGAGATAAATCAAGTATGTTTTCACATTTATTGCCTTGAACATCTGCAAAGACAGAGTTCCCTGAGGTGGCCAAAACTGCAGGAATAGGACATTTTGGGCATGAGTTCATGACACATTAAATATGAAATTCCTGGTAGTGAAAATAACATATGTTATCTATGATGATAGCTGTCAATTTGAAATAATTTTTACCAAATTGAGCATATTTGACATTTTTAAGTTTCTTAAATCAGAAATTGGTAATTTATAATTTTATGTATGATAAAATGAGAAATATAGACTTCTTGCTCTTGTTTAGATACAAAAATTTTAAACATATTTCTAAAACAGAAAATTGAATATGAAGTTATATATATAATTTGAACATAGTGTAGGACTCTGGGTTGTAGGCACAAATGTGGTAATCATTTACATACATGCAGATGGCATTTAAAGGCAAGAACCTGAATAAGATAATCAAATGAGTGAATATGAACAGAAGTCAGGAGTGGATCAGGAACTGAGCCCTAAGGTCTTTCAAAATTAAGAAATAAGAAAGAAAAGGGGAAAACCAGTCAGAGACTGAAGAGAGGTAATCAATAAGGTAGTAGGAGAATCAATAGGATATGATGAGTTGGAATCCCAAGTCAATAATGTATTTCAAGAAGGAAGTAAGAGTTCATATTTGTAAAATTCTACCTATAGGTAAGGTAATAGAAAGATTGAGAAGTTACCATTTGATTTAGCAACATGAAGGTTAACAAGAACAGCTTTGGGTTGAGCAGTGGGAGCAAAAAGCCCACTGGCATAGATTTATGAAAAAATTGGAGGAAGGGAGTTAGAAACAGCAAGAGTATATTCTTTAGAGCTTTACACTGGTGAGTACTATTCATATAAAATGAAACAAGAATTATGACCTATGGAGTTGTTAAATGCAGTGTTATTAGCAGCTAGATGTTGTGATGATGGGAGTCTGTAGAAATTCTTTGTTGTCTTTGTCCAGCTAAGCAAGAAATAAGTTCATCAGCTAAAAGTGGGAATGAAGAAGAAGGGGTTGTTAGTGGGAGAAGTGAAGAGAATGTGTGAAATCGTCATTTAGGAGATTTGGACAAGAGAAATATTGAGTCATTTTAATGCAGCATTAATGAGGCTAGTAAGCATAAATTTAAAGGAATGTTACCCAGTATTTTGGAGTGTGTTCTTCTAGATACATTACATGGCATAAGTAGAAGCATGGAGTGGACAAACATTTGAATTTAACACATAAAAAAGACATGACAAGGGCAAGAAAGTTTATGATGTATACAAAGGAGTAATTATGATGACTGACAATAAAATTTAAACCAAGTAAAGAAGGAAGGTAGGATAAATATGGAATGAAGGACAATGAAAACCTAGTAGAATCCATGGATTGGAGGTATTCGTGAAAATGAAGAATAAATGTACTTGGGATACTACAGAGAGCGAACTGAAATAAACTGAAATGAAAGAAGATGCTGGTTAGACAAAAGGATCCATTACATTTAAAGAGAGGCTGTAGTTTGTGATAATGATGATGTCTGGCGAATGACCATAGCAGAGAGAAGCTGCGGTACGTAGAGAAAATAATGTTAGAAGAGAAGAATTAAAGACACTGAGATACTTGAATTTCCAAAGTATCATCTAACTATAGATTGAAATTCCCAAAAATAAGACAAGGGTAGTTTTGAAGAGACTAAAAATACACTTGGTAGGATAACTGAAATGAAGGTGGACTTACACATGAATCAGATGACAACAGCAGGGGTGTTGTAGATATTTAAACTAATACCATGAGACACATTGCTGAAAGTTTTAGGAAGGAGGGAAAGAGAAAGTTCTGGAAGTTACAATAAGGAACAAGACAAAGAAATACTTAACTTCCTTGCCTACTGATGTAAAGCTTGTTGGATAAAATAATATTACCAATTTAGAGAGCTACAGAAGAAGTTGTGTTCTCTTGTTAAACATTGCCCTCCAATAGGTCAAAGTTAGAGAAGAGAAAAGAGGGGATTTTAATGATAAGGGACTGTAGGACCAATGAGATGATTTCAGAAGTTGGAGAGACATGAAAGTAGGATTAGAATAGAGAACATGCAGAACCTTATGGCAATTTAAGTCTCTGAGATGAAGAGTGACCTGGGACTTTTGGACCTTGATAAAAGCAGGGATAAAGAGTATAATGAGATCAGGATGTCACATGAACCTATTCTTGGAAGAGACTTGGCATGTTTTAGAGCCATATGGTATGTGAGGCTCACCCTTGACCCATGTTGAAAGTTGACTAACATGCACATCTGCTGTAATGGAGTGGAGGATATTTCTAGGAGGCACTTGTCTTTCAAGACTTGGGGGGTGGTATTTTCTTTACCCTGTACTAGATATTTTACAGTGCACTTTAATTATTGGTTCAAATGTAATAATGTTGCTTTCAATTGCTTTGTATTGAAATTTTAAAGCTTTGATACTACATGGTATGTTGCTGTATTACAGCTAAAGGGCTTAAATATGTTGTCATTATCAGTAATTGATTTTAAAATTATTTGAAAATAATCACTAAAAATTTGGGGATTGCCTATACATCATTTCCCTGTGGAGAAATATGTGCATACTGAAAAATCATGTTTAAATAAAAATGTCATTCAGAATTAATGATATATGTTATTATTAGGTGTGCATTTTTCATATATACAATGTTAGATGTCATCCTTTTTCTCCTCAAAAATTTTGCACAAAAGAGATATTCAGCAAAATGTAATGTTAGAGCGTAATAAACACTATAAGATTTTGATTTTTAAGAATCAGTAATTTAGACACTCAACTCTCATTAATAATTCATATGAAACCTTGCCCTTGCCTATGAAAAGTAATTATATATAATTCCCTATAATATTAATGTATGGAATACAGGTTTATGAATAGTAATTTGTTATCCAAATTTGATTGCAGACTTTTATGATTTTTTTCCAAGAATAAAACTGTCAAAGAGGAAACTCTTTAGGAGCTCAATGCAATAGACAGAACAATTCACTTTTTTTCCAAAATAATATCAAACAAAACTTTTTGAGAAATTCAGTTTCTTTAACATCATCAAAATATATATTACCACTTCTTTGAATTTTCATGTTTCATCCAGGAATAGAGCTAAAATGTCATTTCTCATCTTTCTTTGACATCCTAGGCAGATACATGCTTGGATGAATTCCACAGGCTTCTTACAAAATGGAAAGTTGATCCAATGGTTCTGAATTTATCTTCCCTTTTACTTTCACATACACAGACACATGCACCCAAGACAAGACAGTTTTATAATGACTGGAAATATTTCTTTTAAAAAACTGATTTTATTCCGCTGATAAATTATTAGTTGACTCTACTTACAATTTACTTTTTAAGTAAAATGTGGGATAGATTACATATATGCATGTATATACATATATGAATTTTAAGTAACAGGGTATATTTTCTGAATAAATCAAGTAGATTATTTTATATAGTTTAGTCTTACAGTTTAATTAATAATTATCATAATTTACTTTCACAAGTTTTCCTGTTAATTCTTCACTATACATATTAAATTTTTATGTTTTTGAATTTAACAGTTAAATATATTTTGCTATTTTCCATGATGAGAGTAATAACAATTATTTGAAATCAATTTTAAATATTATAATTAATATTTTCACTGTTCTTTCCATGCCTTGAAAGCCACATTTGCTTCTTTTGTGAAGTCACTGCACAATTTCATTAAATAAGTTAATACATATTTAGAATATACTTATAATGTCTGTCATTGGTATTTAAAAATATTATATAAAGTGATTACTCACTGGATGTTCAGACACGACAAAAATCTTTGAAATGTAACACACTAAAATATTAAGAAAAAATCTATCTTAAAGTACATTATTACAGTGATAGCTAACAAAAAGTATTGTAATCTGGGGATTAAATTCATAATTAATGTGTTCAATGAAATCTCAGTAGAAATACAAAAGAATGACGTGTGTATTTGTTCAATTGTTATTATACTGTTCCTACTCCTGAGAGGTTTTTAATGCATAAGTTAGCCATATCCTAATTAAACTAAGAGAACCCTAGTTAAGATTTAGTTTATCTTGTTAATTGACTGTAAATATTCTATGTCAGAAATGTGATAGGTTTACAAGGTGTTTTTAGTAAAGATCGTGCCATCTTGTGAAGCCCTCTCTTTGCAAATACATTTATTTACATGTAGCTATTTTAAAATATAATATATTTCAAGGAACTTGCATTAGGTACATTTCTGAAATAGAAAAGACCATTGGGATACCCATTTATTATTCAGCAGGGTGGAGGAGGGCAGTGGATGGGGGAAAAACAGTAGGGCCTAGAAAGTTTAAGTGATATAGAAAGTCACGTGGTTGATGGCAAAGCAAATGTTAGTTCATAGCTGTCCTAACATGAGCTCTAGGCCTCTCTCCAGTCTATCACAGGACTTCAGGGAATATAAAGTATAAACACACCATACATGTTTTGTTAATTAAATTTATGCTCTTCAAACATGACATTCTCTATGAGTCTCATCTTTGTCAGTTTAAAACTGAGGAATTGAGACTTCATAATTATCAGACTTAGAATGCGTCAGATTTTCCATGCTAATAACAGTTTAATTTCAGATTTCAGTTTTATTGATATTAAGAAAAATTATCAATGCAACTTAGAACTTTAAAACCATTTTTTTCAGAAAAAAGGAAATTATTAACTTATCAAACACATCTAAAAATAATTATAATAAAAAATCAAAGGTAATCAGGAAAATTCTTGGAGAACTGACAAGTGACACAGTAATAGCTACAATGAAATAAGAAAACATAGCTTTTAGAATAATAAAGGAAATTTATGAACAAACAATATTTAAGTGGTTGATACGAAAAAGGAAAACCAAACCTTTGAAAGAGAAAGAAAATTTTCAAACTTGTGGAAGTAAATTATATGACAAATTGACAAAGAGTTATTTATAGGTACATCTCAACTTACTATGTTAATTGGCCAAAGGAAGTAAACACACAAACACACGTTTATGCACACACACGTAAACACACTCACACACAGGCACTTTCTCTCTCTAGATTGTTCTTTCTATAAAAACAAGAACTGAAATGAACTATTTTTATATTTTTAAAGAGAATTTTTGTACTTTGATGTAATTGGGAAGATTATTAAACATCTCAAAGTTTGATAACAAAATTAGAATTTAAAAAAAGCTTGTGTAAAACAAAAAAGCATAAACATATCAGTGTGAATGTTCTAGGAGCCATAGTCAGGAGAAATGTGGGGATTGACTGTGGCATAGTAGGGAAATTTTATGGGAAAATGAAAATGTTCTATATCTTAATTGAGATCATGATTAAATTGACACCTTATTAAAAAATAGAAATGTACACTAAAAAGGATGGATTTTATTACATATAAATTATTCATTAATTAACCTAGATTAAGAACAACTTCTGAAAATTTTGGTCTTATGTATATTTACACAATTATTACATTTTTAATGGTACTTTATAAAATGAAGTTACGGAGTTGTCTAATTTCTGAAATTACTATAGAAATCATGTAAATAAAATTTCTAAAGTACTTTTAATTGATTAATGAGATGTCCAAATTGAACAAATATTCACATTTCTTTTTGAAGAAATTTTCTGACTTTTTTGAACTCAGTTGCAAGATTATTTTAATTGACATTATTTTTCCTTTAGCTTTTTACCCTTTCTAGGAATTACTATCACTTACCTCCCTCCCTGTCTCTCTCTCTCGCTCTCACTGATGCTCTCACTCTGTCTCTCAATGGTCTGTTTTTAGAACCCAAATTCTCATCTGTAGATTCTCTTTTTATTTGTTGCATTTTGACTTCTGATATGACTTTTTCATGCTTGACATTTGTAATCATCACTTAAAACAGTAAATGATCTACCTTCTGTGAAAATTCTCTTCTTATTCAGAATTGTTAGAACACGTCTTTAGACATTAATTTTTATCTTCCAAATAATAAACATTAATGTTTATATGCCAAATCATGAGAGAGAAAAAATTGTTTAGCAAGTTGCGTAAGAGGACAAAATACAGGTAATATGAACATTATCTTTTTAACTGTTTCAGGTACATGTATGACTTCTACCAATATCTTGATTAAATTCCACCTCAGATGAGGTAAGGTTGAAGAGTATGACATGCTAATAATGATGAAATCATGGAAAAACAAATATAAATAATTCACAATGATAAATTGCCATTATTTTTTTGTTCAAACAATAACAAAAAGCAAACATGATATTTTCAAAATTGAAATGAAGTAAATGATGTGGGGGCTGTATGATTAGTTTGCTGGTGTAAAATCTCTTTCAAATGTGTAATATCAGTAAGAACTAGAAAAAAATATGACAACATTCCCTAATTTCTATATGTAGAAAATGAATAAATGATAATGTTTTTAAAGCTATAAAAAGAAAATGCCAGGAATCATGCAGTTAAAACTCACCTTCAAGTTCTTTTCAATGTATCTGAATGGGATTTTTATCAAGCTCTTATTATTATCCCTATTATTTCATAAATTGGTAAAGTGGCAAATTATTGAAAGGGTCTGCATATTAAGACATAACACATTAAATCATTTGTTACCTCTCTTAAATGCATGTACATAACACCAATTTGCTACTTCAGTTAGTGATTAGAGTGAACAGCCAGACTTTACAGAAAACTCTTGATAGACAGAATTTTTTTTTAACCAATGAATAGCCTTGCCATTGATAGAACATCATAGCATCTTCTTGTCGCAATTATCTTTTGGACAAAGTATTTACCTGAGACAAAAATGGCATCTCAGATGCTAACAAAAACATATTTGTGTATATGCATAATGTAAATGTTACTATTTTAAATATAGTCTCAAATCCAGATTTCACTTTCAGAAAAGGCAAGTATGGGACTCATCAGGTCGCAAAGTTTACAAAGTAAGGAACAAAAAACCACAGAAATGCGCTAATTAATTTTATTGTATTCTGTATTTATTTTGCATTTATACTGATCTTATTTTACTTCATGTATATTCGTTTTTCTCCCTGAAAAAGAGGGTGATAAAGTATAAAACTTTTAAGTATAATAGATCTTTCAGATTAGCTGTTTTCTACCTTTTAGTAAATAATAAAGATGTATGAATTTAAAAATTAGCAAATAATGATTTTCTGTTTTTACAGGGGAAATATGTCTTTTATGCTTGCAAGTAGCAGAGTTTCTGGGATTCAGTAGGGCTTAATAAATTTTTGTTGATTCATAATTAGCTCAAGGGAAAACAAAACAAGGAAAATGTTTAATCAATTCTAATGAATAGTTAGGTTGACTCTTCCAGTAGGATAAATTCCTTGAAGCTAGAAAATTGCATCTTTGTTGTGTATTCTGTAGCATCTTGTCCAAGGCTTAAAGTAAAACAGATTGTAAAAAAAGATTTTAGGAACAATGGGTCAATAAATTATTTAGAAAAATAAATGTTAATGCAGGGTATAATTGAAACCACAAAATACTATAGGGAGATATATGGAACCTCTAAAGGTTCCTGTAAAGGTTAAACCTGTAAAGTTTAAACACAATCTATCTTAAGTAATGTATCTGATGGAAGTAGTCACATGTATATTTTAAATCTACATTTCTGTTATGAATATTTATTGAAAAAATACAGTCAACCAATATTCCCATCAACAAAAAGGGCTGTCCTTCACATGAATAACCAGATAAAATTACCCTTTCTGAAGAAAAGGTAAGGGCTTTCAGGAGAAAGGAAGGTCTATGAAAGTAAACTATTATTACCTTCTATAGACGTGATACTTTCCAACAACCTTTAAGAACAAGAAATAAATATACACTTCTAAATCTTAATGTAACAGCACCTTTATCTGGGATAAAGGTTTGGTTTTGTGCACAGATGGGTACAGATATCTAGGACAGACTGCCCAGGAGTGACAGAGCCAAGAAGAAATAGCTTCTCCATTTTACAACAAAGTTGGCAGACAAGCTGAGTAATTACCCAGTGAATGTAAAATCACAGTGGAAATTGGCTGTTTTTCTTTGTTTTGTTTATTGATGTGTTCTTTGCCTAGAGATCGTTAAAAATGGAAGTCAGAAATAGTAAAATAAATATGATGACTACTCAAGGATATAGATTTAGGAAAGAAAACAAATATCATCCTGTTTTGCCAACATGATTTTCTTTTAGTCTTGTTCTTTTGGGTCTTATTATATCCTTCTTCATTTAGTAACATAGTTTATCGGAAGCTAGGGTAGACTATTTAATTTTATATAAAAATAAAATCTCTCTTACTCTACACCTGCCTATGGTTTTAAATATTTTTATCTTTGACAAATTTGAAAAACTGAATAGTAATAAGGAAACAAAATTTTAAAAAGATACAGACCACGCTTTTTAATAGAAATTTCCTTTACTCTTGAATAGAATAGTCTGAACAGGCCAGGCGCAGGGGCTTATGCCTGTAATCCCAGCACTTTGGGAGGCCGAGGCAGGCGGATCACCTGAGGTTGGGAGTTCAAGACCAGCCTGACCAACATGGAGAAACCCTGTCTCTATTAAAAATACAAAATTAGCTGGGCATGGTGGCGCGTGCCTGTAATCCCAGCTACTTGGGAGGCTGAGGCAGGAGAATCACTTGAACCCAGGAGGTGGAGGTTGCGGTGAGCCAACATCGGGCCATTGCACTCCAGCCTGGGCAACAAGAGCAAAACTCCATCTCAAAAAAAAAAAAGAAAAAAGAAAAAGAATTGTCTGAACAGTTTACAAAGAAAACGTAAGAAAAAATGTCAGCTATAGTAAAAACTTAATCAACACAGTGTAGCAACTCACGCTCACTTTCCAAAAAGCATTGGTGGGTGTCCCCCAAAATGACCTTTAGCCATTTATCTCTTATCTGATTTCTTGATTTTTACTTTTTCTTACTCAACTTCATAAAATTTTCCAGTTATTTATTTTGTGTCTTGTAATCATAATGCAAACATGTGGAAACCTTACCTAGCATAGACATCCACCAATTTAATAACAATAACTGAGCAACATTCACTTGATTTTTCAATAAAACATATTTTTAATTACAAACATATTAATCATACCCTACTCTGATAAAGGACCAAACCAGATAAAATTATCATAATACAATCTGATATCCTATTTAATAACAAAACTATTAAAATCATTTAGGTTTAGATACTGTATAAGTTACTATAGTTTTTAGAAGTTTATTTAAGCAATTTCTGACATGAGATACAGTAGAGAGCTAGCCTCTTGATATGCTAAGTGTCAAACTTGATTTAAATTTTCTAGAAGTGCTACATTCTTTGATCTTGTGAAGCTCCTTAATACAAAGCAATTTAATATAATTGCAATTGAAATAAAAAATATCATATCGTTTGTGAAATTTTGCATACATTTTTATATCATACATATACTGAAATTCCCAGCACATGCTTGTTTAATAATACTATTTGATTTTTTTATTTATTCAGATACTTTTTAAAATTAAATTAATCCTTGTATTACTCACTTTTATTTATATTTATATGTATATGTATAAATAGGTTCAAGTAGCAATTTATTCAAATATAAAATATAAATGTAAGCACAACAAGAATTTAAAGACCTAAATCATATTAAAGATAGTGAAAAATTAAAAATCTAGCCTCAGACTCTATATAGACTTGTTTTCTGGCTATTATTAACTTCTAACTTTACTTGATCCCATGTCCTATGTGGGTTTAAGCTCTTTGTGTACTAGATTTTGTCTTGTACAAAAAGGAATTAATAATCCATAGCCCTTTAGTCTCAGAAGTTTCTATAATGGGAAAAGCAAAATCCATGATTTTTGTCTTTTTGTGTGTTTTATATTTAAGAATTTAAAGCTTAATACATATTCTTCTCAAGGAGTGGTTCTCTAAGAATCACTCCAGGTAAGGTGAATATACAGTAAAGTAAAGAAGGTGAAAAAATAATAAATTTAAATAATGATATGTGGGGATAAAAGTGGGATTCAAAGCTTTATTAAGAAATAAAAACAAAAAATATATTTATGAAGAAATACAAGTATTTTGTTATGCATAAGATTTAATTTTACAAAAATACCAATACTTCCAAATTATTTTGAAGTTTTGATATCATTTAAATTGCAATCTATGCTTTTGGAAAAGATCTTGATGTAGCGATTCTAAATATATATACATATAAAAATTCATGGATATATAATAGATAAATATTAAAAACTATAAAAATAAATATATAACATACATACACACATACACATTCATATACGCATGCATGTTAAAAATTAAAACCAGTGTAATACATAAATGAATTGTTTGAGTTATTGAGTAATTTGTGGTACTTAAAATTAACATTTAGCATGTATAGTGACATAGACAAAACAACAGACAATATGGAATAAATGTATGACCAAAATTTAAAGAAATATACATACATACATTTACTGTATAATACAATTTAAATTCATGATTAAATAATAGTTTATTAAATAAATATTACTGGGGAAACTTATTGATCACACTAAAAAAGTAAAATTGGTTTTAGAAGAACTAATGAGTTTAAGAGGAAATAAAATTTAAATTAAAAAATTAAGATAGACCTATTATTTAATTATGTTGGCATGAGAAAGGACTCTAAATAACTTGCAAAAGGAGCTAGAGGTTTGACTATATAAATATTTTAATGAAATGCACATAAAATTTAAAAGTAACTGGCAAACTGTAGAATCTCTAAATGCCTAACCGAAGTAGCTAATATTCTAAATTTATAAAGTGATCTTAAAAAGCCAAATCATAAAAACAGAACAGTGCAACTGAAGGAAAAGTTTCCAGAAGACAATGTCAAATAAGTTTATATATATATATTTAAATCTTACTGAACAAATGAATTTATAACCATAATGCATATCAATTTTTAACAAAAATAGGTTATTGTAGAAAAAGGGAGAAATAATAAATGTCATAATGGAGTATGGGATAAAGTGATGAATGAGAGAAAAAATGTTTTATAATTTTAAAGGTATTTATTAATTATCTAGAAGTATTTATGTTCTTTTACTCAAAGTTATATCCCTCAAAATAAATGAGATGTCTGCATGAACGTGAAAGTAAACTATCTTTATCACATGATTTCCTAATTTAGAAAAGTAACAAAATTGGAAATAAATTTAATGAAAATTACAGTTGGAGATTAAATACAGGTAGGATCACTTGGGGCCACAAAGGCTGTTTTCTTCCTCAGCACGGTGTGACATCTGTGGCTTTCTGGGGAAGCAAGGTTCATGAGCAAGGGGTGCAAGCATTGTATTCAGTATTCCTTAATGACTGTCTCCTATGCCATCAGCTAAAGACTTCTAGGAAATAATAATGGCATAGAAAACATTCATAATACAGAATTATATAGGGGAAAGAAACAGTTATAAATTTGGATATAGAAATGTTTTAATCAAATTAAAATATATGTAAATATAAGTAAATATGCTAATATATAAACAGGATTGATGATTTGCAGTACTTTTCAAGCTGTAAGAAATTTTGTGCTGGCTCTCTAGTAACATCGTTGTTAGATGTGGAAAGTTTTACTAATTCTAGTTACATCATTTCAAGGAAACAAGGATTTACTATACTAGGAACATGATGGAGGTCACAGGGAAATCAAAAGAAGTCTTATGCAAAGATGTACACTGCTTAAGGTTTACCAAGATATAATAGCTACTGTAGATTGGTGGCCTTGGTCAAGCACCATAAGAGAACGGGTTCACATTGAACTTCTCTTAGTTTGCAGGTAGTGGATCAGATGGTTTTCTTACTCTTGATGCAGCTTTGTTTTGGCCTCATGAATAATTTTCTTTCTCTCTCCATTTCACCTTCTCCCCACCTCTCTCTCTCTTACTCTGCATCTCCCTCTTGGTCTACAATTGAAGTATTTTACCTTACGATAATATCTTTATGTCCATGCCCCTTTTTCTTTGTATTTATACTAATGAATTGTAACTTTTGTCAAGTAGCTTTAACCTCTATTTTCCGAATCTATAGTGGATGATTCATAACTGATGTGCAATCAAAGTACAATTGAAGAAAAATGCCAAGAGAAAACACATAATAATAATTATAAATGAATAAAGATATATAAAAATATGGATATAATACATACTTGGATACATATGTAAAGTATATATAATTTGTAGATAAGTAATTGTATATGTATTGTACAGATAGAAAATAAATGGACACTGCTTCATATGTTAGGCTGCCATCAAGCCTATTACACTGAAACTCCTAATGAACCTGATAATATAATGAGAACAAAATAGAAAAACATATTTATAACACAGTATGATATTCTTTTAATGGTGCTGACTCAGCTATTCATTGAAACTAAAATGAAATTAAAGTTTCCGGGAAGCTGGGGAATTTAGGCCTCTATGTCTGTTAGACACCCTTAAAGTACTGTCAAATCTACTGAATTTTAGTACCATTTTCTGAAGATGAAAAATAGAAAATAATAAGAACTAGAACAACCTTTTCATGTCTTGAATCTTGAACAAATTCTTTGCACTGCTTACTGTGATTTAATAATAAACCAAGCTGAAAGCAACTCTGAATAGTTATATTTGTCAGTCTTTGAAACTATATGGAGCTTAGTGGTGGGAGCAGATGGGCCCTAATAGTGGCTAAGTGTTATTTTTTCCCACTCACAAATTCACCAATCAAAATATTTTCCCCCAGTGTGATATCATGAAGTTGGAGCCCCCATGAGTAGGATTAGCACCCTTAAAAAGGACATTCCATGCTCGTGGATAGGAAGAATCAGTATCGTAAAAAGGCCATACTGCCCAAGGTAATTTATAGATTTAATGCCATACCCATCAAGCTACCACTGACTTTTTTCACATAATTGGAAAAAATGACTTTAAAGTTCATACAGAACCAAAAAAGAGCCCACATTGCCAAGACAATCCTAAGCCAAAAGAACAAACCTGGAGGCATCATGCTACCTGACTTCAAACTATACTACAAGGCTACAGTAACCAAAACAGCATGGTACTGGTACCAAAACAGAGATATAGGCCAATGGAACAGAACAGAAACCTCAGAAATGATACCACACATCTACAACCATCTGATCTTTGACAAACCTGACAAAAACAAGAAATGGGGAAAGGATTCCCTTTCAATAAATGGTGCTGGGAAAACTGGCTAGCCATATGTAGAAAGCTGAAACTGGATCCCTTCCTTACACCTTATACAAAAATTAATTCAAGATGAATTAAAGACTTACATGTTAGACCTAAAACCATAAAAACCCTAGAAGAAAACCTAGGCAATATCATTCAGGATATAGGCATGGACAAGGACTTCGTGTCTAAAACACCAAAAGCAATGGCAGCAAAAGCCAAAATTGACAAATGGGATCTAATTAAACTAAAGAGCTTCTGCACAGCAAAAGAAACTACCATCAGAGTGAACAGGCAACTTACAGAATGGGAGAAAATTTTTGCAATCTACTCATCTGACAAAGGGCTAATATCCAGAATCTACAAAGAACTCACACAAACTTACAAGAAAAAAACAACCCCATCAAAAAGTAGGCAAAAGGATATGAACAGACGTTTCTCAAAAGAAGACATTTATGCAGACAAAGGACACGTGAAAAAATGCTCATCATCACTGGCCATCAGAGAAATGCAAATCAAAACCACAGTGAGATACCATCTCACACCAATTAGAATGGCAATCATTAAAAAATCAGGAAACAACAAGTGCTGGAGAGGATGTGGAGAAATAAGAACACTTTTGCACTGTTGGTGGGACTGTAAACTGGTTCAATCATTGTGGAAGACAGTGTGGTGATTCCTCAGGGATCTAGAACTAGAAATACCATTTGACCCAGCCATCCCATTACTGGGTATATACCCAAAGGAATATAAATCATGCTTCTATAAAGACACTTGCACACATATGTTTATTGCGGCACTATTCACAACAGCAAAGACTTGAAACCAACCCAATGTCCATCAATGATATATTGGATTAAGAAAATGTGGCACATATACACCATGGACTACTATGCAGTCATAAAAAATGATGAGTTCATGTCCTTTGTAGGGACATGGATGAAGCTGGAAACCATCATTCTCAGCAAACTGTCACAGGGAAAAAAAACAAACAATGCATGTTCTCATTCGTAGGTGGGAATTGAACAATGAGAACACTTGGACACAGGAAGAGGAACATCACACACCAGGGCCTGTCTTGGGGTGGGGGGAGGGGGAAGGATAGCATTAAGAGATATATCTAATGTAAATGATGAGTTAATGGGTGCAGCACACCAACATAGCACATGTATACATATGTAACAAACCTGCATGTTGTGAACATGTACCCTAGAACTTAAAGTATAATAAAATTAAAAAAAAAAAAAGACCACAAGAGTTTTCTCATTATCTTTCTGCCAGGAGAGGATACAGTAGGAAGTCAGGAATCTACAAGCAGGAAGAGGGTACTCAAAAGAACTAACCTGTTTGATCTCCGACTTTCAGCCTCTCAAACTGTGAGAAATACTTTTCTGTTTATAAGCCAGTCTTTAATACCTTTTATAGGAGTTCAAACTAAGACACTAACTTAGTTTGGTAGAAGTGTGGTTGTTTTTTCTCTGAAATTTACAAGTTTATCTCATAAAGATGCTTTGTATTTGTAACCAGCAAAAATATATTCTTGGAATAAAATATCAATTATAATTGGACATTTCATTGTATTGCCTCATACAAATGAAATTAAATAAAAAGTTTGTGCTAATTTTTGAATTCAGGTTAAATGCCTCAAAGAGGTATTTCCAACAGAATCCAGTAAAGAAAAAACTCCCTTTGTGAGGATCAATTATTTGGGGAGCTATTTTTTCTCTGGAGAACTTATAGAAACCTGTATTAACAGACTGCCAGTTTCCTTTTATAAAATGCTATGCTAAATAATCCAACTTCTTTGAGATGTCATCTTAGTGGCTTTTCATAGTATATCATTTCACTATGTAATTGTTCTCTTAAATGGGTGAGCATTATATGTCAGGTCTCTGAGCCCAAGCTAAGCCATCATATCCCCTGTGACCTGCACGTACACATCCAGATCTCCGGTTCCTGTCTTAACTGATGACATTCCACCACAAAAGAAATGAAAATGGCCTGTTCCTGCCTTAACTGATGACATTGTCTTGTGAAATTCCTTCTCCTGGCTCATCCCAACTCAAAAGCTCCCCCACTGAGTCCTTGTGACCCCCACTCCTGCCCACCAGAGAACAACCCCCCTTTTTCCTTTACCTACCCAAATCCTATAAAATGTCCCCACCCCTATCTCCCTTCACTGACTCTTTTCGGACTCAGCCCGCCTGCACCCAGGTGATTAAAAGCTTTATTGCTCACACAAAGCCTGTTTGGTGGCCTCTTCACACGGACGTGCATGAAATTTGCTGTCGTGACTCTGATAGGGGGACCTCCCTTGGGAGATCAAGCCCTTGACCTCCTGTTCTTTGCTCTGTGAGAAAGATCCACCTACGACCTCAGGTCCTCGGACTGACCAGCCCAAGGAAGATCTCACGAATTTTAAATCGGGTAAGCGGCCTCTTCCTATTCTCTTCTCCAACCTCTCTCACTGTACCTCAACCACTTTCTCCTTTCCACTCTTCAATCTCTCCCTTCTCTTAATTTTAATTCCTTTCATTTTCTGGTAGAGACAAAGGAGGCACGTTTTATCCATGGACTCAAAACTCCAGCGCCAGTCACGGACTAGGGAAGGCAGCCTTCCCTTGGTGTTTAATCATTGCAGGGATGCCTCTCTGATTATTCACCCAGGTTTCAAAGGTGTCAGACCATGCAGGGATGCCTGCCTTGGCCCTTCACCCTTAGCAGCAAGTCCCGTTTTTCTGGGGAAGGGGCAAGTACTCCAACCCCTTCTCTCCATGTCTCTACCCCTTCTCCACCTTTCTGGGGGGCAAGAAATCCCCAAACCCTTCTCCTTCACCCTGAGCAGCAAGTCCCACTTTTCTAGAGGAGGGGCAAGTACCCCAACCTCGTATCTCTGTGCCCCAATCCCTTATTTCCATGCCCTGACCTCTTATCTCTGCACCCAATCCCTTATTTCCATGCCCCAACCTCTTATATCTCTGTGCCCCAATCCCTTATTTCCATGCCCCAACCTCTTATCTCTGCACCCCAATTCCTTATTTCCACACCCCAACCTCTTATCTCTGTGCCCCATCCCTTATTTCCATGCCCTGACCTCTTATCTCTGTGCCCCAACCCCTTATCTCTGCCCCCACCCCTTTCCTGCTTTTCTGGAAGGTAAGAAACCCTGAACCCCTTCCCTCTGTGTCTCTACTCTCTCTTTTCTCTAGGCTTGCTTCTTTCACTATGGGCAACCTTCCACCCTCCATTCCTCCTTCTTCTCCCTTAGCCTATGTCCTCAAAAACTTAAAACCTCTTCAACTCTCACCTGACCTAGAATCTAAGTGTCTTATTTTCTTCTGCAATGCCGCTTGACCCCAATACAAACTCAACAGTAGTTCCAAATAGCCGGAAAATGGCACTTTCAATTTTTCCATCCTACAAGATCTAAATAACTCTTGTTGTAAAATGGGCAAATGCCTGATGTCCAGGCATTCTTTTACACATCGGTCCCTCTCTAGTCTCTGTTCCCAATGCAACTCATCCCAAATCTTCCTTCTTTCCCTCCCACCTGTCCCCTCAGTCCCAACCCCAAGCGTCACTGAGTCTTTCTAATCTTCCTCTTCTACAGACCAATCTGACCTCTCCCCTCCTTCCCAGGCTGCTCCTAGCCAGGCCGAGCTAGGTTCCAATTCTTCCTCAGCCTCCGCTCCTCCACCCTATAATCCTTTTATCACCTCCCCTCCTCACACCTGGTCCGACTTACAGTTTCATTCTGTGAATAGCCCTCCCCCACCTGCCCAGCAATTTACTCTTAAAAAGGTGGCTGGAGCTAAAGGCATAGTCAAGGTTAATGCTCCTTTTTCTTTATCCCAAATCAGATAGCGTTTAGGCTCTTTTTCATCAAATATAAAAATCCAGCCCTGTTCATGACTCCTTTGGCAGCAACCCTGAGAAACTGTAAAGCCCTAGACCCTAAAAGGTCAAAAGGCCGTCTCATTCTCAAAATACATTTTATTACCCAATCTTCTCCAGACATTAAATAAAACTCCAAAAATTAAACTCTGGCCCTCAAATCCCACAACAGAATTTAATTAACCTCACCTTCAAGGTGTACAATAATAGAAAAAAGTTGCAATTCCTTGCCTCCACTGTGAGACAAACCCCAGCCACATCTCCAACACACAAGAACTTCCAAACGCCTGAACCACAGCGGCCAGGCATTCCTCCAGAACCTCCTCCCCCAGGAGCTTGCTACAAGTGCCAGAAATCTGGCCACCAGGCCAAGGAATGCCTGCAGCCCAGGATTCCTCCTAAGCCACGTCCCATCTGTGTGGGACCCCGTTAGAAATTGGACTGTCCAACTCACCTGGCAGCCACTCCCAGAGCCCCTGGAACTCTGGCCCAAGGCTCTCTGACTGCTTCCCAGATTTTCCTGGCTTAGCGGCTGAAGACTGATGCTGCCTGATCACCTCGGAAGCCCCATAGACCATCATGGATGCCGAGCTTTGGGTAACTCTCACAGTAGAGGGTAAGTCCATCCCCTTCTTAATCAATACGGAGGCTACCCACTCCACATTACCTTATTTTCAAGGGCCTGTTTCCCTTGCCTCCATAACTATTGTGGGTATTGACGGCCAGGCTTACTAAACCTCTTAAAACTCCCCAACTCTGGTGGCAACTCAGACAATACTCTTTTAAGCCCTCCTTTTAGTTATCCCCACCTGCCCAGTTCCCTTATTAGGCCAAGACACTTTAACGTAATTATCTGCTTCCCTAACTATTCCTGGATTACAGCTACCTCTCATTGCTGTCCTTCTTCCCAATCCAAAGCCTCCTTTGCTTCCTCCTCTTGTATCCCCCGACCTTAACCCACAAGTATAAGATACCTCTACTCCCTCCTTGGTGACCGATCATGCACCCCTTACCATCTCATTAAAACCTAATCACCCTTACCCCACTCAATGCCAAGATCCCATCCCACAGCATGCTTTGAAAGGGATTAAAGCCTGTTATCACTCACCTGCTACAGCATGGCCTTTTAAAGCCTATAAACTCTCCTTACAATTCCCCCATTTTACCTGTCCAAAAACCAGACAAGTCTTACAGATTAGTTCAGGATCTGCGCCTTGTCAACCAAATTGTTTTGCCTATCCACCCTGTGGTGCGCAACCTGTACACTCTTTTGTTCTCAATACCTTCCTCCACAACTCACTATTCCATGCTTGATCTTAAAGATGCTTTTTTCACTATTCCCCTGCACTGCTTGTCCCAGCCTCTCTTTGCTTTCACCTGGACTGACCTTGACACCCATCAGTCTCAGCAGCTTACCTGGGCTGTGCTGCCGCAAGGTTTCAGGGACAGCCCTCATTACTTCAGCAAGCTGTTTCTCATTATCTACTTCCCTTCCACCCCTCTGCTTTTCACCTTATTCAATATATTGGTGACCTTCTTCTTTGTAGCCCCTCCTTTGAATCTTCTCAACAAGACACACTTCTGCTCCTTCAGCATTTATTCTCCAAAGGATATTGGGTATCCCCCTCCAAAGCTCAAATTGCTTCTCCATCTGTTACCTTCCTCAGCATAATTCATAAGAACACACGTGCTCTCCCTGCCAATTGTGTCCGACTAATCTCTCAAACCCCAACCCCTTCTACAAAACAACAACTCCTTTCCTTCCTGGGCATGGTTGGATAGTTTTGCCTTTGGATACCTGGTTTTGTCATCCTAAAAAAACCATTATATAAACTCACAAAAGGAAACCTAGCTGACCCCATAGATCCTAAATCCTTTCCCCACTCCTCTTTCCATTCCTTGAAGACAGCTTTAGAAACTGCCCCCACTCTAGCTCTCCCTGACTCATCCCAATCCTTTTCATTACACACAGCTGAAGTGTGGGGCTGTGCAGTTGGAATTCTTACACAAGAGCCAGGACCACACCCTGTAGCATTTATGTCCAAACAACTTGACCTTACTGTTTTAGCCTAGCCATCATGTCTCCGTGCAGCGGCTGCTGCTGCCCTAATACTTTTAGAGGCCCTCAAAATCACAAACTATGCTCTCAACTTACTGTCTACATTTCTCATAACTTCCAAAATCTATTTTCTTCCTCATACCTGATGTATATACTTTCTGCTCCCTGGGTCCTTCAGCTGTGCTCACTCTTTGTTAAGTCCCACAATTACCATTGTTCCTGGCCCAGACTTCAATCCGGCCTCCCTCATTATTCCTGATACCACACCTGACCCCCATGACTGTATCTCTCTGATCCACCTGACATTCACCCCATTTCCCCATATTTCCTTCTTTCCTGTTCCTCACCCTGATCACGTTTGATTTATTGATGGCAGTTCCACCAGGCCTAATCGCCACATACCAGCAAAGGCAGGCTATGCTATAGCACAAGCCACTAGCCCGCCTCTTAGAACCTCTCATTTCCTTTCCATCATGGAAATCTATCCTCAAGGAAATAACTTCTCAGTGTTCCATCTGCTATTCTATTACTCCTCAGGGATTATTCAGGCCCCCTCCCTTCCCTACACATCAAGCTCGAGGATTTGCCCCCATCCATGACTGGCAAATTAGCTTTACTCAACATGCCCTGAGTCAGATAACTAAAATACCTCTTAGTCTAGGTAGATACTTTCACTGGATAGGTAGAGGCCTTTCCTACAGGGTCTGAGAAGGCCACCACAGTCATTTCTTCCCTTCTGTCAGACATAATTCCTCAGTTTAGCCTTCCCACCTCAATACAGTCTGATAACAGACCAGCCTTTATTAGTTAAATCAGCCAAGCAGTTTTTCAGGCTCTTAGTATTCAGTGAAACCTTTATATCCCTTACGGTCCTCCATCTTCAGAAAAAGTAGAACGGACTAAAGGTATTTTAAAAACACACCTCACCAAGCTCAGCCATCAACTTAAAAAGGACTGGACAATACTTTTACGACTTTCCTTTCTCAGAAGTCAGACCTGTCCTCAGAATGCTACAAGGTACAGCCCATTTGAGCTCCTGTATAGACGGTCCTTTTTATTAGGCCCCAGTCTCATTCCAGACACCAGACCAACTTAGACTGTGCCCCCAAAAAACTTGTCATCCCTACTATCTTCTCTCTAGTCATACTCCTATTCACCATTCTCCACTACTCATACATGCCCTGCTCTTGTTTACACTGCCGGTTTACACTGTTTCTCCAAGCTATCACAGCTGATATCTCCTGGTGCTATCCCCAAACTGCCACTCTTAACTCTTGAAGTAAATAAATAATCTTTGCTGGCAGGACTATGCTGAATCTCCTTAGGCACTCTCTAATCAGATGTCCTGAGTCATCCCAATTCTTAGACCTTTTATACCTGTTTTTCTCCTTCTCTTATTCCATTTAGTTTTTTAATTCATTCAAAACTGTATCCAGGCCATCATCAATAATTCTAAATGACAAATGTTTCTTCTAACAACCCCACAATATCACCCCTTACCACAAAATCTTCCTTTAGCTTAATCTCTCCCACTCTAGGTTCCCATGCCTCCCCTAATCCCGCTCGAAGCAGCCCTGAGAAACATCGCCCATTATCTCTCCATACCACCCCCCCAAAATTTTCACTGTCCCAACACTTTATCACTATTTCATTTTATTTTTCTTATTAATATAAGGAGACAGGAATGTCAGGCCTCTGAGCCCAAGCTAAGCCATCATATCCCCTGTGACCTGCACGTACACATCCAGATGGCCGGTTCCTGCCTCAACTGATGACATTCCACCACAAAAGAAGTGAAAATGTCCTGTTCCTGCCTTAACTGATGACATTGTCTTGTGAAATTCCTTCTCCTGTCTCATCCTGGCTCAAAAGCTCCTCCATTGAGTACCTTGTGACCCCCACTCCTGTCTGCCAGAGAACAACCCCCCTTTTTCCTTTACCTATCCAAACCCTATAAAACAGACCCACCCCTATCTCCCTTTGCTGACTCTCTTTTCGGACTCAGCCCACCTGCACCCAGGTGATTAAAAGCTTTATTGCTCACACAAAGCTTGTTTGGTGGTCTCTTCACAGGGACGCACATGAAACTATATGCCACTAACATAATGGTGACTTGCATTCTTGAATTACAATAAATTCAAAAATTCTTTATACTTATTCTAATATTTTTGATATTAAATTGGTATGCTTAAAATAAACCTAATTTTCTATATTTCTTAAGCTGAAATGACACGTGCTCATTCCTTCTTTGTGGAAAATTGCTCCTTCCATTTTATGGAAGATAACTCATTAATAATCACCTGACTTTCTTTAGTTAGCCACAAGTAAGATAAACATGAATACAATCAGAAAATTATACATATAAGATACACCCAGACACACACACACATATGTATACATGTGTGATGAAATACACACCCCACACACATATATATAGCATGGAAATAGAATGTAAAGATTATACCTTTCCATATAGTTTAAATGAAATTTGTGCTTTTGTAAAAATTTTCACTGTTACAGATCTTTCTTCATCTCTTCTTAAATTAAACATATTACTCACTTAAACATATTACAGAGACATAACAAAACCACTGTTTTAAAAACCAAACTTTTTCTAAACCACTTACACCATTAACTGTTTAAATAAATGACAATTTTGTAAGCCAAAAGAAAAAAACCTCCTCTTTGGCACTTCCTCGTTCCTTAACTCATCCCATCTCTTTTCAGACTGGCAATTCTACCTCATTCATATCCAAACACTTGTAATTTCCTGCCTTCAGTAGCCTGTTAATCTGTTTTCCCACATGTCCCTGTGCTCGTGCCACAATATGTTGAAGATTTCATCCAGAGTAATAATTTTAAAATTTAATCTTAACAATGTTATGTTGTACCTCCTTTACCTGAAACTCTTCTGTCTTGTCATGTTGCTTTAAGTTAAAGTCCAAAAAGCAAAAATCAGTCATAACACTCTGAATAATAAAAAGTCTAAGTTGTGATGCTCACTCATCATAGCTCTGCTACACAGTTTCTTGTAATGTATACACACACACACAAAGACACTACAGAGCTAAGACCTCTTTGACATTTAAACCTCTTCTCAGTAGAGAAGAAATCTCTTCTCAAAGTTAGCAAAGATTTCCTGATTCACACAAACCCTAATAGTTCACTCTAAATCTGTCCAGAAACTGCTACTTTTCCCTCTCATGACTACACACATTTTTTAGCTTTGATCATATCTAAATATATTTAACGTCATCCCCTCCAGAGAAATACATTTAGCTGAATATTTATTTATGTTTATGTTGTGTGTGTGTACAAAGTATTTAAGAAAAGATAAAAATGTATAAATGGAAACAAAAGACCAGTTTACTCTTTATTATAAACATAACACTATATTGAAATGACCTTTGAAAAAATTATGATAGTGGAAAAAATCTGACATAGAAAAATTATGACAGTGAAAGGAATCTGTCTCATCTTGCTTCTAATGAACAAGCTGGCATTGTTCATTCCTGAGTGTAGGCCAAGCTAACTATCAGAGGAATTTAGTTTACAGTTTAACTTTAAAACAAAGATGATAGCAACCCTTTCTAAAACTAACCCCCTGCGTGCTCAGGAACTGTGTATAAAATGAAAAAATTAGCCACAAGTTTAGAATTATAGAATTACAGTTTAAGAGTCACAAGTTTTGTAACCTCCCTGTTGCTCCTATAGATAACATAGATAACATCTCTATTATAAAACTCAAGACTGGTATTTGAGGTATTTTCCAGCCCCTGTATTCTAATGAACCTGGACCAGTAATCCATACTAATACACTGGCTCATCTTGTCTTGTAAGCCCCACCCAGGAATGAACTCAGGGCAAGAAGACAGTTTCAATGCACTGAGATTTCATCCTCAACCCAACTAATGAACATTCCACATTTTCTAACCCCTTGCCCACTAAACTTTCCTTAAAAAGCCCTAGACTCCAAGCTTTTAGGTAGACTGATTTGAATAATAAATTCCCATCTTTTCTCTTGGCTAGCACTGCATTGATCATATTCTTTCTCTACTGCAATATCATGTCTCAGTGAATCAGTTCTATCTTTGCCATGGGCATGAATAACCCATCAGGCAATGACAATATTTACCACTACTAGTAATTATTTTTATAGATTCTATTCTATATATTAAGGGGTACAGCATGATATTTTGAGGTACATATAATTAGTGAAATGATTAATATACTCAAACAAATTAACATATCTATGATCTCACAGTTACCCAGTGTTTGTGCATGTGGCAAAACAAATTTAAAATTCACTCTTTTATCAACTTTTAGCAAGTAATTACTAGTAATTTTAAACTATTTATAATAGTATCTCACAACACATATAAAAAGTAACTAAAATGAATTATAGATCTAAATGTAAAGTCTAGCACTCTAAAACTTCTAGAAAAAAATGTACGAGAAGATTTTTATCAAATTTCGCTAAACAGATTTCTTAAATAAAAGAATAAAATCAACACATATTTTTAAAGTAATAAATTTGACGTAAAAATGTAAAATATCTATCCTCCAAAAGAAGCTGCTAAAGGAGTGAAAAGGAAAGCCACAATCTAGGAGAAGATATTTTCAAATCTTATCCTTTAGAATGACTAAAATTAAAATTTCCAACCACATCAAGTGTTTGTGAGAATTTGGAGGAACTGGAACTCTCATAAGCTGCAGGTGGAAATGTGAAATAATACAATCACTGTGGAAGGCATTTTTTTCAGCTTCTTTAAAGGAAAGATGTATACATGTAGTCCAGTCAGTCCACTTCCAGGTATTTAGTCAAGTGAAATGCTGTCTTGTGTTCACATAAAACCTGTACTCAAATGTTTATAGAGTCTTTATTTATAGTCAGCCAAATTGGAAGTTGGAAAGAATGCAAATGGTTTTAATGAGGAAATAGATGAATTGTAGTAGATTCAAACAATGGAACACTATTAGGTAATATAGAGGACCAAATTACTAATACAAATAACAACATGGATAACCTTGAATGCACTGTGCTAAGAGAAGAAACCAAGCACAAAAGGTGGCATACTCTATGATCTCATTGACATTGCATTTGGGAATAGAAAAAATCATAGGGACAGAAAACAGATCTATTGTTTTCAGGTGCTGAGGTAGGGAAAATGTTTGATTAAAAAGTACAGGGGAAGTTTTGGGGACTCTTCTATGTATTGAATGTACTGGCCACTGCTCTCTTGTTTTGCAGAATGCTCAGAATTGTACAAAAAAAATGGTAAAGTATTCCATGTTCAAATTATACCTAATGAAAATGGAAAATTATTAAAAGGTAGAGAGAAAAAAGTAATAGTATTTGGTACTAGGAAATATTACATCACACAGAAAATATAATATTTCTGTTATTTAAGTTATATTTGAGTTATTTTTAAAAAGAAATAAAAAAGCAATAGGAAGTGTGATATTGTGATTTATTTGGTCTTTGTCCCAGTTTCCTAGCACACAGCTCCTAAAATGATCTCCCAAATGATGAGTTCCTTTGTATGCTAATGAAACAATTGTTAGCAGGGTGAGGGGTGTTGGGGGAGTGGGGGTGGTCCCTGGATAGCCTGGCAGGGTGGATTTTTGCCAGGGGAACCAAACAGGAGATTTGAGGGCTGAAATTTTCATTCTTACTCATTGATCACATGGGAGAGGTGAGGGTTTGAAGACGAGCCAATGGCCAATGATTCAATCAATCACACCTATGTAATGAAGCCTCTATAGATACCTAAAAAAGACAGAGTTCAGAGAGCTTCTAGATTATTGGCATTGCCTGTAGGATAATGCACTAGGAGAGGGCAAGAAAATTCTTTCCTCTTTGCACACACCTTGCTCTATGAATCTCTTCCGTCTGGCTATTTATCTGTATCTTTGGAATAAATGGGTAAACTTAAGTAAAGTGTTTCCATGAGTTCTGTGACCTGCTCTAGCAAATTAATCAAACCTGCAGAGGGGAGTCCTTCAAATTCCCAATATGTAGCCAGTGAATCAGAAGTGTGTGTGACAATCTACTGCTTACAATTGGCGTCTGGAGTTGGTGGGCCTTCTCATGTGACTGAGCCCTCAACTTCTGGGATCTGATAATATCTTCAGATAAGTAGTGTCAGGATTAAGTTGAATTATAGGACAGTCAGGTGATATGTGCTAGAGGATTGGTTTCTTGGTGTGTAGAGAAACACCCCCACACATCTGATTACAGAAGTGCTCTGTGTTGTGTCGAGTGTGGAAGTAGAAAAAACAGCTTTTTTTCTCTCTCTCTCTCAAAGGAAGAAATTAAATATTTGGAAATCTGGCCAAAATTGCTAAATTTTTACCAAAGTCAATTTCTCTTCTCATTGGCAACTTGGCTAAATTATTTTTGTTATATACATGGGCCAAAATTTTTTCTTGTGTATTGGCCTAAAATGGCCTCTGTGCTGTTTACTTCTTTGCAGAAGGCTAGGACTATTAGTCTGAAGACTACAGCAGCAAATTTAAACTCTTGTACACTTAATTGATTTAAATGTGGTCCAAATGGACATTTTAAGCCATGTGGATGCCAACTACTTTTCATATGCTTCAAAACTGCTCCTAAAATTTGCTAACCATAGATAAGACAAACTCTGTTAAGCATAAAATATCTTAAACGTCTGCTGTCTTTCAGAGCTCTCTGACCCACACACTTCTCACCTTGTGGCTGAACACCATCATTAGGCATGTAAGCTTCCTCCCTCATTTCCACCTCACCCCAATGAGCTTACTTGCTCTATTCCCTTTGGAGCTGCTATTATTGAAGGTCTCTTGCTGAAAGGGACTTCCTCTCTCACGCAAACCTGTCCCAGTGCTGCCCAAGAGAGCTTATTTTATGTTCCTGCTTGTCATGGTCCTATCTCTTCTTTGATCAACCTCCAAATCCTCAGTCTTACCACAACTCAAGCATCACATGGGTTAGGAGTGGTTATGGAATGAATTTCCAGCTAAGGGAAAGTGAAGGAAAGCAATGAATACTATTTCTAGGCCTTTCAAAATCACATAAATAGGAAAAGAAGGGCTATTAAACCACTTCTATTTGAAAGTTTTTTTTTTTCACTACAGCAGCTAAGTTTACTTTTTCTAAATCAACATAGGAGAAGAAAAATAAAATAAAATAAAATCATAATATTAGGCTAATTTTTATACAACTTTGATGTTTCTCATTTTAAATAGTATGATTCCTTGAGTATATATTCATTAACACTCTCTCATGTGCAATGCATTGGTTAATAAAGTAATAAATATGACAGCTTTGATTCCCAATAAAACTTGGCATGCTCAGCTTGATTCATTATAAAATATAAGAAATTTATACAGACTAGTCCTGAGCATGAATAGAAGGGAGAAGTGAATTACTCAAGCACGTGACTCAGAATCCCATGGCACCCGCTCATTTCAGACCTCTTCATAAGCCCAAAACTTATGGTAAGTGTCCTCCCACCAATTCCTTGAAGAGTAACAACTGCTGTCCTATTTATGGATAAATCTGTATATTATTCTGGTACCAGCCATAAGTAGACATCTGTTGCCCTATAAAGTTCACTTTCTAATTATTATAGTTTCAGTAATAAGCTTGGTTGTTCATTTCTTATGGAAGGAAAGATGGTTAAGTTTTGGATCTACATGGACTCATGGGAAGTGGTTAATAGGTGAGCAAAATTTGGAAAAGTTCACAGTGAATACTTAAAAATTGGTGGAAGGAGATCTAGAAAACAAGTATATAAATGGTCTCCTTAGAATAATGTGAATATATTTGTATACCAAATATATGCTAACCAAAATTTATCTACACAGAAGGAAGCTTTCAATAATTAGTTGTATAAAAACTCTCCATGGCAGACAAAACATGCTGTTTTCCTTAACATGATCTGGCTACAACAATTGCTGTGAAAATTAGAGCTCAATGCTGAACTCCTAAGATAGTAACAATTCCCAGCTAGTAACAATGTACTAACTGGGTAATTGTATAGAACCCCTTTAATCATAGAGGGTCAGAACTTTGTCCTCACAGGGGAAAACATATTTCAGGTATAGATTTGCTTTTGATGCCCACTGGTGTTGACATAATTGGACTTCTGTATTCTTTATCCAGCTCCATGGCATCTCAGACAACATCAATTCTGCAGTGGACACAGCTGGTTCCATCCTCAATACTCTTCACTAGGACAGGGTATACATCCCTGGGCATTATCAGGATTGGCTTCTAATAGTTAATAGCTTTCTCACTATCTGGAGAATTGATATCACCCAGTGATAGACTTGTACGGGCTAAAATGGACCACTCTTTTCCTTGAGAAGGAAAAATCTCTGTAGTTCCTTTTTTGCTCCATACCCTCCCTATGTGATGAAACTGAAGCTAGATTTCAGCTGTCCTGTGCTTAGCTTGTTTTCCCCCTATTCTTACTGCCCTTCTTGAGTAATTTATTATATGAAATAATTTTACAAGAATCTTCATCTAAGATTTGGCTTCTAGGCATTTCACTAGGGTCTTTTTTATAGCAAAGGAATTTGTTACAAAAATAATTTATTGTAACAAATCATTTGGTTCATACACAAATAATTTACTATTTTTCATCATAAGTCCCATCATCCAGAAGTATCTGGCTTAATGAAATGACAGAATGGCCAGCTAAAAGATAAGTCATGGCACCTGCTTGATGACACACCTGCAAGCTTAGGATAGTTTTCTACAAGATTTGTTATATGCCTTAAACCATAGCCATTATATAATATCACCCTCCCTGTAGCCTTGCTTCACATATATGGGAATAAAATGTAAGAAGTGGGGATCATCCCTTTCACCATTACAGCTAATAAATGATTTGAAGAATTTTGCTTCTTATCTCTGATCTCTTATAATGAGTGGGTTTGCTTCTTACCTCTGACCTCTTATAATGGGTGGGTCTCTTATAATGGGAAACCTGAGAAAGGAGACCTCCATAAAGAAAAAGGTTTTGAATTTGGTTAACTAAAAGCAGAAACTTTCCACTTGCCATTTTTACTTTATTGTAAAGCTAAACCAGTAGAAAGCAAAAGGAGTTCATTCTTCTAGTTGGTATAATTTATCTTTATAAATCCAACTGGATTCACCAGTTGTTAAGATTTGAGAAGGAGCAAAATCAGAAACTATTTGATCTGAGTATAAACCTCTGCTAGTATTTTGTCAGCAAAGGACTCTACAAGTCCTCATGCAAAGAAAGCCACTTTATGTGTAAATCATATATGACTTTCCTTTCTGCTCATTAGCAATACATTGTCACAAATACGTCTGAGAGAGTTTTAAAAAACTGATGTCATGTGTCTTCCTATATATGTAGAGCCTCTAACACTGCATGCAATTTTTGCCTATACATACATACATATACAGTATGTTCATATAATTTATGTCTACATATTTTCATAACTGTAGTTCATTTATTATAATGAAAGTTTTGTGATTTTGTTGTTTATATGAAATTAAGTATTTTCAAAGGAAAGAATTTTTTTTCAATAAGTTAAATACCAGACATCATAATTGTGAATGGCAATTTACACATGCAACTACTGTTAATTGGTTTTCTAATTTCTTTATTGAGTTTTCCACTGGTTTGGTGAAATAATGTACTACCGGTATGAAGGGAAATGTGTTAATTTTGTAGGAACTATATCTATGGCATGGAGGAAGTGTAAGTATGGCTATCAGTCATATATAGTGCAAAGAGCATTAGGCTGAGGTTCATAACAGGTAGGTTAGCTTCAGTTCACAGCTATGACAACTAACCAATCACACCCTGAGCAAGTCATTTGACCTATCTAGGGTAACACAATTAGGAATAATAAATCTTGTTAGTGGGACAGAAAGTAACATATTCTCGGGTAGTGAAATATAAGAACAATAGTCTTACTCCTTTATCTGCTAACTAGCAATATGTCATTCTGTTTCTTTAAATGAGTTAACAAAGTAGGAAATATATTTATTAAAATGTTTTTTAACTCTTAATTATTTGACCTTGTAAACTTTTAATAATTTTTATTAGTCAGAAAATATATTGATCTATTCTAATTAAATATACTGTTTCTTGTTATTATTTTGGTGATATTGAAACTTCTTTGGCTTTGCTTGGAATATCTATTATATATATACATAAAACATTGAGTCAATATATGTATATTTTTCACATGTAAATTTCCACAGAGCTTATTTAACAGTGATTAGAGTTGTTAGACATTCTTTTTTGTTGATAAAATCACATACACACAGATCTTGCACAGGGAACTAGTATCAGCTCTCCATAATGAAATAAAATATAAAATATAATATGTTTTTGCTTCAGTTGATATGAAATAATTTCTTTAGTTTTCTAATGTAACTGTCAATTGCTCTTTCCTTATCATTGGTTACATTTAAATAGTGACACATTAAATTATTTTCAACATTTTTACAAGTAAGCACATACATAAAGGGAAAAATACATGATGACTTTTTTCTTCATACTCTTCTCATGTCACTGTCCTCCTATTTTGAAAGAAATTAAAAGTAACTGAAATTCTTCTGATCACTTTTCAAAGACTCAGTGTGTCCATAACTAAGGAAAGATCCCAGCAGTTGTTTGAAAAGAGGACTTGTTGACATTAAAGGAATTTCAGAGAGGTGTAAATTAACTTTGCTTTTCATTTAGCAATTGACAGATGGTAATATTTTGAGAAGATAAAATAACAAAGTGATTAGCTGTTTGACTATTCCTCAAACTTTTCTTCATGTTATGTTTCCAGAAGCCAATGTCGATGCCCTGAAATCCTGAGTGTTCTGAAAGAAAAGACTCAAACAACGAACATTTTTATCTCTACGAATTGAGATTTCCTCTGAATCTCTAGGAAACTCAGGTCACTCTGGGCAATGAAGATTCAGCTCAGGTATGTATTCAGGTAGGAGTCAGGTAAAGTCAACAGGGAAAGTTACAAGAGTTGTCCTGTTTGACTCTTGATTAAAATAAGAAAATAAGCTGAGAGCATTTAAGCAAAGCAGGAACTCTCCAGTTTGCCATAGTCTTTTAGACTCCTTACTGTTTTATACCTGGCACTCCTGAGAACAGTGCCCACCACAAGAAGGTTGCTCAACAAATATTTGTTGAAAAAACAATTGTTACTTCTTTCCCTTGAGACAACTTGTGTTTCTGCCTCATGAATTTTATTTTTCCAAAATTGCCCAATGTTTTAACGATGTTCAACATTAAATGAAGAATTTCAGAAGTTCAAGAAATTATTTTGAATAAATGATGAATGAGCAAAGTTATACATTGCACAATTAGACTTGGAGAAAGAACCACACATGATTTCTTTTCATAGTCCTACTTCTATAACCAATCAAAGCTCATGTAATTTAATTTTGTAGTCTTCTACAATCTGGTCTCCCACTACCTTTTAAACTCTAATTCCACTTACATTCATATATTAATGCAACCTCATATTCAGACTGATCTTAATATTATTCAAGGTCCAGATCATAACTGCCCCTTCTTTAATGTTTTCTCACAGAAATGGTGATCCCTCTTCCACAAGCTAATTTGTATCCTGCTCTCCTTTCAAGGTATTATTTATATGTCTTCCAAAAACCTTTTGATTATTCTAGCCTATTAATCTATTGCTGGTCAGAGCTTGTATTTCCCAAGGTATTCAGTAAATATGGTTTGTACTTTCATGCATTTTTACCAATTATTTCACGTGTTTCTGTCTTGTTTCCTTGTCAATAGCTCATTAAATGAAGACTAGATTGGAAGATTCAGCTGGAAAAGTTAGTTAAGTCCATGCATAAAGTGCCTTTATAAGGAGATTGAATTTTATTATGTGAGACAGGCTAATTTTTGTATTTTTAGAGGAGGCAGGGTTTCACCACATTGTCCAAGCTGGTCTCGAACTCCTGTCCTCAAGTGATCTGCCAGCTTCGGCCTCCCAAAGTGCTGGGACTACAGGATGGTCCACCTGGCCCAGCCAAAATGTAAGCTTTTTGTCAGGAATTCTCTAAGAATATTTAAATTCTTCAGCTTTCATTTCCTTTCATAAGACTCAAAAGATAATATACACAATTGTAGTGATCAATAGATGTTTGAAGTTATCACTATAATGAAATAATTATAAAGTCAATTTAGTTCATATAATGTACTGTATATTTTTACAAAGAATTGACTTGAACAGGTAAAAGTATAAATGACGAGAATGACAATATGAAGAATGCAAAATTTTATTTTTAAGAAAAAATATCATATCTCCATTTAATTAAACATATTTTGAAACAATTATACATTTAGGATCTTATATGACATTTTGAACTATAACATTTTTTGTCTTATTAATTTTTATCCAGGTCATGTTTTACTCCTCACGTTTTTAGTTTAATTTGAAACTTTTAAAATAATCCTTTAGCATAATCTCTGTGATAAAAAAAAATTTAAACCTTGAGACAACTGAGAAACATTATGAAGAAAAAAATACATTCAATTATATTTATCTTTTATGTAACATTACATTACAGCTTATTATTACATTAATATTTTATCTATACTCAAAATTAACTGTAAGGAAAATTAGCTTACTATTTATTATTTCCTGAAAGTAAAGGGATGCATCAGAACATTTACTTAACTTGGCTGATCATTAGATTATTGTTTCATTATATTCTAAATTATCCAAATAGTCCATGCTTTGTTTCAATTACTGGAAGAAAATGACAACAAAACTGAAAATATATTTTTAGAAATGTGATTCATGTTTAGTACTCCTGCAGGAATGCTTAAAACTTAATAGTGCAAAAGTTGAAATTAGTTGATATGACTAATATCTTTACTATGGCTACAGTCTGATGCCAAGATATTTATATTAGGTTGGTGCAAAAGTAATTGCAGTTTTGCCATTGAAAGTAATGGTAAAAACCACAATTACTTTAGCGTCAACCTAATACATTCTAAAACCATTTTTGTATATTCATAATTTGGTTTCAGAAAATGTATGCATATAGTGAGTGATTTTGGGTATACATTTTTTCTAAAGGGAGTTTTTACTTGTTCAAGAACTGAACCAAACTTTCAGTTAGGTTTTATAGGGATTTTTCTGATCCCTTCAAAATAGTATAAAACAGTAATTTTGAGTATTTATAATCATCATTTTAAATATGTATCAGGATAGACCATTTCATTTCCAGTGTGCCTTGTCACAAAATTTACCTTATAATTTATGTAAATTAATTGATAATCTATTTTCTTATTCAATATAAATTGGCCTCATGGGGCAGGGAAAGAGTGGAAGTTGTAAGTTTATTTGAACTACGTATATATGTTTTTACACATATATATGTGGTGTGAATAAGATGAATGGCTAGAAGAATCTCTGTTCTTGCTTTGGTGCAGTGTTTGTACCTCAACAAGTATCAGAATGAAGACTTGAAATGGAGATAAAACAATGTGGATTAAGATGAGCTCCCAAACTAATAGTTTTTCTTTTCTTCCTTCTTTGTTTCTTCTTTTTTGAATTCTTTCTTTTATTTTTTAAAGTGCTAAAATCAACCTGACATTTTTAAGAAGCCAACAAAAATACTCAAATATTTCTACCCTAGTAAGGCATGAAAAATAGTGACAACACAATTATTATAAAGTGATTTTTGATACATTTTACATGTGCAATATGGAATTATCAAAATTGTTCTAGCAGGGAAGTTATATGATCAGTACAGTGCTGTAGAAAGTATAATCAAAATAAGACACTTGGGAGATGTATAAGTTTAGAAATAAGAAGATTATTTAGAATATAACTGCTATCAATTAGGCATGCAATGAGAAGGGCCTGAACTATAATGATGACAATAAATATGAAGTATTATATATAACTTAATATATGTAGTTGAATAAATAATTTGAGGGCGTATGGATATGTAGAATAACATCATCACAGGTGAGTTAAAATTATTTATAGATGATGTCAATGTTTCAAAACCGAGAGAATAAGAAAATAAATATATTCCTAAAATTGCAAGAAAGTTATGAAAAGAGCATGATACTATTCAGGTTATAATTTACTCAAAAATTTAATGAATGTCTGAAAATAACTATTTATTACACACAAAAACCATTGGAGCCAATCGAAGGAGTGAACCCTTTGTGGGGAGGATTTTTATGGAGAATAAAAAGAAAATAATGAACTGGATGGAAGAGAATGAGCATTGGCCCTGGGATTACCAAAGACTCATTAATCTCTTCAAGACTAACAAATATCTTCATTGTTAGGTTTACTACTCTTTCCTCTCCATTATACTTGAGACACTTTTTTTTTTTTTTGAGGCAATAACTTAACATTGTTACTAAACTTGCTATCTTCACCTCTGCTCCAAGAACATTTTTGTAAGTCAAATCACCATGTTCTAATGTGGGTCTAGGACCAGGAGACTTGCTTTCACCTGTAGTACTTGCCAACCCTGGACACACACAAACAGTACACGTCGTCTGATGCTTTTTAATTAATATTCTAAACCACAAAATTAGATAAGGTGATTAGAAATCTCAGATTCCTTTGCATTTTAGCCATCTGACATCTCATAAGCTGAATTTGGATTAAATAATTGACTCTGTGTTATTTTTGAATTGAGTATTTGTGAGCCAGCTATCAGAGTTAGAGCACTGATAGTTAGCTTCCACACCAGAATAAACTACACTAACAACTGCCATACAAATAGAAAAATATTAGATCAGATCCCAAATCATTACTTCTTTTCCTCTCTGCCTATATTGCCATGATTTTGCAATTGCATATTTCTCTGGTAATTGAACATACAACGTGTGAATTTGAATTTGAACTTGAATTTCCAGAATATCAATTTCCTCTCCTAAACTCACAGATGACAATTCCTACTTTACAGAATAGCATTAAGTATTAACAAGATGTAACGTACGTAAATACAATTTACAAAGTGTGAATCACTATTAAAATGTGAGAATAAATTTTACAAGCAATAATACCAATCTCTCACAATTTGTACTTAACTAACAGTTGTCAAAATGAAAAGTATGCATAAAATGAACATGTAATGTGTCTTTATGGTCTGACCACAAAGACTACAGTCAATCAGTTTATATATACATAGCAATTTTGTTTTCATGGAGCAGCCAATTCTATACTTTGTTACACAATAGAACATTATTTTCTTTTTATTCTCCATAAAAATCTCCCCCCCAAAGGGTTCACTCTTTCTACTACCTCCAGTGGTTTGTGTGTGTAATAAAGCTCTAACAATTGCTCACCTATAATGCTGCTTTTTCCTGAAGGAATTATTGTTTTATAATTATTATTACAAATCTAATGAGAACTAAGACACAGAATGTGTCATTGGATTTATATGTCACTTTGGGAGATATAAAAACAAATAGTCATTTATGCTACACATCAAATTGATTTAAATGTTTAATAATGATAAACACTAAGAGTGATGAATGCAAAGAGGAATTGTTGAGTTCCAAGAAGGAAAATAGACCACTTCATCTGGAGGAAGTGTAAACTGAGTTTTGAAGGATAAGTAGAACTACAATTGCAAAGGAAGTAGACGGGGCGAAAAGCTATTTAACATGTAGGGTTCAGCATTCACTTTTTCAACAAGTGCATATTGATTGTCCACCTGTAACAGGTACTCACTTATGATCTGGAGATAAAAACATAAAAAATAAATTATCCTTACCCTATAGGCACAAGAGAAAGAGGAGAGCAATACAGTTCAGTGAACTAAGTGCTCTGATGGGAGTTTGCTACTGGAGCATAGGAAAAAATATATCTTCACTAAAACAGGAGGTTCATGGTGATCAAACAAGAATTGACCTGCATTTTTGAATAAGTGAGTTTACAGGTAGTTCAAAAATGACAGACAAGGTAACAACATGTACAAAAGTGTGTTGTTGTAAAATAGACTGATGGGTTAGGTAGCAAACAATGATTTTCTATCTCTGAAGCAATAGGGTATATTAAAGGGTGGTGAAGGATAAATTTGGAATGGTAAGCTTGTATTTAGTTTGTTAGGCCACAATGTTGAAAGAATTGCTGTAAATCTGTGAGAAACAATAGCAGAATTTTAGGTTTCAAAGTTTTAAATTTGTATTGTATTCTTTTATTCAGCCAATATTTATGAAATACTACATTTTAAACACTATTTTAACACTGTGGTATACAAAAGAGATAAGGTTCCTGCTGTCAGGGACCTTATGTTCTTGAGTACTGACAGTGAGAGCTAATGAAGTATACAATGAAGGAGAGAGCAGGTAAAAGAGTAGTCAGTTAGATAGTCACTGCCTTAATATATTATAAATGTATGCGTTTTCACTGAGACCATTGCAGAGATAGTGAGAAAGAGGAGAAGAATTTGAGGTTCATATGAGAAGTTTTAATTACATCTCTTAGTGAATTATTTGGTGTGCCAAGGGGTAGGTGAGTACAGAAAAGGTCTCTAGTAAATATCTCAGGTCTCTGGGATTGCAAATGATGAAAGCTAGCAATTATAATGGAACAAATGGAGTATCAAGTATCTCCTGATGTGATGCACATTGAAGGCTGCAAAACGTGTACTGTAGTATCCCTGCCAAATTCTGTAGCCTGTATTCAATCATGAGGAAAACCAGACAAACTCAAATCGAGGAACATTCTACAATTTAACAGCCATGGGCATTTAAAAAATATCAGGGTCATGAAAGAAAAAGAAAGTTTGAGGAACTGAACACATGATCTTGAGTTGGCTATTATTCTTGCACATTTTCTGTAACTGATATTATATCAAACTGAAAAAAATAATGAAACAAACAAAAAGAATTGGGCAGGGAGGAAAAACACAGAAAGAAGTAAAGGGAAAGAAAACTTCTGAGAAAGAATATGGCTGTTTGGTAGGAAAACGGAGGGTGAAAAGAAATCTGCTCAACTCTCCTTTCAGAAGTATGCTAAAATTAAGAATTCAAACCCTTAACCTTTTTTTTTCTTAAAACAGTTAATGATCATCTAAACACATAATTTATGAAAAATAAAAAATACTACAAGAGCAATGACATATGTATTCTGTGTGCTGGAAAGCTGATGTTGGGAACCTAGCCAGTATCTCCAAAGGTAAATTGAACTTTTTTTTTCATGTCTGGAATGTGGTTGAAAAGATTGCAATCAGATATAGACAGTGTGTTAGTAAGTTGGTACTAGTTTACACTTCAACTCTGGTGACAATCAGTTGCTTTAATCAGAAAAAGATACTCTGCAGTGTTGGTTAGTTGCTATTATATGTCAAAGACCATAATTCAAAGGTAATACTAAATTTTTCCTATTTTCCATAATTAAATCAATAGTTGAGGATTTGCTAATTCAAATATTTAAAGTAAAATTGTTTTTATTAATACAAGTATTGACTTGTTAACTAGTGTAATAAATATTAGAAGTAGTTATCAATTTTAAATTATAGGTATTAACCTATAATACATAGGTGAATAGCTAAAATATTTTTGGGTACTCACTATTTCCTCAAGAGCCTAGGCAAGCCAAAAGCTTGATCCCTAAGCAGACTTCTATCCAGAAATTGGTTTTGAAGAATTTCTGTTTCTATGATAACAATCTTATGGGTAACAGATCCTTCCTCTAGATTATCCTCTGCTGTTTATTGACTTTTCACATTAAGTTGTGATCATAGAACCTTAAAAAATCCCAGAGAAATAGGATTTTATCAAACTTCTAAGATAAATGTTATGAGAAATTGTTTACTTACTAATAAATGTTTGTTTGCTGTGGGGCAATGTTTGTTCTGAGATTTTTTTTTAGTAGTAGTGAGTTTGTAGGAGAGTAGTTAACTCTTATTCATATCAAATTTGGAAACTACTAAAAGTTAATTAAGAGATGAGCACTACTAAATGGGCTTTACTCAATTAGCAACAAAAATCTTGATGGGGAAAACCGAAGTATTTGCTGATCTAGAGGCATAAAAGAGCTTAGAGGTCATCCCAGAATAGTGTTTGAATTCATAGAATGGTTGAGGAATAGAAAACAGAGATATATTGGAAAATGAATTTTAATCTAGAGTTATAAACTAGCTAATGACAATCCCTACAGTCTATTTGTAAATTCCAACTGATATAAACAATTAGTTTCAGGCAATTTAAAAGGCAATGTAAGATGGGAGAGGAAGCTAACACAAAATATATAGATTTGCCTCTGTGTAAGAAATAGTTGAGTATTCAATAGGGTTAAGTTAGAGGAGAAAATTTCACAGATATTACTACTGAGGAGAGTCTTGGCCAGATGGGCAGGAATAAATGTTATAATAAATCACTGCAGGGGACAGGTACATATACAGTTAGCAATCCCTCTACTTTTTTTGCTCCTATGCCAGGGCAGAGGACTATCCTCAGGGAGAATATTCGCAGGAAGCAGTTCAGAAATAATGGGCCGAAGTCCACATGGCCTACTGACCCAAATCTTTAATCTAGCTCCTTATTCAAACTCTCCTTCAATAGCAACCCTGCGAGAAAAAAAAAAAAAAAAAAGCCATTCCTATGTAAACAAACAAAAACAAAAACCTGCATATAAAGGCTTGGGTGAGCTTCTCTGGTTGACAATACTTCATGAGTGTTGTCACTTGTCATTGCTGGGAGAAATAAACACTGTGTGCACAATTACTGGGAAAGGACACCTGGAGGCTAACACCCGAAGCCTCCCGGACTCTGCTCTATGCACCTCTTTCCTTTGCTATTTTGTTCTGTATCCTGTCACTGTCACAAACCACAATCATGATAATATGGCTTTTCTGAGTTCTGTGAGTTTTTCTAGCAAATCACTGAATCTGAGTGTGATATTAGGAATCCCAACTCACACCCATATAGACCAAAAAAATGGATAAACAATCTAAAGCACTACTTCTTTCTATTTAACTTAACTTCTCATTTAATAATGTGAAAAAATGGCTAAAATTTTATCTTTTGCTGAATTTTAAAATTACTAGAAACCTAAATAAATGTAGGATCTTTTAAAAAAGAAATCTTTAAAGGAATTATTTATAACATGGATATTTGCAGGAAAATATGCATAAAAAGGGGAGTAAATCTTGAAATAGGAAGTAATAATGAAAAATAATTTAGAGTTTACTTACAAAGAATTCAATTTTTGTTATAAAGATTTTCATATGCTATAACCTGCTTTTGTTGAACTGTTTGTTATATTTCCAGTTTCTGGTGTATCATCAATACATATTCTTGGGTAAGAATACTTGCTGAATCAAATTACTAAAGCCATTTATTTAAAAAAGTTATTGATATTTTATGCAATTTTATTAGTTTCTTTTAATTTATTTTAACTGAGGGTCTTGTCCCCATGACACAGAAATTACCTGAAAGGTTATTTCTTTAAAAGCCTGAATCACAGCTCCATTATGACATTTAGGCCCCATGACTGAGCCAGACACCCATTCAACATGTAATGTTTTCTCTCCGTGATCATGCAAGGTAACTTCTCTTTGTCTTATTCTTTACCACAAGTTTATTTAGTATAACTCTGCATAGCTGAGAGCAATGCTCTCCTAACTGGGAGCAATGTTTTAGTTGTTTGTTGATTGCATAATTAGTGTCACACAAATTACTTGAGGCATGGTTCTTCTGTGGCCGGGGGTAGTGGCACATGTCTGTAATCCCAGCACTTTGGGAAGTTGAGGCTGGAGGATTGGATGAATCTGGGAGGTTGAGACCCACCTGGGCAGCATGGTGAAACCCCATCTATACAAAAAATACAAAAATTAGCCAGGCATGGTGGCAGGTTCCTGTGGTCCTAGCTACTCGGGAGTCTGAGGTAGAAGAATTGCTTGAGGTCGAGGCTGCAGTGAGCCCAGATCCCATCACTGCACTCCAGCCTGGGCAAGGGAGTGTTACCCTGTAACAACAACAACAACAACAGAAAGTTAACAGGTTTTCATTTTATACTAATTTGTTATATATTCACGTCCTCTGATCTTTTTCTGTTTCTTGTGCTGCTTTCTACCTGAAATAGCTCCACTCATCTTTCTCTTGTTTACTTCATCCCAGCCCTTCAAGAACCAGCTCGGAAGTGTCTCACTCCCATGTAATGAGGTTTTTCTTCCTATAGCTCCTCCTCCATGCAAGAATATATCTAGCTTATTTTTATATATCCCTTAGAAATCTGTAGCATAGAGTTTTGCATATTACAAATGTTCCATAAATATTTGTTGACTTGAAGTAAATTTAGTTAAATTAATATGAATTTTTCTAAAGTTGCATTTCCAATTGGAAATAAATAATTTAGCATTCGTAATGCAATATACTCTTCAAAGATCAATAAAAGGAATCACTTCTCCATGAGAAAAATCTTTGTATTTTTTTTTTCTAACAGCTTTAAATGAATGACTAGTCTTCAAGTAAAAGGCTGCTGGGATTTAATCATTATATACCCAAAGATTTCCAAAGTTATCTAACAGATATTCTTCAACTGTCATTTACTGCCAGCTCAAGGGAGCTTTACCTGAAGAATAGTAAAAACTTAAATCTGTTGTTTTCCCATGATGGTTCAATAACTTCATGACTTGTTTTCTTTCCTCTAACTATAATTTCTTACTGTTCAATATATTTAAAAAATTAACCTTGGTTATAACCCTATCATTTGAGGCCTCTAGCGATTTGTTATTTATATTGTTAGAGTTTGGGTGCTACTTTAATAGAAACATTTATTTTTCTCACTTAATGAAGTCTGTTTTATTTTAAATCATTTCTCAAGGACATAATTTGAACTCATGGGATTGCTAGGCAATTCACTGTATTATGAGTGATTTCTAAATCGCTTTTTAAAATTTATTATATGCAGGAAAAAGTGGTTTGAAAACTTTCTGATAAATTTAATACATGCTAAAAGTATACTCTTGTGAAAGCAGATATATCTGTTTTGCAGCTATAGTGGCAGTTCACTGTGAATCTTCATAAATTCACAGGCATATTATTAGCTAACATTGTAATTGAAAAAAATAAGTATAAAAAACTACTGATACTAATATATTAAACAGGAAGACAAAATGTCAAAAAATGCACTCATATGAACAAGCAAAAGTAGAATATTTTGTTTTATTATTGTTGTTGTTGCTATTCATGGCAAGTTTAAGAACACTGGTATTGTTATGTTCCTGCTAATCTAGTTAACAGATTTGATAATTATAGTAGATTTACTATGACCTATGTTTTTTCCTATACTTATGCAGAAAATTGATAACCCTATAATACGGGCAAGCATAGTATTTTTTATCATGCCAGATGTATAGTAGTTACACAATCTGTACCAGTTGTCAAAATTTGGTGAGTTGATATTTATGGAGGTGGCTATACTCTGGCTTCCTCTGTCCATTCTGAAGAGGACAAGGAGACAACAGATCCTGTGAACAAGATAGGTGGAGATTTGGAGATGCCAGTATTTTATCTATAAACTCCAACTCTGTCTTGATTTGGTAAACACATGACTTTCATTCATACTGAATGCCCCTATCGAAGAAACATTACCCATCTATCTGATTGTTACTTAGAGAGGAAGTAAACTATTTCAGCTCACAACAAAGCATTCATTGAAACAGGCAAGGCTAACAACTTTTGAAAAACAGACTCATTCCACACACGCCAAACATTTGCTGCTTCCTCATTAGACTAGTATCTCACTGGTAAAGGCTAACTAAATATCATCTAAGGCTATATGTTTTAAAAATTTAGTTTTTACATTTTGTTTCAGAATCATTTAAAGTAACTGAAAATAACAGGCCTCCCAAACAGATATCAAATTCCCTGCTAGAATTTAAATTTTACAGAAAATTTCCTGATATATCACCTATATTTTTGCATATTTCCAGTGGTTCTTATTAGCTGATAATAAAAGAAATGAGAGATTAAAGTTAAAATATGAATAGACACAATATGTCAATAGACGCAATTTGGAATATATGAGTCACTGTTAGGCTTCATATTGGGAATGTACAGAATTATTCATCTTTAGTTAGCAAAAAGAAGTATCTTGAAAACATTTTGACACTATATTAATGAAGCTCCATGGAATTAAGCATTTCAGCTTTTCCAGTCACTGACTGGGCAATTCAAATATTCAAAGTGGTAGAATGAAATATAGGCAAGCTTGATTCAATACATAGTTACTTAGCATAAACATAACCAGTGTATTAACTCATGTATGTGTGTCTTTATTCAGATTATACAAACTGAAAAAAAACTGAAGTTCATAAAGATACTACTATATATGATAAATATATTTATATCATTTTAATAAAGTCAAGGAAATAAGCCTTTAAAGATTATTCATTCCAAACATCTGCCCTTAGAAAAAATCAACTAATTCATTTCAGTCCAATGAAGAAAAGATAATCTCAGTTACACATTGTTCTCTGTGTAATATCAGTTGTTTTATAGTACGAAAAATCAGTAAATATTGATCACTTATAATGTGTAAGGAAAAACTAAATGTTTTATGTAGGTTATTACATCTTTACCAAATACCATGCAGATTTCCACATGGCATAAGTGATGATTGGAGAGGTCACGTCACTTGTTCAAGGAAACACAGAACAGGTCTGCTGAATAGGTGTGTTGATCTAAGATAATCAGTTCTAGTTAAATGAGCTATATTTGTATTTTCTTGCATAATTCCCCAATAACTAATTGATCCAAAAATAATGTGAATCAGAGAAAAATACCTAGTACTGGAAGCCCATATTCTGTCCCAACTAAACAAAAAAATAAACAAAAACCATACAATAATTTGTCTTGAAACATGATGGGTTATATTCTGAATCAGAGGAGGAAGCATGTCTTTTTTTGTCCCCTACAGTACCACATGGCTTATCATATTGCAGGCACTAATACATATTTGTTTGATAAGTGATTAAATAAGCATCAATACAAATATGAGAGGGGACAGAGAGAGAGACTGACAGAGAGAAGGTAGATGGAGGGAGAGAGGGAACAAAATGAGAAGTCATAAAAAAAAAAAACTGAAGGAGTCATTTGCAAAGTGTTAAAAGATAACCCAATTGAGTTCAAGGAATTAGATTTCATCTATTCTCTTTATACATTCTTCTCATGCATCTGCAGTTTCTAACACTCTGTTAGGCAGGAGAAATTCAATGGTGAATAAGATAAGGCAACCTGTTTCCTCATAGAGAGTAGAGCCCAAGGAAAGGAGAGAGAATAAAAAGCAATTACCATTCAGTGTGTTAAGTGATAGGAAAGGGAACCTGTGGGATTCTAAGAGGAAATGAAACAATGGCAACCAAACTATATTTGGAAATCAAATGAAACTTTCCAAGAAAAGTAACATTGAGGACTAAATCTAAGGATTGAGAAGAGTGAAATTGTAAGAAGGAATTATTGGTTGGGTGTGGTGGCTCAGCCTGAAATCCCAGCACTTTGGGAGGCCAAAGTGGGTGGATCACCTGAGGTCAGGAGTTCAAGAACAGCCTGGCCAACGTGGTGAAACCCCGTCTCTACTAGAAATACAAAAATTAGCCAGGTGTGGTGGCGCTTGCCTGTAATCCCAGCCACTCAGGAAGCTGAGGCAGGAGAATCGCTTGCACCTGGAAGGCAGAGGTTGGTTACAGTGAGCCAAGATTGTGCCACTGCATTCCAGCCTGGGCAACAAGAATGAAACTCTGTTTCAAAAAAAAAAAGAAGAGATTATTAAAGAATTGTCTATTTCAGAGTTTTCAGATATAATATTTCCTTTTCCTGGGTAGATCTGTAGTAGCCTATATGGAATGTTGATTTAACTCACAAGTTTGAGTAAGATTCAGAGGAGTTAAAGGAAAAAATCAATTATTATTGTGTGACTATTCAATTGCCAGACTCTCTCCATCTCTTCTCTTTTCTTCCTACACAAAGATGCACTGGTTCTAACCTTCTTGTTATTGAATGAACTTCCTCTCTGATGGTACAAAGTATGTTGTATTATACAAATAATTTTTAGGAAAATTATCTGTCTCCAGCTGTGAGATTTCTTGATAATACAGTATGCAGATAATGTCTCTATTGGCATCAATGTTTATTATTTCAAAATTAAGATTAAAAATGCACTTGATAAAATTATGAAAAAACCCTTTTATTTATAATCTCAAAATAAATAAGTGTGCAATATAGCAAAAAATGTGAAATTTCATCATGTACTATGCAGAAAACTACTCTGATATATGAGCTGTCATGTCAAATTATTTAAAATATTTTTCTATATAATTAATTACCTTCATTATCATTAAGAACCCCAAAATTCAACATTTTCCCTTAGTATTTAATGATTTTCAATATTGTGTGAATGCTTTGTCCTTTGAATCCTGACAGCACTTATGTAATATATGCTTTCTTGATATTCTTGGTCTGTGTCATCCCAATGAAGAACGGTGCTTGAAGGCAGATGCTGCCCTACGCAACTCTCTATCTGCTATGATGTTTAGTCCAGTGGCTTGTTATGTAATTCAAATCTTACAATATTTGAAAATTACAAAATGAAAAAATAAACCTGACTTCTTCAAAATATTTTTCCACAAAATGACATAAGGAAAGAAGTTAAAACTATCAAATTAAAGATATGTCATATATATGTGTGTGTGTATATATATATATATATATTATAATTACATAAATATACTCAAAGGAGAAGATGTGAGGGTAACAGCACATTACAGGAAATGCATTGGTCCCTTCTGCTAAGGGATGAGATATCCCTAGTAGGTATCTCATCGGGATGGCTTCTTGCAATCTTTCAAAAAGTTATATCTGAAGCCCACAAAACCCCAGGAATTCACCTTTATGAAGACTTAAATACTAATATTTCTTCTTTCTAAAAACTTACACAAATTGCTTTTTCTGATAAAATATAGGGCAATAGGCAAAGTAAATGTGGGCTGTTCAAGCAGCAGAAATTATATCGCAGATCATTCAACAGTTGCTGTAACTCACTCATGAGACGATCCTAGAGAGGTCAGCAGGCTTCCAGTATTGTATTTCCCAATGAAGTCTCATTGAAATATTTTAAAATAAAGTAACACTTGTGTGTTAGTCTTACATCTTGTTAGGAGCTCGGCCTCCTCAAAGTGTTGGAATTACAGGCGTGAGCTGCTGCGCCCGGCCGGTTGTTAGGTGCTTCTATAATTTTTCCTTTTCTTTTCTTTTTTTTTTTTTTTTTTTTTTCCTGGTGGTGTTGGGTGGGGAGGGGAAGGCTGAGATTCACTTAAAGTACACGGCTGCTAACTGCCAGTGACAGGGAAAGCCTAAACACCTCTGATTTGCCTGGGGCTGTACTCCCACACAGCCTCGGGACTACTTCCAATAACTTCCAACATTCTCTAATTGGGAAAGTAATTCTCATGGCACAATTTTATCAGGGAAACAAAGCCAAAATGGTAAGATAAAAATATGACAATAAATTCTATTGTAACTATTACTCCAAATTATAGTCATATGCAAATTATAGGGCTTTCACTTGAACAACAACCACAATAGCCAGCAACAAGAACTACAGCCTATCCTGGTATATCTCTCCCTGCAAAATACAAATTTATAACGAATGAGGCAGACATAAATAAAAATGCCAAGTCAGTCCAACTCAATAATTAAAGAAACCATACTTATTTTTGTTTTTCCATTATACCTCGGGTAAATCCTCAAAAAGAATCGTTAGAATATAGTTCAAGCAGACAACTGCTTCAATTTTTCTGAAGGAAATGTTTGACTACTCTTGGATACGAATGAAAGGAGTTCCTCTGAAAAATGGAACAATGCAGGTCCATATGCATATAGACTTCAATTAAAATGATGGTATCCATTTCTCTCCTCATATAATGTTCCCAGAAAAGAATAATATTAACATAAAAAATGAATATATATACAATGTAGGTAGGCGTATTCAGGATTTATTTCTATGTAGTTTGTAAACCCAATTTGCATAGATAAAACTGAGATAACTTGAGACACCCTATTAACGTTGCAGAAAGACTCAAGCACCATAATAAACAAGTAATTTGGAAGGTCTTATTTTCTAGTTTCATTTTATTCAATTTTCCAGGATAATTATATTACAATATTTTGTCATTTCTTAGAATCTGCCCCTTTCTTTCAAAATTAACAATTTTTAAAAGATGTTAAGTAGTATTGGTAGCATCTGACACATACACATATATGGTGGCAAATTCGATAAATCAAATTCAGATACAAAAAACTTAACTAAAAATAATGTTACATTTTAGAGTTTATATTCCAGTTTACTGGCAAATACTTATTTTATTCCAAAAAAAGTCTGAGACAAAACTGAAATAGCATTTAAGGTAGACTTATGCCTCAACAAAACCAGTCTGTAGTTTTGACCAATGTGAATCGTAGCCCTTTCGAAAGTAGCTATCTTTTGAATATTGACTGCAAGAACAAAAAATAAAGTAACTCCTGTATTACCAGAGTTTTGTAAAATTATCAATGAGAAAAATGCATGAGATAGTTACATGTAAAAAACAATACTAGTTTTTTCCATAAACCATAAACTTGTGTCAACATTATTATACAAGATTTTCATTGAGCAATAATAATTTGAATTTTTTAGGCAGATTCTGGGAACATTCTTCAATACTGTTTTAAAAATATTACCCAATCCCTTGCTTTTTTCCCACTAATACAATTTCACCAATTGAATAAGAGAAAACACCCAGAGTTTAGCATCGCAGTGTCCCCAGAAAGTCACATTGGTGTCAAAAAATCATGATATTAAATCTTATTCTATAGGTCTAAAAATATTTGTGTAATAATGCAGTATAAAATTTGTAGTAATATATGCTTATTATTAGAAATAGTTACAAGAATAACTCACCATAGAAATGATTTTTCAACCTGATTCAACAAATATCCATTATTGTTTGATAGAAAATATGGAAGATATTCAAGCCTTATTTCCATGGATGACCAATAATTTCACAGTGGAATTGGCTCTAGTAGTATTGACTAGAATCTTTCTACAAGCAGGGCAATAAACTATTTAATAATTGGTGTCAGCAAAATTTACCATCTACTAGAATGAAACACGCCACCTGAGTACCCCACACCTAATAATTCTCCATGGATTTTAAAAATTATTTCAAAAGACATTATGAACATAATAATTTAAAATAATAAAATATTTACATGAAAATTAACAGAAAAGGGTTTGCATCCACAATATTAAAAAGAACCTAGAAATTCATGAGAAAATAATAAAGCATTCAGTGAAAAAAAGACAAAGAATATTAATAGGCAATTTCCAGAAAAGGAAATAAAATATAAAACTTTGAAGGTCATCAAGTCAAATTGAGTCATAATTGGAGAAATGCTAATTTAGGCAAAAACAGAACTGATGCCATATTGCACTGAACATACTTGCCACACTTAAAAGATCAACAAAAATCTGTCTTAATCGTGATTGGGGAAATGACACTTTCATGTATCCTTGGTAGAAATGAGCCTTTTAATCATTCCTATGGAAGGTAATCTGACAACAACTGTTAAATTTAGTAGTGGCTTAGTAATATCACTTTGGCAATGTATTATATAGAAATCAAAATCAAACTACTTGTAATCCTATATGAGATTGTAGTCTTGAGATGTCCAAAAAAACAAAAACAATACTGAGAAAAAATAATTTGAGAATTTGTTAAATTAATTGTGGTGCATCTGTATTATGAGGTAGTATGCAGCCTTTAAAAGAACAAGGAAAATTGATATCCATTGATTTGAAAGATACAATGATTCATTTATTCAGTATACACACATTTTGCTATGTGCCTATTATGTGCCCAGCAAAGTTCCAAGCAATGGAGATATATCAACAGAAAGGGAAGAGATATTTGCCTTTGTGAATCATTTTTTAGTGTAATTTAAATGTCAAAGTATATAGTAGAATATTTTATAATATATTTTTGTTAAAATAAAAAATAAAATTTATTGATAAAAATAATTATATCTATATGCTTAGATGAGAAAAAAGAAACATAGGACATATACACTGGCTTTTACAAATCACTATTATCACAGAACAAATGAGGACATGGAAATGGATTAAGGAAATGTACATATTTTCTTTGTATATTACTTGCATGTGTGCATTCTCGATTGAGGGGACGCTGTAATACATTTGTAATTTTGGAAGATCATACTTAAAGCAAGACTTTTTAAAAGTTTGCATAATAATTTCATGGCAAAACCTTTATCATGGTGAAATGAATTTGGTGTCATCTTGCAGTATATTATTTAAAAATTATTCTTACAAAAAATTCATTTAATATCTTCCTTTACAGTGCCATCATCTGAACAATTATTTTTCATTCAACATCAGCCTAGAGTTTCTATGCTTAACTATTTAAGAGCTTTTAATATGTGGACAACAGAATAGTCAATGAAGTCATTTGAATAGTAACATAAGAAATATTTTCAAATTATAATTATATATCAAATAATGTGGCCAGAGTGTCACATCAGCATTAATTTCTCAATACGTTATACTGTTTTTGAATCAAGTTTGCTTTTAGAATATACATTTCATACTTCCCTATTCTGTCTACTAGATTACATACTTTTTGAAGTCAGTCATCTTGTATTAATTTGGGATGGATTCATTTAAAATTGAAAAGATAGTTGACAACCAACTGGAGCTGGAATGTTATGAACTTAATTTACCTAGGGATTAATAGAATAAATACATTAGAATTAAAATATGGAATTTTATTGTTTTGAAATGATGGTTAACAGTTGAATTATAGGTCTATTGATATTTTTATTTCATTTTTATGTTTAATTATCTTTAATAGCATAAATCACTGCAAAGTAAAATATTAAAATGGCATAATTATAGAAAACATATGAAAAAATGAGAATTCTGTATACATGCAAGATAGGAAAATAACAAAAAGAGGCCAGACATGGTGGCTCATGCCTGTAATCCCAGCAGTTTGGGAGGCCGAAGGGGAAGGATCACCTGAGGTCAGGAGTTCAAGACCAGCCTGGCCAACATGGTGAAATCTTGTCTCTACTAAAAATATATAAAAAAAAAAAATTAGTCTGGCATGATGGCGGGTGCCTGAAATCCCAGCTACTCAGGAGGCTGAGGTGGGAGAATCTCTTGAACCCGGGAGTCGGAGGTTGCAGTGAGCCTAAATAGCACCACTGCACTCCAGCCTGAGGACAGAGCGAAACTCCACCTCAAAAAAAAAAAAAAAAAAAGAAAAGAAAGAAAAATTACAAAAGGAGGGAATCAGAAAGCAGGAAGATTTTGCCTATGAAATATGTACAAAATATTTAAGCAATTATGTTGATTATTTTTCTGTGTTATTATAGATTATGTTGAATGATAAGGTATGCCATCAACCTAATGGACTCCCATTTGTTTGACCAAAGAAAATAAAGGATGATTCCAGAAGAAATATTTTTGTTATATATTGACCTATCATTTCAGTTAGGCAAGTTTGAGCAAATGGAATATTATTGTACAACTTAAGGTTCCTGTATTTCAAGAATAAGAATGCAAAAGACGAAAACAAATGGAGTCAAACTTTAGACTCTACTTATTTTGAAATTTATGGTGTGAATTTGTTTAGGGGACAATGAAAATAATTAAGAAAAAGACCATCACAATAAAAGAATAGCTTAAAAAGCCCTCCAACAGAATATATTGAAGAAGATAGCAGAATGTTTCAAAAAGTACAATGACTAAGTACAAGTTAATATGAGATACTAAAGGACTTTTCAATAAAGTGCTAGTTAAAGCAAATAAAAATGCCCAATTCAGGGGAGTCGATATAAGAGAAATGGCTAAGGAAGAAAGCAAAGCAATCTCTGATTTTTTGAATGAACCTAATTCAAAATTTGGAAGAAACAAAAACAAAGGATTAAACTATAGCTACAAAGAAATATTGCTATTTTTGGAAGGAATTCTGAATTGTAATCATGAAGATTGCCTTACTTTAATTTCTAGAATCTACTCACACTTGTGTTTGATTTGTGAGAATAACAAATTCCTGTGACATCATGTTCTTATGTAACAATATAAAGTCCTATTTTACTGCCCTATTAAGGCACATGTGGAAATGGGAGAAGATTTTCATTATCACAATGACCTGTAGTCTGAGGACTGTGGCTACTACTAGAATCTAGGACCATGCACCAAGTAGTGGATACTACTGGAATCTAGGACCATGCTTTAATGTCCTAAGTGCACAGTGAGGAGCGCACTTAAATGTCTGTAGTGCTTCTGAAAAGAAACACAGGCTGAATGACCCTTACATCTTGAACACAACTGCTTTAAGATTTTAACTTCTTGGGGCATTAAGAAAAAGGTAGACAGCAAGTTTACTATTTCAGCCAAAATGCTGAGATATATCCAATTGTCAACAATTTAGGAGAATAAGCTGGAAAATAAATCCTGATTGAAAAAATGTAAAACTATGAGTTTACTGTGCGTATGATGCAAGGAGACTTCAAAAAGATTATGGAAAATATATATTATGGAAAAACTATGCATGGATTTTGAAATTTTTTTGCATCAAAATAAACTTGTACCAGCTTTTGATAACATGTCTAAATAAGATTTAGGTTGAGGCAATAAGAAGGATAAGAGACCAGTTTGAAAAGCATCCCAATCAGAACAACATGAATTCTGTTAAAATTAAAGCAAGAACAGACATCTAACTTATGGTGAGACTTGGATGGAAGAATGGTGAAATCACTAATGCTTTACAAAAAGTTTAATGGAGATAATGCCCTATTAGAAATTAGTAGTTTCCAAATCAATAACTTGTTTTAAGAAGGGACAAGATGATGTTGAAGATGAAGCCCACAGCAGCGGATTGTCTACATCAACTTGTGAGAAAAAATCCTGTTGGTGCCCCAATTGAAAAGATTTATAGAGCACCCTTGACATGAGTGAATCCATCTTGGGAGACAACTCCATCTTTAATTTCAAAAGTCATCAAGCCAACAGTGTCCAGATGTTCCTTCAATCAATAGACAATACCCAACCAAAGAAGGACATAATCCTTTACTATCAGTCCTCACCAGAGGACTCAAGGGTCACAAAGTAAATAGGACTTTAGCAGCTAAACATCGTCATCTTGATAGACCTCATCTTGCTGTCACTCATGATCCGCACCTGGCTTCTGACACCAAACACTCTACCCAAATCAAAGACTCTTCCTTGCAAAGCATTGACTACTGTCTGGATCAGCCCAGGACACTTTCTTTGTCAACATCACTCTCCTTTGACTGGTTTATTTTAACTCTCTTTCCTATCCCCTTTTTTTCTTGATGTTAAACGTTACCGTGCTTTGTGTAAAATCTTAATCTATAACATTTATATACTGATTATGTATACTACTAGGTGTGGTTTACAATGTGGACTGACCTGTGGAGAGGCTTGATCCTGTGTGCCCATGGTTCTGACTACCAAGTTAATGGGTAGTAATAAGGAGACTTGCTTCCTTGGGAGCTCCATGTAGCTTGAGGCATTTGTGATTAAAAATAACATCAAAAAAATTTGACTTTGTGAAAAAACACAAATGTGTGGACTTAATTATGTCTGATCTTGCGCCACTCACACCACCACCACAAATAATAGCCAATACCATAGACATCTCAATTGGTCCAGTTTCCACAATTCTGACTGAAAAATTAAAATTGAGCAAACTTTCTCTGAATGGGTGCCAAAATTGTTGCACCCAGATCAACTGCAGACAAGAGCAAAGTTTTTGATGAAAATTTTAAACAAATGGGTTCAATATCCTGAAGCATCGCTTCAAAGAATTCTATCAGGAAATATAAAGTGTCTTTACCAGTATGATACTAAAAAAAAAGCAAAATGAAAGCAATGGCTACCAAGAAGTGGAAGTGGTCCAGTCAAAGCAAAAGCAGATTGATCAAGAGCAAAGGTCATGACAATAGTTTGATGGGATTCTTAAGGCCTTTTGCTTATTGATTTTCTGAGGCCAAATAACAATGCCATCTGATTATTAGAGAGTGTTTTTATAAAGTTAGCCAAAGCATTAGCAGAAAAATGCCCAGGGAAACTTCACCAGAGAGTCCTCCCTCTACCATGACAATGCTTCTCTTTTCATCTCTCATCAAACGAGGGCAATTTTGTGAAAGTTTTAATGGGAACTCATTAGGCATCCAACTTACAGTTCTGATTTAGCTCCGACTTCTTTTTGTTTTCTAATCTTAAAAAATCGCTAAAGGGCACACATTTTTCTTTAGTCAGTAATGTAAAAAAGACTATATTGCATGGTTAAATTCCCAGGACTTAAGTTGTTTTCGTTTTTGTTTTTTGAGAGTCTCACTCTATCACCCAGACTGGAGTGCAGTGGCACAACCTTGGCTCACTGCAACCTTTGACTCCGGGTTCAAGCGATTCTCCTGAGTAGCTGGGATTACCGGTGTGTACCACCACACCCAGCTATTTTTTTTTTATTTTTTATTTTTAATAGAGACATGTTTTCACCCTGTTGGTGACTTCAGTTATTTAAGGCTGAACTAAATGGTTGTTGTCATCCACGTGCTTACAAAAGTCTCTTGGCCTTGATAGAGCATATATTGAAAAATAAAATTTATATTTTTATTTTTGCCTTTTAATTTTATTTTTCACATTCCTTTAAAACTCACCTTGCATTTATATGTAACAATTATACTCATAATAGAAATGTTGGCTTGGGAGTATACCATGAATTGTGAAAACTGTAATATTTATCAGAAGAAAACAGAAATGGTATGGCTTGTAAAAAGCAACTCATTCTCTTTGCTATAGAGAAAAGAAAAGTGAAGTTTGGAAAGCTTGTGGTACTTACCCAAAAATACACAATAAAAATGTCCTCCCTTCCTTCTAACATAATGTTCTTTTCCTCTCAATAATAATATTTTACGGGTGCATTTTACTTAAAAAATGAATAAAATGAAAATTTAGTTCTAAAAGTGCCCTAGTGAGTTAAAATGGTAAACAAGAAAATCTTAGTCCTTTTAGGTTGGTAGTTCATACATGGACTGTATAGGGTTTTAAAAATATGTACGTGATTCACATCTTAGGGTTAGTTAGTTCTGAGTAAAAAAGGAATTATAAATTGTTCTTTCTGTAATTTTGTTAAAGATATCTCAGCCAAAATAAATGGCATTTTAAAGAAATATTCATTTTAGTTGAAATTTCAGTACTTCCACACAACCTCCATGTCTCATGTGTATGGAAAAGTCCCTGGCATCTCTGAGTTCATGACTCATTTAGAAGATAAGTGGCTATGCAAAAGGCTTATACGATAAGGATTCATATTATTACTGATTGCCATAACAGTAATTCACTTCTGCAGCCAGGCAAATATTTAGTTTTACATTATAAGAACTACATTGTGAAGTCTACTCTGTTTTCTTAAGCAACAACAGAATGGGTTATTGGTATTTGCAGTAATCTAATTAGTAGATTTACATACTGACTACTTCTTTAATAGTTTCCTTCTGAAAAGGTTCTCTGCATACAAAGTGGGTGTGCATCCTAAAGGCAGAATAAAGCAAGTGATTCATCCAGATGCTTTTTCATTTTGTTATTTAAACTAAAGGTTTTAGACAGTGACAGTGTCTCTAAGAATTTTACTTCTGTTTTATACCTTCATTTTCATCTGCAGTGCATGATTTCAGGTAACAAGCTAGCATACATTTTATGTAATTATTAAGGGTCAGTGTACCTTTCACTATTATTTGATTTTTTAAATATCACATTGTATAGCCACTTGCACTCTGGCTTCATTCAGGGTGTTAATGTGTTCTGTTGAACATACTCAGTTTTCAACTACAAAGGGTTGAATTCTTCTTTTGTAGCAACAACATTCCTTTCTTCGCTACTGAAATCTCCTGAGATTTTGGCACACACTGAACTTCCAGTTGCCCACTCTTTAAAATATATATATAATTTTTAATTTATAAGAATTAAGTGATTTTAGGTGCTCAACACCAATTTTCTGCATTATAGAAATTTAAGTAAAATTTTAATTTAAAACATTTTTAATTAATTTTTAATTGAAGATTAAAAAAAATTTTTTTTCAGCTGGGCGCAGTGGCTCACACCTGTAATCCCAGAACTTTGGGAGGCCGAGGCGGGTGGATCACCTGATGTCAGGAGTTCAAGACCAGCCTGAACAACATGGAGAAACCCCATCTCTACTAAAAAAATATAAAATTAGCCGGGCGTGGCGGCGTATGCCTGTAATCCCAGCTACTTGGGAGGCTGAGAGTGGACAATAGCTTGAACCTGGGAGGCGGAGGTTGCAGTGAACCAAGATTGCGCCATTGCACTCCGGCCTAGGCAATAAGAGCGAAAGTCCGTCCCCCCACCCTACCCTGCCCAAAAAAAAAAATGCTACAGCTTAGGCATAGCTAAAGAGTATACCCACTGGCTAAAACAAAACACAGGTATTATAGTCAGGCAAAACTGGGTTCAAATCCTGACTTTGCTACTTAATATCCAGTGATCTTAAGCAAGTTATTTAGTATCTTTGAGCCTCTTTTTCTAATTCTATAAAACAGGAATAGCAATGCTACGGTCGAGCATCAGAGAACTAAATGTCCTGATTGTCCGTTCTGAACTTGGCATCACTACAGCCATTTTCTTCTGCATGGCTCCAGGGAAGCCAGAAACTGCATTTGCTTCTATCCCTTCTCCTTGTAGTTCTCACTTTGCCAAATGGGAGACTCCTAAAAGATCTCAACATAGGAATAGAAGAAATTTGTATTTTCTGCAGGTGGTTGTTGCCAGATGTGTAAGTGGACATGAGACTCCCAGAAGCATTCCTGTGAGCTGTTTGGAGCTTCAGCACAAGATCTTTCCTGTTTTCTCTGACCTTTAGTGAGTACCGCCTTGACCTTTTCTTGCTCAATCTTTCAACAATTGTGAAAGCTCCTAGTTCCTACATCAACACCGCTACTTTTGGATTATATAGAGTCCCTTCTGTGGAACTGAGTAAAATAGACTAATACACAGTAACATTAAAAAACAAGATAGAAATTTCAAATATTTGAAGTCAGCTGAGTATACTGTGAACATAACACATATATTTATTATTAAGGTAGAAAAAACTACCACTTGTTACTCAAATAATAATACATGTTTATTGAACATTTACTAAGTTTAATGCTGTAAGTACTTTAAATTACATACTTATTTAATAACTACAGGTAACCTTGAAGGTAAGTAGTATATTATTCTATTTTATAAGTGAGAAAACTGAGACAGAGAAAGGTTAAGTAAATTGCAGGAGGATATATGGGTTGAGTGAAAAGTAAAATATCAAAATTCAAAAGTTTCACTCCAAAGCTGCCACAATTCACCACAATGAATAATATACTGTCTCAATATCTAACTTTATGCTCATGTCCCATATTTTACATTTTGTGACTGTAATCACTACCTAATGGGGTTTTCTTTTAAATGAGATAGTATTCCCTCAGATATTTAGCATAGAGTGTGCTCCGGAATAGGCATTAAATAAGAGGACATCTATTAACAGTTTTACCAATGTTATTCTTTTTAATATTAAGATTGCCTCTAGTAATTACCGTAGTTCATGCAGAGACCTTACCTTACTCATTTCTCTCTTACAGCACCAAACATAGTACCTGACATAAGCAGAATTGTCCTAGGACTCTTGTTATTAGTATTTAATAAAATATTGCTGGTAAATTTTGTTTAAGTGCCTTATTTATGAATCCAAAGTTACATAATTAAAATAATCATGGTAAGGCATGAAATAATATTCAGAAATAATAATTGCACTGAATCAAAAGAAGATTTACAAATAAAGAATTCAGCATTTTGCACTGCAAGAGACTTGAATTTGCAAAAGCACAGTTGAGATTACTTGGGAGGGGTCTGGTATGAAAACTATCGGGTTTAATAAAACAAAGGAAATTTGATATTCCATTCAGATGGTGATACAAAATGGCATAATACATAAATAAAATGATATTTCAAAGAGGTATTTCTTAGTAAGGATTGATTGCAGTTGTACAACTGATTTATGCTATTAAAATAGCATTACTTTAGACACTAAGATATAAGCAATACAATATTTTAAAAAGGGGCTTATAATCCTGGCTAACACAATGAAACCCCATCTCTACTAAAAATACAAAAAATTAGCCGGGTGTGGTGGAGGGCACCTGTAGTCCCAGCTACTCGGGAGGCTGAGGCAGGAGAATGGCATGAAACCGGGAGGCGGAGCTTGCAGTGAGCTGAGATTGCACCACTGCACTCCAGCCTGGGCGACAGAGTGAGACTCTGTCTCAAAAATAAAAATAAATAAAAATAAAAAATAAGTAAATAAATAAAGGGACTTATATACATATTTTAGATGAACACACATTTATGTATATATACATATATGCATTTTATGTTGTCACTTAACAATGTTGAGGAAGTCATTTACAAATTATGCAGTTTAGTTATATAATCATAGTGATCGTGATCAATGCATTTCTACATTATAAATTGTACAGTTTATTAAATATAAATAAGTACATATAATTTTGGAAAGTAATGCAATCTTATCCTAAAATGATCACATGTGTCTGTAATTGATAAACTGAAGTTATCATCAAGAAAATAAGAAATGCTTGGATATACTTTTCTTTAGGTACAAGAGAAAAAGAGTTTAATCAAAACTTTCACAAATATTTCCTAGCCCTTCTTTTTTTTCCCTCTTTTATATCAAGACTAATTCTTTTCCAAATGAACTCAAGACCATACCTCTTTGATTATTTCTGACATTTTATTAGATGAGATATGCAAAGGTTCTTGGGTTGGGAACATTTACTTAGCTGGTACATCATATGTATCTATAAAAATAGCTGAAATTAGATATGGCTCCTATAGAAACTTTATTTTTTATAATATTAATCTTTTTAAGAAGGCTCTTGATAAAAAGTTTTTCCTTTTACGTAATAATAGTCTTTATTTCTTTTAAGGTTATAAGGGCCAGAAAGAGAAGAGCTGAAAGTCAAATGTACTGGGCTGTATGATACACAGTTTATTTAGAAAATCTTCAGTCAGTTTCCATGGCAGCTTGCAACTAAATATGTGATAAAATAAATTATTTAAAGTTTAAATTCTCTTTAAATACACTAGAGTTTATACCTCTTGAAGATAGTAAAGAGTCATTTAAGGCTATTTTACATGTATTAATGTATAGTTTATGAATAAATACCTTTTGTATATATTAAAAAACTGGGCATATTTTATAAAATTTAAAAGAAAAATAATACCATATTATGTATTGAAGATTCCAAACTCCAACCATGGGAGCTGTCAAGAGGGATATATATTTCATTTGTACCCAATATAATTTAAGTTTCACACTCCCCTGCATCTCTGAGATACCAGATTACCTGTGTTTTTTATATCTTATAGCCCACAGCTGACACTTCAGTCACTATGGTAACTATACTGTCTCTTACAGTAATATAAGGCTATATCCATGACCAATAAAATCTTGAACAAGGTTCATAAATAATCCATGTGAAAGTGAATCTTGCTGTCACATTAGTTTCCGGCTAATCTGGTTTTGGCAAGTGTATAATTATGTTGATGAAATTGGTTTAGTGGATTGTTTTCTCTGTCTTCCGTAATGATATAACATGTAGTGACAGAAACAAAGTAGCCTTATTGACTGCCAGAGCTGCAAAATGGAAGGAAAAATTTGTTCTTTTCTCTTAGAACTAGATTTAAAATTGTGAGAGCAAGAGGATTAAATGGAAAAGCTGCTAATCTAGTAAATCCATGTATGATCTCAAGGTACCATAAAGCATCCAAGGATTTTGATATTTATTTTTGATGCACCTCTCATTTTTACAAATTGTGTGTATATTTATTATGCATATATTAACACATGCATATATGTATGTGTATATATATGTGTATATATTCCCCTTCTGAAATGTTATTTATTTATTGTGTTTACCATGAGGATAATTGTAACCTTGCTGGTAATATTTTGTTTGTTGTCACTTAGATATAACAGGCTATTATGTTTTTCAACTTAATAATGTAGAAATATATTATCAATATTATATATGTCAAAATTAGAGATATATTTTCCTTAATTCCTTTATGCCATGTTTATCCCTTCTGTTGTGTCCAATATATGGTATTAATTATTTTAAATATTATTAAACTAACATTAAGTAATGTTCTTGGAAATTGTACTATATGTAAAACAACCTGTGTGGAATTTTATAAATTGCACCTAAATTTCTAAAAAACAGAGAAGAAAAGACCGATAATGTAAAATTCGTTAAAATTTTTACAATAAAATATTTAAAACAAACAGCAAGAGCAAAACAATGAAAACCAAATAAAAATCATGTACAGAAGAAAATAATCTCAGTTTAGTTACTTTGTTGAGTAGTAGAAGTTTTGAAAATATTTTAGCAGTAACTTATTTCCCTGTATATCTTTCTGTGAGAAATGTATAGTTCTTTAAAATTTAATCTTATGTTCAAAAGAGATGATTCTATCTAGATACTGGGCAATGTGGTTCACTGCTGAATTTATTTAATAGTTAACACATGAAAATTAAATAGGTCCTGCAAGGGACTCAGTATGAGAGCGTGTTAAAGAGGTTTTAAAAAACTAAAACCCATTAAAGAAAACATTTGCAACATCTGTTATTTTAAGTATACAATATTTTTAAATCTTTAAATCCATATGCCAGAAAAATACTAGGCAATACAAATCCTAAAGCAATGTCATTTTATACAAGAATAACTCTAGTAAAATATAGCTGAACAAATCTTTAAAATACATTGTTTTTCAATTCAAATGAATATATAAAGCAATAATTAAATCTTTTCATAAGTGAAGCTCAAATTTCATTTTAAATTTTATCTCGTAAATATAGGATCAAGAAAAGATCGTAGTTTTCTAACAAATCTATGACACTGTAATATTATGCTCAATAGAAAAAAATGGAATTCAAATGGGTAAGGAGAGACAATAATTTTAAGAATAAAAGAGCACTATAATAGCTCAATTAATAAACATGCTTAGTTCTAATGACCTGTTTTGTATTCAGAAACCTTATTTACAGGGGGAAAGTGATTTGAAAGCTATTAAAATATTTTATAATTATTAAAATATAAATAGTCATGAAAATAGCATTAGAAGTACTTGAAACTCCATATTTACATTTTTCTGATAAACAACAAAAGGTAGAGATAGGAGAGGAAGAAAGTCAGTTGAGCCTGTGTTAGCCAGGTTCTGGTTAGAAGAGGAGGTTCTAGTTTGTGATCTAAATGTAGTTTACCCTCCAGGGCCAGCAAAAAACATTTTGAAAAAGGTTATCACATGAAACTTAAATAGGTCCTTTACAGGTTCCACATTTCTCTACTCATAACATTTCATTTTTTACCTTACAGAAGACATGCTTATTTAAGCCTTTCTAATGTAGAAAGAGTTGGAATTACATAAATATCCCATATTCTTTCTTTTTTTTTTCTTTTGTAGTTGTTCACTCAATATGGATTGACTTCTGTTTTAGCTGCCTGTTAAATGCTCATATAAAACTTAGCCAATAACTTATCTCCTAGGAAGCCTTTTGTGATATCAAGAGGTATAGTTGAATACTTTTACTGCAAATTACTATGCTAATATTTGGTGTGCATTTAATATATGCTGTTGGAAATTGTTTAAGTTAAGGAACCTGACAGCAGACAGCTAATCTTTGCTCTGTAACTGTGTTGGGGATCCTGAGGCCACATTTAGTCTCAATGATTTGCTAGAAGACCTCACAGGACTCAGAATAGCTGCTTTGCTCATGTTTATGGTGCAAGAATATAAATTAAACTCAGCAGAAGGAAAAGGTTCATGGCAAGAAGTCCAGGGTAAAGCAGGCACAAGCCTCCAGGTATTCTTCCCCAGTGGGGTCTCACAAACATCCTTTAATTTCACAGGAACATGTGACACACATGCAAATTGTTATTGACCAGGAAGCCTTGATGCTCAGGGTTTTTACTGGGAGTCATTTATTGGGGATCTGCAGAACTGACTGCAGCCATTCAAGATTTTACCCCCACCCCCAGCGCAAAATCAGATGTTCATCATACATCACATGTTAGCATAAATTGTATGATCAAACTTGTATTATGTGGTCCAATGCCTAAGACACACAAAAGCATTATTATCAGCCAAAATAATCCAAAGGCTTAGAGTTCATCCCTCAGGAGCCAGCCAAGGGACAGGCCTTTCTTGGCAATGTCCCAGGTCCCAGCAACCCATACCTGTTGAGTTAACTCCTTCTTGCATGGTAGCTAATTTCTCCCAAACTCACAGGCTTGAAGCAACATTTATTACCTCATAGTTGCTGTGGATCAGGAATCCAGGTGCAGAGTAGCTGGGTCCTCTGCTTCATCATCTCTCTCAGGCAGCGGTCAAAGTGTTGGCCAGAGATGTAGTCATCTCAGGCTGCACTGGGAAAGATATCCTTCCGAGCTCAAGTGATTGTGAGAAGGATTTATTTCCTTTTGGGCTCCTGGACTGAGGACCTCAATTCATCACTGGCTGTAGACTAGAGACTGCTTTCTGTTTCGTGCCACGTGAGCCTCTCCAACATGATAGCTTTCTTCCTCAAAGAGAACGAGCCTAAAAGTCAAGAGAAAGATCATGAAGGAGCTAGCATCCTGCTAACAAGATGGGAGTCACAGTCTTCATAAGTTAGTCTTGGAAGTGACATCCTATCACTTTTGACATAGCCTGTTTATTTGAAGCAAGTTACTAGGTAGACCACACCAAAGGGAACAAATTACTGAAGGACCTGAAGACCAGTAGGCATGAATCTTTGGTAACCATTTTAGAATCCAGCCTACCACACTGCTGAACATGAAGATTTTTCATAAAACATCCAGGATAATTATCAGGACCACTCTGTGGCCATGGCACAACAAGACAAAAACAACCACTCAGTAATCACATCTGAGCACAAAGAGAACGGTACAATACAATCAGAAAAATACCCAACCATGGCTTTTCTTTGAATAAAATATGTCCCTACTGTTATTCACCTATGCTAATACTAGCCATGCTTTGTTCCTCTAGCATCCTAAATAAAAATTGACACCTGATTATGAAATTGGCTGCACTTCTGAGAGCATACAATCTAGAATAAACCTTCAGTTCTTTAAACTGTCTCTAAACCAAAACTCTGTAATGTCTCTTCTAAATCCTCCTTACTGATATACTTTACGTCTTCCCATGGCATGGCTTCTCCCTTACTGCAGCAAGCTAGTAAATCAACTTTGATGCTAGGTGACTCCTGTGGTCTCCATCTGGTGGGCATTAATACAAGGCTTTGTGCTAAGAACTTTGCATATACTGTTTTATTTTAATCCCCCAAATAAGGGTCTAAAGCTTAGTGAATTTAAGTCGCTTTAGCTATGACATATCTAAGATTTAAACACAGTCTATCTCTTGCATGAGCTGTAAATCACTCAACACATTGTATCACTCTTCTACTACATTTTGTTATATACTATAATAATGATGTAATGATATATTTTTATGTATCACCTTTACACTTTAATACTTTCCCTGGAGGAGATACACTCTTTTATAGTTCTACTGAATGAATAAAATATTGCAATGTACCACATGTGTATACATTTTATTTTAAATCACTTGTGTATGAAATTAAGTTATATTTTTATCAGTGACCTCTATCCTGGACTTCCTTTCTATATTTCTGATGCTGCCTTGGAGTTTCCCTTTTGTTAAAGTAAATGTCTATATCTTGCTCTTGTTCTGAATTTAGTCAGACCTTTATCACCACTTTATCTGTTTGCTTCCAGTTCACACCTGCCTTCCTGTGCATAAGTTCCTGTCAATTTATCTTTTTAGTAGATTTGTTCTTCTGGAATTATGGTCTTATTTGCTAATCTAACCCATCTTCATGGCGTTTGTATTACTTGGATCTAAACCATGAAGAGAACAGATTTCCAGGCTTCTAAGGACGCTGTTCACATGTGATGATACGTGATGCTCACATGCTTAGATCTCCCTTTATTGCCTAGTTAATGTCTTATTTAAAGACAACCTTTGCCTGATCATTACTGTCTCTTTAATCTATTTTTTCCAATATGTTCATTTCCTCTTGTGATGTGCCTAAGCCCTGGACGTGACATGTCCAGGTATTGGGTTACTTAGAAAAATGTTTCTGCTCTATAGTTTTAAAATAAGCTATCTTTTACCCCAGCTTCTCTTCTGAGTCACAGCCATGGTGATGCTATTTGCTGGAACTAGATTTATGTACCAAGACTACAGCATCATTTAAAATATGGTATTTCTATATTGTAAAATCCATCAGTAGTGCTCTATTGCATATAGGATGCTTTACTCTCAGGCCTGTTCATAATTCTTGCAATATGCTTTCTTCACTTTTCAAATCCATCCTCAAACTCCTCAGTATATTATCCCAGTGCAGTCAAAATTGTATATAAGCCCCCCAAATGCATGTGTGTACATAGATACATATATATTTTTAAACCTTGCTGAAGTTCCAATTTGTGAAGTATCTTTTTTTATCACCACCAGTTTCTGGTGACCTCACCTTCCCAGTGTCTAAAACATTATTATCTAAACACGATGTGAAATTGTCATTTGAAACTTTATGCTTTACTTGAACTACATTTTAAAGCCAGTACACAGAACACATTGTTAAGACCCTTGAACAGCAACTTGTTAAATTAGTAAGAAATGAAATAAACACTTTAAATTATTCAATTATATAAATAGCTCGATGGATCATTTGTGAATGGATAGATATCATAATTTTGGTTCTCCCAGAAGTAGACCTTGAGACACATAATAGAGTGCAAATAGATTGTTTGGGAAGCAATTCCATGAACATGATTAAAACCCTAAGGAAATAACACCCTAAGGAAAAGAGGAAGAAGCCAATAAAGGGTGCAAGCAAGATACCACTGTGGGCAAATAGAACTCAGTTCTGCTGGAGAATTTTAGAAAACTGTTTAGAACACAGGCCCAAGATTTACCAGAATGAGGTAAGCATTTTCCACAAACTTCTGACAGTCATTAGCTGAAGGCAGCACTTACAGGGCAGTAATTCCCCAGAATTCTCAGCGTGTGCTTCTCTCCCAGTGTACGTTGGCAGAGAGGGCTCTGGTGCACAAAGAAAGCCCTTAGATAAAAAGAAGTGAGTGCTGAAAGTTAGCAGCTGGGACAGCTATTATGGAAGCGGATTTGAAACATCTGCTACTGAGGGTAAAGAAATTTATGAATACCTATGTTGGTAATATGAATGTAATAATAAAAAAGTTATTACTAATAATTTCGTTTTTGTGTGATTTATATTTTGTTCTTTGTTTGCTTGCTTTTTTAGAGAGAAGGTCTCATTCTGTTTTCCAGGCTGGAGTGCAGTGGCATGATCATAGCTCACTACTGTAGCCTTGAACTCCCAGGTTCCAACGATCCTTCCACCTCAGCCTCCCAAGTAATTGGCACCAAAGGCACAAGCCACTACACCCAGCTATTTTTATTGTTTTTTAAGAAATAGGGTCTTGCAATGTTGTCAAGGCTGTTTTAGAATGCCTGACCTCAAGAGATCTCCCTGCTTCCACCTCCCAAAGGGCTAGGAACACAGGTGTGAGGCACTGTACCTGACCCCAAGTACTCTGACAAAAGACCTTGCTACCAGGTGTATTAGTCTGTTTTCATGCTACTGACAAAAACATACCTGAGACTGGGTAATTTATAAAGAAAAATAGGTTTAATGGACTTACAGTTCCACATGGCTGGGGAGGCCTCACAATCATGGTAGAAGGCAGAACGCATGTGTTAGATGGTGGCAGGCACAGAGAGAATGATAGCCAAGTGAAAAGGGAAACCCTTTATAAAACCATCAGATCTCATGAGACTTATTTGCTACCATGATAACAGTATGGGGGAAACCACCCCCATGACTCAATTATCTCCCACCAGGTTCCTCCCATAACATCTGGGAATTATGGGAGCTAAAATTTGAGATAAGATTTGGGTGGGGACACAGCCAAACCATATCACCAGGTCAAGTATTTTAAGTATGAAACCTGAAAAAAACAGGTCTAAAATTGCCAATTACAATTATTATGTTTTTATTGCTTCATGTGGTTGGCCATCTATTATAGTGCTACTTCAAGTGTAGGCTGCAAAGTAGGTTACTGGTCCACCATAATAAAAAGTGCTTGAGTTATAATTTAGACCAGTGGAATACCACTCAGATCAGTTGAGATTTCAATTTACATTCTGCCACACATTCCTTATCTCTCAGAACCAGGAAAAAATAAAATAGTGGACCAGCTATTTTGAGATGTATAAACTCATGAAAATATTTTGGTTCACTATGTAATTATACACCTTTAAAAATGTACCTGTCTATTACTCTGCTTCCATGTTCAACAAGCAATTTTCAGATTTCAATTCAGTTTCCCATGTAACATCTTCGATATAAAAAAATTGGATAGGTCAATTAAATTCAATGTTATGGTTAATATATGGTTTATATTTTCACTCTAGATTAACAAATTCTCCATCTGATTAATACATCAACACCATGTACATTTTATTAGAAGGTCAAACTCCAAAGAGACTTGTCTTCAGGTGTGCTAATGAAATTGAACTTCTGGACATCTGAAGCTTATTACCAGGTCCTGAAATATGATTGCCAGCTTGTGAAACAATATGTGGAAGGTCAGTGTGCCTCCATGTGTGATAGTTCTTCCTCATTCCTCTGCTACAGTAAATGGATCTTAAATGACAGCAGCAGGATTCATTCCTCTTTGTACTTCTAGAACCTAGCTTATTACAGGGGTTCCTGGAAGTCTCTAGATAATGGTTATAAATGGATGCTCAAAGTACCTTTGAAAAGTTGTCTAAGCTTGTTCATTATCAAATAAAGAAATAATACCCACAGAGTTGACAACAGTGGACAACAATCATTCAGTTACAGAAAATACTAGATCCAACATTTCTTAAATTCCATTCCAATTTTTTATCCCTTTATCAAACTCAATCCTCATATATATATATTTAAATATATATTTTATATATTCATATATGTGTCTATGTATATAAAACCTTTGCTAATATTCAGTTTCCAACATTTACCTAGTATGTAATAATACAGCTGAATGGATAAACATATGAATTATATCATTATATCTTTCAAATATTTAGTCTTTTGCTAAATGAAACTAAATAAATCTATTACGGTAATTCTAAGAGCTAACTCACTATATATAAGTGACTTTGACATAGGGGATGATATTATAAGTGGCCCCATTATTAAAAGATTAAGTAAAAAAATGAAACTAACTTAAGTTTGAATAGGAATTTGGGTTATCTCTTATTTCTCTACCCAGAAATATGATGAAGTTATCCAATTTAGTATTTCTATCCTAATGAATGAACATCCAGCAACCCTTTCATGCAGGATTCTAAAATAGCACCTCTTTTTATCAAGAATATGCTCTACCTAAAAAGATGTATTATTTAATAATAAAATTCCATGAGTTCTAAAACTGTTATCATTTCAATTATTTTATTTTAAATATGGAAGAAAAATAATTTGAATATGCATTATATATTACTCATTTGTAGTTTATCTGAAGATACTTTGAAGTTCAGGTTTTGATTTCATAGACCAGATCAGCCAAAGACAGGTTCTTTAGAAAGGCTGGAAAATACACTGAATTGAGAATTTGCAAAATTAATTTAAGGTTCTAAATAAATCAATGGGACTCTGTTTGCAAATTTGTAAAACAAGAGCTGGGGAAGGTGAGATGTTATGGTTCCTACATCGAAAATGCTGCAATTTAGACTGAGTCTCTAATGATGTGGATGTGACTGTCAAGGAGAGAATGTGAAGTGAAAAACATAACCTCATAGGTTTCTGTGATCAGTTCTATGATGCAGCGCTAAAGGACATGTGCTAATGGATAAACATTAAAATGGTAAAACGTAATGTGTGTAAATCTGCCCCCCAATAATGGGATTAAGAGAGTAAAGCAGTCCTCAAGAAGGTATCGGGTATAGGAATGTGTGGTTGATTTACTTGAAGAACATTTCCAAATGAAGGCAAAGGCTAAGAGTGAAAAGGAAAAAAGATAATTCGTTCATCAAAAGCAATCATATGACACCACAGGGTGAGAAAACTTAAACATGGTAGCTAATTTGCCCTGTGCTATTCTGCTTAGTACATGCTTGCCACTATTTTATATCATGTATTTGATGTCTGACTTGATGCCTGTAGTTGTTTTCAACTTTTTCTTTTTTACTAGAATATAAATTCTTTTGATTTACTTACCTTCCTTACACAACCACACACTGATATTTCTCTCAGGGCTGATGCTCAAAAAATGTATATATGTTAAATATTATGAGAATCCCAAACGACTTTGGGTCATTAGTTTACTAATTATGTGTAAAACCCTTGGGAAAAATACTTCAAATTATATGAAGCAGAGAATCTAAGTTTTCTCATAGTATAAGACCTCCTCATTGCATCTAGTTATGGACATGGTATAAAAGTGACATTGCAGCTTCCAAGAATATTCTTTAAAAGACAATGCTCTCTTTTCTCCTCATGATTAGAACTAGAGAGGCTTAAACAAGTGAGAGGACCTCAGAAAGAGAGGCCATGAAAAGCGAACACAAAACAAACAAATAAAAACAAAAAAATTCAGAGAAAACACTTTGGTGCCCGAGAATTTTATGAAACAAAATTGGATGGACTGTCTTCCTCTAAACTTTAATAAACCAAAAACACTTTTTTTCTTTTTTAAGTTATTATATCTTTGGGCCTCCAATACTGACAGTTATATTTTTCCTAATTGAAGCACCAAGCACACAGAGTATTTAAAATCAAGGCAAATTCGACAAACCAGAGAGAGTGGCAAACTGTATGAAGTGGCTAAAGAGATATGCAAGGATCAGGTAGATTTTAATGACTGAAAGTTTTGCTAAGAAATTTGCACTGTATCTTAGCCTTGGGGAGAACCATTATCAAAATAAGTCAGCGTGAAAACCAATTGAATTGGAAGAGTAAACAGTGTGACTAAAGTTAGAGAATGTAAATGGCACGACTTTTGGAAAGTTTAATTCTGAAGGCGTTTGAGAGGACAAAATGACGGAGCTGGATTTCCCAAATAGTACACCAATGAGAAAGTCAGAAGACAATATTGGTTAATAAGATAAAGAAGGTGAAAAAGAACATAGAATAGGCAGATAGAGTTGGTTTCACCATGGTCTTGAAATAAAATTTAGGAGACCTTGGAACCATGTCCCATTTTATATTCCCAAAATAGATGAGATAGCAACCAAAGCTGTAGCAGCAAGCAAGTAATAGGTTTGTTTGCAGGGGATGTAATTTTTTTTGGAGCAAAGGCAGGATTATACTATGCCCATTCTGAGAAGATGCTGAAAATGTACGGAGATTTTATTTTAACTAATATCGGGTGTATCAGTGAGCAGATTGGGAAGCGCTTGGGGCGGGGAGATTAGAGCAGGGAGGAGTGAATAGAAGAGAGCAGTAAAAATGAGAAACCAAGGTGTGATCATTTTAGAGCACTCAAGGATTTAAAAAATTTTAATATGGAAAAGTTATCTGAACTCCAAAAATTCCAGCAGGTTAAGGCTTGATTGATTTGACTTCAGAAGGAAGCTGTTAGGAATATGCTGAGATTGCTGGTGGATGAAATGGGGCATTGAATAGTACTGGCAATCCCCAACCAGGAAAGAGTTTAGCCTTTCCCTAGGATAACTGTGATAACTTATTCATCTATATGTTAGCATATTATGCAAACAGTTCAATATGTTTGGGAAGAAATACTGAAAATCTTTTCTCTATGATTAAGTTATTTAAATTCTCAAATTATGGATTATCCTCAAATGAGTTTTTTTTTCAAATTATAATCCTTCATATTTGTTATGTATTAACCTCTATAATGCATATATACTTATTGAAATTTTGTGTTATTCTTTTTTGATACATAAAGGCACGTAGCAAATAGTATTTCTAATATAAAGACCAGTGAGATATGCAGTTCAAATTTCTTAATAATCAATTTTCTTTGCGATAAATTCTGAAATTGTCATTATAGTACAACAGTGGTTATTTTGCAAACTTTTTCTTATTTCCAGAACAGAACATTATTTATATGCTTATTGAATACAAAAAATGTGTTTATGAGGACTCAAGAATTGCATAGGTTCATGAAATGCATTATCACAGGTATAGTGTTTATATGTCAGAATTTCAGTAAAGTGTATCTTAATTTTTCAGTCACACATGCACATACACATAGGCAAAAATATGATTATTTCCTTTAATATTAATCATAAAATATTTAGGTGAAAATTACTATTCATATAATTTCAATTGCTTACAGAAAATACAAATGAAGAAAAGAACAGGCATCATACTTCTTTATTTATAACTTATAGAAAAAGAAAATCACGCAATCTACTTTATTTCAGCTTTTTTCTAATTCTATGTTTTTCAGAGGGTAGTAAAACCACCCCCTGGTGAAATAATGATTTCTCATAAAGCAGGAGGTAAAATATTTCCCTAAAGTTTTAATGAAAGAATAGGAGAGTATGATGTCTGCTTAGAGGCCAAAAATAATCCACCATAAATATAGAATAATAACCAGAAATTCGGAGAAGTACAGGCCTGTGATATGAACACACAGCTATCATTCCTTGAAATGACGATAATAACACACAAAGAAGAATTAACCAAAGTTTATACTTGTTACATTTAGGCCTATTCAAAGTTTGATTCCTGAGCCATGTGCCATTTGCCCATGTGTAGAGTAAGGTTTATCCTCTCCTAATGTTGCAGGATATTTTGTGAAAGCAGATTATATTTTAAAGAGCACAGTACGTCTCCTCTGACACCCCTTGACCATTGATTCAAACGATACATATAAGAAATTTAAAAAGTCTTCTTAAAAAGATGACAAGTTACAATTCAGAAAAGTTTTGTGGATACTAATATTGTAAAGTGATAAAGACTAAACAGGAAGTCATTTTTTTCCTAGAATAAATTTATATTTTATGGAGTATGATTGTTTTCATTGATTCTCATTTGTTTCATCTTTCATGTTGATCTGGAGTGAACCAAATCAGAAAAGACCATCTGCTCTCTCATTTCCTCCTGGAAAATCAGAAGAAAAAGACAAGCTCTTTTAAACATCTCCTTAGTTACTACTGTCTTCTAAATTTCCCCTAATAATGAGTTTATCACTTACATCTTTAAATAATAATTTCATTGAAATGTAACAGATATTTTAATTATATTTATTCTCCTTTATCACATTCTGGCAAAATTGCTATTGATATTTATGATTATAATAGCATATTTATAAATATAAATTATAATAACCTATATTTAATCTATTTGCAGTCATATTTTAATAATGAAACCAATTTTTAAAATAAAAGATGAGTTTAATTTAAATATTTCTTTGATAATATGTATATGGAATTTATTTTTTTCCTAAAATAATAGGATAATTGATTACATTCCTTCCATTTTTGTTGTATCAAAATATTCCAAATTATTCAAAATTTATATGAACTTTTATAATTATATCTGCTTAAATGTGTAGGTTTTTATTGTATTCAAAGTTAAATTTGTCTGTTTTTTAAGCAACATAATGTGGCAACCACTATAAAATTCAAAGTACATTGGATTATGAATAGTTTTTATAATCTCTGTGAGAGTATGTGCTTTTATTTTCTTTACATGAAACAAAGTATCTCAAACAAAATAACTTATCTAGCCATTGTATATTAGGTTAAAATAATGTGGTATAAAATGGGTTAGAATAACCAGTATAATCTATTACAACATTTTAGAAAGCTTCTTGGCTTTCTAAACTGGCTATTGTCTTTGTTAAATTTAAATATAAAAATCAATATGCAGTGAATGTAATAGAGAAAAAGCCTTCACAGAATAGAAACTAGATATACTCATTTAACACTATTTATTAAAACAAGCTTTTAACTCTTATTTGGCAATAACCTAAATTATGTGTGATATTGACATATTGAATTCTATTTTCATAATGTTAAATAAATGTAAAGATTCTAATTGCAGAAAGAAAAAAGGCAGAAATACTCATTTAAAAAGTCTTTTTTTATTGTTATGATACTTTAAGTTCTAGGGTACGTGTGCACAATGAACAGGTTTGTTACATATACATGTGTGTCATGTTGTGTGTCATGTTGGTGTGTTATGTTGGTGTCATGTTGGTGTGCTGTGTGTCATGTGTCATGTTGGTGTGCTGCACCTGTTAACTCATTATTTACATTAGGTATATCTCCTAATGCTATCCCTCCCCCTCCCCCTACTGCATGACAGGCCCTGGAGTGTGATGTTCCCCACCCTGTGTCCAAATGTTCTCATTGTTCAATTCCCATCTATGAGTAAGAACATGCAGTGTTTGGTTTTCTGTCCTTGTGATAGTTTGCTAAGAATGATGGTTTCCAGCTTCATCCATGTCCCTACAAAGGACATGAACTCATCCTTTTTTAGGGCTGCATAGTATTCCATGGTGTATATATGCCACATTTTGTAAATCAAATCTATCATCAATGGACATCTGGGTTGGTTCCAAGGCTTTGCTATTGTGAATAGTGCCACAACAAACATACCTGTGTGTGTGTCTTTATAACAGCATGATTTATAATCCTTTGGGTATATACCCAGTAATGGGATGGCTGGGTCAAATGGTATTTCTAGTTCTAGATCCTTGAAGAACCACCACACTCTCTTCCACAATGGTTGAACTAGTTTACAGTCCCACCAACAGTGTAAAAGTGTTCCTATTTCTCCACATCCTCTCCAGCACCTGCTGTTTCCTGACTTTTAAATGATCGCCATTCTAACTGGTGTGGGATGGTATCTCACTGCGGTTTTGATTTGCGTTTCTCTGATGTCCAGTGATGATAAGCATTTTTTCATGTGTCTGTTGCTGCATAAATGTCTTCTTTTGAGAAGTGTCTGTTCATATCCTTTGCCCACTTTTTGATGGGATCGTTTGATTTTTTCTTGTAAATTTGTTTAAGTTCTTTGTAGATTCTGGATATTAGCCCTTTGTCAGATGGTAGATTGTAAAAATGTTCTCCCATTTTGTAGGTTGCCTGTTCACTCTGATGGTAGTTTCTTTTGCTGTGCAGAAGCTCTTGAGTTTAATTAGATCCCATTTGCCAATTTTGGCTTTTGTTGCCATTGCTTTTGGTGTTTTAGTCATGAAGTCCTCGCCCATGCCTATGTCCTGAATGGTATTGCCTAGGTTTTCTTCTAGGGTTTTTATGGTTTTAGGTTTAACATCTAAGTCTTTAATCCATCTTGAATTAATTTTTGTATAAGGTGTAAGGAAGTGATCCAGTTTCAGCTTTCTACATATGGCTAGCCAGTTTTCCCAGCACCATTTATTAAATAGGGAATCCTTTCCATATTTCTTGTTTTTGTCAGGTTTGTCAAAGATCCGATGGTTGTAGATGTGTGGTGTTATTTCTGAGGCCTCTGTTCTGTTCCATTGGTCTATATCTCTGTTTTGGTACCAGTACCATGCTATTTTGGTTACTGTAAACTTGTAGTATAGTTTGAAGTCAGGTGGTGTGATGCCTCCAGCTTTGTTCTTTTTGCTTAATATTGTCTTGGCGATGTGTGCTCTTTTTTGGTTCCATATAAACTTTAAAGTAGTTTTTTTTTCCAGTTCTGTGAAGAAAGTCATTTGTAGCTAGATGGGGATGGCATTGAATCTATAAATTACCTTGGGCAGTATGGCCATTTTTATGATATTGATTATTCCTGTCCATGAGCAAGGAATGTTCTTTCATTTGTTTGTGTCCTATTTTATTTTGTTAAGCAGTGGTTTGTAGTTCTCCTTGAAGAGGTCCTTCACATCCCTTGTAACTTGGATTCCTAGGTATTTTATTCTCTTTGAAGCAATTGTGAATGGGAGTTCACTCATGATTTGGCTCTCTGTTTGTCTGTTATTGGTGTATAGGAATGCTTGTGCTTTTTACACATTTATTTTGTATCCTGAGACTTTGCTGAAGTTGCATATTAGCTGAAAGAGATTTTGGGCTGAGACGATAGGGTTTTCTAAATATACAATCATGTCATCTGCAAACAGGGACAATTTGACTTCCTCTTTTCATAATTGAATACCCTTTATTTCCGTCTCCTGCCTTATTGCCCTGACCAGAACTTCCAACACTATGTTGAATAGGAGTTGTGAGAGAGGGCATCCCTGTCTTGTGCCAGTTTTCAAATGGAATGTTTCCAGTTTTTGCCCATTCAGTATGATATTGGCTGTGGGTTTGTCATAAGTACCTCTTATTATTTTGAGATACGTCCCATCAATACCTAATTCATTGAGGTTTTATCGGGAAGGGCTGTTGAATTTTGTCGAAGGCCTTTTCTGCATCTTTTGAGAAAATCATGTGGTTTTTGTCTTTGTTTTTGTTTATATGATGGACTACACTTATTGATTTGCGTATATTGAAACAGCCTTGCATCCCCAGGTGCAGAAACACATATAGGCTCAAAATAAAGGGATGGAGGAAGATCTACCGAGCAAATGGAAAACAAAAAACAGGGGTTGCAATCCTAGTCTCTGATAAAACAGACTTTAAACCAACAAAAATCAAAAGACACAAAGAAGGCCATTACATAATGGTAAAGGGGTCAATTCAAGAAGAAGAGCTAACTATCCTAAATATATATATACCCAGTATGGTAGCACCCAGATTCATAAAGCAAGTCCTTAGAGACCTACAAAGAGACTTAGACTCCCACACAATAATATTGGGAGATTTTAACACCCCACTGTCAACATTAGACAGATCAATGAGACAGAAAGTTAAAAAGGATATCCAGGAATTGAACTCAGCTCTGCACCAAGTGGACCTAATAGACATCTATAGAACTCTCCCCCACAAATCAACAGAATATACATTCTTCTCAGCACCACATTGTACTTATTCCAAAATTGACCACATATTTGGAAGTAAAGCACTCCTCAGCAAATGTAAAAGAACAGAATTTATAACAAACTGTCTCTGAGACCACAGTGCAATCAAACTAGAACTCAGGATTAAGAAACTCACTCAAAACTGTTCAACTACATGGAAACTGAACAATCTGCTCCTGAATGACTACTGGGTACATAAAAAAATAAAGGGAGAAATAAAGATGTTCTTTGAAACCAATGAGAACAAAGACACAACGTACCAGGATATCTGGGACACATTTAAAGCAGTGTGTAGAGGGAAATTTATAGCACTAAATGCCCACAAGAGAAAGCAGGAAAGATCTAAAATTGACACTTTAACATCACAAATAAAAGAACTAGAGAAGCAAGAGCAAATAATCAAAAGCTAAGAGAAGGCAAGAAATAAATAAGATCTGAGCAGAACTGAAGGAGATAGAGACACAAGAACCCTTCAAAAAATCAATGAATCCAGGAGCTGGTTTTCTGAAAAGATCAACAAAATTGATAGACCACTAGCAAGACTAATAAAGAAAAGAGAGAAGAATCAAATAGACACAATAAAAAATGATAAAGCAGATATCACTACTACAAACTACCATCAGAGAATATTATAAACATCTCTACGCAAATAAACTAGAAAATCTAGAAGAAATGGATAAATTCCTGGACACAAACACCCTCCCAAGACTAAACCAGGAAGAAGTTGAATCTCTTTATAGACCAATAACAGGAGCTGAAATTGAGGCAATAATTAATAGCTTACCAACCAAAAAAAGTCCAGTACCAGACGGATTCACAGCCGAATTCTACCAGATGTACAGAGAAGCTGGTACCATTCCTTCTGAAACTATTCCAATTGATAGAAAAAGAGGGAATCCTCCCTAACTCATTTTATGAGCCCAGCATCATGCTGATACCAAAGCCTGGCAGAGACACAACAAAAATAGAGAATTTTAGACCAATATCCCTGATGAACATCGATGCAAAAATCCTCAATAAAATACTGGCAAACCGAATCCAGCAGCACGTCAAAAAGCTTATCCACGATCAAAAGGTCTTAAGTGTACAAGCATATAACGTAAAAGAAAGCAGTATCTGGGAGTTACAAGGTACAAGATCTGATTAACTAAACAATAAAGAAACAAAACAGTATAAAAGAGAAAAGTGAACCCTGGAGTCCAAGAAAATAAATATAGGTAATGTCTTAATAAAATATAAGAAGTAGAAGAAAAAGGTATAGTTTGGAAACAATTACGATAAAGTCAATAAATAAAAGAAAGATGAAGACAGGTGAGCTAAGAAGAAAACATCAAAGTATCAGTGAACACAATGTTAATAATGATAAGTTAAAAAAAACTCTAAAATTATTAACAAAGAAGGCATCCTTACAGGGACAAACATTTTATAGGCTGAAACTTAAAATTTAAATGGACTCTCTGAAGGGTAAGGTTTATTCTCCCTTAATGTAGCAGCATATTTTGTGAGAGAAGAGTATACTTCAAATTACACAGTGCCACTCTTCTGACTCCCCCAGAATACATATGAAAACATGTATCCAACTTATAAATAGCATGTATATTATAAAGTATATAATTTATATTTATATAATTTACAATTTATATAATTAGCTAATAATTCCAAATTTCTTCTTAAAAATCATATCTTAAAATAATGATGCTTGCAATGTATTATTAAAATATCTTAGGAAAATCTAAACAGCATTAAATGAAACAAACATGTCCACTGAAAAGAATATACTACAGTCACACTAAGTGTATTAGGGATATCCAGAGAAAAAGAACCAATAGCAGATGATAGATAGATAGATAGATAGATAGATAGATAGATAGATAGATCATAGCTGATAGATAGATAGATATATTTAAGGAGGTTTTTAATGGAAATTGGCTCACATGGTTATGGAAGCCAAGAAGTGTCATGATGTGCCATGAGCACAACTGAAGAACCAGAAAAGCCAGTGATGTAGCTGGAAGACCTGAGGATTAGGGACTTGTGTTGTGAATCCTGGTTTCATTCCGAATGCCCAAGAACCAAGGGCACCTATGGTTGAGAGCCAGAAAAAATGGATGTCTCAGCTCAAACAGAGAGAGTAGTAAATTGGTCATTGGTCTGCCTTTTTTTTTCTTTTTTGTGTCTGAGCCCTCAAAGGATGGGATAAAGCCCACCCACAATAGCGAGGGATTTTTTTACTTAATCTACTGATTCAAATGCTAATCTCCTATGGAAACACCTTGACAGAAAGATCCAGAAAAAAAACTGTCAGCTATCTGGGCATCCCTTAACCCAGTCAAGTTGATTTATAAAAATTAACCATCATGCCATGGAAGGATGAGCCCATCAACCCAAATTTGATTTGGATGTCAAGACAGATGATGGCACACAGACACCAAGAGGATATGAAGATGACTTTTATTCATGTAATGGTGCTATCTGTGGAAAGCAGAGAAAGCTCCCAAGCAGGTTCAAACATGGCTTGGGAGACAAAGTGAGAGTAAGTGAGAATTTATGGTGATTTTGGATAGAGATGGGAGCTTACATGATTTCCATGATTTGTACTTCCCACCTATGCCAAATGAGGGAGCACCTGGGCTTTCTTATTGACTAGCTCAGGAATGGAGCAAGAGGGAAAGAAGGAAGGATGGGGCTTGAAATCTGTCAGAAAACATAAAAAGTGGAGCCTGCTGATTTACTACAAAAAAAAAATTGCACTGTTAACATATAATATATGAAAATAAGATTAAAACTAAAGTTTGATGGATATTTTAGACATAATCTGAAATGTTTTATCACTTCTTAAATATGCATGTTATTCTTTTTGGAATACATAACTCAGAATGTAAGTGGGTTTTTAAAAAAAAATTAACATATTTTTCTCCTCTAGTGTAACCTTGGGTATAAAATACACTTTCATTATTAACTATAACTTACTCTGCTTGTAGTTTGCAAAAGGGATGGTGAACTATAGTAACAGAAAAGTATCAGATTTGTTTTGAAGGTGGTGGGGTATAAAATACATTGTCATTATTAACTATAATGTACTCTGCTTGTAATTTGCAAAAGGGATGGGGTACTATAGTAACAGAAAAGTAACAGATTTTTTTTTTTAAGGTAAGTTAGGTACATGTTTTCACATATATTCTGGGGGAGTCAGAAGAGTGGCCACTATGCTTTGTAAAGGATTCTCTTCTCTCACAAAATATGCTGCTACATTAAGAGAGAATAAACCTTACCCTCCAGAGAGTCCATTTAAATTTTAAGTTGCAGCCTATAAAACGTTTGTCCCTCTAACGATGCCTCCTTTGCTAAAAATTTTTAGTCTTTTTTACTTATCATTATTAATGTCGTGTTCATTGATCCGTTTTTAATGCATGCCCTAAAAAAGGACTATAATTTTTTCGATAGAGGAAAGTTACGTTGCCCCCTCCCGTTAGGGTTTGAGAATAATTGCTATCCAAGAATACAAGGTAATCATCTGAACAATACCCTAGGTTGGCTCGCTAAGTTAAGATCATACCTTCAGCAATCTATATGCTTTCTCTGTGGAAGCTATATATACTGTATTATTACCAAAAATGAGTGGCACACAAGATTCTGAGTTTTTTGTTTGTTTGTTTCTGTTTTTCCTTACAGAGGGAAGGCAAAGAATGCATGTTTTGGACCTATATGTATCTGCTTCTCCTTTCTCTATATTTTACGAATCTGAACACAATTCTTATTTTTTCTGAAACTCTCAAAGGCAACCTGTGAGTCTGTAAGTGGGGAACAGCATTAAAAGCTGAAATGATGGGGTACTATTTAATGCTCATTTTCCTTTTCTTGGATTGTATAGGGCTTTGCTATGGCTAGACATATTTATCTACAAGTACAGACTGACATTGAAGGACAACTGATAAAATAAACTAGCACTTGCAGATCCATCCAATGTCTGAATGACTTGTTAAAATTATCTTGCTTTCCTGACTTTGGTTTCTGATGCTTGAAAACCATGTGCAGTAACTTTCATGCTTACTCAATATGCATGTTGCTGCCACCTTATTATTTCTAAAACTATGAAGTGCAAAATCCTCATGAAATTAAAACCTCTTGCATGGGTCATTGCCACACCTACACCTGGTCTCTGCTCTTCACTCTTCTCAAAGCTTGTCCTGCTTCAAACAGTTCCCTAGCTACTCTGCCCAAGGGATAAGAAATGGCTTTCTTTTTTCTCTGCTCTTTGCTGCCCTCACCTGACTGAGACTGTCCTATTAAACATTTTTGAAAAGAGTATGGTTGGGTCAAGGCATATATGTCCTAAAAACTTTAAACTTCCTTTATTTTTAATAATTACAGAGAGAAACATACGTAGAATAAGAAAAGGCAGAAAAACATAAATAAATACTAAACATAAATTACCACTATAAGATGCTGATCAAATCATATCTAAGAGAATAACTCTGCCCTGTTTAGTGCTGATCCTGAGACCTTGGTTTTGTAATTTCAAAAATTGTGCTCACAGGATTTGTTACTTTCAAGTATATTTTGGTGCATGTTGCTCTGCGTTGTCCTTATTGGTGTTTTGGAAGTTCAGTTAATTATTTTAAATAGTTCATCTTGTGAAAAGGAAAAAATACTAATAATCTCAATATCCAAAGATGATATTTATTTACATTTTTCATGGTATTCCCTTTAGTCATAAACATAAAAATATTTACATACTTATATATATAACATGACATCTAAAATATGAAATTATATTAAAATGTCATATATTACATATAAAACGATATGCACATGCATATCTGTATGTTATAATGTTACATATTTCAAAAATGAGGAGATTTTGAAATTATATTTCCAACATTGTGTCTGTGTTCAGGCCATTTGTATGTTGCACATGTTTAGATTCAAGTCATCAATTATTCAAACTTGCATAGAAATGCATGACTTAATCTAGATAGCTAGAATTTCACAATCTTGTTTTATCTACACTGAATGTTACAGACACATAGGTTGGGGAATTACTAGAATCTAATATCAAATGTCTTTCTTAATTGAAAGACTTGCTATTTCTCTGAAGGAGAATAGAGACAATATGGGTAGTAGTAGATCTCCATAGAAGAGTGCCAATTAGCCCTTTGACAAAGTTGCTAGGTGCTTCCATGACTAATTTCCATAACTGTTGAAGTGCAGATGAAAATAGTTCTAATATGGCTCAATAGTTATAAATTCATATAAAACATTTCATAATATAAAAATGGTTAACATTTTGTAATTTTTTTCGTACTCAAAAAAGTATAAGTCATCATTTCACTTTCATTAAGTCCCTATTATATTTGAACTGGAACGTGAAAAATACCCACTTTTAAACTAGTCTAAGATAAAAATTAACACTAGAGTCTTTTGTGCTTTTTAATTTTACAGGGAGATTCTGGGCCGTAATTTATCCATCTTATTTCCATGCAGATCATGGCTTTATACCACTTGTTTCAACAAAATGTGTTTGGAGTTCACAGTGTTGGCAAATGCACCCACTCAGGTGGTTGTGTTACCCAAGTGTAAAATCCTCAGTCTGTGTAAAATAGGAAAACACATTATGACATATTTCACTGCCCATGATTAGTCTGAAGGTGCCAATGTGTTATTAGCTGGAAATGATGCATGCCAACAACTACAAAAGTCCAATTGTCAAGGCAAGCACCTGCATCTGTTCACCTGAAGCAATGATTCCTACCTCTCCAATTATTCACAGAAACTTGACTAAGTTCCACTTTACACACTGAAAACTATCCCTGGCCTCCGTCTCTCCCCTTGAGCAGACAGTGCCTAGTATGGCACAGGTACCTTAAATTTAACCCAAATGACACTAAATGTCTGCTTTTCCTGTCACATATGATTTAAGGAGGGTGAGAGATCTGATGAGAAAGAAGCAAAACCAGAAAATGTCATTAACTTTTTGCAAAATCTTCCAGGCTTCAATTGGTTCCCAATTTGTTCTCCACTATAAAAAAGTAAAATCTTAAAATGAAACAGCAGAAAAAACAAGCATGACTTGCATTGACTACAAGTTAGTGGCTTGTTCGTCTCTCCTCTCCATCCGCAATCTGTCCAGCAAAAAAAGTAGAGATGGACACAAAGCAGCCTGAGATATGATTGCAATTGTAATTTTTCTGCCTATATCTGCAAAGATTGTCAATTCTTTTAGGACTCAATAGCCACCTTTGGCATGGTAATGTGTACTAATTCATGCTGTTTTAATAGAGAAAGAATACTTCTCTACTAAGGCATTTTTTAATTTACAGCTTAGGACAATTCCATTCCACTTCAATGGAGGAGAGAAATACTTAAAATATAACTCCCTGTTCAAGGAGAAGATATGTGAGGAAAACTTCTTGCTCTCAATTTATTTTTTTAAAACTTCCTAACAAATTTTCAAATAATCTGGTCACCAAGCAACTGATTATATACACCTTCATTAGGAAACTGTTATTCAGAGATAAAGTGGTTTTGTTAATGTTATACAATTTGATAGTAGTCTAGATAGCTCCACCACCCAACTTACAGACATTAGCCCTGCTCTCTTTAGTACAACATGCATCTTACAAGCAAGAGAATGTCTGCTTCATATAAGTAAACTACCTTTAAATATCTGTTACTTATATACACTTTAAAGTTACTAGTTTTATCTAAGGTGAAGCACATACATCTTGCTGAAGGTCTTTTTAACAGATTTATTAGTTTCATATTAATGATTCATTAATTTGTGAACTATAGATTTAAAACATTACCATCAAAGCTAAAAAGAAAAATATATAAACATAATGATAAAAAATTAACATTACAAATGGATGAAAGATAGATTTATAATACATTAACAAACTATTTTTAAATACGAAAATAAAATTAGTATTAAATGCTCCAGGAAAAGGTAACTGATGTTTTCCAGTCAGTTTGAAAAAAGTTATCAGATCTCCTAAAATTCTTTCTTTTAGCATTTGAAGTAATGTTTTAAAAAACGCTTCATCCAACTCTCTATATCTGTCAATTAGCATGGAAATTAAAGAACAAAGAGGAGTTCTTACTAGGACTGATCATAACAGTCACCAACTGATTCTCTTTCAAATTGAGAAAAAATATGTTCTCAGTAAAATCACTTTTACTCTGTTTAAAACCTTATTAAGTTTTCTTTTAAGTATTGATCAAATTGTTTGCTTTAGAAGAGATACAGGCCCTTTGAGAAAATGATTTCTCAGATAGGCTCAGAATTTTGTCTCTCAAACCTGTTCTTCCAAAATAGACTGAGAAAATTCTCATTGATAATGAAACAATTAAATTCAAATTTCAGTTCTCAATAGACCCGGCTGGGGGAGATCAAAAGAAGGAGAGAAGCTTGGGTTAAGTTACTAAAGTTGCTGTGAAACTTTCTTCATGCTGGTAGAAATGAAACAGAACAAAACATAAAGCCATGGGATTTCATGCACAGCTATTCTGTAATTCCTCTCACCATTTTTTAAATGATTGCTGTTTGTTAGAAAAAGATGCAATGTAGAAAAATGCAATTTCAAGAGATATAGAATGAAAATTCCTCCTATGAGAAGGAATTTTAAAAATCACTTATGGAAAAAAAGCTGTTGTAATTGGAAAACCCCTGTCTTCTCTATTGTTGCATAAAAACACATATGCAAAACTTAAGAGTAAAACAATAGGAATTTACTATTTCTCACAAACATTTGTGCTGGCTATGCCATTGAGGGGGTGTTTCCTGAGCTCACTGATGTGGCTGGCTCAACTGGCTTGTTGGTTGGAAGCTGGCTCAGCAGGGGAGGCTGATACTGCTTTCCCCACCTTTTTTGTGTATGTATATTTTTATTTTGCACTGGGCCCCAGAAATTATGCAGCTAGCCCTACAGCAAGGGAAGAACACAGAAGCTAATTTGGATATGAAGCGATGGTAGGTCTGAACAGAATGGTGGCAGAAGTAGTGCAAAGTGATTTGAATTCTAAATACAGTTATCCACCATGTAGTGACATTTTGATCAATGACAGACCGCATATATATGATGGTCCCATAAGATTACAGTATCATATTTTTCCTATAAGTTTTCTGTGTTTAGATTTGTTTAGATACACACATGCCCTTGTGTTAGAATTAGTTATGGTATTTAAAACAGTAACACTCTGGGGTAGGGGGAGGGGGGAGGGATAGCATTAGGAGATATACCTAATGCTAAATGAGTTAATGGGTGCAGCACATCAGCGTGGCACATGTATACATGTGTAACTAACCTGCACATTGTGCACATGTACCCTAAAACTTAAAGTATAATAATAATACAATTTAAAAAAAAAGAAAAAAAAACCCAGTAACATTCTGTATAGGTTTGTAGCTTAGGAGCAATAAGGTATTCCACATTGCCTAGGTAGGTAGTAGGTGATACTATCAGGATTTATGTAAGTAAACCCTATGGTGTTTGTGCAACAGCAAAATCATCACTGTGAATTTCTCAGAGTTTATCCCTGTCATTAAGCAATGCATGACTGCATATCTGGACTATTGGGTCATGAGGAACTTATGATGAAATATATGTAGAATATGAAAGAAAATGAGAAGACTTCAGTTTCAAGGTCTGTTGCTCTTCGGATTTACTTTTGTCCTCAAGATAAATGATCTACTTGTAGAAATTCAAAGAAATCATATCTTTAGTATCACAGCCAAAGTTCATTAAAACTATTGATAACTAAGACAATCACACCAGCAATGTGACTACTTGTTAGTTACTTGGTCTTTCCATACCTCATCATTGAATGTGTAATATGGTGTTCTGTTGCAATATTTACATAAGTTATTTATCTGGCACAGCACTCAAAACATAAAAATTATTATTCTGTATTCTTACCTTACTCCAGTGCAGGAACAACATTAAGGTTCTTTCCACTCACAATCATCACTTCTTTTGTGCACTCTTTCTCAGGAATACAAACTGTTTCTTTTTTCCCCCAAATCCCTTCTACACTAGCATTTGTCTTTACCATGCCATTTAACCTTGTATTATTCTAATGGGAAGAAATATCAACCAGTGTTTAATATATATTATTTATTCAGCACTGGTCTAGTGGTTGTGGAGATAGGGAGTAAGACTCAAAGTTTCCAAGTATAATATCTACTGATTTCTCACTTGCCAAATTCAGTTCCCTGAAAAAATGAACTGTTAATGTCAAAATGCACATACTTTCCTTCTAGTAACCTATGTTTATTTTATTTCATGCCTTGTTCCACCTTCACTGAATGTGGAATCTCCTTTCTGTAATGTGTCCTCTCACTGATATTTTAATTCCTGATAAACTGTATAACTGGACTAAAACTCCTTCCTTTCCTTAATCCCTCAGACATAGAAGATGAGGATTTTAAAAATGGCCTCCCAATTACTATACTCTTAAAGAATAAATATTTTTCCCCAAAGAAGAAAAACAATTTGTTCAGAATATTTTTTGTCATTAAATTTTGTTTGACAGTTTTGAAGAAACTTCATACATCGTTTTTAATTATAGTAGAACTACTGGGTATTTAATAAATAATTCCTCCATAATTATCTCTAAGATTGTTTCAAATAGGACCAAATGATGTCATTACTGATTTTTTTCTTTTATTTAAAATGTTTAATCCTAATTTGGCCATTCTCTAACTCTCGAAATGAGGCAGAGGACCCGTACAGATGAGAATAAAAGGGAATGTTCACCTATTTTGGAGGGATGCTTCTGCAATCATGAAATAATTCATTATGGAATCTGACCAAGACTGCCTTAAGTTTTTGCTTCAGCTTGACTAAAGTTTAAACAGCTTTCTTCCCAACTATAGGCCCCTGACATTCCTTTTTTTTAGGGCATTTACTTTAGAAAACTTGACATTGTAAATTCTTTCTCTGCCTTTGAGATGTAAATCTTCTCCCAGCCTCCGGCCAGTTTCACAACACAAAAAATGTTTTTCTCAGGAACCTGGAAGCCAACCCTTTGAAATGGAATAATTTAAAACAATAATTCCTCTCTCTCACAGTCTCTATGGAAGGCTAGGCGCCTAACTGTGATGGGTACCAATTAGTAAACACAGATGGCATAATCACATTGACCAACCTCCTCACTAACATTCTCCACTATTTTCCCACGTGCTCACTACACCTTTTGTTTCAATGGAACTAAGTTATCTTGACGCTTATTTCCATAGTTTATAATAAAGTCTTCCCTATCTGCTTAACTTCCCCATACAATTTTTCTTTAACACAGCTCAAGAACTATCTAACCAAGATTAGACAAGAATGAAAAGAGATACAGTGCCAGCAACCTGGTGGGGCATCTTTAGGCAATAGGCAAAACAGCCTTACTGAAAACTACTGGAAACAAGTCATGTTAGCATTGCGATTGATAAGGAAAAGTCATAGCATTGGGAACAGTCTTAGATGTCTTGGGAATTAAACAAAAGTATAGAAAATGGTGCAAATAAAATGATGTTTATCACTCAATAATTCATGCTCAATTGTGTGACATTTGAAACTTCGAAAAGATTTTAAGAGGAATCTGAAAATGATGTGAAAGATTATCAATCCCTTCTTGGCCAGTTTCCCGAGAAATAACAAAAATTTTAATCTCTTTTCTATAAAGAATTTCAAGTCCTTATAGATTGAAAAAAGTCTCAAAGACACCAGAATGAAAGCTCATGATGCCAGGGCCATATCAGTCCTAAAAAAAAAAAAAAAAAAAAAAAAAAAAAAAAAAAAAAAAAAAAAGTGAATTGAATTGAATTAATGAAGATGCACTAAAGGAAACAGGGGAGGAGATAGGAGTCAGGATGGCTGGACCGGATAGTGTATACTTAATTTACTTAATTTAAATTTACTTAATTTAAGAGGTTAATATCCGGATGACCTGGACAAATTTGAAGAGAAATACTTTGTTTTAATAGCTTTATATCAAATTTTTAAATATTTGTGAAATAAAATATACATGTCAAAAAGTACCCAATATTTACATAAATATATACTTTAATAAATGGGTGTAGAGGAAATACCTATTAGCCACTACTGTATGTATTTTCAATGTTGCTGATAATATTTAATATATTCTAACTCACTTTTAAGGAAATGAGTGATTTTTAAGTACCTAATAAACTAAGTTTACATCAAATGATACACTTTGATGTATTAAAAGATAATAGAGTAATGGATTGACATAAAAAATCCAAATCAGTTAAATAAATACATTTGTGTCAATTCATCTGACACATTTTTCATTGAAACAACTGCCTGAAGTATGCCACTTTTAAGGGAATAAGGTTTATCAGGTGGTATTTTTGCTAAAAGGCTACATGTTTTAATATATCGTACTTTAGCATTCAAATGAATATAACTAAATTTATCAGACATTTCTTTCTAGTTTCGGATAGCTCTAGAAAAGTTTATTACCTACAATTAACTGGAAACTTTTAAATATTATCAAAAGGCTGACTTGTGTTGAGTACACTAACATGAAAGGTATGTTGCACTCACACAGTATTTCTTAATATAATCAGTATTTATTTCATTAAATATAAAGAAGGAGAGAAATGTAAAGATGCAGTGAATTAAGTCTTTAAAATAGCCAAAAGTACACTATATTTAAAAATATTTGCACAACAGTTCACGAGCATAGTATAGCTTCAAGATATCGAGATACTGCCAACATTCTTTGTATTATGTACAACGGTCAAACATTAAATTTGTACAATTTAATGTAAAATTTGATTATGTACAGTTGTCAAAGATTTAAAAATTAGGTGATTTGTACCTTTCAAATAAAGGAACCTCTTTTGCTGCCATATCAGTAAGATCAACACATTGAACCAGATCTTGGTTCAGTGAACCATCTATGCTTTCCTGCATAGATGTGTTCTAGTAATGCCTTTATAGTATATTTAAAACATTTAATATTTCCTCCACCCCTATGTCGCCTAGATGTAACCAAATAAAAACATCTCTGGCAGTTGTTAGAGGACTGTACTAATGAAAGGTCATTTTTTCCAAGTCGTATATGTCAGGTCTCTGAGCTCAAGCCAAGCCATCGCATCCCCTGTGACTTGCATGTATATGCCTAAGTGGCCTGAAGTAACTGAAGAATCACAAACGAAGTGAAAATGCCCTGCCCCACCTTAACTGATGACATTCCACCACAAAAGAAGTGAAAATGCCCTGCCCCACCTTAACTGATGACATTCCACCACAAAAGAAGTGAAAATGGCTGGTCCTTGTCTTAAGTGATGACACTATCTTGTAAAAGTCCTTTTCCTGGCTCATCCTAGCTCAAAAACTCCCCCACTGAGCACCTTGCGATCCCCACTCCTGCCCGCCAGAGAATAAATCCCCTTTGACTGCAATTTTCCTTTATCTATCCAAATCCTATAAAAAGGGCCCCACCCTTATCTCCCTTCCCTGACTCTCTTTTCGGACTCAGCCCGCCTGCATCCAGGTGATTAAAAGCTTTATTGCTCACACAAAGCCTGTTTGGTGGTCTCTTCACATGGATGCGCATGAAAGTATATATTTTTTTCTGATCTCATTAATACTTTTAAATAAGGCATATATTTCAGATAATTAAAGAGGAATTAGTCCTATAACTCCCATGGTGACATTAGAAATGACATTTACACATCTATTTCCCATGAATCGAATGGAAAGTATAACGTATATATGAAGAGATTACATATTTAATGAACATGCACCTAGTATAGAGAACATCCTAATAAGCTTTAGTGTGGGCACTCCCCTTCTTAGGGGAATATGAAGGAGGAAAGTCCCCTTAGCAACCTGACGCATGCATTCTGCACAAGGATTCCCCATGACTCCTGGGGCTTTTGTGGAAAACACTCCTTGGGGAAAACAGAGGAATCAGCACCATATATCAAAGATGGAAAATTCAAACTGTTTTCTAGCAGCAGTTTTCAAAAAAAAAAAAATGCTTGCTTGTTTCATATGCTTTATCTGACCACATTTAAGGTCTCTGAATCATTGCTAATAGTATATTAATAATTACTAAATCTAGAAATCATACTGAATGCTCCCTGACTTTTGTTGGATATATCTGGTGAAGTTGGTTTGAGTTTCTACAAATGTTAATGTGACCAAGGGCCTCTGAAAACATATGAAATTATTGTTTTGATATTATATAAATTATCACCTGCATACGGTGCATAGATTAAGGAAACGCACTATAAAGGAGGCACTGAATTGTTATGGCCCATATATTTCATTTCTGCCTGTGTGAAAAGTGTCTTTTGCTGGAAAATCTGTTACAGTATAATGCATAACTGTGAAGGCAAAGGAGTACTGAGATACATTTATTTCTACACCACTCAAGTGGAACCATCATAAGAAAGCTAAGGGTCTTAACCTCACATGCAGTATAAATGATAAATGTGCCATAATGCTTCCTTCTCATGTTTCCAGTGTCCCATGGCTTTGAGATATATATATAGGGTTATAGGACCCATATCTTAAGATTACTGACAAGACTTCTGGTATGGTACTTTCATATTTTATGACTTATTGAACTATGATTTTAAATTTGGTCAGCATATCGACATGTTAAGTGAAGAGACCATAATTATTTTTCTTTACACTTCACTGAGTTGTGTATCATTTCAGAATAACATCACGTACACAGGCATGAAAAGAGTTCTGGCTTTAAATCTGTATTCATCAGAGAAAACAAAACAATTAAAATAATTATTCCCCCAGTGCCTTAAAACTAAGGAGATGATTAAAAATAGCTGTTTGTGAGGCAAGTGAATACAGGGGAATCTGTTTACTGCATATAGTGAAACTTAAAGGAATTCTTGCATGCTGTGTGCCTGAAGAGATGTGTTAGAAGGACTCATATTCAGTCTAGATTAGCAAATAAAAACTTTTATGAAAAGAGGTTAAAGAACTATATGTGTCCAGGTGTGCTAATTTAGGATTAGTACAGAGTTCAAAACACTTAGTTGATTTTTTTTACTCATCCTGAATGTTTTGGTGGTTTTTTTAATGCACAGTCCATAAAAAACACTGTAACTGCTTATGATGCTACCAGGCAACCTACATTTCTATTGGTTGCTGTATACTTCCACATATGTACAACTGCATATGTATGAATGTAACCTATTAAATTCCTCTTGAATTTTGGTCTCAGTATCCAAAATGTGATATCTTTATCCTTGGAGATACAATTCATTGAGAAAAAACTATCAGAACTTCTAGTATACTTTTAATCTAGAAAATATATAGATTGCCTATGGGATTCTTACTTAATCTGAGTGTAACTGGAATTATATTATCTAATGTTAACTTAGTTAACTATTACAATTTTGTCCAAAGGTATTAATAGGCTTCTGGAAAGTAAACAAAACCCAAATATAATGAAGTATTATAAATACAAAGAAGGATACAATGAACAAATTAGCAAACTGAATATTCTACTGCCCCTAAGGTCCTGATCTAATAAAGCCTTATATTAGTTATACTCCCAATTCTTAGTCCTTTAATACTTGTTTTTCTCCTTCTCTTATTCGGACCTTGTGTCTTCCATTTAGTTTCTCAATTCATACAAAACCGTATCCAGGCCATCACTAATCATTCTATGTGACAAATGTTCCTTCTAACAATCCCACAATATCACCCTTTATCCCAAAATCTTTCTTCAGTTTAATCTCTCCCACTCTAGGTTTCCATGCTGCCCCTAATCCCGCTCGAAGCAGCCCTGAGAAACATTGCCCATTATCTCTCCATACCACCCCCAAAAATTTTCACCACCCCAAAACTTCACCACTTTTTAATTTTGTTTTTCTTATTAATATAAGAAGACAGGAATGTCAGGCATCTGAGCCGAAGCTAAGCCATCATATCCCCTGTGACGTGCACGTATACATACAGATGCCTGAAGCAACTGAAGAACCACAAAAGAAGTGAAAATAGCCAGTTCCTGCCTTAACTGATGACATTCCACCATTGTGATTTGCTCCTGCCCCACCCTAACTGATCAATTGAATTTGTGACATTCCTTCTCCTGGACAATGAGTCTCAGGACCTCCCCACTGAGCACCTTGTGAGCCCCACCCCTGCACGCAAGAGAAAACCCCCTTTAACTGTAATTTTCCACTACCTACCCAAATCCTATAAAACTGCCCCACCCCTATCTTCCTTTGCTGACTCCTTTTTCAGCCTCAGTCCACCTGCACCAAGGTGATTAAAAAGTTTTATTGCTCAAAAAAAAAAGTAGAAATGATGATCTATGAACCATGTTTGACAAGAACTCAGGCAAAACATCTACAAATATTATTGTTTGAAATGTGCAATTATGTCTGTTTTCACTAAGGATAAAACTCACCTTAAGTATTTTGTATGCTTTTCATTCATGCAAAGACAATTTCCAAATTTGCTGACCTTCTTTATGATGAGTGCCTCTCACTCATATTTTTTCTAGTGAATTTTAAAGAAAAGACACAATTATTCTGTTCCTTCAATGTAAAATGATATTTTGAAACATAAGTAAAATAATACCTTAAGGGAGAAACTAGTTTTCTTTTTACCCTGTGTTAAAATGAGAAATTTTCATTGGAATACTATTTTGTTGCCACAGACAATAAAGTGTATTACATACTGTTGTGAGTTGCTGAATTCTGTCCCTCAAAAGTTACTAACATCTTAACCTGCAGTACCTGTGAATGTGATCTGATCTGGAAATAAGATTTTTGCAGATGATTAGGGTAATTTGATGTTATTAGGGTTGGCTGTAATCCAATATGAGCATGTATTTATAAAAAGGTACACTTTGGACAAGAGACCGATACACACAGGGAGAAGATGATGTGAAGACAGGGAGAACACCATCTACAAGCCAAGAAATGCCTGAAGGTACCAGAAGCTAGGAAAGACATGGAAGAGATGCTCCCCTACAGCTCCCAGAAGGAAACAACACTGATAACATTTTAATTTTGGACTCCTACCCTCCAGAACTGTGAGACAATACATTTCTGTTAAGTTATCCAGTTTGTGGTACTTTGTTACTGCAGCCCTAGAAAACTAATACTCAAAAAAACTCACACATGGATACGTTATTTAAAAGCATGGAGGCAACATAACTAAGTTATTTAGTTTTTTGAAATATTTTTGATGGATTTTGAGATCATTTGCTTAACTTATACCAAACATAATGCGAAACATAATGCTTTTAGACTGGTTTGCAGGAATAATTTACAATATCAGAAAAGACAGATATTGAGTAGTTCAATTATAGTAAGTAATTTGCATGGGATTACAAGATAAGAATCTTATTTCTTAAAGTGCAGACATGATCTAGTTTTCTTATGTGGACTTACATATTACTATGAGATAGCTTTTTGTCCAAGGAAAACAAATATGACCAAAAGTTAAAATAATTTCAAATTAGCACCTTTGATTCTCTGAATCACAAAAGATTAAATTACAACTCAAAAGTTCTTACTACTACTAATATGTCTTCTAAGTGCTTTTAAAATTCTTTCATTTAATCATTGAAATATTTCTATGAGGTTGGTAACATTATTATTGCCATTTTATAAAAAGGGATTCAGATACAGACAGCATTGTAACACAGGAAGTACATACAGCAAGGAAGTGGAATTCCTACCCAGGCACTTGGGCCTGGCCCAGTGTCTCTGCTCTCTATCATGCAACTATTCAGCCTATCAGTAGACTAATGTATTTAGTTAATTAATTACATATAAAAACCATTAATAAAATATCATAAATTATTTACATTAAATCTCTATCTCAAACTTTTAGTTTTTGTGTGTTATAATGTACATACTACTCCAGAGTAGAAGTATATATAAATAATCTACATTTAGGAAGTTAGATTGTAAGCCATCTAAACCACCTGTGGCTGGTAAAGGGAAACCTATCAGAGGCTTTTAGTTCACAACACATTTTTCCTCCTTTTGTTTTTTACTTTTCTTTCCTAATCTTCTACGTTTCTATTTCTATTATATTTTTCTCACTATCTAAGGGGAAAATATGCATTTATATAATACAGTTTAATATATTTGCTATAATAATACACAAATATCTGTATAAATGCATAAAATACAAATATATATTTGCATCATATGTATTATATAAAACAGTTTAATACATTGAAATAAAATTTAATTATGGTGTAATTTTATTTTTAAAGAAATCAAATGCTTGAAGAGCCAGTGATATGCAATGTTTTCACAGTAACATATATAGAGAGAATATTTGTTTAAGTTCCTTCCTTTATTCTGGTATTTCAAAACCAGGCTAAGCAGTCATGTCTGTTCCTCATACTCACTGAAATAGTTTTTCTAATATAAGGCATGAAATTTTATTTTAATTCATAGCTTTATTTATGTGCACATTTCACTATACAAAATGCCCTATCTTGATGCTAAAACATGTTCTGTTAAGTAGTACTCAGATAGTTAAGAATATATTACAGTAAAACAATATTTACTAAATATGTAGAGAAAAGAAAATGTTTTTAAAGCCTCATTTTTTATTTCTATTATTTTGATGTAGAGAAGAAGCAAAGAAGAGGTCCATTGTATATAACCGGAAAGCCTTTACTATTATTATAATAAATAGCTTTTTTACAATAGATTTTAAAATATTTATATTATTATTTTTATATGCTCTAGAAATAATTACCATTTTTATATAACTCAGTAAATTTATTAGAAAATAAGTACTAATTACTTTCATAGAATAGTGATAGAAATTTTAAAATAATTTTTACATTATATTTTTCTTTTGGCTTTCTTCTTTCTTGCTCAATCTTTCTTTCTCCTTGCAACTCCATACTCCCCAAACTTGCACTGCATTTAAAAAATGAAGCTATTACTTGATATCAAGAAAAATGAGAAGCCATATCCTTTCTTGGCTTAGAGAAAAGGAGAGAAGAGTATTCCTTCCTGAGAATTTTCAGCTGTGATAACAGTTTCTACTGCTGTAAGTTTAATCGGTTGCATAGCAGCTTACAGTAAAATGGGAATAGTTAATTAGAAGGGAGATAGCGACAAGTCCCTCAGGATCTTTACCCCTTAATTCCCTAGACCTCTAATTTAGCTTCCAGAAATTTATTTTATTAACAGTGAGCGCTCCCTATCGGCAAGCCACAAATATTCTGTATCCACAATATTCATTGGTAACTAATGCTTTTTATATTATTTACATTATTTAATATTGCTTTCAAATCTACTTAATTCAAATTCCACTAAAATGCTTTAGTACCGGGTGTTCAAGATTGGGTGTTCAGATTTTTCAAGCATTTTATTAATATCCACTGGCCAAGAAAATAATCATATTGGAAGAAATGGGCTGGGCGTGGGGGCTCAGGGCTGTAATCCCTGCATCTACAGAGGCCGAGGCGGACGGATCGCCAGAGGACAGGAGTTCGAGACCAGCATAGACAACGTGGTGAAACCCCGTCTCTACTAAAAATACAAAAATTAGCCAGGTGTTGTGGCACACGCCTGTAATCCTAGCTACTAGGGAGGCTGAGGCAGGAGAACAGCTTGAACCTGGGAGACGGAGGTTGCAGTGAGCTGAGATCGGGCCACTGCACTCCAGCCTGGGTGACAGAGGGAGACACCGTCACAAAAAAAAAAAAAAAAGATTGGGAGAAATGGAGTTAGATGTAGTGTCAGAATAGATCTGTTCAATAAATCTTTTTATGCCTTTAGAAAAACTAGAGAGATATTTGTCATGATATTTGTATATTTTTTTCACAACTCATTTGTGGAATCCTCACACGATGTCTACTTCTGATCACCCTATGTAAAATTTCTCTCCTTACAATCTCATTGTTTTATCCTCCTTTTCTTTTAACAGTAGGTGACACTTCAAAAATATTAAATTATGTAATAATTTCTCAGGTATATTGCCTCCCTAGTTTGATTGCAGACTCTAGGAGGCTAGGAATCTGTTTCATTAACTAATCTAAGCCAAGCGTCTAAAATAGGACCTAGCACTATGAGGCATTCAATGTATACTTGTAGAATGTATCAGATCTAGCTTTAATGGTTTTAACTTGGATATTTTAGTTTTACTAGATAATCACATTTATTTAGAGCTTACTTTATATCATCTACCATTCAACATATTTCAAAATATCAATTTACAAAATAACCAAAAAAATTAAAGGCAGGTGCAATGATTACCCATATATTACAAATAGAAAAACTAAAGTTTAGCGATTTGTGTTCTCTATGTTTGATATATGTTTGATATATGTTTAACAAGTATTAAAAAAAAAGATCTTGACTTGTAGTGTTTGCCAGTTTCTATGGTGCAAACATTCTTAACCACAGGTGATTCAAGCTACAAACATGACATTCACTGGCTCACAAAATTTCAGTAGGATCACAAACACTGATATTAGCCACTGCAAGCACTGCACTGTGAAAAGTTACATATAAATTATCTAAGATGGCTTAGTGAGAAGGAGACTATCTAGGTTATAAAATCAGAAAAACTGGCAATGACTTCCGGGTGCAGAGTCTGGAGAGAATTTTCAATAATATTCTCAATTTATATCAGTTAACAAAAGGTATAATTAATCTTTTTTTCTGAGTGTTTCCTTACAAAATACTTACTTTTATTTTTCAACTAATTGTCATCCTGGTTACTGTAGTTACTAAACTAATATTCTTATTTTAATTACTAATATTTTATTGGATTGCATTTGTCTATAAAATATAACAATGTTGGATTGATAAAGTCATTTTCCTATTGTGGATTTTCTTTTCCTTTGATAAATATTGCTAGCAGTAATATTTTGAGGATTGGGATAACTATCTATCTTAAAGGATATATTGGATTCATCCATTTGAAATCCCCTAGCACATATTGCAGTAGAATAAAGTAGGCATTTTGAAATTTGAATCGAAATATAAATAGCAGATAGTCAAATTAAATCTCAAGGGTGAGAAGATGGAGGACATTTGAATCATATTACCAGATGTTCAGCCTCTACTGTGAATTCAAAAACAAGAAAAAAAATGTTAACTGGAAATATTTTGAGGTCACCATATATTTTAAAAATACATTTTAGATCTTTATATCATAAGCAAATGCAAGTCTTAAATTAAAAATGTATTAAAACCAAAACACTGAGAGAAAAACTATATAAATAGCTTGATTTTCCAGACTTATAAAAGGATCTTACCTCTCGTAGAACTGACTCTTCATTCTCTTTGATTTTACATGGCAGATTTCTATTATTCAGTATTTCAACTATAGGCACAATAACCAACTCAAGTATTGAAAATTCAATCATTCCATTTTAGTAAATTTCAGTTCCTATAATCTAATGCATTAATGGTTAGACAGAGAAAGGGTTCAATATTAAATCCTTTTTTTTCAATCAGTTTCAGGTGGTTCTATTTCCAAAACTATTGAAGCAAAGGTATTAATTATACATTTCCATTATGACAGAGCCAACATCAGCAGTCACTAAGACATAATTTCTTTAGGAGGAGATGCAGCCTGTTTTCTGATCAAGTTTTGTTTCCCACAGGGAGGCATCAGTCTTAAGTTACATAGCAAGCAGGCAAGAGAAGGGAAGCAAATTATAAGCACTTCACAGGGGAAAAAAGAATGAGGATCTGACTCAGGGCATCCTATTGAAAAAATAAAATTGCCTACTTCTGTTAGTTATTTTGATTCACACACACTTACATGCACACTTATATACAGACTAGACATTCAATATATTTATGAATTTTATTTTATTTATTTTGTTATCTTAGTAGAAATTTTACTTCACATTTTCAGGATTTTTTTTCTTTTTTTTTCATCTTTTTTTATTATTATACTTTAAGTTCCAGGGTACATGTGCACGACATGCAGGTTTGCTACATAGATATACATGTGCCATGTTGGTTTGCTGCATCCATCAACTCGTCATTTACCTTAGATATTTCTCCTAATGCTATCCCTCCTCTAGCCTCACACCCCCTGACAGGCCCTGGTGTGTAATGTTCCCCGCTGTGTGTCCAAGTGTTCTCATTGTTCAATTTCCACCTATGAGTGAGTACATGCGATGTCTGGTTTCCTGTCCTTGTTATAGTTTGCTGAGAATGATGGTTTCCAGCTTCATCCATGTCCCTGCAAAGAACATGAACTCATCCTGTTTTATGGCTGCATGGTATTCCATGGTGTGTATGTGCCACATTTTCTTAATGCAGTCTATCATTGATGGACATTTGGATTGGTTCCAAGTCTTTGCTATTGTGAATAGTGCCACAATAAACATATGTGTGCATGTGTCTTTATTGTAGCATGATTTATAATCCTTTGGGTATATACCCAGTAATTGGATCGCTAGGTCAAATGGTATTTCTAGTTATAGATCCTTGAGGAATCGCCACACTGTCTCCCATGATGGTTGAACTAATTTACACTCCCACCAACACTGTAAAAGCGAACCTATTTCTCCACATCCTCACCACCATCTGTTGTTACCTGACTCTTTAATCATCGTCATTCTAACCAGCGTGAGATGGTATCTCATTGTGGTTTTGATTTGCATTTCTCTGATGACCACTGTTGATGAGCATTTTTTCATGTGTCTATTGGCTGTATAAATGTCTTCTTTTGAGAAGTGTCTGTTCATATCCTTTGCCTACTTTATGATGGGGTTGTTTGTTTCTTTCTTGTAAATTTGCTTAAGTTCTTTGTAGATTCTGGATATTTGCCCTTTGTCAGATGGGTAAGTTGCAAACATTTTCACCCATTCTGTAAGTTGCCTGTTCACTCTGATGGTAGTTTCTTTTGCCATGCAAAAGTTCTTTAGTTTAATTAGATCCCATTTGTCAATTTTGGCTTTTGTAGCCATTGCTTTTGGTGTTTTAGTCATGAAGTCCTTGCCCATGCCTATGTCCTGAATGGTATTGCCTAGGTTTTCTTCTAGCGTTTTTATGGCTTTAGGTTTAACATTTAAGTCTTTAATCCATCTTGAATTAATTTTTGTATAAGGTGTAAGGAAGGGATCCAGTTTCAGCTTTCTACATATGGCTAGCCAGTTTTCCCAGCACCATTTATTAAATAGGGAATCCTTTCCCCACTTCTTGTTTTTGTCAGGTTTGTCAAAGATCAGATGGTTGTAGATGTGTGATGTTATTTCTGAGGCCTCTGTTCTGTTCCATTGGTGCGTATATCTGTTTTGGTATCAGTACCATGCTGTTCAGTTACTGTAGCCTTGTATTATAGTTTGAAGTCAGGTAGCATGATGCCTCCAGCTTTGTTCTTTTTGCTTAGGATTGTCTTGGCAATGTGGGCTCTTTTTTGGTACTATATGAAATTTAGTTTTTCCAGTTCTATGAAGAAAGTCATTGGTAGCTTGATGGAGATGTCATTGAATATACAAATTACTTGGACAGTGTGGCCATTTTCACAATATTGATTCTTCCTATCCATGAGCATGGAATGTTCTTCCATTTGTTTGTGTCCTCTTTTATTTCATTGAGCAGTGGTTTGTAGTTGTCCTTAGAGAGGTTCTTCACATCCCTTGTAAGTTGAATTCCTGGGTATTTTATACTCTTTGTAGCAGTTGTAAATGGGAGTCCACTAGTGATTTGGCTCTCTGTTTGTCTGTTATTGGTGTATAGGAATGCTTGTGATTTTTGCACACTGATTTGTATCCTGAGACTTTGCTGAAGTTGCTTATCAGCTTAAGGGGATTTTGGGCTGAGATGGTGGGGTTTTCTAAATATACAATCGTGTCATCTGTAAACAGGGACAATTTGACTTCCTCTTTTCCTAATTGAGTATCTTTATTTCTTTCTCTTGCCTGATTGCCCTGGCCAGAACTTCCAACACTATGTTGAATAGGAGTGGTGAGAGAGGGCATCCTTGTCTTATGCCAGTTTTCAAACGGGATGCTTCCAGTTTTTGCCCATTCAGTATGATATTGGTTGTGGGTTTGTCATAAATAGCTCTTATTATTTTGAGATATGTTTCAACAACACCTAGTTTATTGAGAGTTTTTAGCATGAAAGGCTGTTGAATGTTTCACGAAGGCCTTTTCTGTATCTATTGAGATAATTATGTGGTTTTTGTTGTTGGTTCTGTTTATGTGATGGATTACGTTTATTGACTTGCATATGTTGAACCAGCCTTGCATCCCAGGAATGAAGCTGACTTGATCATGGTGGATAAGCTTTTTGATGTGCCGCTGGATTTGGTTTGCCAGTATTTTATTGAGGATTTTTGCATCAATGTTCATCAGGGATATTGGTCTAAAATTCTCTTTTTTGGTTGTGTCTCTGCCAGGCTTTGGTATCAGGATGATGTTGACCTCATAAAATGAGCTAGGGAGGATTCCCTCTTTTTCTATTGATTGGAATCGTTTCAGAAGGAATGGTACCATCTCCTCTTTGTACCTCTGGTAGAATTTGGCTGTATATCCATCTGGTCTTGGACTTTTTGGTTGGTAGGCTATTAATTATTGCCTCAATTTCAGAGCCTGTTTTTGGTCTATTCAGAGATTCAACTTCTTCCTGGTTTAGTCTTGGGAGGGTGTATGTGTCCAGGAATTTATCCATTTCTTCTAGATTTTCTAGTTATTTGCGTAGAGGTGTTTATAGTATTTTCTGATGGTAGTTTGTATTTCTATGGGATCAGTGGTGATACCCGCTTTATCATTTTTTATTGCATCTATTTGATTCTTCTCTCTTTTCTTCTTTGTTAGTCTTGCTAGTGGTCTATTAATTTTGTTGAACTTTTCAAAAAACCAGATGCTGGATTCCTTTATTTTTTGAAGGTTTTTTTTTTGTCTCTATCTCCTTCAGTTCTGCTCTGATCTTAGTTATTTCTTGCCTTCTGCTAGCTTTTGAATGTGTTTGCTCTTGCTTCTCTAGTTCTTTTAATTATCCTGTTAGGGTATCAATTTTAGATCTTTCTAGCTTTCTCTTGTGGGCATTCAGTGCTATATATTTCCCTGTACACACTGCTTTAAATGTGTCCCAAAGATTCTGGTATGTTGTGTCTTTGTTCTCATCGGTTTCAAAGAACATCTTTATTTCTGCCTTCATTTCATTATTTACCCAGTAGTCATTCAGGAGCAAGTTGTTCAGTTTCCATTTCGTTGTGTGGTTTTGAATGAGTTCCTTAATCCTGAGTTATAATTTGATTGCACTGTGATCTGAGAGACAGTTTGTTGTGATTTCTGTTATTTTAGACTTGCTGAGGAGTGCTTTACTTCAAATTATGTGGTGAATTTTAGAATAAGTGCAATGTTGTGCTGAGAAGAATGTATATTCTGTTGATTTGGGGTGGAGAGTTCTGTAGATGTTTTTTAGGTCCACTTGGTGCAGAGCTGAGTTCAAGTCCTGGATATCCTTGTTAACCTTCTGTCTCATTGATCTGTCTAGTATTGACAATGTGGTGTTAAAGTCTTCCATTATTATTGTGTGGGAGTCTAAGTCTCTTTGTAGGTCTCTAAGGACTTGCTTTATGAATCTGGGTGCTCCCATACTGGGTGCATATATATATAGGACAGTTAGCTCTTCTTGTTGTATTGATCCCTTTACCATTATGTAGTGGCTTTCTTTGTCTCTTTTGATTTTTGTTGGTTTAAAGTCTGTTTTATCAGAGACTAGGATTGCAACCCCTGCTTTTTTTTGTTTTCCATTTGTTTGGTAGATCTTCCTCCATCCCTTTATTTTGATCCTATCTGCACGAGGTGGGTCTCTTGAATACAGCACACTAATGAGTCTTGACTCTTTATTCAATTTGCTGGCCTGTGTCTTTTAATTGGGGCACTTAGTGCATTTGCATTTAAGGTTAATATTGTTATGTGTGAATTTGATCCTGTCATTATGATGTTAGCTGGTTATTTCGCCCATTAGTTGATGCAGTTTCTTCATAGAATCAATGGTCTTTACCCTTTGGCATGTTTTTGCAGTGGCTGGTACCGGTTGTTCCTTTCCATGTTTAGTGCTTCCTTCAGGAGCTCTTGTAAGGCAGGCCTGATGGTGACAAAATCTCTCAGCATTTGCTTGTCTGTAAAGGATTTCATTTCTCCTTCACTTATGAAGCTTAGTTTGGCTGGATATGAAATTCTGGGTTGAAAATTCTTTTCTTTAAGAATGTTGAATATTGGCCCCTGTCTTCTGGCTTGTAGGGTTTCTACAGAGCGATCTGCTATTCCTCTGATGGGCTTCCCTTTGTGGGTAATCCGACTTTTCTCTCTGGCTGCCCTTAACATTTTTTCTGTCATTTCAACCACAGTGAATCTGACAATTATGTGTCTTGGGGTTGCTCTTCTCAAGGAATACCTCTGTGGTGTTCTGTGTATTTCCTGAATTTGAATGTTGGCCTGCCTTGCTAGGTTGGGGAATTTCTCCTGGATAATATTGTGTAGAGTGTTTTCCAACTTGGACACATCCTCCCCATCACTTTCAGATACACCAATCAAATGTAGATTTGGTCTTTTCACATAGTCCCATATTTCTTGGAGGCTTTGTTAGTTTCTTTTTACTCTTTTTTCTCTAAACTTGTCTTCTCACTTTATTCAATTAATTTGATCTTCAATCACTGATCCCCTTTCTTCCACTTGATTGAATCGACTATTGAAGCTAGTGCACGCGTCACAAAGTTCTCGTGTCATAGTTTTCAGCTCCATCAGGTCATTTAAAGTCTTCTCTACACTGTTTACTCTAGTTAGGCATTCTTCTAACCTTTTTTCAACCTTTTTTTTCAAGCTTCCTTGCTATGAGTTAGAACATGCTCGTTTAGCTTGGAGAAGTTTGTTATTACTGACCTTCTGAAGTCTGCTTCTATCAACTCATCGAAGTCATTCTCTGCCCAGCTCTGTTCCATTGCTGGCGAGGAGCTGCAATCCTTTGGAGAAGAGGCACTCTGGTTTTTAGAATTTTCAGCTTTTCTGCTCTTTTCTATCTTTATCTTTAGATAAAACCATCTTTGTGGTTTTATCTACTTTTGGTCTTTGATGTTGGTGACTTACAGATGGAGTTTTGGTGTAGATGTCCTTTTTGTTGATGTTGATGCTATTCCTTTTTGTTTGTTAGTTTTCCTTCTAACAGTCAGGTCCCTTAGCTGCAGGTCTGTTGGAGTTTGCTGGAGGTCAACTCCAGACCCTGTTTGCCTCGGTATCTCCAGAAGAGGCTGCAGAACAGCAAATATTGCAGAACAGCAAATACTGCTGCCAGATTCTTCCTCTGGAAGCTTTGTCCCAGAGGGGCACCCACCTATATGAGGTGTCTGTCAGCCTCTACTGGGAGGTATCTCCCAGTTAGGCTACATGGGGGTCAGGGACACATTTGAAGAGGCAGTATGTCTATTCTCAGAGCTCAAATGCCGTGCTCAGAGAACCACTGCTCTCTTTGGAGCTGTTAGACACGGATGTTTAAGTCTGCAGAAGTTTCTGCTGCCATTTGTTTAGCTATGACCTGCCCAAAGAGGTGGAGTCTGTAGAGGCAGTAGGCCTTGCTGAGCTGTGGGAAGCAGTTTGAGCTTCCCAGCCACTTTGCTTACCTGTTCAAGCCTCAGCAATGGCAGACACCCCTCCCCCAGCCAGGCTGCAGCCTGGCAGGTCAGTCTCAGACTGCTGCACTAGCAGTGAGCAAGGCTCCATGGGCCTGGGACCTGCCGAGCCAGACATGGGAGAAAATCTCCTGGTCTACCAGTTGCTAAGACTATGGGAAAAGCACAGTATTTGGGTAGGAGTGTCCCATTTTTCCAGGTACAGTCTGTCATGGCTTCCCTTGGTTAGGAAAGGGAAATCCCCCAACCCCTTGCACACTTTCTGGGTGAGGTGATGCCCTGCACTACTTTGGCTCACCCTCCGTGGGCTGCACCCACTGTCCAGCCAGTCTCAATGAGATGAACAAGGTACCTCAGTTGGAAATGCAGAAATCACCCATCTTCTGCATTGATCATACTGGGAGCTGCAGACCAGAGCTGTTCCTATTCAGCCATCTTGGAATGGAAAAACCTCTTTTTCTTTTTTCTAAAAAATGTGATTATTACCTCACAAGAATTATTTTCATAATCAAATAGTTATTCATTGAAAGTAAGTAAAGCAGGTGTTTGATTTTGCTTTACTCAAAAATATTGTGTACTTAACTTCATTAACTAATAAAACATTGCAGTAAAAAGTAGCTCTGTTAATTCTTCAGGCTAATAAATGACACATAAAAGTGCAGGGTAAACTCTTAGAAGATAACATAAGAGAAAACCTAGATGACCTTTGGTATGACAATGAGGTTTTATTTGCAAAACAAAAGGCACAATCTGAGAAATAAATCATTGACAACTTGGACTTTATTATACATAATTTGGAAAAAATTATCTGTTCTACAAACCCCACTGTTAGAGAATGAGAAGACAAGTCACATACTAAAAGAAAATATTTGAAAAAGAAATAAAAGATAAATGATAGTTATCCATAATGTATAAAAGAACTCTTAAAACTCAACAACAAGAAAGTGAGGCTGGGCACAGTGGCTCACACCTTAATCCCACCAGTTTGGGAGGCTGAAGAGGGCAGATCACTTCAGCTCACCAGTTTGAGATCAGCCTGGGCAACGTGGCAAAACCCCATCTCTATAAAGAATACAAAAATTAGCCAGGTGTGGTGGCATACACCTGTAATCCCAGCTACTCTGGCGGCTGAGGTGGGAGAATCACTTGAGCCCAGGAGGCAAAGGTTGCAGTTAGCCGAGATTGCACTATTGCACTCCAGCCTGGGCAAGAGAGCCCAATCTTGTCTCAAACAAAAAGAGAAAGAAGAGAAGAGAAGAGGACCAACCCAGCAAAAAAATAAGCAAAATATCTGAACAGTGTACTCAGATTGCAAACAAGCATATGAAAACTTATTCCATAATATACGTCATCAGAGAAAGATATATTAAGGCAACAATGAGATACTACTACACACCTACGAAATAATCAAAATCTGAAACACTGACAATACCGAATGATGGGAATAATATGGAGAAACAGGAACTTTTCGTTCATTGCTGCAGGCAATGAAAAATGGTACAGTCACTTTTGATGATGGTTTAGCAGTTTCTTACAAGGTACACATAGCTCTGACCAGAAATTTTTCATCTTGGCATTTACCTAAATGAGTTGAAAACATGTCCACAAGAAAACCTGCACATGAATGGTTTATAGCAGTTTTATTCATAATTGCCAAAATTCGTCATTAACAAAATAACCAGAGGTCCTTCAGAAGACGAATAGATAAATAAAAAGTGTTTTTTATGGGATGTTATTCAGTATTAAAAATAAGGGGAGGTTATTCAGTACTAAAAAGAAATGAGCTATCAAACCAAAAAAAGACACAAAAGAATCTTAAATACATATCACGAACTTTTTTAAAAAAAAGCCAATCTGAAAAGGCTATGTATTGTATGATTCCAACTGTATGACATTTAACTCTTATGCTATTGCTAAAAGTTTTCTAAAAATTTCTCTCTGACACTGCCATCATATGACTGATATATTTCTCTACCACTTCAGTATATGAGCATTATCACTAAAATTTTCCTTCCCAACTTATTTACTTTCTATCTTGTCCTTGATTGAAACTGTGCTCTCCAACCTGCTTTGAAGGCCACAGCACAGGTACCTAAGCGAGAGTTAGTAGGATTACAGGAGTGCTTCCAGTGGAGTAAAGAAGGCCACAAGAGTTTTGCCGATTCTCACATGAAGACATATAGTCAAGTTTCCTTTCCTTTGAATATGGGGTGCCCTTGATACTTACTGTGACAAATAAGATATGACATAAATGACATTATGATAATTCCAAGGCCAGTTTTTTAATAAAACCAGCAGTTTCTACTTTCTTCCTCTTCAGGAGATGCAGCCATCATACTGCAATACTACATAGTACGTACTACAGCCATCATATGGTCAGAGTTCATAAGTAATGAGGCATCTCACAGAGAGAGAGAGGCCAGGTAGAAAGCCCTCGAGACCCAGCTATGAGCGTGAAGCCTTCTTGGACCCTCCAGCTCAGCCTATTCTTCCTGCTGAATTCAACCAAGTGGGTGACTTCAGCCAATACCAAGTAGAGAAGAACAGCTATGAGGTGAACTTATTTGAAAAGGAATAAATTATTCTTTGGTCAATAAATTTGGGGATTGTTTTTTAATGAAGCCATATATAAATGAAATCATTTTTGACTTTGGCTGAACATTTGAATCAATTAGATGGTAAAAATTTTAAGTGATCTGGAACCAAGCCAAGAAAATTGACATTTCTAAGGGTGGAGTCTTAGCATCCCTATTTTTAAAGGCTCCCAAAGTGACTGCAACACACAGGCAGTGTTGAGAACTATGTAGTTAGTGTTGCTTGTGCCCAGTTCTGCTTCTAAATAACTTCTCCTGTAACATTTAAAAATTCCCCACATAGTTTAGCCTTATGTCATCTAGCTATGTTGCTTTCAGTTCTTTAGTCTGAAACGTTTTATTCTTCAAGAACACTCAGTCCCAAGCATTCTGAAAATAATATATCTGTTTGATGTTAAGTGTAATTAATGGATCATAACTTCAATGATTTGGTTTTCTATGTGTTTGTTTGCTTGCCTGTTTTGTGTACCTGTATATATCTCAGTAGGAAGAGATTCAATAAATGAATAATCAACTCATTTCTGACATATGACTCATTGAACATATATCTAAATCTTCAGAGATCATTTTTTTTAACAACTTTTTCAGGTGTTTTAAATCTTACATTGCTAATGTGGGAAGTTGTCAGTAAATGATTCAGTGTTTCTATAAGCAGATAATTTCAGTATTTCAAATTTCTTTATATGCCTAAGAGAGACAGGTATCTTTTCCAGATATTAAGTAGAGACATAAATGTGAACTTAGATTCAATTAGCAAGTTCATAAAATAGCTTATATATTTAATAGATACAATTAACTGATATTTTAGCTTCTTATCAAAATAAATCTTCTTTCAAAGATTAACACATTTTTATTGAGGAGTAATTCTATTGGGTTTATAAAAATCTTGAGAGTGAAAATGAATCTTGCCAGTTCTAATTTATAATTCATTACTGAAGTGCTTAAATTCAAATACGTTGGAGATGGACAAAAACAATCATTTGAATCTAGGTTCCACCAATTACTGACTGTGTGAACTTAATGAAACCACTTAGACCCTCTAAGTTCAGTTCCTCATTTATAGTAATAATAGTATCTATACCCCAAGGCTATTTTGAGGCTTAAAATAAGATAATGTTTCACTTGGAGTTCTTATAGGAAAATTAACATTAAGTAAATATTATCAATCTTAATTATGTCTCAGTATCATAATAATGAGCTTGTTGAAACACAGCTAAGAAACACCTCCTACACATCATACCTCTCATCCTTCACTCCATGGAGAAATAAAAGAGGCAGGAGATATTTGAGAAGAAATTCATGAATGGCAATGTAGATTAACTGCCCCCCCCCCTTAAAACAAACATGGATTGCAAAAAATAACATTTGAAAATATGCAAAAAATGAATGAACATTTATTGAATGCCTACTATATGCTATGTACTTTGCTAAGAGTCAACCAAAAAGTTAACAACACACTTCAGGAAGAAAGATTATTGTCAAGTCTTATCAATTATAGACACGATTGTCTCAGAATGTTCTTGGGGTAACCAAAATCTTGCTGAATAGTGTTTAGCTAACAGAGTCATTTTAATTAGGATCACCTGATTTATACTAGCTTGGTATCCAGGAACTTAATTTCATTTCTATTTATGCATAGAATCATGTATAGGATCCAAGACTCCCGAGTTCCAGAGACGTGCGCTTTCCATTACAACTTGCAGCTGTAGAAATAAAAGAGAACAGTAAATGCTACTTGAATTTCATGATTTCAAATATCCAGTAAAGATGAATTCACTTGCTGCACCTGCTTGTTGTTTTATCATTCCATTTCCTATCTCCCATGTGAATTTGCCCACAGACACAACACCTATTTAAAATGATTGGATCTTGAAAAAATGTAAATTGATATTTTATACCCCATAAGGTCTTCTGCAATGGTAATATCTGTGGTATATGCACATTGAAAATTAAATCATTTTTAAGCTAGCATAGGGCCTGTCTAATAAAAATCCTTCTGAAACCCCACTGTGTCTTCTCAGTAGCAGCTTTTCACAGTGAAGCATTTAAGCTTTTAAAAAGCACGGAACAAATGTGATTGATTATCAGTTCACTTGCCAGATTCTGCATTGAAATTAAAGAAAGTAAAAGCTCTTCTATGAAAGTGATATAAACACCTGCAATATTAAACCAATAAAATATGTGTTCAGCTATTTATGAAGTGTCTTGACCCAGATATATAAAGTAGCCTTCTAGTATGTGGGAGCCTTATATAGTAACTGATCAATCCTTTCTAACTGTGGCAAAACAGTAAAAAGCATACCAAATGGACTAAAAGGCCAAAACACTCTGAAATAATTCCATCATTGAAACAAATATGAAGTTAGCCACACTTGTGATAAGCAGGACAAATGAAAAAATGTAGCCTATTAGTATGGATGTAGGAGATATTCTAAGAATTATTAATTCATTAAAAAAGATTCCCAGTGCCTGACACATAACAAAACTAGATTTGATTGAGCATTCACTTGTTTTTCTGCTTATCTAAATATTAGACAATGCCCTGATGATTTTCAAGAAGCTGATACAATCCTTTGCAAATAGCTCTGTTATCTATAAATACCCCATTTCTACTTAGCCTCCATATAATCTATTTTAAATGGCTACAGATAATATTTGAGCATGCTTTGTTGTTTAAGAAGTATAAACACAACCAGTAAATGCTGAATTATCTAATAAATAGTAACTTTGGGATTCAGTTGAGAGAGAAGCCAATCTGAAACTTGGATGGATCTATTCAATAAATCTGTTCTTTTTGGAAGGGAAGATCTTAGCAACAGAGAATACAAGGTAGGCTAGAGTAGCATGCAATCAACATCAAAGGTTATTAGGTTCCAGGTTCCTAGGCTACCAGGAATTTTCCAGAATGATGATAAAGTATTGAAAGCATCTTGTAGCTGTGGGTTACGTAAACCTATATGAATGGGTGACAACGAAAGGGCAAGGCTTCATTAAGTAGGAGAACCATGTTTTAAAAAGGCAACACCTTTGCCCCAGACAAATAGAATGATTGACTATGGGACAAGATGGACAAACTAAAATGTGAGAGAAATCAATAATGGATTACTAAAACATGGGTGTAACTCAGAGAATTGGTTATAAGAAACAAAGATATTTCTTATTTTACAGGAATCACTGAACAATGTTAAATCAGTGATGAAAACAAGAGACAAATAAACCCAATGATTTACTTCATCATGGGGCTGCTTTAGATTTAGGCCTTTGATGTGGTTTATGCAGCCTCACACGTATAGAATACAGAGACAGTGGCAGGCATGAAGGTAAGCTTCTGGCAGGGAAGAATGGCATTTATTCCATGTATAGCAGAATTCTTCACCTTTGGGTGTGTATGTGGGTGTCTGAATGAAAATTTTCTGTTTGTATTACTTCATGCAACCACTATTTATTGATGATTTAAACATCCTCAATTAGGGCAAGATTTTAATGTACGTACATTTAATTTTTGAAATAAAAATTCCAGCAACAATGTGATATTAAAGCCAAGCCACTACCATAATGAGTATAAAACTGAAGATATCAGCAAGATAGAGCTGCAGATATAAATAAAAATCAGTGAGCCTAATATTCTGGGAATATTCCTCAATTATTGTGTAAAGCAAGTCCAACACAAAAGTTCAAAATGCTTTAAGTCATGACTACACAATCATAAAATACAGAGGACATTACCAAGGTGGCCAACTTATTTGACAACCAATTCTGGTAACGATAATAAAATATTTCTATGACGTATAATCACACGATAAATATCGATAATTCTACCCAAACTTTGTAGCAAAGAAATACATTTTTGTCTTCTACCTCAAAACTTTGTATAATAGAAATATAGACACTATGTTAAATACTATGAACTATATTGTTCATATTTTCAGGGCAAGAAATAAATGTATAATTAAAATTGAAGTTGTTTATCTTCAAAAATTCCATATTCATATATGGAATAAATATCCAAGAATAAATACAAAATATTGAGTCTTCTGATTGTCACAGTTTCAGTCATAGTTTCTGGATTTTTCATCGAATGTGCATGTATTCACAGAATTGATACTCCAATAAATTGCGCCCTACTCTCAGTCTTATGATGGATGAGGCAGTGGCAGTGTTGCTCTATACATGAGCACCCCCTGCTGGCCCAACCTGCATACCCATTTCTACTGTTAACAACAATTTATTTGGAATATCCCTTACTATGTCTTAGATAAATGCTATCCTATGCAAATATGTAAATAGTGATATCACCTCAAGAACTTACCTCAAGGTACCCTATGAATATTTGTTTCATTTTAAAAGCAAACAGAATGAACAACTAGATTAATTTATATTAGTTTCCCATTGCTACTGCAAGAAATCACAACACTTTTAGTGGCCTAAAAGAATGCAAATTCATTATTTTACAGTTCAGCAGGTCAGTTGTCTGACATGTGTCATATTGGGATAGAATCAAGGTCTCAGAAGGGTTTTTACTCCTTTCTGGTAGCTCTCAGGGGAACATTTCTCTGCCTTTTTCAGCTTCTAGAGAATGTCCACATTCCTTAGGTCATGGACTATTTCCTCCATGCTTAAAACCAGCAAATTTGCATTTCTCTGTATTTTTCTCTCATACTCACATCACCTTATTATTCTTTCCTCCACATACTACTACCATTTTAAGGACCCTTGTGATTACATTGTTTCTATTCTGATAATCCAGGTTAATGCCTTTTTTTAAAAAAAATCAGGTGACTAGCAACTTAAGCTCATTATGCCATGACCTGAACATATTCACAGGGTCTGGGGATTAAGACCTGGGCATTGCTATGGTGTGGATGTGTGTCTCCCCCTACCCCCGAGCCCTGCATTCATGTTAAAATCCTATCTCCCATGGTGATAGTTTTAGGACATGAAGTCTTTGGGGGGTGATTAGGTCATGGAAAGGGAGCCCACATGAATGGAATAAGTGCACTTATGAAACAGGCCCAAGATAAGCCCCTCATCTAAATACACTCAAAATAAAGACTCAAATAAAATCAGAAATTAAAAGGATGGCACTCCAACTGATATCACAGAAATACAAAAGATTACAAGAAACTATTATGAATAAATATATGCCAACAAATTGGATAACCTAGAAGAAATGGATAAATTTTTTGACATATATAATCTACCAACATTGAATTATGAAGAAACAGAAAATCTGAACAGATCAATAATGAATAAGGAGATTATAATTAGTAATAAAAAGTCTCTCATCAAAGAAATTCTCAGGAGAAGATAACTTCACTTTTGAATTCTACCAAACATTTAAAGAAGAACTAATACTAATTCTTCTCAAACTTTTCCAAAAAATTAGAGAGGAGAGAATATTTCAAAATTCATTTTACAGGCCAGTATTATCCTGACACCAAACTCAGACATGGACACTACAAAAGAAGAAAACTATAGGCCAATATCCCTGGTGAACTTAAGTGCAAAAATCTTCAACAAAATATTTTCCAACCAAATATTATGGAATATTGAAAAGATCATTTACCATGATAAGGTGGGATTCATTCCAAGGATGCAAGAGTGACTCCATATACAAGTCAACTAATCTCATACATCACATTAACATAATAAAGAAGAAACACCATATGATTATTTCAATAGGTGTAGAAACAGCATTTTACAAAATGTCACATCCTTTCATAATTAAAAAAAGTCTTAGCAAATTAATTATAGAAGAGATGCATCTCAATATAATAAGGACTGTATATGACAAATCCACAGCTAACACCATACTCAGTGGAGAAAAACTGAAAGCTTTGTGTCTAAGATTGAGAACAATGGCCAAGCTAGCCACTTCTATTTAACCCAGTACTGGAAGTTCTAGCTATAGCAATTATGCAAGAGGAAGAAAGAAAAGACATCCAAATTGGGAAAAAAAGGTAATATAAAAATCCTAAAGACTCCAGCAAAAAACTGTTAAAACTAATAAATGAATTCAGTAAACTTGCAGAATACAAAATCAATACAAAAAATCAGTAGCATTTCATACACTAATGGTGAGCAATATGAAAAAGCAATCAAGAAAATTTCATTTACTATGGCTAAAAAAAGATACAATAATTAGAAATAAATTTTAAAAAGGAGGTGAAAAATCTCTACACTGAGAACTATAAAACAGTGGTTAAAGAAACTAAACAAGACACAAATAAATGTAAAGATAACCCATATATATGGTTTGGAAGAATTAAACTTGTTAAAATGTCCATACCGCCTAAAGCAATACACAGGTTCAATGCTATCCCTGTCAAAATATTACTGTCATTCTTTGCAGAAATAGAAAAAATAATCCTAAAATTTGTTTAGAACCACAAAAGTCTCTGAATAGCCAAAGTAATGTTGAACAAGGAGAACAAAGCTGAAGGCATTGCATTACCTGACTTCAAAATATACTACAATATAGCAAACAAAAAAGCATAATACTAGCATAAAACAAGACACATAGACCAATGAAACAGAATAGAGAGCCCAGAAAATCCACACCTTAATAGCCATCTGATTTTTTATCAAAGTGCTAAGCACACACAATGGAGACAGGATAGTGTTTTCAACAAATGGCGGTGGGAAACTGGTTGCCTGCATGCGGAAGAGTGAAATTAGGCCCTTATTTCACGAAAAAATACAAAAATTAACTCAAAATGCGTTGAAGACTTAAATGTAAGACTCGAAACTGAAATTACTAGAATAAAACACAGAGGAAAAGCTTCATGAAATTGGTCTTGACAACTTTTTTTTTGGATATAACTTCAAATTACAGGCAACAAAACCAACTATAGTCAAATGGGATTACATCAAACTGAAAAGGTTCTGCACAGCAACAGAAAATATCAGGAGTGAGGAAACACTCTTGAGGTTTGAAAATATTTTCTTGAGGAAGAAAATATTTGCGAGCTATGCATCTGATAATGGGATAATACCTAAAATTTATAAAGAATTCAAACTATTCAATGGCAAGAATACAAATAACCCAACTAAAAAATGGGCAGAGGACTTAAATAGACATTTCCCCAAAGAAAATATACAAATGAACAACAGATATATGAAAAAAAAAAATCCCTAACATCACTAATTATTAGGGAAATGCAAATTATACTGTGATGACATATTACCTCACTTCTGTGAGGATGGCTATTATAACAAAGACAAAAGATTACAGTGATAGTGTGGATGTAAAGTAAAGGAAACCCTTGCACCCTGTTGGTGGAAATGTAAATTAGCATACTCATTACGGAAAACAGTTACGGAGGTTCCTCAAAACTTAAAAATAGAATTACCATGTAACCCAGCAATCCCATTACTCAGTGTATACCCAAAGGAAAGAAAGTCATTATGTCAAAAGGATATCTACCCCCACATGTTGATTGAAGCATTATTCACAATAGCCAAGATACAGAATCAATCTGTGTCCATCAATGAATGACTGAATTAACTAAAAAATATGACATAGACATATCTTGTTTCATTGCACTTTACTTAATTATACTTCACAGATATTAGATTTTTGAGAAGGTTTGTGGTAACCTTGCATCAAGCTAGTGTATTAGTGCTATATTTCCAATAGTATAGTATCACTTCGTGTCTCTCTGTCACACTTCGGTAATTCTCACAATATTTCAAACTTTTTTCACGATTATTATATCTGTTATGGTGATCTTGGATCACTGATGCTTTATGTTACTATAATAATTGTTTGGGGGTGCCACAAACCTCAAACACCCATGTAAGACAGTGAACTTAATTGATAAATATTGTCTGTATTTGATAGCTTCACTGACCAACCATTTCCCCTTCTCTCTTCCTCTCCTTAGGCCTCCTTCTTCCCTGAGATACAACAATATTGACACTAGGCCAATTAATAACCTTACAATGGCCTCTAAGTTTTCAAGTAAGGAGGGTTGCATGTCCCTCACTTTAAATCACAGCCAGAAATGATTAAGTTTAGTGAAGAAGGCATGTCAAAGGCTGAGATAGCCTGAAAGCTAGGCTTATTGTACCAAACAACCAAATTGTGAATGCAAAGTTCCTTAAAAAAACTAAAAGTGTCACTCCAGTGAATACATGAATAATAAGAAAGCGAAACAGTCTTATTATTGATATGATATGGAGAAAGTTTTAATGGTCTGAACAGAAATCAAACCAGCCACAGCATTCCTTCAAGGCAAATCCTAATTCAGAGCATGACCCTAGCTCTCTTGAATTCTTTGAAGGCTGAGAGAGGTAAGGAAGCTGCAGAAGAAAGTTTGAAACTATCAAATGTTTGTTCTTGAGGTTTAAGGAAAGAAAGCTCAAGGTAAAACAGCAAATTATCCAGAAGATCTAGCTGAAATAATTGATGAAGATAGTTACACTAAACAATACATTTTCAATGTAGATGAAACAGGCTTCTATTGGAAGAAGATACTATCTAGGACTTTCAAAGCTAGTGAAAAGCCAATGCCTGGCTTTAAAGCTTCAAAGAACAAGCTGAGTCTCTTGCTAGGAGCTAATGCAGCTGTTGAATTATTTCTTATTTTAAAAAATTGCCACAAGTCACTCCAGTCTTCAGCAACCGCCACACTAATCGTGAGCAGCCATCAACATCAACGCAAAATTCTCTACCAGAAAAAAATTATAACCTACTGAAGGCTCAGAGAATCATTACCATTATTTAGCAATGAAGTATTTTTAATTAAGGTTTACACATTGTTTTTTAAACATAATTCTATTGCACACTTGATAGACTATTGTATACAGTAAGCAAAACTTTTATATATCCTGGGAAGTCAAAAAATTTGTGTGACTCACTTTATTGTGATATTCACTTTATTGCAGAGTTCTGGAGCTGGACCCACAATATCTTCAAGGTATGCCTGTATGGATACACAACGAAACACTATTCGGCCATGAAAAAGAAGAATAATCTGTCATTCATGACAACATGGAGGACATTATGCTAAGTGAAATAAGCCAGAGAGAAAGACAAATACTACATAATCTCATGCATGCAGAATCTAAAACAGTTGATCTCATAAAAGTAGAGAATAAAATGGTGGTTACCAGAGGTTGGGGTGGCTGTGAAGAGGACTGGGGAGATATTGGTCAAAATATCTAAAATTATAGTTATATAGGAGTTATAAGTTCAAGAAATCTGTTTTTCAGCGTAGTCACTATACTTCATAATGATGTATTACATTCTTAAACAATGCTAAGAATGAATGTTAAATGTTCTCACCACAAAAATAACTGTGAAGAAATGCATATTTTAATTAGCTACACTTAACCATTCCAAAATGTGTAGGTACTTCAAAACATCACGTTACATATGATAAATAAATTCAATTTTATGTCTCTATTTAAAATAAATAATTTTAGAAAATTAAGTTTTAAAATTGATATATAATACTTGTATATATTTATGGGATACAAAGTGATGTTTCAATACATGTAGTGCATATAGTGTGTCGTGATCAAGACAAAAGTAATTACCCCTGGTTATAGTACTCAAAAACAACTGATCATCATCTTTAACTCTGACAATCTCTAGGTGTGGGAGAACAAAAGCTGTTTTCATCTTTAACAGTGCATGGGATCAAAGTCTGTATTATCAAGAACATACGTTCGTTCAAATGTTTTTCCAAAAAGGATCATGTATTTTTAACATTTTAATTCCCCAATTGGTTGGTAGCCATATACCAACAAATCTCATTAAGCTTTCATGGCTGTTAGCTTTTCTTCTTTTCTAAACCATTAAATTTAAAAAAAAAACTGGAAAAGATTTTATAGATCAAAGCCAATTAATTGGTACCCTGGTATGCACAAAGTTAAGGACCGAGTTGTTTTATTTGAATAGCCACACTGAGAAAACTCAATATTAATTCACTCTGTCCCCAAACATGCATATTTTAAATGCGAATCCTTTTAGAAAACAAGGGGAACATAAGATAGTGCTTGATTATTTTTCCTAAATGCTTTTTCTTTCCTTCTTATTAATTTGAAAGAAGGATACATTAGGTAACCTTTTTTATACCTTTAAGAAGATTTAATTTAGTGTTTCTACCAGGCACTGTGAAAAAAAAAAAATTGCTTTAAAAGACAAACAATAGCAAGAAATACATTGAATCATTATTCTAATAGGGTGCAAATACATTTGAATAAGTGATTAAATAGACATTTCAAACAAATTAATAAAAACATTGATGCTAACTTTAGTGAGATAACACTGATGAAAGAGTCTCTTAGGTAATGGGAGGGGAACAGGGTACTTTTCCAGAGGAAGGAACATGGCTCTAAGTCTCCAAGAATGAGTGAGTATTATGAGGTAAAGGTCTAGCAGGGAGGTCAGCAAGCGCTAAAAGTGGGGAGAGTGGAATATTCTGTTGTTATCAAGGGAGGAAGAGTAAAAACTTTGATGTGGACTAAATAGATATGGTGAGTAGTGTGGAGTAGGAATGAGGCAAGATTTAAATTAAACGGCATGTCAAGAACTTCTGGTTTCTAGTCCAACATGTAAGGAACTTTGAAGCCATCACTGCATCCTAACCACAAGTAAAAATCTGATCAAACTGAAAACTAAACTGCTCTTCTTAGATTCACTAGAGACCTGAGGTCACAGAACAAACTGCTGTGGAGTTTGTAGAGAGGCAGCTACAGAGAATTCAACTTAACAGAGCAGAAATGTACTCCTGCTGGAGCCCGTACCAGGGTAGGAAAGCTTGAATTGTCATTGATGCTGGAGGCTTAGTGTGGGCAAGTCTAAGACGAAAAATAAAAATAAAAAATAAAAAAAAAAACTCCAGAGGACCCAGTCTTAGTGAGGTTTTTGCATTTTTTTGAGTTTTATCTTTAGCTCTACAAAGTTCTCAAGATGAAGATTCGAGAAAAATTTCTTTGGGCTTCTCGTAGGGGGAGGAAAAGTAACAATTTTAAAATACACCACAGCATTCCATTATTCTTAACAAGACCTTATCTTGAGAAAAACTATTTTGCCAGAGCCTAACCTACTGGGGTTTTAGCAGAGCCTAACCTTTCTGGGGGAAAGGAGGTACCTAACTCCATCCTCCACTAACCATCCTATACCATGTAAAGAGCAGAAAGAAAAAAATTGAGATGCATTTGTGAAATTCACAGCACAGGAGCAGAGGCTCACTAAAAGAGTAAAATCTAAATATGGGGCTATGGAAAGCTTCCTCTCCCTCTACACCTTACCATGATGTTATAAAGCTCTATTTTCCACATTTTCCTTTACCAGTGCATCACATCTGCTGTTCAACAACAACAATAAAAACCATTATAAGGCATACTTGAGAAACAGAGCAATGGGGTGGCATAAATGTTGAAGTTATCAGATTCAGTTATGACAGAAATGTTGACATTATTAGACCATGAATATAAACCATATTTGGTTAATATGCTAAGAGCTGTAATGAAAAAAAATACACAACATTCAAGAACAGATGAACAATGAAAGCAGAGAAATTGAAATTATAAGAATACATAGAAAATAAATGCTTACCATAAAAAACTGAAACAAATATAAAGAATGGCTTTGAGGGGATCATTAGTAGACTGGACAAGCCTACGGAAAGAATTTCTGAGCTTAAGGGTATGTCAATAGAAACGTCCCAAACCGAAAAACAAGGAGAAAAAAAACACCAGAAAAATGCAACAGAATATCCAAGAACTGTGGGACAACTACAAAAGCTGTAATATCTACATAATTAAAATAAAAGGAGAACAAAGAGAGAAAGAAATAAAAGAAATAGAAGTAATAATGACTTAGAATTTCCCTAAATGAATATCAAACACCAATCCACACATACAGGAAGCTCAGAGAACACCAAGTAGTATCAATATAAAAAACTATACCCAGGAGTATCATATCTAAACTGCAGAAAATCAAAGATAAAGATCAAATGTTGAGTTAATCCAGTGAGAAAAAATACCTCTCTTATAAAGTAGAAAATATAAGAATGAATCCAACTTCTCAAAAAAAAATATATAAGCAAGAAGAGAGTAGAGTGAAATATTAAAAGTATTGACAAAAGAAAACAAAGCAAAACATACACACACACAAACCACATTACCTTGAATTCTTTCGCCTGTAAAATTACAGTGCAAAAGTGAAGGAAAAATAAAGACTTTCTCAGACTGGTGAAAATTGCACGGTTTGTTGCTAATAGACCTACCTTGCAAGAAATGTTGGAAGTTCTTTACAGAGAAAAAAAGTAATGTAGGCCAGAGACTTGGAGCTGCATGAAGAAATAAAGAATATTAGAGAAGGAATAAATGAAAGTAAGATTGTAAGTTTTAGTTTTCTTATTCCTATCTGATGCAATAGATAATGGTTTGTTCAAAATAAAAATAACAATAATGTAACTGATGATTATAGCTTTTGCATAAAGTGAAATGAATGGTAACAGTGCTACATGTGATTAGAGGGAGAAATTAGAAGTACGTTGTTATTATAAGGTACTTGCACTACTTCTGAAATTGCATTTCAAAGCAACCACTAAAAAAAAAATAAAAATAAGTATAGTTGATACAGTAAGAAGAGAGAAAATTGAATCATATAAAACGCTTAATTGAACTTACAAAAAGCAGAAAAAGAGGAAGACAAAATAGGAACAAAGAGCAAGGGCATCAAATAGAAAACAGTGACAAACATGATAGATATTAATGTGACTATATCAGTGAGTACTTTAAATATTAATTGTCTAATAATACTAATTTAAAAGACAGCCATTGTCAGGGTGAATTAAAAAACAAGACTCAACTATGTGTTGTTTATAAGAAATCAACTTTAGGAACGAGTCCGCCATTTCGGTGACTGCAGAGGGCTAGGTGACCCTGGCCGCTGCCATGATGGGCCGCGAGTTTGGGAACTGGTCGCAGATGCGACATGTGATCTCCTACAGCTTGTCACCTTTTGAGCAGCATGCCTTCCCGCACTACTTCCGTAAAGGAATCCCCAACTTGCTGCGCCGCACTCAGGAGTCTTTCCTTCATGTAATGCCGCCGTTTGTAGTGCTTTATCTTATCTATATATGGGGGACTCAAGAGTTCGAGAGATCCAAGGGGAAGAATACAGCTGTCCATGAAAATGACAAATGAGCTACACATCCGGATAATGATTCCCCGTCCCTGGAAGAACTTTCTCTGGAAGAGGAGTCTGCATTGTAGTGTCTTAACGACACAATAAACTTCCTATGGTCTGCAAAAGAAAAAGAAAAAGAAAAAAAAAAGGAAATCAACTTTAAATATGAAGACACATCTAGATTGAAAGTGAAGGTGTGTCCGGAATTGGTGGGTTCTTGGTCTCACTGACTTCAAGAATGAAGCTGTGGACCCTCGCGGTGAGTGTTACAGCTCTTAAGGCAGCGCGTCTGGAGTTGTTCATTCCTCCTGGTGGGCTCGTGGTCTTGCTGGGTTCAGGAGTGAAGCTGCAGATCTTCGTGGTGAGTGTTACAGCTCATAAAAGCAGCGTGGACCCAAAGAGTGAGCAGTAGCAAGATTTATTGCAAAGAGTGAAAGAACAAAGCTTCCACAGTGTGGAAGGGGACCCGAGTGGGTTGCCACTGCTGGCTTGGGCAGGCTGTTTTTATTCTCTTATCTGGCCCCACCCACATCCTGCTGATTGGTAGAGCCAAGTGGCCTGTTTTGACAGGGCACCGATTGGTGTGTTTACAATCCCTGAGCTAGATACAAAGGCTCTCCATGTCCCCATCAGATTAGTTAGATACAGAGTTTCGACACACAGGTTCTCTAAGGTCCCACCAGAGCAGCTAGATACAGAGTATCGATTGGTGCGCTCACAAACCTTGAGCTAAACATAGGGTGCTGATTGGTGTGTTTACAAACCTTGAGCTAGATACAGAGTGCCGATTGGTGTGTTTACAATCCTTGAGCTAGACATAAAGGTTCTCCAAGGCCCCACCAGAGCAGCTAGCTACGGAATGTCGATTGGTGCACTCACAGACCTTGAGCTAAACACAGGGTGCTGATTGGTGTGTTTACAAACCTTGAGCTAGATACAGAGTGCCGATTGGTGTGTTTACAATCCCTGAGCTAGATATAAAGACTCTCCACATCCTCACCAGACTCAGGAGCCCAGCTGGCTTCACCTAGTGGATCCCACACCAGGGCTGCCGGTGGAGCTGCCTGCCAGTCCCACACCGTGCGCTCGCACTCCTCAGCCCTTGGGTGGTCAATGGGACTGGGCGCCATGGAGCAGGGGGCGGTGCTCGTCGGGGAGGCTCAGGCTGCACAGGAACCCACGGAGGCAGGGGAAGGCTCAGGCATGGCAGGCTGCAGTCCCAAGGCCTGCCCTGTGGGAAGGCAGCTAAGGCCCGGTGAGAAACTGAGGGCAGCGCCGGTGGGCTGGCACTGCTGGGGGACCCAGTATACCCTCCACAGCCACTGGCCCGGGTGCTAAGTCCCTCATTGCCTGGGGCCGGCTGGGCCGGCCGGCTGCTCCAAGGGTGGGGCCTGCCAAACTCACTGCCACCCAGAACTCCAGCTGGCCAGCAAGTGCTGCACACAACCCCGGTTCCCGCTCGTGCCTCTCCCTCCACACCTCCCTGCAAGCGAAGGGAGTGGGTTCCGGCCTTGGCCAGCCCAGAAAGGGACTCCCACAGTGCAGCGGTGGGCTGAAGGGCTCCTCAAGTGCCACCAAAATGGTAGCCCAGGCAGAGGAGGCGCCGAGAGTGAGTGAGGGCTGTGAGGACTGCCAGCATGGTGTCACCTCTCAAAGGGATGGTGAAAAGATGCCATACTAACACAGATAAAAAATCAAGTATCGGTAGCCACTATAATAATGTCGCACAAAACACACTTCAGGGCTAGGATAATTATCAGGGATAAAAAGAGGCATTACAAAATGATAAAAGATTGACTCTCCAAGAAGATAGCAATTCTTAAGGTATATGCATCTCACAGAATGCCAAAATACACGAAGCAAAAGCTGATAGGACTGCAAGGAGAAATAAATGAATCAATTACTACAGTTGGAGACATCATCACTTCTCTATCAAAAATGGATAGATCCAGCAGGCAGAAAATTAGTAAGGACATACTTTAACTCAACACCACCATCAGTTAACTGGATATAATGAATAGCTACAGAATAATTCATTCAACAATGCAGAATACACATTCTTCTCAAGCTTACATGAAATTGCCACCAAAATAGATCACATTTTCGGGCATAAAAGACAACTTAACAAATTTAAAATAATAAAAATCATGCAATGTCTGCTCTCAGATTATGATTCAATCAAACTAGAAACCAACAACAGAAAGACAGCTGGAAAAAACCTCTCAAAATACTTGATTAGAATACATACTCCTTAATTATACATGATTGAAGAAGAAATTTCAACAGAAATTTAAGGTATTTTGAATTAAATACAACTAACAAAATGTATGAGATTCAGTGAGAGCAGTGGTTAGAAGAAAACTGTAGCATGTAACAGAAAATAAATTAAAAAAAATCAATTATCTACATGTTCACCTTAGGAACCTACAAAATAAAATAAGAAGTTAAATTCAAATAAAGCAAAAGAAAAAAATCAGAGCCAAAATCAATTAAAGCAAAAATAGAAAATCAATAAAGAAAATCTACAAAATAAAAATAGTTTGGTTTTTTTTGAAAAAAATCTATACAATTGATAAGCCTCTAGAAAGGCTAACTTTTAAAAAAGAGAGAAAACACAAATTATTAATAACAAAAGTGAAAATGGTGCCACTACTGCAGATCTGATGGACATTAGATAAGTAATAAAGGAATACTACAAACAACTTCATGCCCCACAATTTAATAACACAGATTAAATGGACTAATTTCTGGAAATAAACAATCTGCTAAAACCTAAGATGAAACAGACAATCTGAATAGGCCTATATCTATTAAAGAAATTAAGTCAACACTTAACAACATTCCAAAAAGAAATCACCAGATCTAGATGATTTCACTGGTGAATTCTACCAAACACTTAAATGAGAAATTATAAAATGTTTTCCAGAAGATAGAATCAGAAGGAAAACTTCTTAATTCATTCTGTTGCTGTGTAACCAACACCATCCTAACACCAAAACCAGACAAATATATTACCAAAAAAATCTAAAAACCAACATCTCTTATAAACATAGATGGCAAAATCCCCATCAAAATATTAACAAATTAATCAAAAAAGTATCAAAATAATTATACATTATGACCAAATGAGATGTATTTCAAGTATGCATGGCTGGTTCAACATTCAAAATTCAATTTATATAATCCAACACATTAACAGGCTAAAGAAAAAAAACTACATGATCACATCAGTAGATGCAGAAATAACATTTGAGAAAACGTAACACTTATTCATGATAAAAACTCTCAGCAAACTAAGAATAGAGGGGAACTCCCACAACTGGATAAATAACATGTACAAATAATCTATAGCTAACACTATACATAATGGTGAGAAACTTGAAGCTTACCTGTAATATCAATGTTTAGTCCATTTTCTGTTATTTTGAATAGAATACCTGAAATTGTGTAATTTATAAGAAAAGGAATTCCTTTCTTACAGTTCTGGAAGCTGAGAAGTACATCAAGGGACTACATCAGGTGAAAGTCTTCTTTCTGGTAGGACCTTCCTACAGAATCTCCAGGTGGTAGAGAGTATCACATGGTGAGAGGGCTTAGCATACTAATGTGCTAGCTCAGCTCTCTCTTCCTCTTCTTATAAAGTCACTAGTTCCCCTCCCATTACAAGCCATTAATCCAGTAATCTATCTATTAATTCATGAATGTATTAATTCATTCATAGGTGCAGAACCCTCATGATTCAATTTCCTATTAAGGGCCCCACTTCTCAACACTGCCATACTGTGGACCAAATTTCAACATGAGTTTTGGAGGGGACATTCAAACCACAGCAATCTAGAACAATGAAAGGATAACCCCTCCCACCATTCTGTTTCACATCATACTACAAATCCTTCCTAATGCAATAAAGTACATAGATTGGAAAGGAAAATATAAAACTGTCTTTGTTCACAGATAATATGATCAACTATATGGAAAATCTGAAAGAATCCACAAACTCCTGGAACTAATAAGCAGTTACAGCAAGGTTATAGTGTGTTTGGAATTGGTGGGTTCTTGGTCTTGCTGACTTCAAGAATGAAGCCGCGGACCCTCGCAGTGAGTGTTACAGTTCTTAAAGATGGTGTTTCCCAATCTGTTCCTTCAGCTGTTCAGATGTGTCCGGAGTTTCTTCCTTCTGGTGGGTTCGTGGTCTTGCTGACTTCAGAAGTGAAGCTGCAGACCTTCGTGGTGAGTGTTACAGCTCTTATAGGTGGTGCGTCTGGAGTTGTTGGTACCTTCCAGTGGGCTCGTGGTCTCACCGGCCTCAGGAGTGAAGCTGCAGACCTTTGTGGTGAGTGTTAATGGCTCATAAAGGCTGCGCAGACCCAAAGAGTGAGTAGCAGCAAGACTTATTGTGAGAGCGAAAGAACAAAGCTTCCACAGTGTGGAAGGGCACCCGAGCGGGTTGCCACTGCTGGTTCAGAAGGCCTGCTTTTATTCCTTTATCTGGCCCCACCCACATCCTGCTGATTGGTCCATTTTGACAGAGCGCTGATTGGTGCATTTACAAACCTTTAGCTAGACACAAAAGTTCTCCAAGTCCCCTACCTGATTAGCAAGACACAGAGTGCTGATTGGTGGATTTACAATCCTCTAGCTAGACATAAAAGTTCTCCAAGTCCCCACCAGATTAGCTAGATACAGAGTGCTGACTGGTGCATCCGCAAACCCTGAGCTAGACACAGAGTGCTGATTGGTGCATTTACAATTCTCCAGCTAAACATAAAAGTTCTCCAAGACCCCACCTGACTCAGGAGCACAGCTGGCTTTGCCTAGTGGATCCTGCACCAGGGCAGCGGGTGGAGCTGCCCACCAGTCTCACGCTGTGTGCCTGCACTCCTCGGCCCTTGGGTGGTCGATGGGGCCGGGTGCTGCGGAGGAGGGGGTGGCACCTGTCAGGGAGGCTCGGCCACATGGAAGTCCACCAGTGGGGGGTGGGGCTTAGGCGTGTCAGGCTGCAGGTACCAAGCCCTGCCCTGCAGGGAGGCAGCTGAGGCCCTGTGAGAATTCAAGAATGGCATGGGCAGGCCAGCAGTGCTGGGGGACCTGGTGTACCCTCCGCAGCTGCTGGCCCGGGTGCTAAGCCCCTCACTGTCCCAGGCTGGTGATGCCAGCTGGCTGCTCTGAGTGCGGGGCCGCGGAACCTGCACCCACCTGGAATTCACACTGGCCCGTGAGTGCCACGTGCAGCCCCAGTTCCCGCCTGCATCTCTCTCTACACCCCTCCCCGCAAGCAGAGGGAGCTGGCTCCGGCCTCAGCCAGCCCAGAGAGGGGCTCCCACAGTGCAGCGGTGGGCTAAAGGGCTCCTCAAGCGTGGCCAGAGTGGATGCCGAGGCCGAGGAGGCACCAAGAGAGAGCAAGGGTTGCTAGCACATTGTCACTTCTCAATAGGATGTAAAGTTAATATACAGAAGTCAACTGCTTTTCTACAGACACACACAATAAATAAGTCGAATTCGAAACAAAAAGCCATAAAATAAATAAATGATATAAACTTATCATTTTCATTTGCACCTCCAAAAATGAAATAGATATAAATTTAACAATATATATATATAATATGTATATTAGGAGAATTATAAAATTCTGATGAAAGTTACAAGGAAGAACCAAATAAGGACCTGGGGAGATATTCCAGGTCCATCAATAGGAAGACTCAATAATGTCAAGATGTCAGTTTTTCCTGAGTTGATCGATAGATTCAATACATTCCTAATCAAAATTCCAGTAAGTCTTTTTGTGAATATTGACAACCTAATTAGAAAATTCATATGGAGAGGCCAAAGACCCCAGAATAGTTAATTCAATATAGAAATAGAAAAAAAATCAGAAGACTGACACTATCTGACTTCGAGCCTTTCTATAGAGCTACTGCATCAAAATAGTGTGATATTTCCAGAAGAATAGGTAAATAAATCAATTAAACAGAATAGTAAGCCCAGAAGCTGACTCAGACAAATATAGTTAATTGATCTTTGACAAAGAAGCAAAAGTAATGCAATGGAGAAAAGACAGTCTTTTCAACAAATGGCACTGGAATAATTGAACATTCAGGTTAAACAAAAAGGATTAATACACTGTTTACAAAAATTAACTGAAAATAAATTATAGACATAAATAGGAAATGCAAAACTATGACATTCCTAGGAGACAATATTTTTAAATATCTGAATCCCTTTGGTTTTCCTGATGATATATAGAGATAATACCGAAGCCATGTTTTTTGAAATAAATAATTAATAAGCTGAACTTTATTAAAATTTAAAACTCTGCTCTTCAAAAGACATTGTGAAGAGAATGAGAATATATGCCAAAGACTGGAAAAAATATTTGAAAAACACATATCTGATAAACAACTGTTACCTAAAATATATTTTAAAAACTCACTTAAAACTCAACAATAACAATAATACTTGATTAAAAATGGCCAGAAGATCTCAACAGGCACCTCATCAGGAATATAAACAGATGGCGAATAAACATATGAAAACAAGCTCCACATCATGTCCTTAGGGTATTGAAAATTAAAGCAACAATGAAATACCACTAAACACTTATTTAAATAGTTGAAATTAAAGCACTGAAAAAAGCTGGTGATGATATGGGGCAACAAGAATTCTCATTCATTGCTTGTGGGAATAAAAAATGTTACAGCATCTTTGGAAGCCAACTTGTCAGTTTCTTACAAAACTAAATATACTCTGGCCGTACTATTCAGCCATGACACTCCGTGGAATTTATTCAAATGAGTCAAAAATTTATATCCACACAAAAATCTGCGCATAGACATATATGTAGCTTTATTCCTAATTGTCAATATAGTAAGAATTTCATTCAGTAGGTGAATTGATAAATAAACTGTTGAACATAAATACTTTAGAATATTATTAAGTACTGAAAAGAAATGACTTATTAAGCCATAAAAAGACATGGAGGAAATTCAATGCACATTGCTGAATTAAGAAAGCCAATGGGAGAAGGCTACATACTACATTAGTTCAAAATATGACATGCTAGAAAAGGCACAACGATGGAGACATAAAAAAGATCAGTGTTTTCAAAGGATAAGGGAACACCCATAAAATCCACAACATCGAGAATGAACCTAATATCAAAACTATGAACTTTGGCTGTGTAAGTTCAGTAATTGTGACTAATTTACCACTCTAGTGCAGGATATTGATAGGGAGGAGGTTGTAAACGTGTGAGGATGCTAAGTATATGGTAATTCTCTATACTTTCCACTCAATTGGTCTGCAATCCTAAAAGTCCTCTACAGAATAAAATCTATTTACATTTTTTATGTCAAAGTACATGTTTAGTGTTCATTTGGCAAGCAATTGGAAATCATTACTACCTTTTGTATATAAAAAATGAATTCCTTTAAATCTGTTGCAAGAAAGAAAATAACTCACCTACCAATCTCATTAAGCCTTTCTTATTGTGACATTGTAACATTGTGGTATTATGATTCAAATACTTCTTTAATGAGAAGAAAAGATCAGTGTCTTAGTAGACACTTGATTTATCTGAATTTTTAGGCCCATTAATCTTGCTATATTTCTTGGCAGATTATGAACTACTCTATAGCCACTGTGTTAGATTACTAGATTAATTGATGAGACTATTGTCAAAATAAGTGAGGCCATTGAGCATTAGAATAAAGACTCCAAAAATATTTTCCTTTGTTTAGTTTTATTTTTTAACAAAATTAAAGTCGGGGTTTTTCCTTGTCACCAGTTGTACCTTCTTCACTTCAGTTCTTGCTAAAAGAAAAAGATCTAAGTAGTAACCTCATAATTCTCCAGCTGAATTGAATCTTAGCTTTCAATGGAAATAATTATTTAAAACATCAAATAATTCAAAACATTATCTTTGTCATATCTCCAAATAAACATTCTATTGATTCATTTAATCCTTAAATGAATCCTTAAATATTTTTAGTACCATGTCTAAGTACAGTACATTTCAAGTCCTTCAGAAATTCTGAAATAAATATGACATATAACCAAGGTGTTTAATATATCGTGAGCACTGACTAATCAAAACAGATACTCAACTATCAAAGAAAATTTTGGCTGGTATTCTGCATAGTTCTTTGCATTTGGAGTTCACAGTGTAATGGGAAAAGAGAGAGGAATAAATGACTATAAGTAAGAAAAAAACATGTAATGTCCAAATTATCGCATATGCAAAAATAAGCAAATAGCAGAGAAGGCAGTTAGAAAATTTTCAGAGAAAATTTAGGATTTGAGCTAAAAGTTGAAAATCAAAGAAAGAACAAAAAAAAATCCTTATAAAATTGAAAAATAACCTCTCCAAAACCAAAATGGAAATAAAATATAGACATAGTCATTAATAAAGTTATAGTACACATGTGCAATCCAAATATTAAATGTTTGTGGTGTCTATATATTAAGGATAGAAATAAACTTAATATGTAGCCCAAAAATTACTGTTCATTTTGGTGTGTATAAACAAAACACTGAAGAAATGTACCAGCCCACTAGAAATATGCATAATTGAAATTGAAACTTGCTATAACTGAAATAATAACTCTTCACCAATTAAGACTTACATTTTAAAACAGTAGTTAAAACAGTATCTACAGATATTCATCTGTAGATTTAGGGATAGAAGATAATTTATACATTACAGAGAGTATATTTCTATAATGAATATATTGCTCAGGATTGGTTAGCTTATGCTGCCATATTTAACACAATTAAGTTTTCTTTTTCACTCACTCAAAATCTGCTCACACCTAGGTGAATCATTAGGACAGTTCAATGGTTGATTTGATATCTATCTCTAAGTCCCATCATTTTCTTTTTTTTTTTTTTTCAGGCTTAATTCACTTTATTTTTCTTGTATAAAAACCCTGTGTTGTAGCCACAGCGGGAGCCTGGGTCTGCTGCACGGAAACTCTGGTGTGGGTCTTGACGAGGTGGTCAGTGAATTCCTGATAGGGAGACTTGGTAAATACAGTCTCCTTCCAGAGGTCGGGGGTCAGGTAGCTGTAGGTCTTAGAGATGGCATCAAAGGTGGCCTTGGCGAAGTTGCCCAGGGTGGCAGTGCAGCCCCGCGCTGAGGTGTAGCAGTCATCAGTACCAGCCATCATGAGCAGCTTCTTGGGCACAGATGCGGAGAAGATGCCAGTGCCCCTGTGTGCAGGGATGAGGGGCACCAGCACAGAGCCACAGAGGCCTGTCACCTTGCAAGGGACCGTGTGGGTCTTGCCGATCGTGTTACCCCAGTAGCCTCTGCGCACGAGGACAATGGAGAGCTTGGACAGGATGATGGTCCCACGGATGGCGGTGGCCACCTCCTTGGAGCACTTAACACCCAGACCTACGTGGCCATTGTAGCCCCCAATATCAACAAACGCCTTGAACCTGGTGCACTGGCCAGCACGGGTCTGCTTCTGCACTGGCGTTATCTGCAAAACTTCGTCCTTGAGAGAGGCCCCCAGGAAAAAGTCAATGATCTCAGATTCCTCAGTGGGCAGGGAGAAGAAAGAAATCTCCTCCAGGGACTTGATCTTCATGTCATTGACCAAGCGGCCCAGCTTGGTGACAGGCATCCACTCCCTATCCTCGCCTTACCTCGGTGAGCTCCTCAGCCTCTGCCCGGCCCCGTCCATGGCCACGAACCCAGCCCCAGATGCCACTACTGAAACCTCCGCGGAAGCCACCGCAGTTCCCCATCCCAGGGCCACCAGAGCCTACGCGCCCCCCCCCGCCCTCCGCACCAGCGTCATCTGTCACATCATTTTCAACAAGTGGGCTACAGAATATGGTGACAGGGAAGTGTCCTGGAGAGCCCAATTTTATTCCCTTGATTCTGAAGATACACACTCAAGTTGTTCTCACAATTCATTGGCCAGAACGCATATCTTGATTGCCCAGTGACTTCCAGAATGCTAAGAAGTATGCCCAGCAAGGAGAGGGGAAATAGATACTGGTTTTCACAAGTAATGTCTCCTAAAAAAACACTTTCATTACATCTACTTTGACAAGTAAACATGGAGAGTAAACATACCTGTAATCAAATATAAGGAAGATTGAAGAGTTCATGACTTTACTGTTTGGTTTTTTTTTAAAGAAGATAGGATGTGTTCAAATTGTTTGTGTAGTCTATGATTTCTTTCAGCAGCGTTTTATAGTTTTCTTCGTAGAGATCTTTCACCCCCTTGGTTAGGTATATACCAAATCATTTTGTTTCATTTTTTGCAACTGTTGTAAAAGGGGTTGGGTTTTTGATTTGATTCTCATCTTGGTTGTTGTTGGTTGTTGGTTAATATCAATAGCAGTGCTGTTGATTTGTGTACACTGTTTTGTATCCTGTAACTTTACGGAATTCCTTTATCAAATGTAGGAGCATTTTGGAGGAGTCTTTAGGGTTTTTTAGGGATACCATCATATCACTGGTGACTAGCAACAGTTTGACTTCCTCTTTACTGATCTGGATGCCCTTTATTTCTTTCTTCTGTCTGATTGCTCTGGCTAGCACTTCTGGTACTATGTTAAATAGAAGTGGTGAAAGTGGGCATCCTTGTCTTGTACCAGTTTTCAGGGGGAATGCTTTCAATTCTTCCCTGTTCAGTATAATGTTAGCTGTAGGTTTGCCATAGATGGCTTTTATTACCTTGATGTATGTCTCTTGTATGCTGATTTTGTTGAGGGTTTTAGTCATCAAGAGATGCTGGATTTTGTCAAATGCTTTTTCTACATCATTGAGATGATCATATGATTTTTGTTTTTAATTCTGTTTGTGTGATATACTACATTTATTGACTTGCAGATGTTAAACCATCCCTGCGTTCCTGGTATGAAACCCACTTGATCATGGTGAATTTTCTTTTTGAATTCAGTTAGCTAGTTTTTTTTTAAGTGTTTTTGAATCGACGTTCATCTATAATATTGTCCTGTAGCTTTCTTTTAATGTTATGTCCTTTCTTGATTTTGGTATTAGGGTGATACTGGCTTCCTAGAATGATTTAGGGAGGATTCCCTCTTTCGCTATCTTTTGAAATAATTTCAGTAAGACTGGTGGTCAATTCTTTGAATGCCTGATAGAATTCAGCTATGAATTGATCTGGTCCTAGACTTTTTTATTGGCAATTTTTCTATTACTGTTTCAGTCTTGCTACTTGTTATTGGTCTGTGCAGAGTTTCTTTTTCTTCTTGATTTAATCTAGGTGGATTGCATATTTCCAGGAATTTATCCATCTCCTCTAGATTTTCTAGTTCATATGCATAAAAGTGTTCATAGTAGCCTTGAGAAATCTTTTGTATTTCTGTGGTATCAGTTGTAAATCTCTTATTTCATTTCTAATTGAGCTTATTTGGATCTTCTCACTTCTTTTTTTGGTTAAACTCACTAATGGTCTATCAATTTTTTTTTTTCAAAGAACAGGCTTTTTGTTTTATCTTTTGTATTTTTTTGTTCCGATTTCATTTAGTTCAGCTCTCATCTTTATTATTTCTTTTATTCTGCTAGGCATGAGTTTGGTTTGTTATTGCTTCTCTAGTACCTTGAGGTGTGACCTTAGATTGTCTATTTCTGCCCTTTCAGACTTTTTGATGTAGGCGTTGAATGCTATGAACTTTCCTCTTAGCACCACTTTTGCTATGTCTCATAGGTTTTGATATGTTTTGTCACAAATGTTGTTCAGTTTAAAGAATTTTTAAATTCATGATCATGAATGAGTAGAATCAATATTGTGAAAATGACCATACTTCCAAAAGCAATCTATAAATTCTGTGCAACTCTCATCAAAATACCATCATCATTCTTCACAGAACAAGAAAAAAAAAATCCCAAAATTCATAAGGAACAAAAAAAGAGCCTGAATAACCAAAGGAAGACTAAACAAAAAGAACAAATCTGGAGGCACCAGTTTACCCAATTTTGAACTATACTATAAAGCCATAGTCACCAAAACAGCATGGGAACTAGTATAAAAATGGGCACATAGACTAATGGGACAGAAGACAAAAGCCAGAAGTAAAGCCAAATACTTACAGCCAACTGACCTTTGACAAAGCAAACAAAAACATAAAGTGGGGAATGGATACCATATTCAACAAATGATGCTGGGATAATTGGCAAGCCACACCTAGAAGAATAAAGCTGGAGCCTCATCTCTCAACTTATACAAAAATCAACTCAAGATGAATCAAAGACTAAAATCTAAGACCCAAAGTTATAAATATTCTAGGAGATAACATTGGAAAAACTCTTATAGATATTAGCTTAGGCAAAGAGCTCATAACCAAGAACCCGAAAGCAAATGTAACAAAAACAAAGATAAATAGATGGGACCAAATTAAATAAAAAAGCATCTCCACAGCAAAAGAAATAATCATCAGAGTAAACAGACAACCCACAGAATGGGAGAAAATCTTCACAAACTATGCATCCAACAAAAAACTAATATCTAGAATCTACAAGGAACTCAAACAAATCAGCAAAATAATAATAATAATAATAATTCCATCAAAAAGTGGACAAAAGAAATTAATAGACACTTCTCAAAAGAGGATATACAAATGGCCAAAACACATATGAAGTAATCCTCAACATCACTAATGATCAGGGAAATGCAAATCAAAACCACAATGTGATAACATCTTACTCTTTCAAGAACGGCCGTATTTAAAAAATTAAAAAATAACAGATGTTGGTGTAGACGTGGTTAAAAAAGGAACACTTTTACACTGTTGGTGGGAATGTAAACTAGTACCACCATTATGGAAAACAGTATGAAGATTCATTAAAGAATTAAGAGCAGAACTACCGTTTGATCAAAAAAATCCCACTACTGGATATCTACCCAAAGAAAAATAAGTCATTATATGAAGAAGATACTCGCAAATGCTTGTTTATAGTGGCACAATTCACAATTGCAAAAACATGGAACCAGCCTAAATGCCAGTCAGCCAATGAGTAGATAAAGAAAATGTGGTGTGTATATATCTATATCTATATCTATATATAGAATATAGATATATATAGATATACTATATATATAATATATATATCTCAGAATACTACTCAGCCAGGAAATGGAATAAAATAATGACATTCACAGCAGTCTGGATGGAGCTGCAGACCATTATTCTAAGTGAAGTAACCCAGGAATGGAAAACCAAACATTGTGTGTTCTTACTTATAAGTGGGAACTAAGCTATGAGGATACAAAGGCATAAGAATGATATAATGAACTTTGGGGACTTGGGGGGAAATGGTGGGGTTGTGAGGGATAAGACTACACATTGGATACAGTGTACACTGCTTGGGCAATAGGTGCGCCAGAATCTCAGAAATCACCACTAAAGAACTTTTCCATGCAACCATGTACCACCTGCTTTCCGAAATCTATCGAAATAGGAATAAAAATAGGCAGGGGCCAGTGCCTCAAACCTGTAGTCCTAGCCCTTTGGGAGCCTGAGATGGGCCAGTCGCCGGAGGGCAGGAGTTTGAGATAAGCCTGGGCAACATGGCGAAACCCAGCCTCTACAAAAAATATAAAGAAAAAATATATTAGCCAGGCATGGTGGTGCATGCCTATAGTCTCAGCTATTCATGAGGCTGAAATGGAAGGATTGCTTGAGCCTGGGAGGTGGAGGTTGCAGTGAGCCAAGGTCACGCCACTGCACTCCAGTCTGGGTGACAGAGAGAGAACCTGTCTCGGAAATAAGTAGGTCAATAAATAAATAAAATAATATGAAAATAAAATAAGTAAATAAAAACATAAAAAACTTACTGAATAGAATAAATTAATGAATAAAAAACAAATAAAATTTATTTAAAAACAAGTAAAAAATAAAATAAAATAAAATTTTGCTCTTAAGACAGGAATTGGGGAGGATAGCCAAGGTAAGAGAAAAACTCAAAAAAGACCATTGGAGTGCTATTTAGTACAGCGTGTGCAGGTGCTAAGGGCCTGAATAAGGATGAAATTATAGGAATTTAAAAAATATATAAGGGAACTTAGGAAAGAAGCAAGCTTTTTCATAAATGATTGAAATTTGAATATGAGAAGAAAAGAAGTCACAAACGTGACCATGATTTTCAAAAAGGAGTAAAAAGACTCCTCAAGCCCTCTGTTTAGTACTTCTCTTCACAATGTAAAAGGAAAAAATTCATACTGAAAAAAAGAAAAAATATTACAACAAACCACTCACAGAAATGTGCATAGTCACCTAAAATTATCTCTACCAGATTATAAAAACACCAGTTACATAGTAGTGGAATTCCTCAGTTGTTTCCCTGGCCATGGAAGAATACAAACCCTTTTGGTGCCAGTTTAAGTTTCAGGGTTAAACACTTGAAGTTTCCTATCTTTGGCATAAAAATGGGGTCATACAGAGGATATATTGAACTATTATTGAGTAGTTCTGTGTTTATTTTTCTGGCTCTGCCACTAAGGCTTTTTGTGATTCTGGAAAATACAACTTTTCTGGATCATTTTTTTTCCTCTAAAGACCTTTCAATAAAAAAAGATGACCAAAGTCTTTAGCTGAAACGTTCTAACTTTACCAGGAATGATACATGTTACATTTCCTTATTTAATTTCTACTTAGGACAACATACCAAATTAAAATAGTGATTAAAAGAGAATTGAAAAATTCTAAAAATTATTTTTTCAAGATTCCTAGGATTTTTGGTTTATGACATTTTTACAGTGAAAGCACTTTATAAGGTAGCCCTTGTTATACTAGGAAGTTAAATCAAGACAGAGTTGGAACCTAGATGGAACAAGTTTTTTCAAAATAGAGTTATTTGGTAAACAAGAAATGTAATAATATCCATATTTCAATTGTTATTCCAGGGTATTTGTAAACATGGGAATCTTTCTGATCTTTCCCGATAATTATTGGGAATCTTCAGAAAGCATTTCTTTCAAATAAGAGGCATGCTACCTTATTGTAGATTTTATGGTCAAGTTCTTAATATTTTACAATTTTCCTAAGAAATGTCTGTTTGCAAGTGCTATGTAATATGTCATTTTTAATGCATCAGCTATGAATACATTTTCAATACAGCATTTGAGGATCAGGTAGTATAGTTTATTTATTATACCGTTTTTTTCTCTTTTTTTTTCCAGAGTAAGGGTAGAAAAGGCCTGCTAAGAGTTAAAATATAATTTTTCTTTATGTTAGGGGGAGAAACAAGCCTGTGAACCTGAAATGGCAGCTAAGAAAGGATAGTATTTATAGAAGCTAGAATATGAAAGGAAATGCCAGGAGATGTCAAAATTGATTGAAACGCTCAAGCCTGACAGCTCTGAAATTTGCAGGTTGAATACCTGCCACAATTTGTGAATGATCCTCTATATTCTTAAACTGCTTGGTTTAGCTGGCATTGTATAGAAATGGATGAGAGAAGCCAGGAAACTATAAGCTATATCCTAGTGCCATTTCATTCCTAAAACTTGCCCTAATACATGTTACTCTGCAATTTAAAACATGGCTAGAAAAGTATATGTGGATGTTAATTAGAAATTTATCCTCTAGTGACTTTTTTCTATATCATACATGAATAATTTCAAAGTGTAAATACTTTCAAATAACATTTTTCCTGCTGAGGTGCTTACTTATTATTTAAGTGATTTGTACATGAATGTATGCTCTTTAATTAAATATATTTACTTACCCGTTATTTTATATTTACTTAGGTACAGTTGTGTGTGTCTCTGTGTGGATGTAACAGTTAAATATTCACTTGACTTATGGTACTGAAGAATCTGCGCAGCTTTATTAAATAAGATTGGCTGAATTACAGAATGCTCTAAACAACTAGGCAAGAAGATAATAAATACGCATTGACCAAAGAAAATGCATAGAAGACAGTCAGGATCTCTTGGGTAATAAAGGGTAACACAGTCTATTTAAAGCTTACCATCTATTTAAAGTTTACCGGCGGGGATGTTTGCAAGTGTTGAAACAAAACTGGAATGGAAATAAAATGATTTGATTTTAGCTAAATCAAAACAAGGTAAATGGTAAAGCAGGGAGATATTTACTTTAGTCTTTGTAGAGATTCTTTTTAGTCTATCAAAATCCAAGTACCCACTCTCTCTACCCTATATTATATTCTTTAAACACATATACATACCCACCCACACATATACATAATATTTCAAATATAGAAAGAAATAACTGTAGCTATTATAGTTAAAATACTGTTCTACAATACACAACTCTACTAATATAAAAATTATTTGACTCTAACTGGTATTTACTCATAAAATAATGCCAAAAGTTGCATATTGGTAGAGACTAAGCATCTTAGCTGTGTTTTTTCTTTATTCTTCTATTAGAAGCAGTGATGTCTTTGTAGACATTACGTATTTTGTTAAAAAATTTGACAAACTACAAGTCCTCAATCTTTCCAAAGAACAATAATGCTAAAGAAAATATACAAAAGATTTAGCATTTCACTATTGAGGATAATGAATAATAATTTTCTTCTTTTTTAATAGAGTTTTTCAGAATTGAGAGAAACTGGAATACTGGCTTCAAAAAAACAGTTCCATAAAAATATAGTTATCCTTATATAATATCAGAAGATAGAAAAATTATATTCAAATACATACATTTATTTTTAAAATAAATATTATTAAAAGCGCTGATGTCAATAAATATCAACATCCTTTACAAATTTGAGAAATAGGTTCTGAAAATTTCACTACCAACAGCAAAAAATGTAGAAAGCCATGATCTAATTACTATTCAGGAATATAATTAATTTGTTGTAATTAAATAGGAAACAGAAAAACAAACAAGTGAGAAGTTGACAAACAGAAATACTTTAAATGTTTTTACCTTCCTTTAGGGATAGTGTACCTTTCCTATTTAGATGGACTCTATCATCATCAGAGCTTTGGTATATGTTTACTACTCCATCTTCATTTAAACCTGGTACTGTTGCCCCAGTCACTCCCAACCCATCCACCTCCATTTGAGTAGCCTGCCTTTCCTGTGGTTTTGTCATTTTATTCTATCCTTTACTGAATTTTAATGTCACCATTCCCCTATCTAGTTGAAATGATTATGACTTTAGAGCCAATGGCTGCAACTTTAGTACAATGCACTAAACTTTAATCAAATGGTGACTTTAGAGCCAATTATATGGCAAACTCTCAAAGGTCATTGGAATAAATGAATAAAGGTAATATAGCATTGTGATAACTTCAGATTGTGTAGTATTTATTGCAAATAACTTATGAGCAAAATAAACTATATTCAAATTGTATTTAAATATTTTAGAGTAGTCTAAAAGATAGCCTAATTGCTGGTATAATCTGTCTGATAAATAGAAAAATAAAATTAGATAAATTTAGCTAAATCTAACTATGTAGAAATATCTTTGTGATAATAGGTGATGTGGTTTGGCTCTGTATCCCCACCCAAATCTCATCTTGAATTGTAATCCCCACTGGTTGAGGGAGGGACTTGTAATTCCCATGTGTCAAGGGAGGGAAGGATTGGATTATGACACTGTTCTTGTGATAGTGAGTGAATTTTCATGAGATCTGATGGTTTTATAAATAATAGTTTTTCCTGCACTGACACACGTGCACTCTCTCTTGCCTGCTGCCATGTAAGACATGCCTGCTTCCCCTTTCACCAGGACTGTAAGTTTCCCGAGGCCTCCCAAGCCATGTGGAGCTGTGACTCAATTAAACCTCTTTCCTTTATAATGACCTAGCCTTGGGTATTTCTTTATAGCAGTGTAAGGATGGATTAATACAGTAAATTGGTACAACAGAGAGTAGGGCATTGCTATCAAGATACCCAACAATGTGGAAGCGACTTTGGACCTGGGAAACAGGCAGAAGTTGGAACAGTTTGGAGGGCTCAGAAGAAGAAAGGAAGATGTGGGGAAGTTTGGAACTTCCTAGAGGCTTGTTGAATGATTTTTATCAAAATGCTGATAATGATGTGGACAACGAAGTCTAGGCTGAGGAGGTCTCAGATGGAGATAAGGAACTTATTGGGAACTGGAGTAAACATCATTCTTGCTATGCTTTAGCAAAGAGACTGGCAGCATTTTACTCCTGCCCTAGAGATGTGGAACTTTGAACCTGAGAGCTGATTTAGGGTATCTGAGAAGAAATTTCCAAGCAGCAAAGTGTTCTAGAGGTGATAGAGGGTAAAAGTTTGAAAAACTTGGAGCCTGACAAATGCAATAGAAAAACAAAATCCATTCTCTGGGAAGAAATTCAAGCCAGTTGCAGAAATTTGCATAAGTAACAAGGAGCCAAATGCTAATTGCCAAGATAGTAGGGAAAATGTCTCCAGGGCACATCAGAGACCTTGGCCATAATCCCTCCCATCACAGGCCTGGAGGCCTGGGAGGGAAAATGATTTCATGGGCAAGCCCCAGGGCTCGACTGCTGTGTGCAGCCTTCTGAACATGGGGCCCTGTTTCCCGGGTTATTCAGCTCCAGTCTTGGCTAAAAGGGGCCAAGGTACAGCTTGCACTGTGGCTGCACTGAGGGTGCAGGCCACACCTTGGTGGCTTTCACGTGGTTTTGGGCCTGTGGATACACAGAAGTCAAGAATTAAGGTTTGAGAACCTCCACCTAGATTTCAGGAGATGTATAGAAATGCCTGAATCTCTAGGCAGAAGTTTGCTGCAGGGGCAGAGCCCTCATAGAGAACTTCTGTTAGGTAATGTGAAAGGAAAATGTGAGGTTGGAACCCCCACTCATAGTCCCCACTGGGGCACTGTTTAGTGGAGCTGTGAGATGAGGACCACCATCCTCCAGACTCCAGAATGGTAGATTCACAGACAGCTTGCGCTGTACACCTGGAAAAGCCACTGACACTCAACACCAGCCTGTGAAAGCAGCCCGGAGGGTGACTGTATCCTGCAAAGCCACAGGTGTGGGGCTGCCCAAGACCATGGGAGCCCACCTCTTGCATCAGCATGACCTGGATGTAAGACATAAAGTTAAAGGAGATCCTTTTGGAGCTTTAAGACTTAATAACTACCCTATTAGATCTCAGACTTGCATGGGGCCTGTAGTCCCTTTGTTTTGGCCAATTTCTCTCATTTGGAATGGAAACATGTACCCAATGCCTGTAACTCCACTGTATCTTGGAAGTAACTAACTTGTCTTTGGTTTTACAGGGTCATAGGTGGAAGGAACTTGACTTGTCTCAGAAGAGACTTTGGACTTTGACTTTTAAGCTAATGCTGAAATGAGTTAAGACTTTGTGGGATTGTTGGGAAAGCATGATTGGTTTTGAAGTGTACAAAGGACATAAGATTTGTGGGGGGGGCAAGGGAAGAATGATACGGTTTGGCCCTTTGTCTCCAATCAAACCTCATTTCTAATTGTAATCCCCACAAGTCAAGGGAGGAAACTATAATCCTGTTTCCAGGGAAAGAAGTGATTGAATTATGGGGGTGGTTTCCCCTCTGCTATTCTCATGATAGTGGGTGTATTTTCATGTGATCTAATGGTTTTATAAATGCACTCTTTTTTTTCTGTTTTTAAATTATTATACTTAAGTTCTAGGGTACATATGCACAACGATAAATGCACTCTTTCTTACCTGCGGCCACATAAGATGTGCCTGCTTCCCTTTCCACCATGATTGTAAGTTTCCGGAGTCCTCCCCAGCCATGTGGAACTGTGAGTCAATTTAACCTCTTTCCTTTACAGACTACCCAGTCTTGGGTATTCTATATAGCAGTGTGAGAACGGATTAATATAGCAGGAATATTAGCTTTTTGTTTTATGTAAGAGTTTAGTTTTTTTTAATTAATTTGAGTTAAATACTGAAGAATAATGACATAGTAGAAAGAGCAGGTTATTTTTAACTAGTTAATCTGACCTTGAATCTCAGGTTTGTTATTTATTGCTGTTTGATCATGGGGAAGTTACAAGCACTGTCAGCCTCGATTACCTCTGCATGCAAATAGGCATGTAATTAGTGTTGTAAATGAGAAAATACCCTAACTCAGTGATCATCTTTGGAAGTTACTTGGTAATATTTGGTCTTACATTAAGTTGCCAGCTCTACTTTTTCCCATAAGATAACTCATGTATTTATTTAACATTTAAGATCCTAAAATCAAATGTGATATGAAATCAAAATCCAATAGAGAACTAAAGAAAGAAAAGGGATTTAATATCACTTCTGCCACTTGATGGGTGTGCACTATTGAGGAAAATACTTTAAAATCCAAGCCTCATATTTCTGAAAACTAAGGACAAAACTATGCAAACTACCTACCTCATATGGATGCTGTGGAGATCAAGTTAGAAAACATGTGAATAATCGAAAATTATGTTTGTATTAAGTACAAATGAGACTAAAACTGAAAGTATGACTCAATATCATTCTAAATAAAAGTGAAAGAAAAGTGGGAGAGTAAGTCTTCACTGGATGATCTTTTGGTTAAAATTTGTTATACTACTTATTTTATCAAACTAGTGTTTATTTGAAATAAAAAATGCACTTTTTAAACCATACAAATAGAATCACATAGAGTAGTCAATCAGACAATAACATATTGAATATACAGATTATTTTGGAATTAGGGACAGTGGAGACATCTGAGGCACAACAGTTGGTAAGATTTCTACCTTATCAAAAGAGAAATCTTCAAGCATGCCAATATAAAGGCAAAAACTTACGGTAACAGGTAGGACAATGAATTGGAGCGAGGTCCAGAAACTGGGAACCTCCATAAAGCTGCTAGTCCCAGTCTCACAGAGTGAGTCAACTTTAAGTCCATGGCAGAAAGGATCAAGGTTTGTATCAAATGCAGGTAGTGTTTTCAAATTCAGTGACAGTGGAGAGTTAGGTGTGCGGACAGGGATACAACAGACAGAACATAGCAAGGGTGATGATTGATAACTCATGAGGCAGGCATGAATTGCCAAACTATGTTTTTCAAAGGAAGTCCCTTTGTTAATAGGAGACAAATAGGAAAAACATACTCTAGCTTTTAGGATGAAGGGTTAGCAGTAGACTTACCTAGGAGTGAACTGTAGAGGAGTTATGTGTATCTATTGCTAGGTTTTCACAGAGAATGCATGCTAAATTTCAGTGACAGAAGGGTTTCTCTAAAAAAGCAATGTCATCAGTAAATATATAAAAAGTGCATGTGCCACATTTTATTAAAAACTATTAAATTACAAAATGATCAGGATACTCTCTTATTGTAATCATTTTTATCATGTTTATTATGCATGATATTAAAAACACATTGCATATTATGCATATTATGGCAATTCTAACAAGTTTATGTAGAGGTTGCTCATCTTTCCATTATCTTCTTTTGTTTTAGTTTTCTTATCCTTTTCCATGGTGAAATTGTATTACAGCATATGATTCAGAATCTAGCTACTTTATTACATATATATGAAAGGAAGTGAACCATATACTTGAGATGAAGTTTGTCATGGAGATAGAAAAATATCTCAATCTCTAAGTATATAAAATATCTCATTTATTTAATTCTTTCACCCATTACTAAGTTATTACTTATTCATTTATTTTATTAAAGACATTGAAAGTTTAAAATTACCTAGAAATTTAAGATCAGTGTAATCTCCACTTTTTAGTAATTGTAGAGGAAATGAGAAAAGATTTGTTTATTTTCTCCAAACAAATTAACTTTGAGACATCATTCTTTTATTTCTCCTGAATAAACTTCCAGCTTCTTAAATAATTTTTATCATAAAGTTTTCATACAACTTTTAAATATAGATATTTTCATAAAATGTTACACAAAGTATCCACACTTATTTATATCCCCACCAGAACAACTACAAATATCTCTGAAGAATTATGTTTTGTGAAGAGGAGTTTTAAAATATTAATGACTTTGAAAATAAAGTAGGTAGAAGGAGGTGGAGCAAGATCACCAAATTGAACCCCCACCCTCATGTGAGCGCCAAATTAAACAATTATCCACCTCCATAAGATCCAAAAATCAAGTTAGTGATCACAGTACCTGGCTTTAACATTATGTAAAGGAAAGAGTCACTGAAGAGGGTAGGAAATGCAGTCTTGAATTGCAAACACCTCCCCTCCCTCATGCCACGTCTGCAGCCTCATGGTGCAGAGAGAGAATCTGTGTGCTTGGGGAAGGGAATAAACAGTGATTGTGGGACCTTGTATTGAAACTCAGTGCTGCTGGCCACAGCAGAAAGCAACAAAGGGCAGAATTCAGCCATCATCCACTGAGGGGGCATTTAGACCGGCCCTAACCACAGAGGAATCATTCATCCCAGGTGTCAGAATTTGAGTTCTGGCTAGCCCCAACACCATAAGCAAAAGTGTTTTAGGCTTCCAAATATACTTGAAAGGCAGTCCAGGCCATAAGGACTGCAACTTGGACAAGTTCTGATGCTGTACTAGGCTTCAAGCTCATGGATTTGGGGTGCACATGACCTAGTGAGAAAGCAGCTGGGGTGGCCAAGGGGAGTGCTTGCATCACCCCTCTCCAAAAATCAGGCAGCATATCTCACAGCTGTGAGATCCCTTCCTTCTGCTTGAGGAAAGTAGAGAGGAAAATAAATAGAACTGTGTCTTGCAACTTGAATACCAGCTCAGCCATAGTAGAATGTGGAAGCTGGAAGAGTCCTGAGGTCCTTGCTCTATGCCCTAGCTCTTGAACAAAATCTGTAGACACACCCTGGGCCAGAAGGGAACCTGGTGTCTTGAAGGGAAGAAACAAATTCCGACAGGATTCATCACCTGCTGACAAAAGACCCCTTGGGGATTGAATAAATAACAGTGGTAGCCAGGCAGTACTTGCTGTGGGAGTTGGGTAAGAACGAGTTCCGTACTGGCTTCAAGTGAGACACAGCACATTTTAGTCACGGTGGCCATGAGAAGAGACTACTGGCTGAGGAAGGAGAAGGAAGAGTAAAGGCAACTTTGTCTTACTGCTTGGGTACCAGCTCAGCTACAGTGAAGTAGAGCACCAAGTGGGCTCCTGGGGATCCTGATTCTAGACTGTGGCTCCTGTCTGGCATTTATGGACTCACCCTGGGCCAAAGGGAAGCCCATAGCCCTGAAGGAAGAGACCCAAGTTTGGTAGAATTTACCATAAGCTATCTGTGGAGACCTTGGGCCTTGAGTGAATATTGGTGTTAGCCAGGCAGTATTTGCCATGGTCCTGGAGTGGTAGTGGCCATAGGGAAATACTCCTTCTCCTTGATGAAAGGAGAAAGAAGAGTGGGAAGAAAGTTGTCTTGTGGCTCAGGTGCTAGCTCAGCCATAGAAGAATAGAGCATCAAGTAGACTGCTGAGATTCGTGACTTGAGGCCCTGGTTCTCAGACACAATTTCTGGACATGCTTTAGGCTTGGGCAAAGCTTGCCTCCCTGCAAAGAAAGACACAAGCCTGGCTGGATTTGTTACCAACTGACTGAAGAGACCTTGGGCCTTGAGTGATCACTGAAGGTAGCCAGGCAGTGGATGTTGTGGCCCTTGGGCAAGACCAACTGCTGTGCTGGCTTTAGGTCTGACTCTGCACAATCTCAGTAGTGGTGTCCACAGAGGTACTTGTGTCACCACTTCCCCAGCTCTAGACAGCTCAAAATGGAGAGAGAGAGAGAGACTCCATTTGTTTGGGGGAAAGTAAGAATAAGAACAATAGTGTCTGCCTGGTAATATAGGAAATGTTCTTGGTTCTTACCCAAGATTACTAAGCCAATACTTTATGAGTCTGCAAGAGCCATAATATTACTGGGCTTGGGGTACCCTCTCTAATGCAGATATAGCTGCAGTGACCAAAAACATAGGTCACAATACCCAAATTCTTTTAAATACCAGAAAAAACCTCCCACAAAAGGATGGATACAAACAAGCCCAACTGTGAAGACTGCAATAAATATCTTACTCATCAATGCCAACATTGATGAACATCCATAAGAATCAAGACCACTAAAGAAAAAATGACTTCACAAAATGAACTAAATAAGGCACCAGTGACCAATCCTGGAATGACATAGATATGTGACCTTTCAGATAGAGAATTCAAGATAGCTGTTTTGAGGAAGCTCAACAAAATTCAAGATAGAACGGAGAAGAAATACAGAATACAATCAGAAAAACTTGATAAAAGAGATTGAAATATTTTTTAGAAATCACACAGAAATTCTGGAGCAAAAAAATTCAATGGACTTATTGAAGAATGCATCAAAGTCTGTCAACAGAAGAATTTATCAAGCAGAAGAAAGAAATAGTGAGCCTGAAAACAGATTACCTGAAAATGTACAGTCATAGGAAGCAAAAGAAAAAGAATAAAAATGAATGAAGCATGCTTTCAAGATCTAGAAAATAGTTTCAAAGGGCAAATCTAAGAGTTAGTGGTCTTAAAAAGGAGGTTGAGAGAGGTCAGGGTAGAAAGTATATTCAAATGCATAACAACAGAGGACTTTCCAAACCTAGAGAAAGATATCAATATTCAAGTACAAGAAGGTTATAGAACACCAAGCAGAGTTAACCCAAATAGGAAAAGCTGAAGACATTTAATAATCAAACTCCCAGAGGTCAAGGATAAGGAAAGGATCCTAAAAGCAGTAAGAGAAAAAAGAAACAAATAACATGCAATGGAGCTCTAATATGTCTGGCAGTACATGTCTCAGTGGAAACCTTACACATCAGAAGAGAACGGCATGACGTATTTAAAGTGCTGAAGGAAAAAAAAAATCAGAAAACACCCTCAACACCAGTCCTATTCTATAAGAAATGGTAATGGGGTTTCTTCAGTCTGAAAGAAAAAGATGTCAATGAGCATGAAGAATAATCTGAAGGTACAAAACTCACCGGTAAGAGTAGGTACGTGGAAAAACACAGAATATTATAACACTTGAATTGTGCTGAGTTAATTAGTTATATCTTGAGTAGAATGACTAAAAGATAAGCTGATTAAAAACAATAACTACAACAAATTTTCAAGACATAAAGAGTACAATAAAATATAAACAGAAACAACAAAAACAGTTTTAAAACAAAGGGGTGCAGTTAAAGTGTAGGATTTTATTACTTTTTCTCTTTTGTCTTTGCAATCAGTGTTAAAAGTTGTCATCAGTTTAAAACAATTGGTTATAATATATTATTTGCAAACCTCAGGGTAACCTCAAATTAAAAACCCTACATCACTGATGGGTCTTGACTCTTTATCCAATTTGCTACTCTGTTTCTTTTAATTGGAGCATTTAGCCCATTTACATTTAAGGTTAATATTGTTATGTATAAATTTGATTCTGTCATTATGATGTTAGCTGGTTATTTTGCTCATTAGTTGACGCAGTTTCTTCCTACCATCGATGGCCTTTACAATTTGGCATGTTTTTGCAGTGGTTGATACCAGTTGTTCCTTTCCATGTTTAGGGCTTCCTTCAGGAGCTCTTGTAGATAAAGAGTCAAGACCCATGATTGTGCTGTATTCAGGAGACCCATCTCACATGCAGAGACACATAGGCTCAAAATAAAGGGATGGAAGAAGATCTACCAAGCAAATGGAAAACAAAAAAAGGCAGGGGTTGCAATCCTAGTCTCTGATAAAACAGACTTTAAACCAACAAAGATCAAAAGAGACAAAGAAGGCCATTATATAATGGTAAAGGGATCAATTCAACAAGTAGAGCTAACTATCCTAAATATATATGCACCCAATACGGGAGCACCCAGATTTATAAAGCAAGTCCTTAGAGACCTACAAAGAGACTTAGACTCCCACACAATAATAATGAGAGACTTTAACAACCCACTGTCAACATTAGACAGATCAACAAGACAGAACGTTAACAAGGATATCCAGGAATTGAACTCAGCTCTGCACCAACTGGACCTAATAGACATCTACAGAACTCTCCACCACAATCAACAGAATATACATTCTTCTCAGCACTGCATCACACTTATTCCAAAATTGACCACATAGTTGGAAGTAAAGCAGTCCTCAGCAAATGTAAAAGAACAGAAATTATAACAAACAGTCTCTCAGACCACAGTGCAAACAAACTAGAACTCAGGATTAAGAAACTCACTCAGAACCACTCAACTACATGGAAACTGAACAACCTGCTCCTGAATGACTACTGGGTACATAACAAAATGAAGGCAGAAAGAAAGATGTTCTTTGAAACCAATGAGAAAAAAGACATAACATTCCAGAATCTCTGTGACACATTTAAAGCAGTGTGTAGAGGGAAATTTACAGCACTAAATGCCCACAAGAGAAAACAGGAAAGATCCAAAATTGACACCCTAACATCACAATTAAAAGAACTAGAGAAGCAAGAGCAAACACATTCAAAAGCTAGCAGAAGGCAAGAAATAACTAAGATCAGAGTAGAACTAAAGGAGATAAGAGAAACAAAAAACCCTTCAAAAAATCAATGAAACTAGGAGCTGGCTTTTTGAAAAGATCAACAAAATTGATAGACCACTAGCAAGACTAATAAAGAAGAAAAGAGAGAAGAATCAAATAGATGCAATAAAAAATGATAAAGGGGATATCACCACCAATCCCACAGAAATGCAAACTACCATCAGAGAATATAAACACCTCTATGCAAATAAACTAGAAAATCCAGAAGAAATGGATAAATTCCTGGACACATACACACTCCCAAGACTAAACCAGGAAGAAGTTGAATCCCTGAATAGATCAATAACAGGCTCTGCAATTGAGGCAATAATTAATAGCCTACCAACCAAAAAAACTCCAGAACCAAATGGATTCACAGCCAAATTCTACCAGAGGTACAAGGAGGAGCTGGTACCATTCCTTCTAAAACTATTCCAATCAATAGAAAAAGAGGGAATCCTCCTTAACTCATTTTATGAGGCCAGCATCATCCTGATACCAAAGACTGGCAGAGACACTACCAAAAAGAGGATTTTAGAACAACGTCCCAGATGAACATTGATGAAAAAATCCTCAATGAAATACTGGTAAACCAAATCCAGCAGCACGTTAAAAAGCTTATCCACCATGATCAAGTGGACTTCATCCCTGGGATGCAAGTCAGGTTCAACATACACAAATCAATAAATGTAATCTATCATATAAACAGAACCAAAGACAAAAACCACATGATTTTCTCAATAGATGCAGAAAAGGTCTTTGACAAAATTCAACAACCCTTCATGATAAAAACTCTCAATAAATTAGGTATTGATGGGACGTATCTCTGCAGGATATTATCCAGGAGAACTTCCCCAATCTAGCAAGGCAGGCCAACATTCAGATTCAGGAAATACAGAGAATGCCACAAAGATACCCCTTGAGAAAAGCAACTCAAAGACACATAATTGTCAGATTCACCAAAGTTGAAATGAAGGAAAAAATGTTAAGGGCAGCCAGAGAGAAAGGTTGGGTTACCCAAAAAGGGAAGCCCATCAGACTAACAGCTGATCTCTTGGCAGAAACTCTACAAGCCAGAAGAGAGGGGGGGCCAATATTCAACATTCTTAAAGAAAAGAATTTTCAACCCAGAATTTCATATCCAGCCAAACTAAGCTTCATAAGTGAAGGAGAAATAAAATCCTTTACAGACAAGCAAATGCTGAGAGATTTCTCACCACCAGGCCTGCCCTAAAAGAGTTCCTGAAGGAAGTACTAAACATGGAAAGGAACAACCAGTACCAGCCACTGCAAAATCATGCCAAATTGTAAAGACCATCGAGGCTAGGAAGAAACTGCATCAACTAACGAGCAAAAGAACCAGCTAACATCATAATGACAGGATCAAATTCACACATAACAATATGAACCTTAAATGTAAATGGACTAAATGCTCCAATTAAAAGACACAGACTGGCAAATTGGATAAAGAGTCAAGACCCATCAGTGTGCTGTATTCAGGAAAGCCAACTCACGTGCAGAGACACACATAGGCTCAAAATAAAAGGATGGAGGAAGATCTACCAAGCAAATGGAAAACAAAAAAAGGCAGGGGTTGCAATCCTAGTCTCTGATAAAACAGACTTTAAACCAACGAAGATCAAAAGACACAAAGAAGGCCATTACATAATGGTAACTCAATCTATTCAACAAGAAGAGCTAACTATCCTAAATATATATGCACCCAATACAGGAGCACCAAGATTCACAAAGCAAATCCTTAGAGACCTACAAAGAGACTTAGACTCCCACACAATAATAATGGGAGACTTTAACACCCCACTGTCAACATTAGACAGATTGAGACAGAAAGTTAACAAGGATACCCAGGAATTGAACTCAGCTCTGCACCAAGCGGACCTAATAGACATCTACAGAACTTTCCACCCCAAATCAACAGAATATACATTTTTTACAGCACCACACCACACCTGTTCCAAAATTGACCACATACTTGGAAGTAAAGCTCTCCTCAGCAAATGTAAAAGAACAGAAATTATAACAAACTGTCTCTCGGACCACAGTGCAATCAAAATAGAACTCAGGATTAAGAAACTCACTCAAAACCGCTCAACTACATGGAAACTGAACAACCTGCTCCTGAATGACTAGTGGGTACATGACAAAATGAAGGCAGAAATAAAGATGTTCTTTGAAACCAATGAGAACAAAGACACAACATACCAGAATCTCTGGGACACATTCAAAGCAGTGTGTAGAGGGAAATTTATAGCACTACATGCCCACAAGAGAAATCAGGAAAGATTCAAAATTGACCCGCTAACATCACAATTAAAAGAACTAGAAAAGCAAGAGCAAACATATTCAAAAGCTAGCAGAAGGCAAGAAATAACTAAAATCAGAGCAGAACTGAAGGAAATAGAGACACAAAAAACCCTTCAAAAAATTAATGAATCTGGGAGCTGGTTTTTTGAAAGGATCAACAAAATTGATAGACCGCTAGCAAGACTAATAAAGAAGAAAAGAGAGAAGAATCAAATAGATGCAATAAAAAATGATAAAGGGGATATCACCTCTGATCCCACAGAAATACAAACTACCATCAGAGAATACTACAAACACCTCTATGCAAATAAACTAGAAAATCTAGAAGAAATGGATAAATTCCTCAACACATACACCCTCCCAAGACTAAACCAGGAAGAAGTTGAATCTCTGAATAGACCAATAACAGGCTCTGAAATTGTGGCAATAATCAATAGCTTACCAACTAAAAAGAGTCCAGGACCAGATGGATTCACAGCCGAATTCTACCAGAGGTACAAGGAGGAGCTGGTACCATTCCTTCTGAAACTCTTCCAATCAATAGAAAAAGAGGGAATCCTCCCTAACTCATTTTATGAGGCCAGCATCATCCTGATACCAAAGCCGGGCAAAGACACACCAAAAAAAAGAATTTTAGACCAATATCCTTGATGAACATTGATGCAAAAATCCTCAATAAAATACTGGCAAAGAGAATCCAGCAGCACATCAAAAAGCTTATCCACCATGATCAAGTGGGCTTCATCCCTGGGATGCAAGGCTGGTTCAATATATGCAAATCAATAAATGTAATCCAGCATATAAACAGAACCAAAGTCAAAAACCACATGATTATCTCAACAGATGCAGAAAAGGCCTTTGACAAAATTCAACAACTCTTCATGCTAAAAACTCTCAATAAATTAGGTATTGATGGGACATATCTCAAAATAATAAGAGCTATCTATGACAAACCCACAGCCAATATCATACTGAATGGGCAAAAACTGGAAGCATTCCCTTTGAAAACTGGCACAAGACAGGGATGCCCTCTCTCACCACTCCTATTCAACATAGTGTTGGAAGTTCTGGCTAGGGCAATTAGGCAGGAGAAGGAAATAATGGGTATTCAATTAGGAAAAGAGGAAGTCAAATTGTCCCTGTTCACAGATGACATGATTGTATATTTAGAAAACCCCATTGTCTCAGCCCAAAATCTCCTTAAGCTGATAAGCAACTTCAGCAAAGTCTCAGGATACAAAATCAATGTACAAAAATCACAAGCATTCTTATACGCCAATAACAGACAAACAGAGAACCAAATCATGAGTGAACTCCCATTCACAATTGCTTGAAAGAGAATAAAATACCTAGGAATCCAACTTACAAGGGACGTGAAGGACCTCTTCAAGGAGAACTACAAACCACTGCTGAATGAAATAAAAGAGGATACAAAGAAATGGAAGAACATTCCATGCTCATGGGTAGGAAGAATCAATATCGTGAAAATGCCCATACGGCCCAAGGTAATTTATAGACTCAATGCCATCCCCATCAAGCTACCAATGACTTTCTTCACAGAATTGGAAAAAACTAGTTTAAAGTTCATATGGAACCAAAAAAGAGCCCACATCACCAAGTCAATCCTAAGCCAAAAGAACAAAGCTGGAGGCATCACGCTACCTGACTTCAAACTATACTACAAGGCTACAGTAACCAAAACAGCATGGTACTGGTACCAAAACAGAGATGTAGATCAATGGAATAGAACAGAGCCCTCAGAAATAACACCACATATCTACAACTATCTGATCTTTGACAAACCTGAGAAAAACAAGCAATGGGGAAAGGATTCCCTATTTAATAATTGTGCTGGGAAAACTGGCTAGCCATATGTAGAATGCTGAAACTGGATGCCTTCCTTACACCTTATACAAAAATTAATTCAAGATGGATTAAAGACTTAAACGTTAGGCCTAAAACCATAAAAACACTAGAAGAAAACCTAGGCATTACCATTCAGGACATAGGCATGGGCAAGGACTTCATGTCTAAAACACCAAAAGCAATGGCCACAAAAGCCAAAATTGACAAATGGGATCTAATTAAACTAAAGAGCTTCTGCACAGCAAAAGAAACTACCATCAGAATGAATAGGCAACCTACAAAATGGGAGAAAATTTTCGCAACCTACTCATCTGGCGAAGGGCTAATATCCAGAATCTACAATGAACTCAAACAAATTTACAAGAAAAAAACAAACAACCCCATCAAAAAGTGGGCGAGGGACATGAACAGACACTTCTTAAAAGAAGACATTTATGCAGCCAAAAAACACATGAAAAAATATTCACCACCACTGGTCATCAGAGAAATGCAAATCAAAACCACAATGAGATACCATCTCACACCAGCTAGAATGGCAATCATTAAAAAGTCAGGAAACATCAGGTGCTGGAGAGGATGTGGAGAAATAGGAACACTTTTACACTGTTGGTGGGACTGTAAACTAGTTCAACCATGGTGGAAGTGAGTGTGGCAATTCCTCAGGGATCTAGAAATAGAAATACCATTTGACCCAGCCATCCCATTACTGGGTATATACCCAAAGGACTGTAAATCATGCTGCTATATAGACACATGCACACGTATGTTTATTGTGGCACTATTCACAATAGCAAAGACTTGGAACCAATCCAAATGTCCAACAATGATAGACTGGATTAAGAAAATGTGGCACATATACACCATGGAATACTATGCAGCCATAAAAAATGATGAGTTCATGTCCTTTGTAGGGACATGGATGAAATTGGATATCATCATTCTCAGTAAACTATCTCAAGGACAAAAAACCAAACACCGCATGTTCTGACTCATAGATGGGAATTGAACAATGAGAACACATGGACACATGAAGGGGAACATCACACTCTGGGGACTGTTGTGCGGTGGGGGAAGTGGGGAGGGATAGCATCAGGAGGTGTACCTAATGCTAAATGACGAGTTAATGGGTGCAGCACACAAGCATGGCACATGTATACATATGTAACTATCCTGCACATTGTGCACATGTACCCTAAAACTTAAAGTATAATAATAATAAAATAAAAAAAAAGAATTTATAGCATGCTGAAGTTTACGTCATGAAAATGAAAAAAAAAATATACCTGCATTTGTATTTTTATCAAAGCACTATTCACAATAACCAAGATATGGACTCAACAGAAGTGTCCATCAATAGATGATGGGATAAAGAAAATGTGATATATATATATATATATATATATATATATCTCACATATATATCATATATATATGTATAAACACACACATGTATATACACTCACACCATGGAATAGCACTCAACCATAAAAAAGAATAAAATCATGTCTTTTGCAACAACAACAACAACAAAAAAAGAACTAGAAAAGATGGAGGAAACCAAACCTAAAATTAGTAGAAAAGAAATAATAAAGATCAGAGCAGAAATAAATGAAATTGAAATAAAAAAAAACAGAAGATCAATGAAATGAAAAGTTTTTTTTTTTTTAAAGATAAACAAAATTGAAAGACCTTTTGCCAGACTAGGAAAAAAAGAGAGAATACCCAAATAAATTAATATTAAATAAATTATTAGTAAAAATAATTAATTAAAAATGTATCTCACACAAGTTAAAATGGCTTTCATCCAAAAGACAGGCAATAACAAATGATGATGAGGATGTGGAGAAAACGGAACCTCCGTGCACTGTTGGTGGGAATGTAAATTAGTACAACCACTGTGGAGAACAGCATGGAAAAACCTAGAAATCATATTATTTTACGATCCATCAATACCATTGCTAGGTATACAGCTCCCAAAAAAGGGAATTGGTATGTGCAAGAGATATCTGCACTTCTATGTTCACTGAAGCACTATTCACAATAGCTCAGATTTGAGAGCAACCTAAGTGTCTATTAAAGAGAAATGGTTAAAGAAAATGTGGTACATATACACAATGAATACTATTCAGCTGTATAAAAGAATGAGATTCTGTCATTTCCAAGAACATAGATGGAACTGTAGGATATTATGTTACATAAAATAAGCCAGATACAGTAAGACAATCTTTGTGTGTTCTCACTCATTTGTGGGACCTAAAAATTAAAACAATTGAACTTATGGAAATTGAGAGTAGAATGATGGTTACTAGAGGCTGAGAAAGGTAGTTGGGTGATGGGGGAAATGGGAATGATTAATGGGCACAATAATATATAGAATGAATAAGATCTAGTATTTGATAGCAAAGCAGGGTGATTACAGTCAACAATAACTTATAGATTTTTTAAAAACTAAAAGTGTATAACTGGAACATTTGTAACAAAAAATGATAAATGCTTCAGGTGATGGATAGAAAACAATAAAGTATAGATTCCTAGATAAATGGGTACCCATCTGATAAAGCCCTTAGCCCTATTAACACAAAAGAGAAAAGTAATAATGGATAGTTTATAGTGCAAAGAATAGATTTTTATAGCTGTTATTTTAGTATGGATAAATAAGAATATTAATAGGTAACAAGAATAATTTAGCAGACAACAACATTAAATATAAGTAGGTAATTGAATCTAAATTATTTTAATGGTCCTTTATAAATTTCAGATTTCTCCATAAACTAGAAATATTATATTTTACATAACTGGAATGCTAAATATAATAATGATTTAAGCTATATTATCATTATATAACCACATTTTATAAAGTTGTTTTAAATTATATTAAAACAAAAGACTAAAAATAACCTCCTACATTATGTTTTAGCCTCAAAATTCAAGCTCAAAATAGAAACAACATTATTATGGACAGATAAAATATTTTGGTTTTCATTTTAGTGCCTTTTGTATCTGGTGACAAGTAGAAAATCAGTTTTCTAGTCTGTATTGCCAAGATTTTACAATCACTATTTGTATGTGGTGTCTGACTTCAATTTTTTGATATGTAACTAATAAAGCTTTAAAATCTCACTTTCTCTTCTTCCCTGTGTGCCCCACGTCTGGTCAAGCTGATGAAAAGGCCTTCATACTCCTTCCTTTGGTGCAGGTGAGAGTTAACGTTTCACGCCCCATCCTCTGTGAAACCTCATCCTGGCCCCACCACTAACCACGATAAAAACCCAGACCCACTCTTTCCCAGGCACTTTCAAGCCATTTTGGATTTCCCTGAGAGAGGACTGGCCTTGTGTGCCAAATATCCCAATTATGGGAATATTAAAACTTTTCATGCTGTGATACTGTGTGGTGTGTGTGCGTGTGTGGGTGAGTATGTGTGATCATCAGACTTCACTTCAGAATCAAATTGGGGCCAGGAGGTCCATATGTTTTGGCAGATGACAATAATATTCATCCATCACATTAATTTTCTCATAGATAACAAATTGTGGTATTAACTGGGGATAAAATGGTAAATAAAAAAGGCATTAGTTCTCAAGGAGTCAACAGTCTGTTGAGGTCAATGGAAGGTTAACATAAAATTAAAATAGAATATCAACATTCTATAGTAGAGAAAAACACAAGCAAAATTCCACAGTGTGAGGAAAAAGTATGAATAAATAAACCTTTCAGGTTAGAGAAGACTTTCTGGATGACTGAGTTTAGGTTTAAAGGAAGAATAAGGCTGGGTGTGGTAGCTCGCACCTGTAATTTCATCACTTTGGGAGGCTAAGAGGCGGTAGAGTCACTTGAGCCCAGAATTTCAAGACCAGTCTAGGCAACATAACAAGACTCTCTCTACTAAACATGAAAAATTCCAAAAATTAACCAAGCATTTGCGGCATGTCTGTACTTGTAGCTACCTGAGGGTCTCGGAAAGGAGGATCTCTTGAGCCCAGGAACCTGAAGCTGCAGTGATCTATGGTGGTGCCAATGCACTCCACCTTGGGCAATGGAGTGAGGCCCTGTTTCTAAAAAAAAAACATAAAGGATAAATTAGAGTTAACCATATAAAGAATTACAACAGCATTATTCCAAAAGAGGGATTATGAAAAACTATGAAGGCTTTTGAAAAACAGATTCATATTATGCAAATTGCAAGTAGTTTTTCATGACTAGAAAGTTTACTTTAATGTAAAAAATGGTAAAAAGAAAATGAAGCTATTTAGTAAGGGCCAGATAGTGAATGATTTTGTAAAATCATCTCTGAAGTGTGGATTTTCATGTTATGCTTACTTTCAGTATTATTCCACAAACTACATATTAAAGACTCCACCAATATCTGTACATGATCTGTAGCGCCCAAAACATTTTTTAACAGTTATGTTGCCTATATTTCATTAAATACATTTATATGGCTAGCTTGTTTTCATTCCATGTGTTACAACTAAAAAAATATATAAATTATGGAGCTGCCAATTTGAACAATTCTTACATGACTTATGGTTGTACACATAAAACATCTTTTATTGCTATTTATAATTGGCATCTTAATCTGTAAAATGAATCCAGTATTAACTCTCCCATTCTTTTTCACAAAATAACAAACCTATTTTGGTATAAACTTCATTTGTTCACACATATCTGGTCCTTTCTTCTTCCAGTTATACACTCATCTGTAGTTAAGAATAGCTATATCGCTTGCGATGTTCAATCATATAGAAGTTGGAGTGATGTGTGCAATTTTCAATATGTATCTTTTTCCTAATACACAGGCTAAGGATGTCATAAATTCCAGATGCTATAGTTAAATAGATGGAGCAACCTCCTTCATCCTGATTGCTGAACTGCAGCATTATGTATTGAATCCAAAGATCCAAGGAGGCTTACAAAGAGTGAGTACTACATCTCTATTCTGCTAAAACTTTGATATTTCAGAGTTTCTTCTATTAGTATGAGTGCAATCATGCATTAATGTAATTTCTTTTTAATAAATACTCATAATTAAATGATTTACATTTAATAACAATAAGAGAATAAATAATGATGAAGACATTATTATACTGATGAGATCTTCTGAAATCTATACAGGTGAGCATTTTTAAAATCATTTATTTATGTTTTCAGGAAGCACTTAGTTCATTTCTGCTACATGTAATAAGCACTGCACTTAGAATATGTCACTTGTTGAGTTTTATGGATCAAAAACAAAGAAAAACTTTACCCCCCCAGGTTTTTATAGTCCTAATGAAGGAATTATATGAGTAATAAATGGCTACAGTATATAAAAGATGATGAAGTATTTATATTTATTACCATCAGGTAAAAGTTTATAAATGGAATGACATTTGGTCTATGTCAAGTTTTTACCGTTATCTGTGTATACCAAATGTTTGAACCTAACCCTTTAGAAATTACTAGACTATGTGAACTAAGTCTAACCCCTGAATACCTTTCTCTCTTTGTCTCTTCCTAGTCAACCCTCTATTTGGATGTAACCTTTTGGATGCAAATTTTATTGAAATTAGACAGTAATATGAAAAATTGTCCGCTTTCCCTAGATAGCTGCATACATAGTTCCCTCACTTCGGGTGTCAGCTTAAATGTTACTTCATAAATGTCCACTTTTACCACCTTTATTTTCCTTCTTCAAACTAATACCTGACTTGCTATTATACTGGATTCTTTGATATTTGCTATCTCTTCCACTTGAATATAATCTTCATGAAGGTAGATAGTTTATGTGCTATCATATCTCTGGCTCTAGTTTGGTCTTGGACATATGATATTTATTTAGTAAATTGATAAATGAAAGAATAATAAATACATGTAATAAATATTTTCTAACCTTTTCTCTTATAGGTTAAAATTATATTATTTTCTACCTCCAGTGGCTAAAATTATATATCTGCATAGTACTACTGCCTTCCTTTTCCAATATAGAAATAAATTAGGAGTGAAATATATGAAAATTTTGCTCACTAACATGTATTAATAAGTATCACAATATTTTTAATATTCTTCTATATTTTATAAAAATGGCACGATATAAATGGATAAATCGGTACTTTTTTCCCATCAAGTACTTTTGCTAACCCTAAGTCAAATAAAAGCATTGTATTTCTGTGTAGGTTCATAGCACAGGTGAAATTGTTTACTCTCTAGACAAGTTTTAATTACAAATAGTAGACTTTGCTTCTCTTTTCCAATCTCCTGCATATATAGCAGTGAAGTGACATCCATGAAGTGAGTCAGGAAAGTGAGTAGGATTAGAGCAGAAATAATAGCACTGATGCTAATCATATTGTTTAACTTGCTATGAGTCTAAATTTAATGTAAACTTATGGAACACATTTGAGCGTGATAAAAATTCAAGTGTAATCATTTTTTCTGCTTCTTTAATTTTCTAATGGTTTTAAGTACACATATGAATTCAGTGAAAAGGTGAATTGTCTGTTATTTAAATTTTCAGCTTGAATAAAATAGTAGAATACTTAGAGCATCAAGCATTATATGTGTTCATTTTAGAGATACTTGAGGAACTAAAGAAAATACACAACTCCCAGCAGGTTTTATGGAGAATTAGGCTATCTAGAACACAAAGTAACTATTGTAGATCAACAGCAGTTCTAATATATCAATTGGAATGTTCAGCCATTCCCTCATTAGTAGGTATCCATTTGGCCTTGAATTTCCTTGCCTAATGAATCAGCTTAATGTGGTTTCAATTTTTCTTGACATTTATTTTTTTCCTATTCCTTCAACCATTACGTACCATTTCTTTCTTCTATCCAAAACTTTTGCTTACTCTTGGCTTCTAGTTTTATGGATCCTTGACTTTTGGCTTTCTCTGTTTCTATGTTTCACATTGTAGCATCTCAAGATAAACGTTATAATTCCTCTGGCAAGGCAGCTACTAACCAAGTGATAATGCATGTGTTAGTGAGGTATCCTCTGCCCCATGGCTCCTGAACAACATACACATGATTTTTTTTTTCTTTAACTTTGTACTGACCTCTATCCTATCTATGGGGACAGTATAAAAGTTTGTTAAATAGTACAAAGCAGAGCAAGTGACACATAAGTAATCCTTGTGAGAAGAACTCGGCGGTTTAAAATAACAGCTGTTTATTTTTATGCGAACAATTGCGGTGAGGTCATTAATAACTTTACAGCTGATCAAATCAGAGAGCACATCTCAAATGTCAGCCTTAAGTGGCATCTTAACCCAAACCTTATTCCCAACCCTGAAATCATTTCTGGTAACATTGTCAGTGTCTGAATTTTTTTTTTCAGGAAAGTAGAGCCACTTCAATTGAGTCTGATAATTCATTAATGCTGATCACCACTCCAACCTCCTTAGAATAAAGACTTTCACTTCATTTCTGTTTTTCAAATCTCATATACTCGGACCTCATTGCCAAACTCTAACCTGGAGTCTTATTGAAAAAAGTCATTCTGGAAGACATGGGAAGAGACTAGAGGTTGTGCTGAGTTAACCACATACTGTCCAGCATAGGCAGCAAAGAGGTTCTGTGGATCTATAGTCTTTCCCTTGGGTGAAGGGGAAGATGAGGGAACAATCTTGAGATAGAGATAAAGAGATACCAAATCATATTAATTTCATATGGCTAAGGACTTCTAGAATATGTCTCTTAAAAATATTTGTCTGATGAATGTCTAACTAGTCAGCAGTAAACATTGAGAAATACAATCTTTATTTTGCAAAATTGCAATAGATTTAATCAGTATTTTTCAGGTGGGAAGCATTTCTACAGCTAAAAATGAGTCTCAGCAGACATTTACTTTGAGATAATGAGAGCTTTTGGAGGCTATATATTATTGTATTGGAAATAAATACGTATATTATAAGTTCAATGAAGAAGAATGTATTTACAATGGAAAATGGTGTATTGAGAAAAATCTGAACTTTACTTAAAGTTCTTAAAGTACTTAAAGAACTTTACTTAAGGTACTTACCTTCGGATTTTGAGTTTTGATTAAAAGAGTTACAAAATTTTTACATAAATGGCTGAATTATCAGAACATAAGTCCATGTAAAATATGAAGTCATTTTATTTTATGTTAGATATCATTTGTCCTGATTACTTCTTCTTTTTCTCTATACATGCATACATTTATTTCATCGCTTACTGTAAGTGAGACCTTGGGTAGTTATAAAATATTTCCCTGATTTGGGCTTAAAATATTTCCCTGAAACGGGGAATTTGGGCTAATAAACTCTTATAAGAGTGCTTGGCACATATCTGAGTCTTATTTAATGTTATTATTATTAATGGTTTTATTATTGTTATTATAATGGTTTTTTGTTCTAGATTGTAATAACCCTAGGATCTATATTTAAGAAATGCCCAACTCACATGCATAAAATGTTCAACATTTAAACAAATCAATGAAGAGAAGAAAAAACAAAGCTTGTCAGAATTATTACAAGAAACATAGGATGACTAGACTGGATAATTTAAGAAGAGTTAATAGGACTCTTGTGTATAGGAAAGGACTAGATAGAGTAGAGTATTGTTTCTATATCCAGGCCTAAAATGTTGAAGAAAAAATAGTATCTGGAACTCAAAGAGAGAGAAAGCTGTATGAATGGCTAATCATTTTTCTCACACAAAGAGTAAGTGAAGCCCACAGTGAACCCAAAGGGAGGAAGACGGGAGAATAAATAACCAGATCCTTTCATATCCCGCCCTCCAATTTCTTGCTAATATTCCTTATTAACTGAATCCGAATTTTACCCAAAGAGAAGGAAACTCTTAACATAAAAATATAGCTCATTTCACGCCTGTAATCCAAGCACTTTGGGAGTCTGATGCGGGCAGATCACGAGGTCAGGAGATCGAGACCATCCTGGCTAATACGGTGAAACCCCGTCTCTACTAAAAACACAAAAAAATTAGCTGGGTATGGTGGCGGGCGCCTGTAGTCCCAGCTGCTAGGGAGGCTGAGGCAGAAGAACGGCGTGAACCCGGGAGGCAGAGCTTGCAGTGAGCCGAGATCGCGCCAGGGCACTCCAGCCTGGGCGACAGAGAAAGACTCCATCTCAAAAAAAAAAAAAAAAGAATATATATATGAATATATATATGAATATATATATGAATATATATATGAATATATATATGAATATATATATGAATATATATATGAATATATATATGAATATATATATGAATATATATATGAATATATATATGAATATATATATGAATATATATGAATATATATGAATATATATATGAATATATATATGAATATATATGAATATATATGAATATATATATGAATATATATATGAATATATATGAATATATATGAATATATATATGAATATATATATGAATATATATGAATATATATGAATATATATATGAATATATATATGAATATATATGAATATATATATGAATATATATGAATATATATATATGAATATATATATGAATATATATATGTATATATATATATGAATATATATATGTATATATATATATGAATATATATATATGTATATATATATATATTACTTTCCGGAAACCATAATAGAAACAAAATATTAAGCTGATCTTGAGGGATTAATAGATATTACCTGATACGTGTCTTTTAAAGTAATTATCTTATTAACGAATGTTTGAAATGGCAACTTTAATTGTATAAAAATATTAGCCAAATTCTAATGGCTAAATTTGAGAACATTCACTACATTGGACAGAACTAGGTAAGTGTATTCTGTGTTACTTTTATATCAGGAAAAATGGTATTTGTTTTATATTACAGATAAAACACTATCTTAATGATATTTATACATAAATATTGGCCAGTGTATTTGTTTATATTAGTAAAAAAGTTTGTACTTATGACCTTTGAATGTCGGTATGTTTCCATTTTTAAAATTTGTCTGCTTTGAGATAATCAAATTGTTTTATTTAGAAAATTAATTCTTTCAAGATTCATTGGCTAACAATATTTACTGTAATTGTTGAAGTGCAGGGTATATTAGCATTCTAATAGTTATGCATTAATATTACAGTATACTATTCTGTAAATATTAAAGGCCATTATTATCCTGAACTAAAATCAGTCCTATGCTTTATGTACATTTCTACTTGATATTAATCTAAATATCAACTTTGAAATGCATATTAATTTTTCAAATAATACTTGCTTTAAATATAATTTAAATAATAGTTTAAAATAATTAAATTATTTTAAATAATTTTAAGTTAGTTTAAAATAATGATACTTATTTTAAACTAATAATTTTAACAAATCATTAGTTTCAAAATCAAACAGGTTCATGAATATGAATGGCAATTCGTTTCTAACTCCAGTTCTCTTAGCAGCCATACCATACGTGTATCCTGATTTTCTAGCCCACTTCATAATCCCCTTCTTCTCAGTCTCATTAGATGACTTGAAATATGACTTATTTGTAGAGAATACAGAAATCATTAGGTCTATAGGCCTTCAAAGTCTGTTTTTTTTCACCCAACATATAAAAATTAATGCTTTACCCTAAGAAAAAACTCCAAAATTTCTAGAAATCATACATCTTCAATACATTTCAATTAACATTACAGACCAGCTACTCAAATTGATACCTATCACAAACACCTAAAAACTGTGTACATGGAATAACAAATATCATCTTATATGCTTTCATGGAAATAAAGAGACTCCTGGACCTTGAACAAAAAAGGGACTGCTATAAAAGCTAGCATTAAAACTTTTTTTAAAGAGTGCTTTCAGACTAAAATGATTCTAATGAGCATATCAGGGACAGGAGATGATGCCTCTGGTCAAAATAAATTGAGTAACTAGAACTGAGATTTATATGTAAAGCCAGGATATCAAATGCCTACACACTCCAGCAATGAGATGGCTAGAAGAAATCTTTTCATCAGCAAAACAGAAAGAAAAAAAATCACCGTCTTTATTTGGGCTTTAGGGTGAAAAATCAAAGCCTCCTCTTAAATATGAATTTTGATCATTCAAAATCCATGTTTTGTTCTCTGCTAGGTTTTGGTTTTAACTGATCCAGAAAAGGCAAAGTTGAGAAAAAGGTTTAATTGGTCTTGGGTTGATAGAGAATCAGGACAGCTATGAGAAGCAAAATGTGATCTCCTTAGTGGAGCATTTTCTCAAATCAGGCCTGGCAGCAAGAGCATCACATAGACCTCAAGTGAATATGAGCATACTATAAAGCATCATAACACATAGGTCCCCAGGACCAAGAGTCAGTGGAAACAATAAGTAGCAGAATTCAATCTCTAAGGACCTTTCTTATATACTATAATTGTCAAAGGCTGAACAAAAAATTAAGTGTGACTGAAACTTTTACAAAATTTTCAAAGGGAGATTTGAAACTTGACCAAAGAAAATGATACTATAAAAATGACAAGATTGATTTTTAAAAAGAGAGAACAAAACTCAAAAATATTATGATTAAAATTAAACCTACATAAATTGATTAACAATAGATTATGCGTGGTTTCTGAGGGAATTAAAAGACAAATGAAGAAATTAGAGAGGACAAACTCAAAAAGGCAAAGAGATAGAAGATATTAATATTTCTGAATCATTCATGGAGGGGATGAGGATGATTATTTCTGTCCTAAATATTCCCAAAGTTGTAAAGGAGACTAGATTAAGGAAAGGGACACTCATAAAATAAAAGCTTAAGCTGGTTCATAATTTATTAGAGATAATAATCTCAAATATAGTAAAGTACAAGAAAATCTATTAAGTGTAATTTAAAAAAAACTAGACACACCATAATGAAACTTTAGATCATCAATGACAGCAGAAGGACTTCAAGAACATCCAGAGAGAACAGATTCTAATGGACAAATCTTAATTTAAATGACAGTAAACTTATCAAGAGCAAAAATGAAACAGAAAACAACAAATTAATAGCTTCAACATTCTGATAGACAACAGATATTAATATAGAATACTATACTATGGTTAACTATTCTTTAAGAACAAGTTGAAATTCAGGCATTGTTCTTTAAAATAATGAGACAGATTTCTACTAAAATATCTTAAATAAATTAGTAAGAAGTGCTCAATAATTTATTTCAAGGAGAAGAAAACTAAGATTCAACAAAGACTCAAAAAAGACTAAAAAATAAATTAATAAGCATTTTGGTAAATATGAGTGAAAGTTGACATAAGTTAGTGATTATAAAAATGACAACTTTGGGGATTTAAGTTTAAATATAAAAATATGATACAGAAAAATGGAGGTAATTGGAATTAAAATTCTAAATTCATATAGTTCAGATAAAGAAGAAATTTATTTATTTTCACCTCCTCAGTAGATCAGGTAATGTTATGACCTGAATTGTACCCTGCCCAAAATGTATATGCTGAAGCCCTAGCCCCCAGTACCTTAGAATGTGACTGTTTTAGGAAATATTGCTTTAAAGAGAAAATGAAGGTTAAGTGAAGTCATAAAATTTGGGCTCCTAATCCAACATGACTGGTGTCCTTATAAGAAGAGAAAGAAACACCAGGGATGTGGATGTGAGCTGATATGAGAATACAGCCAGAAAGCAGCCTCAGAAGAAACCTACCCTGCTGTCATCTTGGTCTTGGCCCTACAGCCTCCTAGAGTATGAAAAAGTAATTTTCTGTCATTTAAGTCACCCAGTCTGTGGTATTTTGTAATGGTAGTCCTAGAAAACTAACACAGGTAGCTTGTAAAATAAAACATAAAATTAAAGGATATACATTCCAAAAATGTTTAAAAAAAGAGATAAAGAAAAAAAATCAATCCAAAGAAAGGAGAAATAAGAATACGTACAAAGACCAAAAAGACCTGATACAAAGACTTAAAACTATATTGTTCACTCCATCCAGAAGATCTAAATTGTATAGTTAAATGACAGCTATATGTCGTTTACAGGCAGCATAGCTAACACACAAATACACTGAAATGTCAATAATAAAGTATCAGTAACCTGTGTCACACAAAGAATATTATCACATATCAAGTAAAAATTTAGATATGAATGCCCAGATAATTGAAGCTTTCACCCATTTAAAAATTTAAATCACACTTATAAATAATTCATTACTCAGAAAAATAACAATGAAACTTTAAATATATCCTTAGATTTTAATGTAAACAAACAAAAAACACATACAAAGTTTTGTTAAGCCAATACACTGATTGATCTTTGAAATAATTTTATAGTCTTCAATAACTATACTAGAAAATAAAAACATAAAAAATGAGATAAATACATAACTTACAATTTTAAAAATTAACAATAATAAAACAAAGATAAAGAAATTAAGACAAAGTCAGGCATTAATACAAGGAAAATATATGTATGCTTGGGACAATCAACAAAGCCTAGAACTGCTCTCTAATTGGAGAAAGATAAATTTAGCAAAACTGATTTAAAAAAGAAAATCTGCCTATTTTATAACAATTAAACAACATACATCAATAATATGTATTTATGCCAAAACTATCTGATAATATTGAGGAGGTAGTTATACCTAGCATACCTAGAGTATGGAGAAAACAACATTAGACATTTAAACTCTATGTTTTAAAACTATTAGGTGATTTTGGTTACTGGTTCTCTGTTGAAAAAGGTGTGTAAATGTGTGTGTATGTGTGTGTGCTCATGTACATGGGACTGTGTAGGTGTGCTTGTTTAAACATTGACAGCTTAACCAGATGAAGGAAGATTTATGCCATTTTGAATACCTTGGTGGAATTCAAGTATTTATTCATTGGGCAGTTTTATTTATAAGAATTTATTTATTGACCTATTTATTTATTTATAGAAATAAAAACAATGCCTGAAAGTGCTGATTATCTTGATTGTTCATTTTGAAATATTAATTTTAAAACAATTTTCAATACTCTGTATTGTACAGTTGAGCTAATGACTGCTGACAAATTTTCCCAAATAGGTTGTCATTTAATTTTCTGAGCTTTATTCAATTTATGTGTTTATGATAAATTAGTTTGCTACATTAGTCGGCACATAAAGACACACAAGTTTACTGGTTAGAAGACAGGGAATGGAAATTTGATTTGATTATATATTTACATAGAAATATTTCAGGACTTTTCATAAGACATTTTGGAGTGACACGCTTCTGTGATGGTTAATACTGGGTATCAACTTGATTGGAATGAAGGATGCAAAGTATTGTTCCTGGATGTGTACTGTGTCTGTGATGGTGTTGCCAAAGCAGATTAACATTTGAGTCAGTGGACTGGGAAATGCAGACCCACTCTCAATCTTGGTGGGTACAGTCTAATCAGCTGCCAGCATGGCCAGAATAAAAGCAGGCAGAAGAATATGGAGAGAATAGACTGGCTTACCCTCCCAGCCAACTGCTTTCTCCTGTGCTGGATGCTTCCTGCCCTCAAACATCGAACTCCAAGTTCTTCAGCTTTGGGACTTGGGCTGGCTTCCTTGCTTTTCAGCTTGTAGATGGGTTATTGCAAGACCTTGTGATCATGTGAGTTAATACTTCTTAATAAACTCTCCTTCATATATGCATCTATCCTATTAGCTCTGTCCCTCTAAAGAACCCTGACTAATACAGAATTTGGTACTGGAGTCGGGTGGTTCTAGACGAACAGAATATTAAGGATGAAGTTTTTTCATTGGTTTTGGGATTTATTGAGTTGGCTGCTTAATACGATTAGACCCAAAAATGTTATGTCTGTGTCTCCACCCAAATCTCATCTTGAATTCCCACATGTTGTCAGGGGGGACCCAGTGATAGGTAATTGAATTATAGTGGCAGATCTTTCCCATGCTGTTCTTGTGATAGTGAATAAGCCTCATGAGATCTGATGGTTTTATAAGGTGGAGTTTCCCTGCACAAGCTCCCTTCTCTTGTCTGCTGCCATGTGAGACGTGCCTTTCACCTTCTGCCAGGACTGTGAGGCCGCCGCAGCCACGTGGAATTGTAAGTCCATTAAACCTCTTTCTTTTGTAAATTGCCCAGTCTCAGGTATGTCTTTATTAGCAGTGTAAAAACAGACTAACACAGTAAATTGTTACCAGTAGAGTGGGCTGCTGCTGTAGATACCCGAAAATGTAGAACGACTTTGGAACTCAGTAACAGGGAGGGGTTGGAAGAGTTTGGAGGGCTCAGAAAAAAATAGGAAAATGTGGGAAAGTTTGGAACTTCCTAGAGACTTGTTGAATGGCTTTGCCCAAAATGCTGATAGCGATATGAACAATAAAGTCCACGCTGAAGTGGTCTCAGATGGAAATGAGGAACTTGTTGGGAACTAGAGAAAAGGTGACTCTTGTTAATGTTTTAGCAAAGAGACTGGCCGCATTTTTCCCTGCCCTTTTCCCTGCCCTTGAGATTTGTGGAACTTTGAACTTGAGAGAAATGATTTAGGGTATCTTGCAGAAGAAATTTCTAAGCAGCAAAACATTCAAGAGGTGACTTGTGTGCTATTAAAAGCACTAAGTTTTATAAAGGAAGCAGAGCATAAAAGTTTGGAAAATTTTCAGCCTGACAATGTGATAAAAAAGGAAATCCCGTTTACCAAGGAAAAATTCAAGCTGGCTGCAGAGATTTGTATAAGTAATGAGAAGCCAAATATTAATCCCAAAGACAATGGGGAAAATGTCTCCAGGGCCTGTCAGAGGTCTTAATAGCAGCAGCCCTATCCATTGCAGGCCCTGACGCCTAGAAGAGAAAAATTGTTTAATGGGGTAGGCTCATGGTCCTTGTGCTGTGTACAGCCTAGGGACTTGATGCCCTGGGTCCCAGCTGCTCCAGTTGTGGCTGAAAGAGGCTAACATAGAGCTCAGGACATGGCTTCAGAGGGTGCAAGCCTCAACCCTTGGCAGCTTTCATATGATGTTGAGACTGCAAGTACACAGAAGTCAATAAATGAGATTTGATAACCTCCACCTAGATTTCTGAGGTTGTGTGGGAAAGGCTGGATGTCCAGGCAGAAGTTTGCTGCAGGAATGGGGCACTCATGGAGAACCTCTACTATGGCAGTGTGAAAGGGAAATGTGGGGTTGAAGGCCCCACACAGAGTGCTTACTGGAGCACTAGTGGCCTAGTGAAGCTGTAAGAAGAGATCCACTATCCTCCAGACCCCAGAATGGTAGATCCACAAACAGCTTGCACCTTGCACCTGAAAAAGCCACAGACACTCAATGCCAGCTCCTGAAAGCAGCTGGGATGGAGGTTGAACCCTAAAAAGCCAAAGAGGTAGAGCTGCCAAAGACCATGGGAACCCACTTCTTGCATCATGGTAACCTGGAAATGAGACATGGAGTCAAAGGAGATCATTTTGGAGCTTGAAGAACTGACTGCCCTGCTGGATTTTTGGACTTGCATGGGTCCTGTAATCCCTTTGTTTTGACCAATTTCTCCCATTTGTAATGGCTGTATTTACCTAATGCCTGTACCCCCATTGTATCTAGAAAGTAACTAACTTGCTTTTGATTTTACAGGCTTGTAAGTGGAAGGGACTTGCCTTATCTCAGATGAAACATTTGACTGTGGACTTCTGAGTTAATGTTGAAATGAGTTAAGACTTTGGGGGACTGTTAGGAAGACATGATTGGTTTTGAAATGTGAGGACATAAGATTTGGGAGGAGCCAGTGCTGGAATGATATGGTTTGGCTGTGTCCTCACCCAAATCTCATCTTGAATTGGTGCATGTTGTGGGAGGGACCCGGTGGGAGGTAATTGAATCATGGGAGCAGGTCTTTCTTGTGCTATTCTCATGATAGTGTATAAGTCTCATGAGATCTGATAGTTTTATAAGGCAGAGTTTCCCTGCACAAGCTCTCTTCTCTTGTCTGCTGCCATGTGAGATATGCCTTTCATCTTTCACCATGATTGTGAGGCCTCCCAAGCCACATGGAGTTGTAAGTCCATTAAACCTCCTTCTTTTGTAAATTGCCCAGTCTCAGGAGTATGTCTTTATCAGCAGTGCGAAAATGGACTAATACAACTTTTTATTCAAAAATGACTAAATTTGGATGTAATTGTGCATTTGTTTTAAATGCTTGCCACTTGAACACATATCAAAATACTGAAATGAAACAGGTTTAATCCTATACTGGAGTCAGGCATGAGACTAGACCAGTAGATGTAGACATTCACATCATGGGAAAATACAAGAAAAATGACAGTAACAAGTGTTTAAACTGAATAATAATGAAGAGTATGTGTGGTGTTACAGAACATTTTTTAGATACTAAAATTAATCAACCAATGTGTTAATCACCAGTAAGCATGAATAAAATGGATTTCAATTTATTCATCCATTAGATTTTAAATAGCACTCATTGGCTCTTAAATTTACAATTAACCAACATATATGAGGGTGGATATAGAATAGTGGAAAGAACACTAAAGAAATGTTGAAAACAAATCATATTTCTACCAGTTATTAGCTATGGATAATAAAGCTAAATCAGTTTCTTAATCATATTTAATCTACTTACTTACCTATAAAACTTGAACAATACATTTTTGTCTGCTGATCAGTATTGCATCTGTTTAGAAGGATAAAGGTAAGATGTATTTCAGACTACTAGGGGATTAAAATGTAGGTAGACCAGAGATTGTGAAAGGCTTAGTAGTCCATAATGAAAAGTTCAAAATTTCCCCACTGGCTTTAAAGCACTTGAGATTTTCAGAGAAACAAATGACAAGATTAATATTACTTGGTAAGTCAAGAGAAACCATAAGCTAGCAATTCAAAAAAAATGTTGAGGGAAAGTAAACAAAGGAAAAAGCAGTGACTATGAGGTTACAACAGGTTTGAGAAACACTTTGGAGATAATGAAGGTACTTTTCAACAAGGAACCAAGACTATGGAGAGAAATGGACTATTCAGTCATTCATATAGTACTCTTTCTGATGTCGATCAATTATGATTTGCACTAAAATCACAACTGTATATAACTGTAGAAAATGAGCAGAGAACATCACCATCACAGGTCTTTAGAGAGATTATGCCAACACCTTTTTATTTCCACTTTGATTGTATTAGAAGATGAAGCATTGAAAAAATTATAATACTGTATGTTTTAATTTCATTGCAGTGTTGTATAATTTCAGTGCAATATAATTTTAGTGAAGTATTGTAACTAACAAAAGAACCTCTGAATAATTAAGATTGGGTTGCCTGTTGAGTACTATACGTAGGGTATAATTGTGGTGAAGGACAACAAATCAAATATAACTGATGCATTTTTACATATCTTGTTCTGCCAGAATATGATTAAATGTGAATAGAAAAGAGTAAAATGATTTATCTTAATTGATCCTTAGAAAATCACAAATTAAATAGCAATATTTTTTCCCTAAAGGTAATCAATGCATGCTTTAGAAAGCCGATGATAAAACAGGTGCTCAACTTTTTTTAGGCACCAAAACTTTCAATTGTATAAATTAAATGTGTAAAATACATCATTTCTCTTGCATCATGCATATTTGCTACATACTAACCCTAAACCCTATATCTAAAAATCATCCAATTTTTATGGCTTATTCCAATAAGTACCGTGTACAAAATGATGAAAATCTTTTTATACCTAAATACATTTAGGAATTCAAAAATTGGTAGGTTTTAAATATAAAAAGAATTAGCTTACAAGTAATTGGGACCAAATGGAAATTCGTTGGAAGACCAGGCTTCCAAGTGCTATATGATCCCTGGAGACCAAAAGAGAAAAAAAAAAAACAAAAGCAAAAACAAACAAACAAACAAACAAAACACTGAAAAACTTCAAAACATAGTTACAAGAACCGGACAACACCTTTATTGATTTTTTTTAATTTATATAGTAGCTCAGAAAGCATGAAGCCAGATGAATGATTCCAGATATTTTGATACTTCTTTGACCAATCTCAGAGGGTGCTAAGGTGAGAAGAACAGAAAAGAAGACAAAAGAAAAAAAAAATCTTTTTTGAGTTGATGGTTTCCATCCCTATATCAAATAATACAATTTTGAATCTAATTTAAAACTCTTCACTCATAGCTTGAAGGCCTTGGAAAGGTTAGGCCATTGCCACCTTAGTAATCATATGACTATATTCACCTCCTATAGTTTCTGATCCACTGACTCACAATGTTGTCTTTCCCAAGGTTATTCTTAAAGGAATTGAGTAAAGGATTTTTTTTTAAATTGTAGTCAAAGGAGAAAACCTGTAACAGTCTTTTCTTCTCCGTCTCCTAATATTCTTTTGAAATTCCTGTAAATCTAGATCCAGTATTCTTTGTTTTTGAGAAAACACAGAATCACTGTTTAGAAGGATTCATTTAAGATTTTTAATAACTGAGGTTTTCCCTCACTTTAATTTAGTATTCTCAATCTCATCTACATTCTATGTATACTTTTCAAATTCACACTTTAAAATATCTACCTTTATTGCAAAATCTCTTCATGTATATTTTCTGAACTTTGTTACATTCCTCATTTGACCAACAATCCTTTTTTGAAAACCTAAGAATCTGTTTGTCTAAGAATTCAAGACATAGAGACTAGGATAAAGAGATAAAAAGAACCAAGTCCTGCCTCCAGTAGTGGAAGTATATTAGCATTAGTAAAATTAGCCATAATGGAATCAGTGTTTGCCAATATATCATCTTGAAAGTAGACATTAAACATGACGAGTTAATGGGTGCAGCACACCAACATGGCACATGTATACATATGTAACAAACCTGCACATTGTGCACATGTACCCTAGAACTTAAAGTATAATAAAAAAATAATAATAATAAACAAAGAAAGTAGACATTACCATGTGATATTATAAGCTTTATTTTGAAATGATATTTTGAAGCAATTATTGGAAAGTTGAAGGTCTGAAAAACTTGCAAATTTTTGTTTGATGAATTTTAGTCACATTATGTATTTATTTGGTTCCTCTAAGAAGCAGATAATAACTGTGATTAACATGCAAAATATTTTTATGTGTTGTTATACTAAACTGTATTTTTATTAAATATGTATCTAGGCAGATATTTAAATAAAAAGGAATTATAAAAACATCAAGTAGGACTGGGCATGGTGGCTCACGCCTGTAATCTCAGCACTTTGTGAGGCCGAGACAAGCAGATCACAAGGTCAGGAGTTCGAGACCAGCCTGGCCAACATAGTGAAACCCCGTCTCTACTACAAATACAAAAATTAGCCAGGCATGGTGGCATGTGCCTGTAGTCCCAGCTACTTGGGACGCTGAAGCAGGAGAATCGCTTGAACCTGGGAGGTGGAGATTGCAGTGAGCTGAGATAGCAATATTGCACTCCAGTCTGGGTGACAGAGTGAGGCTCTGTCCAAAAAAAAAAAAAAAAAAATCAGGTAGATATGAATAAAAAGTGCCTAGAGTATATATACATTAAAACAAATTCATAGTGTGATATTTCAAAATAGCTTAAAAATGGTAAATTTAAGACTAATATGCATATGTTTATAAACAGTGCCCAAGACTGGTAAAAAGAAGATCTCATTGCCCAACATAATTGCAGCATGCTCATGAGATGAAAAGGGTCAGAGAAAATAACAACAAAAGTTGGCCAATTACTTCTGAGTCATGCTTACCATTGCTTATTTCTAATTCTCTTAAGACCTCAAAAGTGTTTCACTAACTGATATTCCAAGTGTTGGTGGAATTATATGGAATGACTGTAAGATAATATAGGTATAGTTAGGAGAAAGATCAACTACTTCCAGTAATAGAAACATTTATATAAATGTTGAGAGGTACATGATGTGTGATGGCCATTAGAATCCACTTCTCTAAACAGTAATTGCAGGGAACATAATTGAGCATAGGTCACAGTCACTGAGCAATGAAACCTATTAGATATTTTTCCTTAAGACCATCCTTCTCACTATTCCCAGCTAATGAGTGAGCATGACAGAGATACTAATGCACACTCATTTCTAGGAGACACTGGAATCTTCTGTTGTTGGATGACTTTGTTTCAAGATCTCCATAAAGGCCATGTTGAACTTGTAGAACTGCAATGCAATCTAAGATGCTTCTACTCAGCTTTTCTTCCTTCCATTTTTCCTTTAACATGAGTCAAAACTGTATCAAGAGCTGATGGCTCTCTTACCCTTGTCAAACTATTTCATCTTTCCATACAGTCTTTGTCCCTAATATATCTCGTGAAAGGTTAATCTGGTTTTGGCTTCTGCTTTTCAAGCGACTCAGGCAAACTCATGATGTGACTAAAATTAATCAAAATACAATTGTTTTAAGATGTTGAACTTTCAAATCATTGCTTTGAATTACCATTTCAGAATGAAAATGTGGAGAAGGAACCACTACTTAAGGCATGGGCAAAGACTTAATGACTGAAACACCAAAAGCAATGGCAACCAAAGCCAAAATAGACAAATGGATCTAATTAAACTAAAGAGCTTCTGCACAGCAAAAGAAACTATTATCAGAATGACCAGGCAACCTACAGAATGGGAGAAAATTTTTGCAATCTATCCATCTGACAAAGGGCTAATATCCAGAATCTCTGGAGAACTTAAACAAATTTACAAGAGAAAAAAAAAACCTCATCAAAAAATAGGAAAAGGATATGAACAGACACTTCTCAAAAGAAGACATTTATGCGGCCAACAATCATATGAAAAAAAGTTCATCATCACTGGTCATTAGAGTAATTCAAATCAAAACTACAATGAGATACCATCTCATGCCAGTTAGAATGGCAATTATTAAAAAGTCAGGAAACAACATACTAAAGAGGATGTGGAGAAATAGGAATGCTTTTACACTGTTGGTGGGAGTGTAAATTAGTTCAATTATTGTGGAAGACAGTGTGGTGATTCCTCAAGGATCTAGAACCAGAAATACCATTTGACCCAGTAATCCCATTACTTGGTATATACCCAAAGGATTATAAATCATTCTACTATGAAGACACATGCACACATATGTTTATTGCAGCACTGTTCACAATAGCAAAGAGTTGGAACCAACCCAAATGCCCATCAATGAAAGACTGGATAAAGAAAATGAGGCACATATACACCATGGAATACAATGCAGTCACAAAAAAGGATGAGTTCATGTCCTTTGCAGGGACATGGATGAAGCTGTAAACCATCATTCTCAGTAATCTAACACAAGAACAGAAAACCAAACACTGCATGTTCTCACTCATAAGTGGAAGTTGAACAATGAGAACACATGGACACAGGGAGGGGAACATCACACGTGGGAACCTGTCAAGGGGTGGGGCGGTAGGGGAGGGATAGCATTCAGAGAAATACCTAATGTAGATGACGGGTTGATGGGTGCAGCAAACCACCATGACACATGTATACCTATGTAACAAACCTGCACATTCTGCACATGTACCTTAGAACTTAAAGTGTAATCAAAATTAAATAAATAAATAAAAGCAAGATTTTTTTCTGGATTTTATACTATCTAGAGGGATAAGTATATCATGTCACTTAAAAACTGATGGATGTTCTTGATTCCTTAATACCTACTTGGTCAAAGCCTAGTTACTCTTCAACCCCATACCATGATATAAGCACACACATACACAAGCACACAGCTTAGAATATCCAGTATCACATTACTGCTACATTTTAAAATGCAGAATATTAAGGAACAACAAAAACTAAAAGACAATCTTTTGGAAATCATTCAATTTAGATTTAGAAAGTTAATATAAGCATGAATGGTTTCTTGACAGAGAAGCAATCCTATTAAGTATTATTTTCAAGGCCCACAAGTTCTATTGTCACTTTATTATGAGGATGTCTGGAATGGTCCAGTGATAGGCACTGTGACTTGAATGCTTTTCTCTGCATATGAGTAATGTTTGTATGCTTGTAGTACCTTACAATATGGAGATCATATTTAATAAATACTTTTTAAATTGCATAGGATAAAGTCAATTTGTGACAAAAACCATTATAGATGATGAAGTTCATTTGAGAAAGGCTAAATAGGACTGACAAATTAGGATCGAATTCAAAACCACACTATTTGTCAACGTTTGGTCATGTAAATGTCCATGTCTTTTTTTGTTCAAAAATAATATCTTCACAATAAACTGCTGGAGATTCAGACTTTGAAGAAAAAAAATAGAAATGTGTCGTTTTTTTGACAACGTTACAAGAAAATTTGTCAGCTTTGTGTTGCTATGGCTATTGTTGCCCTTTGTGGTTCTTTTGTTTTTATCTTTAGGTGCATCACAGAAAATGAAAATTAAGAAAATGTGTTACTACTTGGTCTATAACTGTTGAGCAGGAAGAAAAAACAAATAAATGAAAAATAGAGTAAAATAAAATGGCTTTGGAAGGAGAGCAAACCAGGGTCAGCTCCTGCAGAAGAGAGAAAGGAAAGCTTAGGGAATACAGCAGCCTGAGAAGGAACCCTAGGCTTGTCATTTGAAAGGCCTGTGAAAAGTTTTCCCATAACTACCTGGGAAAACAGAATAGCATATATACACATTGTTCAAACACTGTGTACTGACCATCAAATACGTATTTAAGAAAATGTTCTTACCAAAACATTAATTTCAGCAAAAGCCTGCAAAATCGAGATCCTCCTAAGAAGCTTGACATAGTAACATTTTCACAGTTTTCACTTGCAAATCATTGCATAGTAACATAAAGCTAAATTTAAGCCTCTTTGTTACAGGTAGAAGTTGCTATGCATAATCTTCTTATTTTCTTTGTGTGCTTTTAAATATAATAATGATAATAATAAAATAATTTCTATTTATTTGTTGAGAAACAAAACATAATAATTAAAATGGTTTAAACAATTAATATGTTAGATGTATAAATTATTAAAGGTATGCAATTATCAATTAACTGAAGTTGTAAACTTCAGTAAAAATTTAAGCAGAAAATTCAATCATATACCACAAAAAAACTGAGACACACAAAATAAAAAAGAAACCATGCAATAATTGTCATTGTACACTTTCATTTCTAAGGAGAATTACACCATAGACATAAAAGAAATAATGTGAAAGGGAAAACTGAGATTGTTTAAAGTAGATAAACACAATTTTGTTTCACTGAATATGTTCCTCTGAATTTTTCTTCTAAAAGTACCATCCTTAGTTAAGTTACCTTTGTTATCACTATATTGCATGTACCCCAGTAGAGATCCACATAACACATTCGGACAGTAAGTCATTTGCATATGCACATACAAACAACATACACACATGTGCACATTTGAACCTGTTTTTTAACCCATTACTTTCTTAAAGTATTTGCTCAAAGAACTTTTGTTTTGATACTTATTAATATGCCACATAAAAGATTACCAGTTTCCCACACTTGTGTATGTGTTCAGAGTACATATCTGTATCAATTATAATAATAAAATAGTCTGTGTTCTGTATTTAATAATAAAGTATTTAATAGTGGTGAATTTAAAGTCATTGTTTTGTCATGTATTGAATATTTTGTTAAGTTGATACATGTAAAAATCTACTAAAAATATTATGAGGCAGAATACAATGCCCTATGTCTGATAAACATACACAAGAAAGATAAGGGCAGGAAAAATTTTACAGCTCCCTTTTGAAAACACCTGAAAAAGGGATAACATTTGTTGATAAAATAGAAAAAAAAAGTAAATAATTCTAAAGTTAGCAAAATGGAACATTTAAATGTGGTAGCACTTGACCAGGACATATATGGAATATGAGACTGGTGCTGTAAAACATATGATAGTCAATAGGCTCTTAAGAGCTACTCTACCCCTCCCCATACCTAATGGTGTGAAGCCCCGTTCCCAACCATGAAGACTTACATTTACATATGTTTCCCTCGGAATGAGGAGGCATTTGGGAACTACAGTTACTCATATTACCCTTGTTTTTAATATTTCAAATTGCTCATTTACTGGTCTGATAGAAAATCAAACAAAAGTCTTTAAATTGAGATTTCTCTGTGTGGTATGACCTGGCTTATATAGTAGAGTTAGCAGGGCTGGTAAGAATGGGTTTGTGAATAAGTAGGGTCAAGTATAATATCTCACATCTTATTTATAGGAGGTGACTGATGGCACCCCATGTCCTCTTTTGCATTTGGACTTTGTTTCCCAGGTAAAGGGGGAGGGTTCCTATGGGGGCTAGAAAACCCTACATCAGACTTGAACTACATATATGATACCTGATGATTTGTATTAAGAAAAGCTGAGATTATTATCCTAGGATTCTCACGGAAGTCCAGGTTTTGAGAAGTGGTACCAACTTTATATCTGTGTTGGAGATTAGACAGCAAATAGTAGGCCAGATCCTGAATGCCTGCACTAATTGAAACTGTTGGCACACATGTCTTTAGCTGGGCATATTGCCCTCAAAGAGGCAATGGAAATGATAGGACATTAGCAGCAAGGCCTGGTTATACATATTATGACAACAGATTGAAGTGCCTGTGGTATTAGACTACTTTGATGTGGAAGGCAGGATAATGCCTCCCAGAGATGTCTGCATCCTAATCCCTGGAATCTGAATATGTTAGGTTACATAGAAATGAGAATTACGGTTGCAGATATAATTAAAGTTGCTGATCAGCTGATTTTAGGAGAAAGAGATTATCCTGAATTATCCAGGTAGGCCCAATGTAATCACAGGATCCTTTAATCTGAAAAAGGGAGGTAGAAGAGTCCGAGATGGAGTGATGTAATGTCATGTGAAAAAGACACTACCACAGGCCTCTGAGGGCTCCGAAGTTGGGAAGTGCCAAGAGCCATGCAATGTAGGTAGCTTTTAGAAGCTGCAGAAAGAAACACATCCCTGCTAATACCTTCATCTTAGCCCAGTGAGAAACATTTGGATTTCCTAACTATAGAATTGTAAGCAAATAATTTGGAGTTTTTTGCGGCCACTAAGTAGTAATTTAGTAATTTGTTACAGCAGCTATAGAAAGCTAATATTTCCCTATAGTGAAGGCTCGGGTGAGTCAAACAGAGCATTGAATTCTCATATACATGATGGGAACCTGCTGTAATTAAAAGTACCTCTAACTCCATCAAAATACGAGTCTTGAAGCACTGGCTAGAATATTAGAACATTTCAAATATAATAAAGACACTAAATAGAGGGGAGAAAATCGGCATCAAACTATACATAATCTCTATATATTTCTTTTTTCATTCTAAAGGTGAATATCAGAGGATCTGCTAGTTTGTTCTTTTCCGTCCTGTCCATTGGAGTGATTGAATCTGAGCACACTGCAAACACTGCTGAAATTCAAATCCCTTATTCCGCTGTGTATGCTTTAAATGAATCTTCTCATTTTCCAGGCTTGCCAAGTGAGAAAGGTGGCTAAGGGGAATATAATATAATCAAGATATGTAGGAGGGATATTCAGGACCTCTTTGGGTTCTTCTAAGAAAAGTTGTAATACCTTTGAGTATATATGCCACAGTTTGTCAGAGGACAATCTCTGGTTTATTAAGGGTGCTTCATAGAATAAAGGGTCTCACTATGGAGTATCATTCACCATATCACTAAATATAGCACACACTGAATTCCACTGGTAACCATATTTTCAATACAAGCAATAAGAATGAGTGAGCATGTAATGCCCACTGTCTCCACCATCCTCCCTGGATATAACCTCTTTGAGGCCATTGACTATGTCTTCCATTTCTTTGAATGAGTATATACTTTTCCAAGGCACTACACGCTGAAAATATTCAACGATAATTTTATGATTTTCTAGCTGCTCAGTATCCAGCAGAATTACTTAAAGAATAGATGTTCTGAGGTCTAAATATTTATTTGACTTTGTAACATAGGAGGGCATAATGTTGCTTTTTAAAGTGTTTTTTATACCCACATCTTAAATTTATGGATGAGAATTGTTCTACTTATAAGGAAAGATTTCTTCTTCATGGCAATATGATAGATGAGACTAAGATCTGCTGGGATTCTGAATTTTGCAGAGACTAATAATAGACGACAGATTAAGAATAATTGACAGTGTCATCTTGAAGTGTTATAATAACAGAAGAAAGGGCTTCAATAGACAGCTGGAAGAGAAGGCAAGATACTGTCAGAGGAAAGTAAGTGCTTTTGTAGGCATTAGGCTTCAAATCTAGCTTTAATAAGCTTTCAATGCTTGAGCTGAGTAGAAAATATTTTTCATATTTTTCATGTTTTCTACTCAACTCAAGCATTGGAAGCTTGTTAAAGCTAGATTTGAAACATAATTAGATTTTCAAAACAAACAGTTTTCATAGTAGGCTTTTCCCACTTTCTCACATCACAAACCACATAATATGCTTTAATACAATTCAGGAGAATGGGTAGTTTATATTTAGAAGATGGCTAAAACAGATTAGTAATCAATCGATATATAGTTATCACAAGCTTGTAAGTTAGTGACATGTATATGTTAAATTTAGGCATGGATTGAGCTAGAGCCAAATACTTAATAAAGAAATTAAAATGTCTATGCCCTTCTTATTTTTACCTATTAGTTTGAAACACCTTATAAAACAATAAATGGCATATTCTAATTAGCATGCCTTATAATGAGTTGGAGAAGTGTTAATTAGCTTAATTCCATTAGCTTTTAAATACAAGGCAATAATGTAAAAATGCATGTTATTTGAAATTTGGAGATTGAACATAATAAAATTATGGTTTATATCAAGGACAGGTATGCCAGGAAGAAAAATAATCTAGGTACTTCACAAGGATTTCACCGAATTAAGTTACATAGATATCTGTTATAGAAATACACACTGAATTGTGGGCTCTAATAACTAAAATTTAGCCCTAGCCTCACTCTTCCCTAGCTATGTGAATCTGAAATTTTATCCTCTTTTAACCTGTTTCAGTCTTACTTTAAGGATTAAATGAAACAGTATATGTCAAAATCTTAAAATATCTTATACATTATAAACACTATACAGTTTGTACCACAGATGATCAGCTAGCCACAAAGATTCATTTTCTTACTGGCACATATAGAATTGCTTGCCCTTAGCAAGGCATTACATCTCTTTGTCTCTTATGTATGGAGAATCTAGTTCTCAACAAAGATGTGTGTAGGTAAATTATGTAACATTTCCAAGTCTTGGGTCTTATAAAACAAGTGCCTTTTGTATGATTTCTTTGTCTCTCTACTTGCCGAAGACAGAGCATTTGGGAGATCTGAATGAGTCTGGGTCCCTGAGTAATTAAATAGAAAGATATATTCCAGCCACTAACATCTTCATGGACCTTATTATGAGCAAGAAATGAGTAATAGTGCTAAATAATATTAATAATTAATAATAATAAATAATTATTCTTAATGTTAAAATAGTCAAAACATTTGTTGTTATAAAATATAGTATTGTTACAGAATCAAATAAATTTATCCAGGTATTTTTATTTATACTTTTTGTAGCTACATATTAACACATTTATTTGTATTAAGCATATATATTCTTTGAAGTGTTTTTGTGATAAAGAGATGCCAAGATTTTTATACATCACATAGAGAATAATTTTAAAAAATTATTATACATTTTAAATTTATAATCTTTGAAATAAAGATGTTTGGAAGTATAAAGGAATATATTTCAAATGACTGAGGCTTTAGAAGTGAATGAGTATAAATACAGTCACATTAATATGACTACTTGAACTGCTGTACCTCTTTTCCCCTATCTGTTGACCATAGATATTGGATATTTGCCAAGTTTCCTATTCCTATGTAGTAGTGGGGCTACCCAAGGAAAAATTCACTTTTTTCCACACTGCTTTGCTGAATTCCCATTTCCCTCTCCTACTGCCCTTTATTTTCCACTACCATGCATCATGCATGAAATCTGCAGACATCCCTGCTAGCTCAGCTGGGACACTATAGGAGCAAGCAGACTTGATGGTACCACAGATCTGCCACTGCAAACTAAATTTTATTTCAGGCTACAGATAAGCTGAGCTGCAGATTTCTGATGCTTTGCTTAACAACACTCTTGCAAAGTGAGGAGAATAGCTTCCCTTCCGTCTGTGTTGTACTCAATTAAATGGTAAAAGGATGTTGTAATCTATTCTATATGAAGAGTCATAGAAGTTTTGCCTGGAACCTGCAGAAACACATAAATGAAAATTACCTCATTTTAACCAATACTTTTTCTCTCTTTATTTTTTTCTTTTTCCTTTCTTCCTTTTTTCTTTTTTTAAGGAAAATGCATTTTCTAAATCCACATGAATTTCCGGTATCTCTGGGCCTCTAAAATTCCAAGTAACTGACATATGGTAAACCAATACATATTACTTCCCTTTAGACTCTTGAGCTGTATTGCTAACAAAAGCTTTTAATCCTGGACTCTTATTCATAGAATCATTGCCTATCCCTGCAATGTCTCCAATTATTACTATTAATAGAGCTTTATATGTCTGAATCTTTTACGTTAATTAGAGTTCACGTGACTTCCCTCCTCCTAACCAAGCAAAGAGACTTTATGCAAAACTTCGTTCACAGATAGATAGTCAGTGAAAGAGTGTTGCATATCTTCAGTTGACAGATGAATCTAATCCTTGTCTCTGGTCCAACCTGTATAATGTGTTTCAAGAATGAACATTGCTATCTGAATTTATTTGCCTGTTCTTTCAGAAAATATTTAAGATTGTATTGCTTTTCTGGAAGAAAGCTTAGTTTTAAGCTAATTTTCTTTAAAGTAGTTCATCCATCTCTAATGGTACCTCTAATTTTATGCAGGGTGAGGATGAAATATGCACATCTCATGTGGAAATAATCTTTTTCAGGAGTAAAACCAAATTAAAGAAAAAAATGTTTAAGTAACTACCCATGAGGGATAATCCTTTAATGCATTAACTAGCTGACAATCATTCATGAAACACGAAATTCTGCAAGTTTAAAAAAAGAGAATTTCTATATTCTTCTTTCAAGTTTATTCTGAATTATAATTTGTAGAAATTGATTTAGAAGGTATGAAGTAATAACTGAAGTCTAGAAGTAGAGGTTTTATATTAGAAATATTATTTTCAAATTATTAATGGCAGTAGTACTTCTAAGTACACAGATACAGAATAAAACTGTAAAGAAGGAAGAAAATAAAATATATTCCATTCTTAGGAGTATAATCATTTCAAGCACAATCACATGCAAAAAAAGTATTTTAGAATGTTTAAAGAAAAGTAGCAGTTCATTGAAAGGCCAGTTTGAATTATTCTAATTCACATTTCCAAAAATTCCTGACATTTATATATTACCATAAAGGCAGCACAGTGAACATCTCCAAAGGGAGATAGTGGGTTTTCTGATGCAGTAAGTGTTATAAAGGACAGTCATTTTGCAGTCTTAGATTGAGTCAATAAGTATATTACCATGTAAGCACTTTTCATGACAGAAATTCAATAATCACTTGTTTAACCTGGATTGCACACCATGGAATTGTAAAAACCTTATAACCTATCTAGTAGGACGAGTAAGTTAGCATACATCTAGAAATATTGTTGTTTTTAAAGAGAAATGATTTCAATAGAAAATATCCAGGTAATTTATATATACATACGTATTTTTGCATATATGCATATACACATGTAGTTTTAATATGTGTACATGTAGGTATATGAGAATATGTATCTAATAACATTTTTATGAGAAAGAATTCAGAAAAGATTTATTGTGATTACCTATACACAGAAAACGTACATGTCAATACATATTAGCCAAATTAGAAGGAGCAGTAGACATTAAGAAAATCAGTAATATTGTAAATAAGAGACTGTGAGAAATTCTCAAAAAGGAGAAATTTTGTCCTATTGTCCTAGGATTCAGATTAACACATAATTTGAATTATGTGTATAATTTGAAATTTCTATACAAGGTATCATTATATTTAATAAATATACATTGGGCATCAAGTACACATATATATTTATTATTTCACTTGGTTGTTACAGAAACCCTGTGAGAACGGTAAGGCAGTTATTTTTCTACTTTCTTTATAAGAAAGATTATCAGGTCAAATGACTAAAGAAAAGTAAAATACTCTTCCCCAAGACTGCTCCTTTCTTTTCAAAGCAGAGGTTCTGCTAAAAGGATACTGCACATAATTAATATGTACCCTAAATATGTTCTGAAAGGTATAGGAAAGGAAGGAAAAGAGTTTCTATCTTACACTAGATTAAAGTTAAATGCTCTTATATTGCCAATTAACATATCAAAAGAAGGTTTTTCAAAATAATAAACAAAACATTTCAATCTAGACAAAGTACTCTCTAGACAAAAGAGAGGTACTATTACTGAAACAGTATTATTTATTAAATTTTTTTTCAAATTTAAAAAAATCATATATTGGGGAATATTAAATATATTTAGTATTCAATATTTTTCCCAAGTAAGATTATTTACAACTTTAGTTAACAGTATTCATTTAATGTAATTTCAAAATATAAGAAGAATGAGATTATTTTGATAAAAACAAATATTTGAAATGAAATATTGTGAATACATTTTGAAACTCTATTAGCATCAATATCTGGTCCTATTTCTGCATTTTATTTTTATTGTTTGGAACCAAGAAAACACTGGTTCAAGCATAATATAGAAAATGATAGCAGACTACCTTTTTAATAACTCACCTGTAACTTTTATGAAATTTTCATTAAATGCCAATCAAAATATCTAAAAGAAAAGTAGTAGGACATGTTTGCTTCTAAATGAGTCATTAGCAATATTTAATAACTACTTATATTCCTTACATACACATTAAAGTAACCAACATCTTCCAAATGATAATCAACTATTGAACTGCGTGTGATGTGCTATTGTCGCTATAGCACATGCTGTTTACTAGACAATTAACAATTATGCTATGATAATGTATTAAAAATGGATTATTTATTAACAAATGTTGTACTATTTTATTCAGTCACCAACACTTGGATTCAAAACAAAATAAAATACGTATCAGTATACAAGTATTAAGTTTCAGATTTATGTAAGAATTTAAAATGTATGCAGAGAAAAGGGAAAAGCTATATTCTAAGGCATGCAGAAAAAACATCAATCAGATAGCACAAGTTACTATATTCATAGTATCCAGTGCAACATATACCCAATGGAATGTAGGTGTTTGTAGTGTGTGTGTTATTAGTGGTGGTATGAAGACTTTAAACAGTTAAATCTTTTTAAATATTGAAATTTGATCCAAATAATCTTACAATAAGGAAATCTGAAAAAAAATCCTTCTAAGTCTTCAGGAAAATTTAACAACATCTGGAAATAAAGAAATGAACATAAAGCAAAATGCATTCATTCATCAAGGTCATTACTAAGAAAAAATATGGCCTGAAAGTTTTAAACACATTCTTAATCACATAATTTTTGACTAAAGCATGACTTAAGCACCAGGTGGAATAATGTCTACCATTAATTTTTTATTTCCTTTAAGCAAAGCACGGATATTTAAATGACTTAAGTGCTGGTAATATAATTTTGGTGTCTTCTGTCTTGCAATAAAAATACAAAAATCAATACCTTTAAGATTGGGAGACCCCCATTTTAAAACTTTATTGCCCATTACCCATTAATGTTTGCTTGTCAGTACACATTAACGTTTTGCCCTTGATCTCCTCTTCATTTCTACCTATTTCCTTCCCTATACACTCTGCTGCACACACATACACCTCTCTTGTGACCTCATCACTTTTTCCTGTTTTTGCTTGCGGCATTGTTGTCCTCCATAACTTTGTTCACTTGAGAAAGTGAGCACATTTCTCCAACCACTGTAACTCTCTTTTTGGTTAACATGGTTTACTAGTGGTAAATAGGAATGGGTTAATGACTTTCAACTCTTTTAACATGCAAGAAAGATGTGATAAACTATTAGCTCTAGAAACAAACTTTCTAAACATTATTATACTTTATCATTTCACCACAAACATAAATTTTTACAACTACACATTACCCATTTGTTCTCATGTTAATTATCTTAAATATTGATTGTTTTCTGAGTCATTTGTCATAAAATTTATTGAGTACAGAATACTAACCACTTGAAAATAAAGACAACTCTTAAAATCACTTACATGTAAAAAATGGAAAATAGATTATAGAGTTGTCATAAACCTAACTTTATTTTAGAAAATTGTTGATAACTTTCCCTAACCCTTTAGATTTTAGATACCTTTGAAAACAACTTGATTTGGAGTATAACTGTATTGTTCTTCTGTTTCATCATTATATACTTTACTTCTTAACGAGACTGAATAACCAATACAATGGAACCACTATTTTCAAGGTCGAACACTATTCACTATGTCTTTCACAACACACACAGAATAACCATCATGGAATTTTGAAGGATTTTCCTCCTTTCCTAGATATTTATTGTACTGAAAATAAGTTTCTATCTTAGTTTTTATTCTCATTGACATATTTTTAAAATAATACATTCTGCTTACTCTTCTACATCTCAGTTAGCTGTAATTACTCATACATTAAAATAAAGAAAGGTAAAATAGTACACTTTCTGGAATTTTTTAAAAAGCAGATCTTCTATAGATTGTGACCAATTATTTTGTATGTATTATGAAACCTATTTGTAACAATAAACCATTTCAGTAAAAACATCAATGTCATTTATTATGCTGTTAAAATTAATGGTAATAGGAGCTTAAAAATCAAAGTTTATTTTTTTATAAGCCAATATTCATTCATTCAATTTTGAAAATCATTATATACATGGTATATATTCTCATTCAAGTAATTTCAGTGAGCTTAATTAATGTTATCCGCTGGTTTATATTCTACAAAATCTATCTTCAATTTTTAGGTGGGTACTTTAAAATCATTCTCACATTTCAGATTACAGTTATTATATGCACAGGTCAACAAACTGTTTTTAAAATCATTCTCACATTTCAGATTACAGTTATTATATGCACAGGTCAACAAACTGTATCATTAAAAATGCTTCCTGTTGTCACACAAGTTCTCTTGTATTATCTAAAGCTTTTATAAAGAAAACCTATGCTGACAAGATAAATGCATTATGCTTTCTGGTTAAAACTGCTAAACAGAGCTGCAATTTATTATAAACCTGAGAGTCATGAAAGTGCTGAAACAACTTTACCATGTCATGCCTAATAATTATGTAATAAAAAAGCTATGTTATTTCAACACATAAAGTTGTTTAAAGTGATTAATTTTCTGAAGACTTAAATTGAAAATGCATGAGAATTATTAAGCCCATGCCTGATCTGGGTTTGTGAAAATATATTATTATACTTATCTGAAACATCTCTTAAATTGTAGCTCTTTTGTGTGTTTGCTTCTTTTAAATTATTAAGATACATATGCATATCTGTAATTTTATTATAAATATATTATCCAACTAATAACCTAAAATACATAAATATATTTGCATATTGCTAAGTACTTTTCTTTCTCTCTCAAAACTATTCAGATCTCTTTAAATATTTCAATACAAAATAGAAAAAGATGGCTCTACAATATCATATTAATTTATCATGAATTGTTACAAACTGCTAATACCTCTATAAACCATCCTCAATATTGTTAAACTATAGCTTCTATGTTGTTCACTACTTACTCTTTCAGTTTCTTTACATGAAAAACTAAATTGATTGACCCTGAGGAGACTGGTGCTTTCATCTCTTCCTCCAAGATTGAAGACTCTCAGTCTCTCACATGAGCATTGATGTTAGGCCTCTGTTCATGTTGTTAGTGAATCTTAATAGAACCTCTTGGCCCACCTTCTTACTTCTTCCATTGCCCAAAGCATCTCTGAAACCTGTTGCTGTATGTGATAGATCATTACCAGGTGTTTGACAGTAAAAGAGGGTAATTACTACACAGGCAGAAAACAACTTTAAACTGAAAGCTTTGTCTGGTGGTTTATAAAGTCTCAGTGGTTAGGCCATCACAGAATGGAAGAAGATACAAACATCCCCTCAGTATGACTTAATTCACCCTGCCCCAGCCCTTCCTGCCCACCTCAGCCTTACCTCCACTTTCTTCCCATATTATCTTCCATTGTATCTACTCTCTCTCTCTCTATATATATATACACACACACATATACATATATATACACACACATATATACACACATATATATACACACACACACATATATACACACACACACATATATACACACACATATATATATATACACATGTATTTTGAGATTGAGTCTCACTCTGTAGCCTAGGCTGGAGTGCAGTAGTGCGATCTCGGCTGACTGCAATCTCCACCTCCCAGGTTCAAGCAATTCTCCTGCCTCAGCCTCCCGAGTAGCTGGGACTACAGGTGCACGCCACCACGCCCAGCTAATTTTTGTATTTTTAGTAGAGACGGGGTTTCGTCACGTTGGCCGTGATGATCTCGATTTCTTGATCCGCCTGCCTCAGTCTCCCACAGTGCTGGGATTAAAGGCGTGAGCCATGGTGACTGGCCTATCCACTCTATTTTTAAACCATCACCTGTCAAGCCCCAAATCCCTGTTGCATTGTTTTACAAAACAATTTAATCCTTATTGATTTAAATACTTTCTGTGAAGGTAATAACAAACAAGCGTTGCTTTTCATCACCGAAGAGGCAAAGCAAGGTATGTTTTGGTTTATTTTAACAAAGGTTAATTTTCTTTCTGTGAATAATTCTGCCACCCTCTTGGAGCAAGTCATTTAAACTGCCAGCAACTTTTAAAAATAACATGTTTTTTTCTTCGCTTTTTGCTAACTTGGTCAGCACAGAGCATTCAGTCAAAACTCATTCATTTACATTACACTGTAATAAGAGTGCCCACCCTTTTCACAGAGTGAAAAAAAAAAGATGTCATAATAAAATGTATGACTGTTTTTCTAAGAAAAAAATCCTTTTTATTTTGATATTGTGGTAAAGTAACACAGTCAATTAAATAAAAGTTTTCAACATTTAACTTTTTTAATATATTCACTGCTATCACTGTTTTTATTTCTATCGACATGTTAATTGCAATATAACTAGATCTATCAGTGAAATATAACTGGATCTGTCCATCTATGGATATTTTGTTAATAATAGAAACTTACATTAAAAATTAGATTGTGAAGGCTACATTTGTAACAATACCTTAATAACATGTTTGTATACAAAGTTAATTTATTTAATCAATGATACATCTGTCATTTTAATATTCATTATATAAGTTCTTATAGGGAATTTTACTTATAATTTGACCACGAATGACAAGCGCACTCTCCTAGTTTAATATTTATCCAGCTGATCCTTTAAATGTTTGCAAAATAGGAGGTACTGTATTGTTTCTGGTTTTTGTTTTTTTTTAGAAAGTGGGTGTTGCTCTGTTTCTCCATCTGGAGTGCAGTGGCAGAGTCATAGCTTGCTGCAGCCTGGAACTCCTGGACTCAAGTGATTCTCCTGCATTAGGCTCCCAAGTAGCTGGGACTACAGATGTGTGCAACCGTGTTAATTTTTGAAAACAAATTTAGGGATGGGAGTCTCCTTGTGTTGCCCAGGATAGTCTTGAACTCCTGGCCTCAAGCAATCCTCCCACCACATCCTCCTGAGTAGTTGGGATTACAGGCATGAGCCACCACACCCAGCTAAAAATAGAAAGTACTGCTAAAGAGGATTCTGATACCTGCATCATCCCATTATTTTTTTTTTTTCTAGAACTGCTGATTTTTGACAATGTATTTCCTTTTTGGTTTAACATTCACATAAACTTTATATTCTGGGATCATCGTATGCCAGACATATCTGAATGAAGATAAAAAAGGATTATTCATAAAATTATCAGAGACTATTAATTAATCCTGTTTTTAATGAGCATTAAGGTAAAACAAAACAAAACAAGACAAGCAAATGCTCAGAAGGCTGCCTCAGTAGAGAAGTGCTAATTGAAGAATCACTCCAGTAATGGCAAATTTTAAGCATCAAAACTGAAAGAAACCAAAAGTGATAGAATTCCTGAGGAAAATGATTGTAGTTGAAGACGAGAAAGATTTAATACATCAGGAGCAAGTCAAACAAATAGGAAGGATCAATAAATAGAAATAACTCATGAGAAAACACGTTTTCACTCAGTTGCTACATAAAATTTTCCACATGATAAAAGTGTTTGATTGGAAGTATTCCAGTAAACCTTACTCTTCACTCAAAGTGTCTGGAATTTATATTGACATTAGCACTGAGTATACTTTCATCGATTTAACAAATCTATCATTGTTTAGGTATAGCATCTAAACTTTTAAAGTACAACAAAAAGACAATTTGTTTTACCTGTAAAGGATTCATTCTTCATCTGTTGTTGTAAAGAATATTAGATCTTCTAATTACTAAATAAAATTAAAAGGAAAAGTTGTACATAGGTAATGTGACAAAGTTTCATGATTTCTTTTAATCTTTTGATATTCTTTATAAGAGAAAAGGCAGAAAGCATCTTTTAAATCTTAGAAAATCGTGCATGAGAAATAAACAGATCTGGATCAATAATTGACCATACATTTTAATTCGTGAAAAACAGTGATTATATTTACTCAAATCTTATCGTACCCCATTAAGTGTAAAATATTAGCAAAGAACAAGTTGATTGTTAGAGTGTAACATGTAAAAATTTCATTTTTTCCAATAAATGAAGGTGGCTAATTAACATTCTACCATGCTGGTTTCACTGTTCTTCATTAGCTGGCTTTCAATTATCCATGTCAGATATATCTTTTCACTAAAGGTCTCTGACAGCAGAGGAACCCACTTAAAATAATTTGCATTCTGTTGGTGTTGGAACAAAGTGTGTAAAACAGAGATGTAACTAGAGACACATCAGCATGATTGGAACTCCTCAAAGTTACTGTACCCTCTGTGCCCTGTTCTATGTGTTTCAGATTTCAGCTGAAGTCACTCAAGCAGATTTCAGGTTAAATATGATCACAGATTGCAAAATGTTATTCTGTGTATTTTCTATAAAATTTTGTATTGGTCACTTTACACTTTTCTTTAATAAACAATATTTTTATAGTAGTCTTAGCTTCACAGCAAAATTGAGCAAGAGGTATAGAGATTCCCTATATTCCCCTTTCCCCGTACATGCATAGACTCCCCTGTTACCAGCAGCCCCCACCAGAGTGGTACATTTGTTACAGTTGATAAACTTCCATTGATACATCATTATTATCCAAAGTTTACATTTTTAATAAAGTTCATAGTTGAAATTAGTGTTCATTTTTTGTTCTTGTACATTCTGTGCTTTTAAACAAATGTATAATGACAGATACCACCATTATAGTATCATACATAATAGTTTCATTGCCCTAAAAATCCTCTGTATTCTGCCTATTTATCCCTCCCTCACTATACCCTCTGCTGTTTTCAAAAAAATGTCTCCAGAGTTTGCCTCTTCCAGCATGTCATACAGTTGGAATCATACAGTATGTAGCCTTTTCAGGTTGGCTTTTCCCATTTAGTAATATGCAATTACATTTCATTTGTGTCTTTTAATGGTTTGGTAGCTTATTTTTTTAGTGCTGAATAATACTTCATTGTCTGGATATACTACAGTTCATTCATTCACCTAATGAATGACATATTGGTTACTTCCAAGTTTTGCCTATTATAAATAAAGCTGCTAAAAACATCCATGTGTTGGGTTTTTAGTGGACCAAGTTTTCAGCTTATTTGGGTAAATACCAAGGAGGTTGATAGCTGAATCATATGGCAGAAGTATATGTAGTTTTATAGTACTTATTATAGAACATATCTGAGTTAATAGTGTTTCCATCCTAAAAATATTTGCTTTTGGCTTTCCAGATTTAAACCTCAGAACTTTTATCAACGTGGTATCATTTTTAATGCTGTTTTCTCACAATGAGTTTACCCAGACCATGCAAGCAATGCCCAGGAAAAACCTAAGTCTTTGTAATAACCAGCTTGTGGTTATAAATATTCACATATAATTTCTTCAGATAGCACCTAGCTTAAAACAATCAATTTTAGAAATTGAAAGGATATTTTTATTAATTGAGTCTGTAAGGTACTTCTACTTAGATTTAGCTCTAATCCACTGCCTTGTGAGAGCGCAAGTTTTATTTTCAAGCTTTCTTGGGCAATATACCAAGTTTCTCAGTTAAGACATCTGGAATAGCAACATGATTTTACAACTCGGTTTTCAACTACCACTACCCCATCCCAACCTACTTAAAGTTTTCTTTATTCCTTTGTGAGCTCAACTCTTCATTGCATGGATGTTTATTATATTTCATCCAAAACTTCTAAAGCATTTGTAGCAGGCAAATTTTAAAAATGTGTAGATCACTACCTTTCTGATCCCAGAAGACCAGAGTTGTAAGTTGTGCTATAATTTCTGTGTACAAATTATGTATGGCATACCTATGTGAAAAGATGGACAATTTTTATAACAAATTATGCACAGAAAATATATTAATAAAAATCTCCACTAAATGATTCATAACTCCTGTTTCAGGATGTAGGCTCTAGTTACTCATTCTATTATTAGAATTAGTTATTACCCATTATTATCTTGCAATCTCTGTTCAATCAGACAGTTTATTTCAAGAAAAAAACAAACAAGCAAGTAAAAATATCTTATTTTGGCTAGGCCTATAATAATTATTCCTTAAGAATGTCCCCAGGGATTTCACCTCCTTTTCTAAAATGTTCTTTGAAATAATCATTAAACACAATTTAAAAATATTTTAATTATCAACAAAATTGGTAAATTCTTCATAGCATTGTGGAATCTTTTGTTTTCATCTTCTCTTCAACTTTACTGGAAATGTATTAATCATTTTGTTACTGAAATTGTGAGAAGCCCTAAAAATATTTGGTTGCTATAAAAGCCATCATAATGATTTCCAATATTATCTTCATATTGTGTTTTTAATTAAAATGTTTATTTTGAGATAATTATAGATGCACATGCAGTTGAAAGAAATACACGTAGATCTTGCATAGTTTTTAACCAATTTCCCTCCACCTTGAAAACATATATTAAAACGTCTCTACTGGGATACTGATATGGTACAAGGAACATACAGAATAGTTACATTATCACAAAGATCCATTGTGTCATTCTCCTTATTGGTCTTATTTCCAAATACAGAGAAAAAACATTCAATATTTCCACAATTAAGTGTAATATATTTTGATAAATATTCTTTATCAAATTGAGAAACATTTTTTTTGCTTAGATTGACAGACGTTTTTATCATGAATAGGTGCTGGATTTTGTCAAAGGTTTTGTGTGCATCCCTTGATGTGACCAATTGATTTTTCTTCTTTAGCCTGTAAATATGGTGGATTATACGGATTTATTTTTGAATATTGAAGCAGTCTTACGCACTTGGAATAAATCCCAGCTGGACATAGTGTATAATTGGCAATGGTCTATAATGGTGTATAATTCTATATATATGTGTGTGTGCATAGGGATGTGTGTTTGTATATTTACACACATACATGATTTGCTAATATTTCCTTGAAGCTCTGCATCCAAGTTCATGAGAAATATTGGCAATGACTCATACTACTTTATTGCACAAATATGTGGTAAAGGTCAGAACTTTTCTGGGCCTCATTGACACTTCCCTGGTGAAAGTAGAAGGCTGCCATGCATCTCTCATTGTTTCCATGTGGGAATATTCTATCAGCTCCCATTAGGCCCCCTGCAATCAGAAAGAGGGAAGCAAAGGGCTAATGCATACTATTACATTATAGCTGCAAGGTGTTGGTAAAGGTTCAGTTCCTTGTGGAGCCTCTCTGACACCAGAAGAGCGGAGAAGAGGAATGGAAGTGTTTAATGTTTTCCTGACTTGAACCCCCACAAAGCTCCACGAAGATAGCAGCAAACTTTGTGTAGCTCGCTACTGAAACTCCAGGTCTTAAAACAATGACTTTTTTTTTTTTAAATGAATAGGGACATTTGTAATTGTATTGAGATTTACAGATGTATATCATCATCTATATGTTGAAAAAAATGGTTCTCCGAGATTTATATATTAAATGTTTTGGCACAAGTTTTGAGAGACCGAAAGTAGCATACTTTTTCACAGCTTAATCCTTTAAGACCAGCCCTTAGTAGAATTGTTTAACAATCTGATTTCAGGCTGTTAATTGTAACTTACTATGTTTACCAACTGGCTATTTCAATATGTTCACATAAAGAAACATTAATATTTAGCAATTTTCATTATTTAATGCCAAGCTTAAATTGGATCCCTATTTGACAATATTGATGTTTTGGATTTTTCTTTGTTGGAGGGACATAGGAAGTCTTATTCACTAATATTTTTGTCCTTGATTTTATTCTTTTTCAAAAAACACGAGGGGGAAAACTGCTAAGCTCAAATGAGAGAAATCGGGTTTAATTCTAAAGTGCTAGTGTAGAGTATTTCTATGATTTTATTACTTATAAGAAAAGAATCTGGAATAAGTCCAGTAAGTAAGAGGATTAACTACAGGAAATACACTATAAGAAAAAAAAATGCTTAGGCGGTTACATTTAAATAGATTCTCAAGAATGGCATAAGAATTTCTTCAACACAATGAACTTCCTTTATTCTATGTCTCAGGTTACAATATGTAAATCTTAGGTTACAATATGTTGAATATATCTATGTCTACAGATTTTCATATTATTGAAATAGATTTTATCATTTTTGCTAACTATGGTATTTTTTAAATGTGATGACTTGTAAATTTGGATACTACTTTGTTAATAAAAATATCAGAAAATTTTCAAAATAAGAAAATGGAAGATTTTGATTTTCCAATAATATGTTTATAACAACATGCTAACACTATGAATACATACTAATTGCAAGGAAAATAAAATAAGCCAAAATAGCAACAGCAATTTTGCATTTTAGCCAACAGAACATACTATTGAAAATACACACAGACAAAAGCACATATACACACTTGGAAATAAAAGAAACCACAGAATTTTAACATGTATCGTGAGTTTGATATTACATATGTTTTAGAATAATTGACCATAAGTGTAATAATGTAGAGAGTAATTTTTTTGGTGCAAGCTACATGATTGACAAAAGCACTTATACTTTACTGGAAAGAACAATGACAACTAAGGAAACAGCTGAAGTTATAGTTTTTTAACTTAGGATAGGATGTTGAAAACTGAAGTCTTTCAAAATTTTCATTCTATTTATTAGAATAAATTTTAGGAATAAATTTTTCCTTTCTTGGTGTTAAGTACCTAACAGGTGGAGGAAAACTCATTTTTAACCACTTTGCCCATTGTAAAAACAACAGAATACAAGTTTCCCACTGAGAAATGATAATTTTTCAGGAACTTTGAATGCAATTTATATTGAATATTTTATAAGAAAATTAAGAAGGAGCTGATTCAATTATCCACACAAAAATATAAATGATACAGGAAAATGGGTTTCTTTTTGTTTAACTAGTGGTATACTTTATGTGCAAATGTTTCTTTATCTAAACAATTTTTCACTTGTTTTTATAAAATTTACTGTATTTATACCTATGTATCAATACGATGTATCTGTTAATCATTTAACTATCCTATGATCAGTTAAAAAGTATAGAAATGCTGAGTTTATAAATACTTTAGGAATATGTATCCTTCAGACTGTCTTATTAAAATCTAGTCATAAAGATTTTTGAGCATACTAAGCACATATCAAAAATACTATCAGACCTTTATAAACTTGTGAAAGCAAAATGAAATAAATTTGGCAATGAAGAGTCATACAAATATATTGATTTCTAAATGATAATAAGACCAGCATTTTCTCTTTGTTTGATTTTTTTTTAAGACTACATTTTCTATGATTTGATGAAACAGTTTTATATTTTCATTTACAATTATTATGATGGTTACTATTCACATGAGTAGGCAAAAAAGAATCATAGGAGGAACTCTCAAGAGTGTTTTGATGTGGATATTAGTACTTTCTACTCAGGTTTTGAGGGTTTTAATAGTATCAGAAAGCGGTGCTAAGGTATAAACTTATGCACTAAAACACTTTTTTTTTTTTTGCAAATAAAATGTTATTTCAGTATCTCTAATGTTCTTGTTTCTCAACAGGCTCATTCCCCGAAGGCTCATTTCTTGCCAAGACCAGGGAGTTTCTGCCCATATGGTCCCATGAAGGCTTGGTTTATAGTCCCCTGATTTCACTACAGTTACAGAAAAAAATCTCCCAGGCTTCTGATTTCCTTGTAGATAAAAATAGCATATGCCTTCAGTTACTGAAATAATGACAAAATAAAAACTCCCCAAATATTCTGAGTTTGTTGTGTTGGCTTCAAAAACTTCCGAAGCAAGCATTGTTTGTTAAACAATGGAAAAGCCTGTGACTTATTTAATGCTTTATAGGGTTTGATAAATTTTCAAAACTAAATTAAAATATGTTGGCTAATTATCCCTTGCCAATACTATCTAGCAAGTAAGGTATACCAGGAAAATTTGACAGGCTTTTACATATACACCATGGAATGAAACTATATTAGTATTTTGAAGAAAGACACATTAGCAAATTCAAGATTTTCCAGTAATTTTTTTTATTTTTGAATATCATCAGTCACATTTCTCTTTAACTAATACTATTCGTATATGGTATCTATAGTCTGATACATATTTTGTACTCCCTAAAAGCCTCTAGGTAGTTTTTAAGCACCTATTTATTTAATTATGTGCTATTCAACCTCATAGATGGTCTTCTTTGATTGTAGAAAGTTGCCTTATTCAGAATGTGCTTTCTGGTTTACATACTGAGTAGCTTATGGTGAAGCTCTGTCAATAATATAATCTATATATATATATATCTCTCTCTCTCTCCAAAATTCTAACAAGATGTTTCCATTTATGTCTCATTTTAAGTTTTAGCACTAACTCTACAATTAAGTTTTAGCACTAACCGTACACTTTAAGTTGACATAACAACACAGAATTAATATATTTTGAATTTTAAAAAATGTTCTTTGACATATCATGAAGAAACATCCAGATAGATTGTAGTTTGGTAGATAGACAGACAGACAGATAGATAGATAGATAGATAGATAGACAGGAATGAATTATTTCAAATTGTCTTAAAAATCAGGCATGTATATATATACTGTGTTATATAAGAAACAGACTAAGTTTGGGTGAAATTCTGTACCTCTTAAAATATGTTTATGATATGTTCTATAAATAATATAATTCAAAACTAAAAGTTATAGTCTATTTCAATAAAAAATAAACAGTGCTTTAGTAAGTGAAAGTAAGGCTGGGCGCGGTGGCTCACACCTGTAATCCCAACACTTTGGAAGGTCTAGGTGGGCAGATCACCTGAGGTCAGGAGTTTGAGACGAGCATTGCCAACATGGCAAAACCCCATGTCTACTAAAAATACAAAATTAGCCAGGCATGGTGGCACGCTCCTGTAGTCCCAGCTACCCAGGAGGCTGAGGCAGGAGAATCACTGGAACCCAGGAGGCAGAGGTTGCAGTGAGCCAAGATCGCACCACTGTACTCTAGTCTGGGTGACAGAGCAAGACTCCAACTCAAAACAAAAAAAAAAGTGAAACTAAATTTTGAATCTCAATTTAATAATATTTTGGTGCGTATAAAATCACAATTTTGAAAGAAGTAAAGCAATTAAAATAGCAAATTTTTATGCCTGAAATAGTAATTTTCTTTTTAAATATCTACCTGGCATAACAGATTATAAGTCTTTTGTTCATTCAATACTTATTTCAACAAATTATTATGGATGGAGTCTCATATTTTATGTAATGTTTTGAAGTCTGGTGATAAAGCAGTGACTGAAATAACCTGCTTAAGCCCTGGAGTCTATGTTCCAGAGCATTCAGATATATCAATGATTCTTTGACACATTTATTTATTCATATATGCCAAAAGAGTATGTGTAATTTTCAGACAGTGATGTAATCTTGTTGCCAAATGAAGTAAATGTCATGATAAATTTGTTCTTCTTTTATACTCACTATAATGCTTTGTTTTATATAGTCATCTCTTGTGTCATATAGTCGTCTCTCATATTAGAGACATCAACTCATTCACTGAATTTAGTGAAGTATTTCATCATGACAATACTGGAGCACTTATTTGATGTTCTAAGTTTGTTGCCAAAGTGTCACAACTGTAGGACTTACCTTTATAATGCACATTTTTTTAGCACTGGCACCACCATCATCATCTTTTGACTATCACTGTGACTCCCAGGCAGTCACACTTCTCTAGCCATATTTCTATCCTATAGTTTGTTCTCAATACAAAATCTAGAGACCCTTTTAAATTGCAAATAATAGCATGTTGCTCCTGTGTTCAAACTTCTGTACAGGCACACCATTTCATTCAGAGTTAGAAGCCAAAATCTTTAGAAATGCCTACAAGAACCCAAATGATATGTAAGTTTACATTGTAACCCGTCACATCCCACTATCTTATCTCTGATATTCTCTACTATTTGTTCTCTTAGTATTGGGGGAACCCATCCCCAATATTTCAATGTAGGTTCTTTCTATTTTCCATAAGTGTTGGCTTGCTGAGAAATAAAGAGAGACAGTACAAGGAGAGGAATTTTACAGCTGGGCCGCCAGGGGTGACATCACATATCAGTAGAACTGTGATGCCCACCTGAGTCTCAGACCAGCAAGTTTTTATTAAGGGTTTCAAAAGGTGAGGGGGTGTAAGAACAGGGAGTAGGTACAAAGATATCATGCTTCAAAGGGTAAAAAGCAGAACCAGTAATAAGGGTCTAACAAAGATCACATGCTTCTGAGGGAACAGGACAAAGGGCAAAAGCAGAACCACTGTTAAGGGTCCAACAAAGATCACAAGGCAAAGGGCAAAAGCAGAACTACTTGATAAGGGTCCAACAAAGATCACAGGGCAAAGGGCCAAAGCAGAACCACTGATAAGGGTCTATGTTCAGCAGTGCATGTATTGTCTTGATAAACATCTTAAACAACAGAAAACAGGGTTCCAGAGCAGAGAACTGGTCTGACCACAAATTTACCAGGGTGGAATTTTTCCCCACCCTAGCAAGCCTAAGCGTTCTTCAGGAGACCAGGGCGTATCTCAGACCTTATCTCAACTTCATAAGACAGACATTCCCTGGCCGGGTGCAGTGGCTCATGCCTGTAATCCCAGCACTTTGGGAGGCAGAGGCAGGCGGATCACGAGGTCAGGAGATCAAGACCATCCTAGCTAATACAGTGAAACCCTGTCTCTACTAAAAATAGAAAAAATTAGCCAGGCATGGTGGCAGGCACCTGTAGTCCCAGCTACTCGGGAGGCTGAGGCAGAAGAATGGCCTGAACCCGGGAAGCGGAGCTTGCAGCGAGCTGAGATTGTGCCACTGCACTCCAGCCTGGGAGACAGAGCAAGACTCCATCTCAAAAAAAAAAAAAAAAAGACAGACAGTCCCAGAGTGGCCGTTTATAGACCTCCCCCAGGAATGTATTCCTTTCCCAGGGTATTAATATTAATATTCATTGCTAGGAAAATAATTTAGTGATATCTTTCCTACTTGTACATCCATTTATAGGTTCTCTGCAAGAAGAAAAATATGACTATTTCTCCCCGACCCCACAGGCAGTCAGAACTTATGGTTGTCTTGCCTTGTTCCATAAAAATCACTACTATTCTGTTCTTTTTCAAGGTGCACTGATTTCATATTGTTCAAGCACACATGTTTTACAATCAATTTGTACAGTTAACACAATGATCACAGTGGTCCTGAGGTGACGTACATCCTCAGCTTATGAAGATAACAGGACTAAGACATTAAAGACAGGCATAAGAAATTATAAAAGTATTATTTGGGAACTAATAAATGTCCACATTAATATTAAATCTTCACAATTTATGTTCCTCTGCCATGGCTCCAGCTGGTCCCCCCATTCAGGGTCCGTGACTTCCCACAACATCTTAGCCCACCAAACTGGCCACCTTGTTGTTTCTTGAATGACACTATATTATCTCCTGAGTATTTTTATTCTTCCCATTCCCAGTGCCTGGAATGTTTTCCCCAGATACAATTGACTGAGTTGTCATTTCCAAGATTATTCTAAAACCCTCCATGGTCTCAAAAGGCCTACCTTGTCCATTCTACTAAATACTGTAACATCCATCTCCAAATCACACACCTAAATTCTTCTTATTCTTCTTTAATTTTTTCCTTTTTCACTTAACTATTGAAAATAATTTACTTATATATTATGTTTATTGTTTATTCTCTTTCTGCTCCACAAGAATATAAGCTTCATGGTGTCTGTTTTATTTACTGACACCTGTATATTCACATGCCTGGGACAGCATCCAGTTCATATTAGATAATACATGAACTGGATGGTGTCCCAGGCATGTGAATATACAGATGTCAGTATAAATTTGTTAAATGAATGAAAGTTATGCTTTCCAGTCTTGTTGATTCTTCACATTTTGTAAATATATATGATTAGTCCTATGAAGATTCCCATTCTTCAAATTCTTATGCCTCTGTTAGTCTACCAAGAATTTCATTTTGAGATTTTATTATTGATTTCCTATCATTTCCTATTAATATATCACCTTGATTTCCTACTATTATATTTTCCTTGTCTTTCCAATTTTTAAAGTTGCAGTATATAATTCAACTATTCTATATTTTTATTTTAATAAGTAATTAAGTAAAATGGACAGAATATACAAAATATTTAATTAAATAAAGTAATTCCTAGAAAAGGATACCAATGCTTTAAAAATGTATTCAAGAGCAAATTGAATAACAACTATTTATTATTACATATTGCAGAAAATTATACTTATTTTTAAAGAAGATGTAGACACACTTTAAAAATTCTTCAACTTCCATCTGTGGTATAGTTTTCAAAGGACATATGATATGCTTGTAAGTTTATCCATTGGAAGGTGAGGTCAAATGCTCTTCATCTCAAATTTTGTGCAAAACAGAATGTTAGGCTAGCCATGGTGGCTCACGCCTGTAATCCCAGCACTTTAGGAGGCCAAGGTGAGAGGATTGTATGAGCCCAGAAGCTCGAGACCAGCCTGGGCAACATGGTGAGAGACACATCTCTACAAAAAATAAAAAATTAGCCAGGCATGGTGGCACATGCCTATAGTTCCAGCTCCTTGGGAGGCTGAGGTAGGAGGATTGCTTAAGCTTTGGAGGGCAAGGCTGCAGTGAGCCATAATAGTGCCATTGAACTCCAGCCTGGAACACACAGCTAGACTCTGTCTCAAAATAAACCAGCAAAAACCAAAAATAGACTTTTAGATAAATAGACAAAACAGAAAGATAGATAGGTAGGAAGGTAGATTGAAAGGCAAGTGGGTGTGTAGATAGATACATAGAAGATAAAAGGATAAATAATTAGTATATGGAAATATGCCTCTATAATCTTGTGTGGCTTTTCTGCTTATGCCTCAGTAAAGATGTTTTTACTTCAATTTACATTGATTTTACTACACATATTTAAAATCAATTATGGATATAGCCTTTGGTTTAAATCAATGCAGTTATTAACTCAGCCATGCTTTGATCTTAGTGACTTTAACCTGAGTTGCATTGTTCTTGTTTCACATGGAACTAATCTGTTAATTCCATCCAGTCTATTTTTCATCAGTCATAACAATAAAATGGATCTGCTTACTAATATGCTTCTCCAAATTGACATGCACCTATCTCTCAGGACATTCTTAATTCTTCTTAATAAATGATCATCCTTGGAATACAGCTGCTTTACTTTATTTTAGCCACTAATATGAGTTCTAAAATGTTGACATAGTTTACCTCTAACTATACTGACAGAGTTTACCTCTTTCCACTCTTTTCACTCCCCTGTCTCCCTCCACTAAGTAAATATTTTCCGTGTTAAGCCTTAACATATTCTTAACTATGTGTATGTGTGTCTCTGTGTGTGTATAATTGTACTTTTAAAAAAAATCAGGAAAAGATAGGCATGTTCCTGGATTTTTTTCTATTCAATATTGCTATAGGAGTTATTAAGACATTCTTTCAGGCAGACAGAGAGGAAAAGCGGTCCTTGGGAAGTTTTTTTTTTTTTTTTTTTCTTTTAAAGCAGCTCCAGAAGCATTTCTTTTCTAGCAGAAAAGCCAGGCCGGCAAGCCTTGATATGCAAATGTCGGCCATTAGAAACTGGGTCCACTCAGATACGGCAATTCCCCTGTCTTCTTCTTGTCCCCACATGTGCCTAGCAACATGGCTGCCCCCACATATCCCCATGTGTGTAAAACATCATGGCACCCTGCACTCACATATTAAAAGGCTAGGGTGGGAGGACCAGTTTTGTTGAGGGCTACTTGAGTGACAAACCTGGTCAAACCAATCCCCTGGGCCCTATGCAAATCAAACACCACCTCCTTCTGCCTCATAATATAACTGGCTGTTCTCAGCTGCACTCGGGATTCCCTCTTTTGGCTTGGATTTCCCTCCCTCTATCTCTGTATGGGGATCCTCTTCCTTCTTTCTTGCCTATTAAACTCTCCTCCTAAAACCACTCCACGTGTGTCTGTGTCCTTTTATTTAAACCGGCGCAAGACAAAGGACCCTGGTGTTCCTCCAGTCATCGGAGCCAAATCAACATTGTACTACAAATATAATTTATAAAGGGCATTTAGTTATAGTTTCTTTGTAATAATGTTTCATTATGTGAGGTTACCAAAGCTTATATACATTCTGTTTTGTACAGAAATAAATTTGGCATTTGTATAGCATTGGATTTAGCACTAGATTTTCAGTATTATGAAGATTCGCAAACATATCTCCTGGGAAACATGTCTAAGAGTTTCATTAAGTTTATATATTAGTATGATGAGTCTTATGCAGTAGAAATGATCAACTCTATACAATGCCATCAAAATATGTAATGAAATTGTTATGATGGTAAATTCCAAAAGGTGTGAAACTGTAAGTAAATTAATAATAGAAGACAATGTAAAGAAGCAAAAGAAATTTTTAGAAGAGTGCCTGAGTGCGAAGTCAGCACATAATTTGTTTCAGGCAAATACCGCCAATACTGTCTAAAAGATATTTTATTCCTTAAATTTTTTTCCTCCTTTAATAAGGCTGAAGATTGAATCTTGTGCTACCATCTCATCATTGTGACACCATCTCATCATTGTGACACAGATCTAGAAGAGGTGTCATTAGTTTTAAGATATATTAAATATACGTGTGTGTGTCTATGTACATACACACATTTAAATGAGTTAATCCGTGATAAATAATGCCAGTCTTATCCTAGTAAAATAAAAATTATAATTTGTGGTTTAAAATAATTTAAAGCTGGAAGTTGTCATTTTTACTTTTCAAAATGCAATAGTAATACAAGCGAAGTTTAAAAATATTTTTAAAATATAATACTTTAAAATATGTTAGAAAAAGTCTGCATCTATAACATATTTAAATATAAAGATTTTAGAATAATTTTATTAAGTTCCATTTCTATTGTTTAACTGAAAATGACATTTCAATTTGAAATTGGGATAATCTAATTACTTATCAAAAAGAAGTATGTTACATAATTGAAAGAGGCAATTGTGCTTTAAAATCAAACAGATCACTTATTTAACACGCACTTAAAAATCCTCAATTAAAAAAATCTACTTCATGAGTTTTCTTTATATTTTGAGGCTCTGATAAGTTGTTAGGCTCAAATGAGGTAATGTATGCAATCGTAGTTGAGTGTGTGTTAAATAATAATTTGTTGCTCTTATTTTTATAACATTCTATTGAGTTTTAATAGCATAATAAATTTTATTAAATTATTGTAAATTAATGAAATTACAAGTTTAGAACATTCTTATTATAACATCTTTGTTAGCCAAATTCCAGCTGTAATACCCTTTTAATTCATGTGGATAACAAACATTGGATATGGATTACACAGCAGGTAGTATTTTAAGAAATATTTACCAAGAGATATTTCCCATCATGAAACTTACATAAATCATAAATAAAACAAAACAAAAATAAACGGAAACATAAAGTACTATATCAAATTAAAGAATTCAAAGATAAACTCTGACCTACAAATAAAAATATACTAAGAATTGGCATTTACATCATAGTATAGAAAAAAATGGGTTTGTGGTTCTGAAGTTATAAAAGTAACATTTGATGACAATGTATTACTGTATTTTAAATTTGCATGCTTTAAAATTTTAAATTTGAATATACTGTATCACCCAGGAGACAATCTTGATGTTAAAATTTTTACAGAAGATATTTAATTTGACAGTAATTTATATATCTGTCATAGGGCCAAATACCAAAACAAAAGCTCTGAGCTACACTAGAGGTAATTCTAGAAAGTAGTTACCACCCTTAAGCCTGGGGAATACAAGGGGAAAAGGTTGAGTGTATCAGATGGTAGAGAAAAGAGGAAACACCTGCAGAGCTGGGGCTCAGGCTGCTGCTAGTCCTTTGAGGGAAGGCATAAAGGCCAGTTCTAGGAAATAAATAAATAAATAAATAAATAAATAAATAAATAAATAAAGCCTGGGTCTGGAACCAACAAATGGCTGAGGAGATCTGCTGTGGGAAAAGCAGCCAGCAAATAGAAACGAGTCTGTTATCTCCTTGCATTTTTCAACACTCTCTAGATCCTTTGTGTTAGCAGAATAGAGCAAGTTATCACTTGTCAAAGTAGCAGGTAGAAATGCAAAGAATCTCAGCCTCTACATCACAAACTAGGGCATGGAAGAATGGAATTGTGGTTTACAGGCAATAGCTTTATAACCTAATTTCTGATTCCATATAGGTTTCTATTATATTATATTCTTACGGTGTATTTCCATCACATTTTTTTAAATATTATTTTTTAAGGTCTAGTCCTGTAAGTATGTGAATGTTTTACTCTTTCCTCAAATTTCTTTCTCCTTCTTCATCCCCTGCCAATTTCTTCTTTTCTCTGCCCAATTAATGACTTTAACTTGCTTCCAGGCAGACTAAATTCCAGACCTTGCCACACTCTTTCTCACATTGGAGTATATGTATATCCTGCTCACTCTGCATGTCTTCTCTTCTCCCTTCTTCATCGGATTAATCCCCATATATCCTTCAGAACTCAGCCAAAATAGCACCATCTTGGGCTCTGAGTAACAGGTACTTTTCTTATTGAACACAATGACACAGTCTGCTACCTCTATTGTAGAATGTAACAAACAGCACTGTAATGGACACATTTCTTAGTTATTTCTTTCAATAAGCCATATGTCGCTTGAGCGACATGACCTCCTGATTCTGAAAAATGGAGTCTATTATATATATAAAGAATATATATAATAGATTATATATATAATAGAATGCATATGTATATATATATAATCAAAAAGCCATATGCAAACCATAAGGGCTAATATAATTTGTGTGTTTGAGCACTAAATTTGTTCTTAAGTTTTCTAGAAGTCAGAAAAAAAAAAGACAGCAAGCTAAATAAAGTTGGAATTTATGTTTACTGTGGAAGAAGGGTAACAATGAATAGAAAGATTAGAGAAATATGTTAAATGTCAGTGAGCATACACAAAGTTATCTGGGTGCAAAAGTGTGCAGAAGCAAAAATATAGTATAACTAAAATATATGAACACTGCCTTTTTAAATTCATGTCTCATCTAATATAACTATTAATTGAAAGCCATAAGAATAGCAAAACTAAGAGGGAATTAACTAAACAAGCTTATAAGAGGAAATTATGAGTCAGTATGAAAGTATACTGCTTATGATATCTGACCAAATGGCAGTTAGATTCGCACTTGGTTAAAACAAAAATAGTGAAGGGATAAAATAATGAAAGAATAAAAGAACAAAGAACTTGAGAAAGAAAAACATGAGTACAAAATAACTAAAAAAATAAAAAATAATAAAATATCCAAAGAAAGAAAAAGAGGATGATGTGGGATATTTCTGATGGAACATAACTTGTGGTACCACTAAAGATGTACTAAAGTCCTTTTAAATGGGATCCAGAGAAGTTCTGGAACTCTAAACAAACTCTAAACAAATATGTTGTATTTAATTTTATTAAAATTCAAACTCAAAGTGTCTTTTTAGACAATGTTAACTTAGATCAAAACAATTTTTTAAACTATTCTACTCCCCATTTGCAAATGTCATATAAAATTTAATGTTCTTTTATTTTGATTTACTAGCTTCCTTCTTCATGCAAAATGATAGGCTTCATAATTGAGGAAATACATTATACCATTTTATTGACATGAGCCAGGTGATAAAAAGAGTTCATTTTTGCTGCACTAACAAAGAGAAAGACAAGTAAAATTTTGCATCTGATGAAGACTTTTAAAATCAACTGTGATAGGCAGGTCCTATTCCTTGGAGATTAAATCAGGATTGTTAGAGATGAGAACATTCTGAGGAACCTTGACCCTCTTTTTCTTTCTCTCACCTCTAATCCCAAACTGGCTATTTCACTTTCAAATATCCTGAGGCTAATTATTTCCTGATTGATCTTTCTAAATGAACTTTTCACGGCTTCATCTAATGGATATGTGCTCCTCCCTAAATCGTTTGTCAAACTTGCTTTCATAAAGATATATCCCCCAGAGGTGACTTTAGCTTTCTGTTAAATAGGTCAGATAGAAACAGAATTGAGACCAAATACTCAAAACTTCACAGAATTCAAATCCAATTCTATATCCATGTTACTATGGTGTAGGTTTCTAGAATATAAATGAATATGAATACGGACTTCTGTAACAGCAATGCCAAATTATCTGGGAAGTTTGTCTTGACCACAAGTAGGTTCTTGAAAAGTATCTATTTTAAAATTGAGCAAATCTACTTTACAATGTCTATACTAGTCACTAAATTAATGCAATGACCTTCAATAACGTAATGTACACTTGCTTTTTCTGAACTTCAAGTATTGAAATTCTATCACTCATGCTTCAAGGCTGACTTCATAGGAAAAGTTTAAAAATTCCATTTTATGTTGAAATCTGTTAAACTTTTGATTACAGGTTTAATTCTACATCTTGTAAACATGGAAACTGTTTCTACGTATTGTTTAACTATATATAGAACATTGAACCAGAACTGCGTAGCTTTCCAGACAAATACTATATGAATTATGTGATGGGAATTCATTTCTCTTAAAAGCTAAATAAAGTGAAGTATGTGCTCCTAACTTCATAAAGTTAAGAATTAGGGCTGCCTTCATGAATATGTAGCCAGTGAAGTCACTCAGAAACCCACATTCAAAAGACCTCATGCTTAAGATTGAATGTTCTCTATATACTGTCTTGAAACTCTTAATAATTTTATCTTTGATTTTCTGTTTTTCAAGTGACTTCCAATGGGACAATGAAGCATGCAACAGGGCCTTGGTGATGTGGCTGACACATAGTTCTTCATTTCAACATCTCATGTTGCCTTCTTAGAATGTGTCCTTTTCAGCTTTCTTCTACCCTGATGTCCCAGTCTCTCCTATGTTTCTGCCATATGACCTCTGCCATCTTTCAGCAACTTGTTTTTGTGAGCAGAAAGGATGTCTGTGTTCTGCTCTTCCCATCTACCTTTTGCAGGGATGTTGGCACAGGCCTGAGTAGGGTTGGGAATGGCCATACAATCAAATTGGTCTTACATAAAAGTACAAGTCAGATATTCTATCATATCTCAAGGAGGAGGTGGCAGCCATCCCTGCCTTAGGCTGGCAGTGACAAAGTATGTTTGGTGAGCAACTTGAGAACTCTCATATCCCCTGAATCTAGATGTTGAGCATCTTGGGACATGGAGATTATAATGCCTTGGAGGTCACCCTTCCATCATGGGTTGAGGTGGTGATTTGTTGAAAAAAAAGATTGCCTTCACTCCTTCCATTGGGACACTATGCCACAGTCCAGCAGCTGGTTGGAGGGGGAACCTGGCAACTGCCAGGTCAAGTGCATGCATGTGCACATGGTCAGGCTCTATGAAGATCTACACTTGCTCAATAAATGTCTCTGTGACTGAAGGAGCATGGCATTAAATAGAAAATAAAACACACTAAGACAAATGCTGCAAATGGACACTGAATGTTCTATTGTTCACGATCAAACATAATAGAAAGATGAGTTCTATTAAAAGACATACGTTACAAGATACAAATATTTTATTAAGATGCTGTTGTTGTTAAATTCACACCGACATGAGGAAATTTCAAAGTAGGTATTCATAGCTGTTAGGGTTTGACCAGGAAAGCAAGACTAGTATGAGAGGTATGTGAAGTATTAAGTGATATGTGAATAGCATGAGCGATACATGACTTCTTATGAAGTCAGCCTTGAAGCAGTGATGGAAGAATTTTAATATTTTAATTCCAGAAAAAGCAAATGTAAGGATTAGATTTTCTATAATTGTGATAAAGTCTTTGAAGGGCTATTGCACCCCACTATCTGTTAGTGAGCCTAAAGCCACTATAGGCCAGCAGGGCTGGCAGTTAGAAAGATGAGTTGAGGCCAGGCGCGATGCTCACACCTGTAATACCAACACTTTTGGAGGTCGAGGCGCGCGGATTGCCTGAGGTCTGGAGTTCAAGACCAGTCTGGCCAACATGGTGAAACCCTGTCTCTACTAAAAAGACAAAAAAATTACCTGGGTGTGGTGGTGTGCACCTGTAATCCCAGCTACTCGGGAGGCTGAGGCAGGGGAATTGCTTGAAACAGGGAGGTGGAGGTTGCAGTGAGCAGAGATCATGCGACTGCACTCCAGCCTTTGCAACAGAGCGAGACTCTGTCTCAAAAAAAAAAAAAAAAAAAAAAGAAAAGAAAAAAGAAGGAAAGAAAGATGAGTTGAACAGGGAGCAATGGAGAATGGATAATTTAGGCCCGAAGCACAATAGGAAACCCACAAAAACAACCTGAAACTCTCATCTCTTCTCAGTGCATCTAAAATCAATGACATGATTGACCTGCAAAAGAAGCTAGAATCCTTTGCAACAGGGCTACACAGACATTCCACCTAGATTTTGAAATATCTGAAAAACAACAGGAATTGTCTATTGTCCCATACCAATAAGGTGGACCAGTAGACATGTGACAATGTGTTTGAGTCACAGCAACACCTGACATAACACATTTCATAGTGGAATGGCTGTAGTGTGTCTTCACTTCCAACTTTAAGAACTCATGCAAATTTCTCTATGAACACTCCACATGCAACCACAAAGAGAAACGAATTCTTGTCATTACAGTTATAGCTTACCTAAGACACGGTACAAAGTCACTACAGACTCCAGTGTTATTTTACAGCAAGAATATAAATGTCTGGAAATATGGGTAATTAAATAGACTTGATAAGGAAGATTTCTTTCAAAGGAATTATTCTCTGAATCATTTTCCTAATTCTCAAGAGGAAGATATGACTAGTATGCCTTCCTAAACCCAAGATTAGTGAAAGAGGCTTCAAATGGACCACTGATTGAGTCTGAAATACATTTGTGTATGTGCCCATGTGGTTGGGAAGGTATAGGAGTTAGGTCTGTGACTTACGTCTAAGAAAGCCAAAGTGACTAACATCAACAGAGTAGAAGCAGGTGTCAGGAAATAACTGCATGGCCTTGAGACAGTTGGTCAAATACATACAAATCCTGGAGGCCAGGTGAACCATAATAGTAGAAATGAAAAGAGATCCTGTCCTGAAATAGTGTCTTAGTTCAGGATTACTGACAAGAGAAATATAAAATGTGGATCCCTGTTCATGTGGCTTATTAGTGGAGTGCTTTAAATGAAAGAGGGGTTGTGTTTGTTTTCTACCCTGTATAACAAATTATCACAAAGTTAGCAGATTAAAACAACACCCATTTATCATCTAAGTTTCTGTAAATTTTAGGTCTGGGCACGGCTTAGTTGGGCTCCCTGCTCAAGGTCTCACACCACTGAAATCATTATAATATATTTTCAAATAGTTTCATAGATTTCTAAAATTTTATTTTCACAAAGCTTATTGCATAAGTAACTAAGGCATGGCTACCCAATTGAGGAGAACACAGCTAATCACGAGCAAAGAGCTTGACTAATTTAAAATTTTTGAGAGCTAACTTCGTAATCCAAGATATAAACTGATAATAATGTCACAACCCATTACCCAATAATATGTTTTACAAATAATATAAATAAGATATTTATTCTTTCAAGAAATACAGCTCAAAACTTGGAGTTAACTGACTTTAATCTAGGAAGTTACTCATGGAGATAAAGTTGGTTTATTTTTTTCACATTTAAAAAGGTGAATACGATTAATACCTCTGACTATATTTTGGTCATGTAGTGAAATTAGAACATGTACCTAGCAGTTGATTCAGGGTGTCATTAATACAACTTTTACATCACCAATTTATGCCCTAAAGAACAAGAGAACACATGCAAACTCTTCTGAAGGATATTAATTTAAAAAAAGGCACAACAAAGTGTGTACATATTTAATTATATCTGTTGCCATGGAAGAGACTTCTGTGTATAAATTATGTCTTCTCTATTATCATTTATTTCATAATATAAACTCTTATACAAATGTGTGTCTTTGCTTTTGCTATGATAGAGAAATATTACAAAATGATTCCAGCATTGTAAATATTCAATAAATAATAATTTTAAAGAAAGACATGTGGCAATATTTCATTAAAATATACATGAAAAGCAGTAAGAGTTTATAAATAGATATGTTTTTGTATTTCACACTGAGGTAAACTTTTTTTATTTGTTATTATTTTTTGAGATGGAATCTTGCTCTGTCGCCCACACTGGAGTGCAATGGTGCCATCTCGGCTCACTGCAAACTCTGCCTCCCGGGTTCAAGTGATTCTCCTGCCTCAGCCTCCCGAGTAGCTGGGACTACAGGGGCACTACCACGCCCAGCTAAGTTTTTTGTACTTTTAGTAGAGACGGGGTTTGACCATGTTGGCCAGGATGGTCTCGATCTCTTGACCTTGTGATCCACCCGCCCTCGGCCTCCCAAAGTGCTGGGATTACAGGTTTGAGCCACCGCGCCCGGCCAACATTTTTATTATTTAAATTATTATTATTATTACTTGAGACGGAGTCTCGCTCTGTAGCCCAGGCTGGAGTGAAGTGGTGCGATCTTACCTGCAACCTCTGCCTCCCAGGTCCTGGTTCAAACAATTCTCCTGCCTCACCTCCCGTGTACCTGGGATTACAGGAACGAGCCACTATGCCCAGCTAATTTTTGTATTTTCAGTAGAGATGGGGTTTCACCATGTTGGCCAGCCGGTGTTGAACTTTTGACCTCATGATCTGCTTGCCTCGGCCTCCCGAAGTGCTGGGATTACAGGCGTAAGCCACCGTGCCTGGCCTAAATTTTATTTTTGAAACTGGTTGTCAAAATATTTTACAACTTTTTTCTTGTTTCTATTCAATTACCTGTAGTACCTCTGTCATACTCCCAAAAATATATATTTTTTAAATTTCTGATACTAATGATATATTTGTAAGTTTAGTTAACAAATGCTTTTTCTCATTTGTTCTTAGGCAGAAAATCTAGAATACAATAAGTAAATAATCCACAGCTACAAAATATGATTTTGAAATCTAGCAAAGGAGATAAAAACCAAAATAATATAAGGAACATAGGCAAATTACCATGAACATTATATTGTATACTATAAGATTCAGAAGGTAATAAATTATTCCACATGGGGGTCTCAGTGAAGGCTTGAATTTAAAGACACCCTTTGAATAAAACATAAAACAATGAATCGATTTCACTAAGGGGAGATTAGGCATTGCTGACAGTTGAGGTAGGATGAATAAAGCCACTGGAGAACTAAATAGGTTAACATTTGGAGGGAATATCAAGAAGATGTTAGAGTTCAATTTCTTTGATCTTTAGAATAAATTTTAGGGAGTATGGAGGTAAGACTCAAAAGATAGTTGAACTCAGTTGTGGAAGTTTGGATTCAGCAAAAATTGGATTTTATATACATCTAAATTTGAGTATATAAAACAGATTGGGAGAAACACAAGAGACACAGGCAAAATGGAGACCAATTTTCAGACCATAGTAATACCTTCCTATTAATTATGTGTAGGGTAGGTGTAGGAGTAAATCACTCTAAAAGAGAAAAATGATTTCTTGTGGTAAAAATAATGATGATAAAGAAGTAATATATGATAAGAGTGTTGGGTAATAATACATTGAAGTGCAAATGAAGATAGTGGAAAGAGTTTTTGCTAGGGTCAATGTTTCTTATAATAAATGGTATAGTCCTTATCAATATATATGTATGTATTTGCATGAGGCTTACATTTATATGTTTTTAGCTATCTCTATCGATATAGGCTCCTGTGAAGATATATTCAGTGCTAATCCTAAACATTGCTTTTTGGTCACTTTCTATGTAATTTGATATTTTTGAACTAAGTTTTTAAAAATAATTTGTAGAATTAAAAGCAGATATCAAATATACTGTATTCTCTCTCTTTTTTTCTTGTTTAAGCCTCCATATGTTGTATCAAGCTACCTTTGGCAATGGAAATGTAATAGAAAACAGGTGAAAAGAAAAGAGTTTTATAACCTCCCAACCACTCTACCAATTGACCAGAGAAAACCTAATTTTAAAAATTTATATAATGAGGTTCTCTAAATTTTCCTTTCAACACAAGGTTGTGTGACTTAAAAATAAAAATAAACTAGCACTAAAACTTTGAAGATGGCTGCTAAGAGCTTTTTTCAACTAAAAGTGGAAAACTTTCAAAAGTATTAGGTAACAATTTTTTAACAAAACAATTACTTAACAATATTAGGTAAATGTCATTCACATGAAAGAAAAATCTTCAAAAAATATAACAGTTAAAACCAAAAGAATAGCAAAATAGTTGAAAATTACTATTAGTTTTGAAAATGCCTGGAAGAATTATGTCAGACTACTCTTTCATCCTGACCTAAAAATACCAGAGTAACCTTCCGTACAAGGTTAGTGCAAGGACCATTTGGTGCCTCCCTGTCCACCTAGATGATTGCAGAATTGCCAGCAGAGGTTGCTATCTTTGTGTAACTCTGGGCCTGCCCCAAAAGGAGCTATTAAATAATCCCCATAGCAGGTCATACAACCAAGCTGCTTTGTGTGCACTTCACTTCAAATAGGCCACTTGCTCATAATTATTCTAGGGCACATGGTGTTTATGCCACAGTGTAGAGTGGAATCAAAGTAGTTTTGTAAAGTGGTTTCTACACTTGCTCCTAGTGGGGCTTAATTAAACACCAATGACTATACAAAGGCTAAAGCATAATAAAAAATAGACTTAGACTAGTGCTGTGCATGAAAGTGCTGAACAAACTGTTGTAGGCATATGTATAAACCACAAGGCTAAGATTTCCTTCTTAACCACGCATAGTTATCTGTACCAATCAAAACATATAAATAATTATCTCTTCTTTATATAATCTCCTCAATCAAACACTTGTTTGGCATTAAAATATTTTATACAAATATAATCACTGTGATTATGTTTCTTTTCTTTTCACAACCTGGCCAGGAAAATTTCTGAACATTTTATCTTTGCAATTTCATTGATTTATAGTATGTATTTAAATAAAAAATGCCCTTAATAGGGCAAACTATAAACATCAACAAAACTAAAGAGAAAAGATTTACTTTGGAAAACCTCAAGGGATACAAAATATCAGTGTTGTTTAGTTAACAATAAATAAAAATTGAAGATATATAATTGAAGATTGCATTGACTATGAGACGTCACATTGAATAGGATTTCTGAACAAAGCAGTGTTTGGATTAAAAATAATAAACACATGTAAACATTGGAGACTCGTGCCCTGAGGATTGGTGGTTTGATTTTTAAAATTTATTTTACTCAGAAGCAACACAAGCACATGAACACTATTTCTTAAATTTTAACTGTTAAAACTAAATATATCGGTTCCTGTAATTCTCCTGTCCCTCATAATTCATACAATATTTAAGTTTTTTTAATATACGATTTTCAAGTTTGAAAATTTCTCTCTCCTTTTGAAGTCTATACTACTGAATGCTCTCTTATAAACATCTGTACTACCATCTACTGGAAAGGTACGTATATATCAGAAATCATATTCTTATCAAACATTCAAAACAGAATACAAATAATGCAAAAAAAGCAAAAAACATTATTTTTATAATTAAAATCTACCAAGTAATAATAATAATATGCAGATAATAATAATAACATAATAATATATATTATAATAATGTAATAATAATAATGCACTGATAAATGATTTTCAAAAATTTATTTAATGGTGTATCTTTATAAATAAATAATATTTCAAATTATCAAGTGTCGATTGAGTATCTAGAAGAAATTCAGAAATGCAACATAGAGAACTATATTTGCAAGTCAGGATAGATAGAAGGCCTCATTTTCAAAGACATGTAAACTTCATAAATTTATGTTTGTAGGCATTATGGTATTTGTGTCCATATCAGGAGAAAGGGAAACAGTGTGAAAGCAAGGAACATATACAAATGTTATTTTGTAGGAACACTGAACTCATATTCTGACTCCTGTTGAAGGAGTTAGCTTAAAACTGCTAGTTGTTAAAACTTGAACCATTTAAATAACATTTCTGATACCCAGAATTATGTGTATCAGGACTTTTTTAAGAAAATCACAGATAACTGATATAAAGTTCCCATTATCTCTTCTTATAAGACAGGTAATTAGCAAAAGCTCTGGATAATAGTTAACTAGTATTTCATAAATACTTTCAGATTTATTTTGTGCCATTTATAGTGCTGTTAGTTATTGCACTCCTTGGTTTACCAAAGTATGTTAATAATTGTGATTAAGTTCAGAGAAAGTATTTAAGTCTGCAATGAATTGGTTATTTTTTTTAACTATAAAAGAAAATCAGAGTTAAGTTTATTATTGTTCTCAATATATGCATTCAATGAGATGATGTATGCACTCTATGTACAATTATTTTGATTCCAACAATAGATTGTTTGAATAATGCTGTAAAAGATAGAAGCCATAAACAAAAGAATGAAATAGATTTTATATAGGTGGGAATTAGTTTTAATAGATAGAGCCTATTTCAATTAAATGAATGCAGGGAAGTCAAGTCAGGAATTTTATTATTGTTATTGTTAGTATTGTTATAGTTAGTTAAATAAGAATAGGTAAATAAGATCAATATACATACACATGAGCTTATAATTGATTTTCAAAACATTGTTTCTTCTGGGTAAGTAGAAATGGATATTTACTGAAAAGGTAGAAATGTTAAAAAGCAGCTAAAATCAGGCATATTTAAGGAGCTCATTATTTCTACTCAAATACACACTAAATAAAGTTGGAAATCAACTATAATTCTGGTTAAACCTCATAGTAAAAAGGCATATACTCAAATTATAGAATCCATATTCTCCTTAATTAGGAGTTAAAATAAGGGTAATAGAAAAGAAAAATTATTTTACTCTAAAGTTCAGCTACTGAAGTTGGCAAGTAAAAACCTAAATATGTTAATTTAGAATTATTTACTAGAACAATGACATCCATACATCTACAGTCACTATAATTTTATGAGCTTTTCTGACTGGTATTGAATGCTTTAAATGTGTTCTAATAAATTAATCACATTTATGTATTTTTCACCAGTCTTTTTATTCTACTTTATAATAAATAAATCTTGAGAAAACAAATTTTAAAAGGCAATTCATATGAGCTTCCAAAAAGTAATCAAGTTTTTAAGTCATATAAGACATTAAGAGCCATGTGAAATAAATTATAAAATAAGTCAAAAATATAACTATTAAATTAATGATAATATGTTATAATTCTCAAAAACATCCTTCAAAAATCCATTATTCATATAAGTGAAAATTAAAACATTTTTAAAGCAAATATACATTATCTCCTGGGGTGTATAGTATTAAAATTAGTGACAAAAATGAGTTAAATATACTGTTGGGAGTTTTGCCTGTTCGATTTTGATGCTATCACTTAGGAAGTACTATTTTTATATGTCTTATAAAAACACATTTACCAAATCTTTAAACACATGCATTTTTTATTCTTACCTAAACACACAAGCCTTTCTTAAAACATTTTTTTCTTGATTCCCAATCATTCTTGGTTCCTATAATTTATCTACAGAAAAACGGTTAATGTGTACGTATGACCAAACATAAATGACGTGCATACAACACACAAGTGATTATTTAAATTCTCCTTTTAAATTATTTAAATTAAAGAGAATTATTTAAATTTTCTTGATTTTTCCAAAGTGGTAGGATATGCATTAAATGTATTCCTAAGTATTTTTACAATTAAATATGAAATTATAGGCAAATAACCTAGTAGAGCTTCTGTCTAATAATAGTTATGACAAGCATATTAGTTTTATCATTTCTTTCCTGAGAGAAAATTATCTGGACATTTTGTTAAATGATTCAAACATTGTTCTCTATTTATTGCACACCACCCTCCACCCTTCATGGAATATGTAAAAGAAAGAGTGGTGAATCGTCCCAATATTTGGGGATTCTTTGTCTCAGTAAATCAGTGAGGAAATATCACAAGTAGTAGGTTAGAGTAAAACAGAGGATAACCATATCCATGATGTTAAAATTATTGGTTCAGTTATCTTCACAGAAGAATTTAAATAATATTGGTTCCAGGTAACTAAGCTTATTCATTAATTTATGTACATCTCCCTATGTCAATGTCAAACTCAAGTAGTTTGTCATAGGCTTTTTTTTTTTTAATTTGGTCATCCCAAGAAGCAGACCTCTACACTTATAAGTTTGATTTATCTGATGAATACTGACAGGAAAATCAATCAGAAAAGCATGAACTTTGAGGTTTGACTATGCGTTTGGTGTGACCATGTCTTACTATGTGTATGCATTTTTGTTTTCTTTTATACTTGAATATTATCTTTGATTCTTCAAAGCATAGAAATGGTAGTTTTATGATCATAAACCCATAATAAAAAGAAATAAAGGCCAAATTGCCACAATCATCATCCAGCTCTACAGTGAGCAAATTAGTTTCTGGTGCTCACCCATCAGAGGTAAACATCTTCTTCCAGATCACTGGGGCTCAATTTCTGTTACCTCTTCTGGTACAATAAATGACACTCAGGTGCCTGATAGAGTTTGTTTGCCTCTTTGGTATACCATATTCACTGAAGCATCACACAATAATATTACCTGGGACTATAAACTCAATGAACCAGTGCATACCATTCCCAGTTATGTGCTATGCATAGCACCTAATTCAATGTAGAAAGTGTGTTCTCGGTTTGAACATTGTCCAAGAAAAATAATTAGTTTTATAAGAACATAGGTAGAAAATAATAAGCAATAACATTCAAAATTAAGTTTTACATTACTTTTTTTAATCAGTTGTATATCTGGTATGTCCAATCTAATCACTTTTCTAGAACCTCATTTTGTAAAACTATAATCTTTCTATGAGCATTTGTTTTGCCCTCCAAACTCTTTTTTTAACTTGGTAGGTTTAAAAAAATTATAGTACTTTTCTCAAAATCCCTATACTGATTTTGTTTTCAACCATCTTTTACCTTTTTTCTTAATCACATAACAAGGGAGCAGAAGAAAACTGTAGGAAAATTGCCATTTTAATTAACACTATGAAAAAAATAGCTTTTCATACCATAAGCTTCCCTCATATGTCCTTTTACAGCCTCAGCTGGAAAAAAAATCATAAAACTAAGATGTATTTAAGCTTTGCAAACAAAACAATTTCCAGAAAACATTCCATATTTTAATCCCCATCCCTGTACCTGTACAAAATATGTAAAAGAAAGACACACAAGAGAAGAAAAAAAATTCAGTAAACCAATAAGTGTCTTTAAATTTTTATTTTATGAAAAAGTGTCTTTAAAATGGTTTCTGTAAAGGTAATACAATGTTCATAATATAGTTGTGTGTGTACATGTGAAAACAATAAGTAAGGTGACAAAAATAGGGAAGAGTTTTTTTTTTGTTTTTTTTTTAATCACCAAAGAATTGTTTAAGTTCCTCTTGGGAAACTTACTGTTGGGAGAATATTCTGTAACTTTTTGTCTAGCTTGGCTCATAATGCTAGAAACTTTTTCACATCCTTCAAAATGTATCGCCCGATACTGATAGCCCATTCCTTTTGATAGCCCACATCATTCTGAATGTGGAGGAGTTTGATGGTTCACGTACAGAAGTATAGTTAGATAATTAGGAAATTAGTATGAAAGTAATAAGGATAAATATAAAAATCGTTTCTTAGAAGTTGAATGGAGAGGGGTAAAAAGCATTAATAGTAAGCACAGAAATTAAAATAGGTATTTAGACACAAGGGAATAGAAGAAGGGAAGGAAGGAGGCAGAGGAAAGGATTTGGCATGTGGTTGTTACTAATTTCTCTTTGAGGGACAATCTCAGGTTGTATTAACCTAAGTGGCTTCCACATCATCATCAATAATAATTCATTTTATGTTAGAATGTTTTGTTAGAAGCTATTCTATTTTGTTGAAATTTGCTCTGTTTTTCTCTTGCATCTTGTTACTTAATTTGTAGTCCTCAGATCATCCTTGCAGCATCACCTGGGAGCTTGTTGAAGTGACAGACGATCAAGCCCTACCTTGAGTTACTGAATCGGAATCTGTAATACGACAAGATCTGCGGTAGTTTGTATACTTGAACCTTGAGAAGCACTGATATATGTGTTTTAAAATGAAAGAACAAAACAAAATACTTTAACTATATGGGAGTTCAAGCTACGATGACTGAGTATGGAAGAGATCCTTGAGTGTTTGCATGAATTTAGCACTAGGAGTTTAGGATTATACCAGGGTATGATACAAAGAGGTGGGAAGACTTAGTGGGCATAGAGAATACAGGAAAGATTGTTGGAGGCTGACTACAACTTTCTGGCCAACATAGGAATAGCAATGTAACACAAGGTTCCCTATGAAAACCTTTGAAACAAATGTTAGTAAAGATTTTTACTGGAGGTGTAGAGAAGCATCATTCCCCTCCATTTCTTACCTGCCATGTGCGAGTACATTGGGCCATAGAAATCATTTTAAATTTCAGGAAGATGTCTTTGCTGAGTCATAATTGGAGTTACTAGGGGAACAGATTGAACAATAAAGCACTTAGATATCCATTTTCAAGAGTTGATATCCACGTCTTTTGTTTGTTGAATTTCTTGTTGTATTTTATTTTTTACAGGATTATAGAAAAAAAAGATGTTAATCCTGAAGGACTGTGGCACTTTCTGCACCTTCACTATCTCCAAGGTGGTTTTCTGAGCTCTCACAAACAGAATGGGTGAGAAGGGTGACTTTTTTTCCTCCACAAATCCATTATGAAATTTAACACCATTGAATACTGGCTTACATAATGTCACCAAAACAAACTATTAGTAAGACAATGCTGTTTATTGCTTACCATGGTAGAGAGTACATCAATAGTTATATTTTATTTATTTTGACAGTAAATGCAAAGTTTCTGAATCAGTGGAAGACCAATTATATACTTACAGAATATATTTGTACCATTTGGTCACACTCCGTTTTCCTGAATGTGACAAAGTGGTGAGAGCCAGATGTACCCTGCATGTGTGTGTGTGTCATGGATAGAGGTGGGTGAGTAGAGGAAGGGGACCCATGCAATAGCAGAAGAACCCAAAATTATAAAACTGGAAGCTTATATAGGTGTTGACATATTCACCTCTACTCCCCCATAGAAAGAAAATTGGTGGTGTGCACCTGTAATCCCAGCTACTTGGGAGGCTGAGGCAGAAGAATCACATGAACCTGGGAGGTGGAGGTTGCAGTGAGCCGAGATTGTGCCACTGCACTCCAGCCTGGGTGACAGAAGAAGACTCTGTCTCAAGAATAGGATTTTTTTTTTTTTTTTTTTTTTTTGCGATGAGTTTCGCTCTCGTTGCCCCAGCTGGAGTGCAATGGTATGATCTCGGCTCACTGCAACCTCTGCCTTCCAGGTTCAAATGATCCTCTTGCCTCAGCCTCCCAAGTAGCTGGGATAACAGGTGTGTGCCACCACACTTGGCTAATTTTGTATTTTTAGTAGAGACGAGGTTTCTTCATGTTAGTCAGGCTGGTCTCAAACTCCTGACCACAAGTGATCCTCCCACCTCGCCTCGGCCTCCCAAAGTGTTGGGATTACAGGTATGAGCCACCGCACCAGGCCAAGAGAGTAGTCTTATCTTTTTCTCTGGAACATAAACAAACCTTTTTGGGAGGGAAGGGCAAAATCTCCTAGGTTCCCTCAACCTTTGGGAATGCGACTAATGGCTCTAGGTTTATTACCCTTTGAAATGTAAAGACATAGCTCTACATTTATCATTTCAGCATACAAGGAGTACATCATTTTAAGAAAAAGAAGTCATTCTCTATCCTTAGAGCATGCCAATTTTCTTTATCAGAAAGCTCTGAATGTGCAGAATTTTTTTTTAAATATCATTTCTCAACGTGAGTTCACTACCTTGACAGTGTGTTAGTAACATCTCTGAGAAGAAATAGCAGAGTTGTGATATTTATGAAGATTTTGAAGTCGATTTTTGGTGTCTTTACATGAAGGGGCCCATTTAGACCAGGGTAAGAATTATTGTGTAATAGTTGAAAATTGGTACAAAGAGCAAGGAAATGATTTGAGGCAAGAAATTGAGAGTCCTAAGGTGTAAACTATTGTTTAATATTTCCTATTGAAGAGTTGGTATGCTTTTCAGAAAATTTCCAGAATGAAATTATTTAGAACTTTAATCTTCTTGGCAAGAGTTTCCTAATATAGTACATTAGTTATGAAGACAATAGAATAGTAAGTTACGTTAGTGTAAACGACAAGCTATGTAGATGGTTTTGATTCTTGGCACATTCTATGTATCTTTGGTGTAGTGGTGTAGGGCTAGCCAATTTATACCTCAGCTCTCACAGCTACTTTACACCCCAGGGTGTGCCACTCATTGGCTGATGTCTTCTAACTTAATTACATCCTTTCATCTGGTAGAAGAATAGATACATTGGATGGATAAATATCAGCTTGAAGAGGTGAGTACAGAAAAAGATACAAACCTGAGTATTTCTGAATCACAATCACACTTGGAGCAGTTTCAAAATATTTAACATTAATAGTGCTGAAGATGTCAGAGAAGGTTCTGAAGTACATGAGGTATCATGTGCTTCATGAGTTATCAGAAGCTAAGACCTTTCATAATTTAAGTATCAACATAAAATGAGCTTCTCTTCACCTGTAGGCTGGTAAAATCCTGGCATGTTTGTGTTTCATCACAGATTTTTGAAGAAGTAATTTATTTTCTTGCTAATCTAGAATTCTTATCTACATAATATTTCTGTAATCAGCATTTAAGACAATTTACACAATATCTTTTACTAACAAAACCTCAGTGTAATTTTTTGGAAAGAATATTTCTTTTGTATTTTATATATTTCCCAAATGCTGATAAATGAGAATATGTCACCAAACAATATATGATGAATTTATGCAAAAGCAAGTATTTTTTTTAAAGTACACAAAACACTACAGGGAGGAACAAAGAAAAAAAATCACTTGTTAAGTACTTTTTAAAGTACAAATATGTGCATGTGCAACAAAATTATTTCACAATCCAAAACCAAGATTAATTTGTTTTTTGTAAAAACTATTTGGACTTGTAAATAAATATGGATTATCAAGTCATGAATCAGATTAAAAAACTGAAAACAAAGATGTTAAACAAGTATTTCAGTAAAGTCTTAAGCTTTTAAGCAAGTAGCAAAGATTATTTGTAGATAGCTCAACCTCTGCATTAGTACAGGATAGTAGGTTTTGCAAATCCCTAATCCTGTAATATGCTCCATGAAGATGGGTGGTGGAAGAAGTAACTTTAGGAAGGCATTAGCTCTAAAAAATCCTGCAATAAAGAAATCTCTGTAACCTTGTTTAACTCACTATTTGCCAAACTTAATTAACCATTGAATCCTTTATAGTCATATATCTTTTAATACAGAAGAGCTAATACAAATGCTTTACACAGTGTATCAGATTAACCTTCACTGTGAAATAGCTCTATCATGAATTTGAATAGCAGTGCCTTGCTATGGAAAATGTGGACCAACTAGGTTTGTCACCCAGACAAACTGAATAAGGATTTGAAGTTTATAAGATCCCTATGTGATTTATAGGCAAAATAAAGTGAAACAAGCAGTAGTATCACGGGTTTTCAACGCTGGCTGAACACTAGAATAATTTGGTATTTTTTGTTTAATACCAACGTGCTGACACTACACTACAAAGTTTCTGCTGTATTTTTGGGAGGACCTCAGGAACTTTGTAGAAAGCTCACTAGATAATTTGAATCTGTAGCAAGATTTGATAACTGTAGGTAAAGAATAACACTTCCTCTAAAGACCCTTCTCTTGGGAGTTTTTCCTGTCTCAATTAATAGCAACTTCATGTTTATAGTACTTCAAGCCCAAACCTTGGAGTCACTCTTGACTTTTTACAGTTTTTACACATCACATTGAGTTCATCAGCAATCTCGTAGGCAACGGAACTACTTTCAGCCAAGGTGGAGTATCAGGAACCAGGTATAACTTCTCACTTTTAAAGAAACACAAAACTACAAACAAAAACAAAATGGACAAAAAAAAGAAAAGAAACAGTAGTTTTCAAGACACCAGTCTTCAAGGAAGCAAGGACAGTTGTCCTGAGAATGAGAAACAAAAGAGGTGAAACCTATAATTGCCCGCACTTACTGAACTGAGAGGGTATCGAGGCCACAGTTGAGGAAGTCAAACTCTTGCACTGAGTTTTCTAAAATTTCTGTCACCATTTTCTCTATTCTCCTTCACACATCATCCTTTTGCAAAACAGGTTCAACTTCCATTACTTCAATAAAACACAACTCATTTCCATGTAACTAACTCCATTTGTATTTTTTCTTTCTTCTCCTTGACCCCAGAAGCTTTCCACACTTTTGAGTACTTATCCTTCTTTAAACTGTTTTCCATTGGCTTTATTGACAGCAACATTCCTCATTTGTCTTTTTCCTCATGAGCCCCCTCTCTTTTCTTAGAAGGTGCATTTTCCTCTTTCGGGTTATTAAAAGCTCTTTTTCTCCATTTAAAATAATCGTCCTCATTTTTATCAAAGACTTCAATTCCACTTACACAGAGATAATGGTCTACTATGTTTCTCAAGCCTAACTCTATATTTTTCTTGTTTCTTATTTGCTTTAGGATAATTCAAACTTTACATGTTCACAACTAAAAAGAGGACTCTTTTCCAGACCTGGTTTTATGATGTCTCCATCCTTTTCATGAATGTGAACCAACATGATTCCACTTCAGAAAAAAATAGAAATTGTGCTTGACACCTTTCTCTTCTTCAAACCTTATATCAAATATTTCTGTTAGTTTTACCTCCTAATTATTCCACAAATTGATCTGTATTTCTGCATCTCCAATGGTACATTACTTCTAGCCATTAAAGTTTTTCACTTTAAAGACAGAAGTAGACTCCCAAGTAGCCTTCATTAATCCATTTCTCTTTCTCTCACATGCATTTTCTGTATAGTAGATAGTTTGTTTCTTTGTTTCTCTTAAATGATAATCTGATTATGCCATCCTCCCATTAAAACTCACAGTTGGCCAGGCAGGATGGCTCACGCCTGTAATCCCTGCACTTTGAGAGGCCGAGGCAGGCAGATCACGAGGTCAGAGATCGAGACCAGCCTGATCAACATGGTGAAACCCTGTCTCTACTAAAAATACAAAAATTAGCCAGGTGTGTTGGCACGCACCTGTAATCCCAGCTACTCAGGAGGCTGAGGCAGAGGAATCACTTGAACCTGGTAGTCAGAGGTTGCAGTGAGCTGAGATCGCACCACTGAACTCCAGCCTGGGCAACAGAGAGAGTCTCAGGAAAAAAAAAAAAAAAAAAAAAAGGAAAACTCACAGCCACCCTCACTATTCTAAGGATATAAAGAAAAATGTGTTGTAATTAAGAAAGCCCTCATGACCTTGCTTTTATGAATCTCTCCAAAGTCATTTGCATCAAGTGCACCCTCACTCTCTTCACTAGAGTCGTAAGCCTACAATACTATTTTCTCTACTCTTTGCCCAGGTAGCCCATACTCATGCCCGCACCCCCCACCCCTTTTTTTTAACCCAAATAGAGATTATGCCTTGAAACTTTCATCTCTCTGGCCAGGTGACATCTGCCTAGTACCTGTCCTCAGAACTCACTATACATATATTTCAGGTACATCACAGTTGTATGTTTCCGTTGTCTTGAATGCTGTTGCTGCTTCTAGTTTCTTTTTTTTTTTATTAGTGTCTGTTTCCCCCACTAAATTTCAAATTTTATGAGAGCTAATTCAACATCTGTTTCTTCTGATTGTTACATCTCTCTGCCTCCTATTGTGCTTGACATGCAGTAGACATGCAATAGTTGTTGAAGAAATGAATAAATAGGTTGAGATGAGAGGGAGTAATTTAAATTACACATTTTCAATGTTCATATAATCTCTGCTGTTTGTTCTGAGGGATTGAAAATTCTTCTTCATGTGTACTACTGGGAAGATGGTATAAACTCAGAAGCTCCCATACTATCCTTTAATCTATCTATCTTCTCTGAATGAAACCTCCAATGGAAGTTTTGGGTGTTTGAGGGCAGCTGAAACTCTATATTTTGTGGAGCTTCTGGCAAATAAACCTTTTATAAGCTCTTTTCTCTTTCAGTAAGGTGTGATGGCAGAAGTAGCCATTGTAGTCAAGCCTGGTTCCTGGGTTTCATTGTTCGGGGCTGTTATTGTGATGGAAACAGCATTAGTTTCTGCTGTGACCTTACAATTAGTCACTATTACCTTAGTCTTGACTATTTCCCCAAGCCTCAAAGTATTTTGTTTACCTCTTACTATATGTTAATTCACGTGTTTGTTTTCTGCTTCAGCAAAAAAATTGATCCAGTGGTTTGCAGCAAAACAAAAATTCAAATGGGCTACCCATATCCCCCAGTCCCGAACTAGGGATTTTCTTTATATCTTAGCATACCCTTTTTGACATTTCCTGTTTTCATGCTTACCCATTCCAATGGTGTGGATGGAATCTATTGAAACTTAACAAGTGGAACTTTCTTCATTTAAAAAATACTTGTGGATATACAGCTTCACTACTGAATGGATAATCCTGACCAAATGATTTAATTTTTCTGTTCCTACTGTTGGAAATAAATTTTCGATGCCACAAAAGAAATAGCACTTGAACATGAATTTTCTCAGCAAGGCAATTTCACTTCTATAGAAGGGTGTGTCTTGCGAATGGAGCAATGGTGAGAGCACACCTGAACAAGGGAGGGGAGGGGTTCTTATCCCTGACACAGATAGCCCCTACTATTGTGTTATTCCCCTATTGGCTATGGTTGGACCACACAGTCTAAGCTAACTCTGATTTGCTATTTTAAAGAGAGCAGGTGCATGAGCAAAACTAGTGGGGTGAGCAGTTTCAGCAGGAAAGACAGTTGCGGAACAGGTGACTAAAGTTGACTCAGGTCAGAGCAGGTGACTGGGGTGACTCAGGACAGAGTAGGTAACCAGGGGAACAGATGGGAACTACCTATTAGAAGTGGTGGGAAAGTTATTTACTGAAACTAGGGGCAAGGAGACAAGAATGAGGAATTTAAACTTTAAAATGGAGAACAAAGAATTAAATATACTGACATACTGATTCTTTGAAGAGAAACTTAGAAGTTACTGTATTTAACATTCCTTTTCACCATGTGACTGGAAAGAAAGGCCAAAAATTATTTTTATTCTCTTAAGTGAAACAAGATTACATAAAATGAAAGCTTTCTAAAATTAAAAATAATTAGTTAAAAGTTTGATGAATTTATCTTGAGAAAGAATAAAATAGGCCAGGTGCATGCAGTGGCTCACATCTGTAATTCCAGTAATTTGGAAGGCTGAGGTGGGTGGATTGCTTGAACCCAGGGGTTCAAGACCAGCCTGGGCAACATAGTGAAACCCTGTGTCTACTAAAAATACAAAAAAGTTGGCCAGGCATAGTGGCACGTGCCTGTAGTCCCAGCTACTCCTGAGGCTGAGGTGAGAGGATTACTTCAACCTGAGATGTAGAGGCTGCAATGAGCCATAATTGTGCCACTGCATTCCAGCCTGGGCAACAGAGCAAGACCCTGTCAAAAAAAAAAAAAGAAAGGGTAAAATATTTAGTGAAGATAATTGCAATAACAGAAAAATAAGTAATGGGATAATATAATGTCTACTATATTAATGGTACTTTACAAATGTAAAAAAGTTGGTATGAAGAATATTGTAAGAAGTATATAAAAAGACAATTTATAGAAAAAATCCAATGCCTTGCAAATATGAGAAGAGAAGCTCAATTTTTTGGTTGGAAAAAGAGTAAATAAAGAAACATTTTATACTCAACTGATTTTGCAAAAATGTAGAAGTCGGGTAATAGTAAATGATGGTGAAGGAAATGAGAATCTTCACATATCTTGAGTGATAATTTGGTGAAATTATAGATAGTTATACTTGATGATTTAGCAAGTCACACTTGGATATTCATTCTGGAAAACTAGTGTATGGTTTCCAAAAAAAAAAAAAGAGTTGCATGGGTTTTTATTACAGCATTGTTTGAGTACTATAACACAGAAACAATCTAATATGTATCATTAACAAGATGGTAAATAATAATATAGATGCTAACTACAGAAGAAAACACGTTAGTCAAAAGAGTAACTTAAACTATGTACACAATATAAATAAGCCTTTTTAAAAATAAAATACCACTGAATATAAGTGAAAGGGAATAGCATCTGTGATGGTTTATACTGAGTGTCAACTTGATTGGATTGAAGTATTGATACTGGACGTGTCTGTGAGGGTGTTGCCATAGGAGATTAACATTTGAGTCAGTGGGCTGGGAAAGACAGACCCACTCTTAATCTGGGTGGGCACCATCTAATCAGCTGCCAGCAAATATAAAGCAGGTGGAAAAACATGAAAAGGCTGGGCTAGCTTCCTAGACTACATCTTTCTCCAGTGCTGGATGCTTCTTGCCTTCAAACACTGGACTCCAAGTTCTTCAGTTTGGGAATGTGGACTGACTCTCCTTGCTCCTCAGTTTGCAGATAGCCTATTATGGGACCTTGTGATGATGTGAGTTAACACTTAAGATACTTCCCTTTATATGTACATATATATATATACACACACACACACACACATATATATATACACATATATATATGTATATATATATGCATCTGACACTCCTGATTTAACCCTCATGAGAGGCAAGGAGTTTAATGACTCTACACATAATACCTTTGACCATAGGTGGAGAACCAAGGAACATGACGAAGCTGCTTGGTTGCTCCTAAGTTTGGTGGACAAAGTGATGAAATAAAATGATTAACTCAGAGATTCTGTCTTCCAGCTTCAGAAGCATATACTGAGCCTCAAATCTGCTAAGATTGCCCTGAGTGAGAGTTTTATCTCCTATAGAGAAAAAGCTGAAATTGTGGAAAAACACACACTAGCTCCTGTCATGAAAGTGCCTGACCTTCACCAAAAGGTGCAGGCACAGCCTTGCCAGGTGTCTACTGTTAAAGTAAGGGGATTGATTGGAAAAGAATGGGACTCCGCAATTTGGAGTGGGGATGTGTGGGAGGACCCCAATGAAGCTGCGCATACTGAGTTTGTAAACTTTGATGAACCTTTTTTTTTTTTGCCAGAAGAAACAGTTTCCCTATCCCCAGTAGTGGCAACATCCCCTCCCTGACCCCCACTGCCATCAGCCTTCCTACCTTTGTCTGAGGAGATAAACCCTATGCTGCCTAAGGCAACAGTGATGGCCTCCTCTGAGGCAGTTACCAGGCAAGATAATGTTGATTCTCCTCAGGAGCTACCCCCAACACCCTAGTTTGCTTCTAGACCTATAACTAGACCAAAGTCCCAGCAGGTCCCTAGAGGTGAGGTTCAGAGTGTGACCCATGAGGAGGTGTGCTACACTAAAATAAAATAAAATAAAATAACTGCTTGAGTTTTAGAGAACAGGCAGGGGAATGGACATTAATGTCTGGGATAATGGTAGAAATAACATAGATTTGGATCAGGCAGAATTTATTGATTTGGGCCCACTAAGTAGGATTCTGCATTTCATGTTGCAGCTCGGGGAGTTAAAAAAGTTCTAGTAGTTTATTTGCTTGGTTATCTGAAATATGAATTAAAAAATGGTTCACTGTGAGTGAGCTGGAAATACCTGATCTCCCTTGGTTTAAGGTAGAGGAAGTGATCCAAAGCCTTAGGGAGATAGGGATGGTGGAGTGGATTAGTCACTTTAGATATACTCATCCCAGCTGGGAGGGTCCAGAAAATATACTCTTGACTAACGCCTTGCAAAATAGATTTGTGAGGGCAGCACCTGCATTTTTTGAAGAGCCCTGTAATTGTTTTTCTCTGTATGTTAGATCTAACAGTGGAAATTGCAGTCACTCAACTACAAAATTTAAATACAGTGGGAATAACTGCATCCCAAGGTGGCAGGGGCCTAGTGGCAGCACACAATCATCAAAGACAAGGTAGGCATGGCTACCATAATAAACAGCAGATGCAAAGTGGCAATCAGAAGAGTCTGACTTGTATAGAGCTCTGGCATTGGCTAATTAATTGCGGTGTTCCTAGAAGTGAAATTGATAAGCCTATTACATTCCCACTTAATTTATACAAGCAGAAAACTTCTAGGTCAAATAGACAAAAGACTAATTTAAATTATAAAAACAGAGATTTATTGCCCCTCAATCTATTTCCAGACATGAGCCAGTTTACAGACCCAGAACCCCTTGAATGATGGGGAGGCCGAGTCCCATTGAAGAAGGACCCCACTACATTACCAACAATTTATGCAGTGAATCTTTGTCCCATCCTTCCCCAAGGAGACTTCTGGCCTTTTACCAAGGTAATCGTGCATTGGGGGATGGGAAATGATTAGAACTGACATTGATTCCAGGGGACCCAAAATGTCAATGTGGTCCTCCAATAAAAGTAGGGGCTTATGGAGGTCAGGTAGTTAATGGAGTTTTAGCTCAATTCTGACTTACAGTGGGTCCAGTGGGTCCCTGGACTGATGCTGTGGTCAGTGCCTGAGTGCCAGAATGCGTAATTGGCATAGACATATTTAGCAGCTGGTAGAACCCCCATATTGGCTCCCTGACTGGTAGGGTGAGGGCTATTATGGTGGGAAAGGCTGAATGGCTTCCATTAGAGCTGGCTCTACCTACAAAAATTATAACTCAAAAACAATATTGCATCATTGGAGAGATTGCAGAGATTAGTGCCACCAACAAGGACTTGAAATACACAGCGGTGGTGATTCCCACCACATCCCCATTCAACTCTCTCATTTGGCCCGGGTAAAGGACAGATGGATCTTGGATAATGACAGTGCATTATTGTAAGCTTAATCCAGTGGCGACTACAATTGCAGCTGCCATACCAGATGTGGTTTCATTGCTTGAGCAAATTAACACATCTCCTGGTACCTGGTATGCGGCCATTGACTTGGCGAATTTCTTTTTCTCCATTCCTGTCCATAAGGCCCACCAGAAGCAATTTGCCTTCAGCTGGCAAGGCCAACAATATACCTTTACTACCCTTTTAGGGGTGTATGAAAACCCCAGCTTTCTGTAACAATCTTACTCAGAGAGAACTTGATCGCTTTTCGCCTCCACAAGGTATCACACTGGTCCATTACATTGATAACATTATGCTGAGTGGAACCAGTGAACAAGAAGTAGCAAACACACTGGACCTATTGGTGAGACATTTGCATGCCAGAGGATGGGAAATAAATCTCACTAAAATTCAGGGACCTTTTACCTCAGGAAAATTTCTAGGGATCCAGTGGTATGGGGAATGTGAAGATATTCCTTCAAAGGTGAAGGATAAGTTGCTGCATTTGGCTCCTCCTACAACCAAGAAAGAGGTATAATAGATAGTGGGTTATTTGGATTTTGGAGGCAACACGTTCCTCATTTGGTTGTGTTACTCTGACACATTTATTGAGTTACCTAAAAGGCTTCCAGTTTTAAGTGGTGTTTAGAACAGGAGAATGCTTTGCAACAGGTCCAGGCTGCAGTGCAAGCTGCTTTACCACTTGGGCCATATGACTCAGTAGATCCAACGGTGCTTGTGGTGTCAGTGGCAGATGACCTAGAAGATCAAATGGTGCTTGAAGTGTCAGTGGCAGATAGGGATGCAGTTTGGAGACTTTGGCAGGCCCCTGTATGTGAATCACAGTGGAGGCCTCTAGGATTTTGGAGCAAGGCCCTGCCATCATCTGCAGAACACTATCCTCCTTTTGAGAGACAGCTCTTGGCCTGTGTATTAGTCAGGGTGCTCTAGGGGAAAAAAACTAATAGGATATATGTATTAGTTATACATAACTAATAGGAGATGTGTGTGTGTGTGTGTGTGTGTGTGTGTGTAGTTTAAAAGGAATTAACTTACACGACCACAAGGTACTACAATAGGCTGTCTGAAAGCTTGAGGAGTAAGAAGAGCCAATACAAGTCTCAAAACTGAAGAACCTGGAGTCAGATGTTAAAGGGCAAGAAGCATCCAGCATGGGAGAAATATGTAGGCTGGAAGGCTAGGTCAGTCTCTCCTTTTCACGTTTTTCTGCCTGCTTTATATTTGCTGGCAACTGATTAGATGGTGCCCACCCAGTTACGAGCGGATCTGCCTTTCCCAGCCCACTGACTCAAACATTAAACTCCTTTGGCAATACCCTCACAGACACACCCAGGATCAATATATTGTATCCTTCAATCTAATCAAGTTGACACTGAATATTAACCATCACAGCCTATATCTGAGCTTTTGACTATGGGTCATCAAGTTACCATGCAACCTGAACTACCTATCATGAACTAGATGCTTTCTAACCCATCTAGCCTTAAAGTCGGCGGTACACAGCAGAATTCCACCACCAAATGGAAGTAGTATATACATGATAGGTCTTGAGCAGATCCTGAAGGCACAAGTAAGTTACATGAGGAAGTTGCTCAAATGCCTATGTTCTCCCCTCTTGCCACCCTGCCTTCTCTCCCTCAGCCTGCACCAATGGCCTCATGGGGATTTCCCTATGATCAGCTGATGGAGGAAGAGAAGACTATGGCCTGGTTCACAGATGGTTCTTCATGATATGCAGGCACCACCCAAAAGTGGACAGCTGCAGCACTACAGCCACTGTCTAGGACATCCCTGAAGGACAGTGGTGAAGGGAAATCTTCCCAGTGGGCAGAACTTTGAGTAGAGCACCTGGTTGTGCACTTTGCCTGGAAGGAGAAATGGCCAGATGTGTGATTATATACTGATTCATGGACTGTAGCCAGTGATTTGGTTGGATGGCCAGGGGCTTGGAAAGAATCTGATTAGAAAATTGGTGACAAGGACATTTGGGGGAGAGGTATGTAGGATGGCCCTTTTTGAGTGGTAAAAAACTGTGAAGATATTTGTATCCCATGTGAGTGCTCACCAATGGGTGACCTCAGCAGAGAAGGATTTTAATAATCAAGTGGATAGGATGACCTGTTCTGTGGGCACCACTCAGCCTCCTTCCCAGCCAGCCCTGTCATCACCAAATAGGCCCACGAATGAAGTGGCCATCATGGAGGTTATGCACGGGTGCAACAACATGGACTTCCACTCACCAAGGCTGACCTGGCTTTGGCCACTGTTGGGTGCCCAATTTGCCAGCAACAGAGACCAACACTGAGCCCTCCATATGGCACCATTCCTTGGGGTAATCAGCCAGTTACCTGGTGGCAGGTTGATTATATTGGACCTCTTCTATCCTGGAAAGGGCAAGGTTTCTCCATATCCAGAATAGACACTCTGGATATGGATTTGCCTATCCTGCATACAATGCTTCTGCCAAACCTACCATCTGTGGACTCATGGAATACCTTACCCACTGTCATGGTATTCCACACAGCATTGCCTCTGACCAAAGCACTCACTTTACAGCTAAAGAAGTGCAGCAGTGGGCTCATGCTTAATGAATTCATTGGTTTTACCACATTCCCCATCATCCTGAAAAACCTGGATTGATAGACTGGTGGAATGACCTTTTGAAGTCACAATTACAACAACAACTAGGTGACAAAACTTTGCAGGGCTGGAGCAAAGTTCTCCAGAAGGCTGTGTATGCCCTGAATCAGTGTCCAATATATGATACTGTTTCTCCCATAGCCAGGATTAATGGGTTCAGGAATCAAGGGGTGGAAGTGGAAGTGGCACCACTCACCATCACCCCTAGTGATCCACTAGCAAAATTTTTGTTTCCTGTTCCCATGACATTACATCTTACTGGCCTAGAAGTCTTAGTTTCAGAGGGAGGAATGCTCACACCAAAAGGCACAACAATAATTCCACTATACTGGAAGTTAAGATTGCCACCTGGACACTTTGGGCTCCTCCTACATTTAAGTCAATAGTCTAAGAAGGAAGTTACAGTGTTGGCTGTGGTGATTGACCCAGAGTATCAAGATGAAATCAGTCTATCACTCCACAACTGAGGTAAGGAAGAGTATACATGGAATACAGGAGATCCATTAGGGTGTCTCTTAATATTACCATGTCCTGTCATTAAGGTCAATGGGAAACCAAAACGGCCCAATTCAGGCAAGATTACAAATGTCCCAGACCCTTCAGGAAGATTTGGGTCACTCCGCCAGGAAAATAACCATAACCTGCTGGGATGTTTGCTGAAGGCAAAGGGAATACAGGATGTGTAGTAGAAGAAGGTAGTCATCAATACCATCTACAACTACGTGACCAGTTGCAGAAAGGAGGACTGTAGTTATCATGAGTATTTCCTCCTTCTTTTGTTAAAGACATGTTTGTGCATGAGTACACTTCTACTAAGAAAATATCTTCATTTTATTTTCTTTCTCCTTTATCATGTGACATAAAATTTATTGATTTCATATCAGTACCTAAGTATTGTTAACTTTATTTAATAGCATTTGGGTTGGGGATTGGTGCATTTCCAGTTGTGTGAAGGATAGTTGTATTATGTTAGGCATAATTATGACCTTATTATTTTCTTTATTTGAAGATTATATATCATCTCAGGAGATGTGTATGGGTTCAAGTTGACAAGTGGTGTATTTGTGATGGTTAATACAGAGTATCAACTTGATTGGATTGAAGGATGCAAAGTATTGATCCTGGGTGTGTCTGTGAGGGCATTGCCAAAGGAGATTAACATTTGAGTCATTGGGCTGGGAAAGGCAGACCCACCTTTAATCTGGGTAGGCACCATCTAATCAGCTGCCAGTGAATATAATGCAGGCAGAAAAACAAGAAAAGGCTAAACTGGCTTAGCTTCGCAGCCTATATCTTTCTCCCATGCTGGATGCTATCTCCCATGCTTCCTGCCCTCAAATATTGGACTCCAAGTTCTTCAGTTTTGGGACTCGGATTGGCTCTCCTTTTTCCTCAGCTTGCAGAGAGTCTATTGAGGGACCTTGTGGTTGTGTGAGTTAATAATTAAGAAACCCTCCTTTATACATATATTATTTGTTCCATCTCCCTAGAGAACTTTGACTAATACAACATTGAATACAATATTATATATTATTTTCTTAATTAAATATATATATTCTTTATGTGTTTTTCAAGTGTCCATATACATTCTAGGACATTTATTAATTTATAATAAGAGTCTGTGGGAAAAAAGAAAAGGGAATTGTTGATCAGGGAAGACACATCAGAATAAGACATAGAGAACAAAATGACCGGAGGGAAAGAAAGAGAGGAGAAGAAAGCCTTTACATATATAGGTTCAGTAATCCTTATCTGAAATGCTTGGGAACAGAAGTGTTTTCGATTGCAGATCTTTTCAGATTTCTGAATATTTTCATAAACAATGACATGTCTTAGGGATGACACCCAAGTCTGAACAAAAAATTTGTGTTTCATAAATACCTTATGCACATAACTTGAAAGTAACTTTATACAATATTTTACATACTTTTGCACACGAAACAACGTTTTGCCTATGTTTTGACTCTGACCCATCACATGAGGTCGGGTGTGAAGTTTTACACTTCTGGCATTATGTCATTACTCAAAAAGTTTCAGATTTTAGAGCAAAAGTTTCAGATTTAGAGTTTCAGATTTTAGTTTTTCATATGAGGAATGCTCAATCTGTACCTCAAAAATAAACTCAATCCAGTTTGTATCTGAACATTAAAAAAATTTAACTGCTCTATCTAATCACTATGATATATGAGGTGATTAAGATAAAAGAACAAATTTATGTATTTATATTAAAAATTTTTGTTAAATAGGGCTACCTATGGAAAGTTACATAATAGGAGAACAAAAATGCCAAAACTATCTAGAAAAGTTAAAGCAAACTTCACAGCCAAGAAAATATGTGAGTCCCATATAAAGAATGAGAAAAGATTCTTGAGGGAAAAAAGATAAGAAAAGTGAGACATTCTTTTATCAAATCTAGATGACACTATAGAATAGGACTTCAAAGTGTTATAACTTATTTTCAATCTTCCAATTTGAAGTTATGACACCGACTAGTCTCAGATTTGAATCTATCCTCTCTAACTCTATAAAGTCCATGCTCTCAATCTCAAAATAAATGAAGTTACACAAAATAAAGCCTTATCCTTGAGCAAACACTGGATTTTTCAATATAAATATGTACTCTTCATGTCTGAGTTTCCCACAGCATTTTACATATTGTCTTGCTCAAGAGATGCTGAATATTTGATATGTGGTTTGAAATTTTATATAACTAGTATAATTAGGCATCATAATAGACCAGTCCAATTTTATACAGTTTAAATCAGTTATTACTTACTCTCGTAAACTGTTGTTTTCTCAAATTGAAAGTGCTATCTCTATCTACATATTTGATGAAGGAAACATTTCTACTAACATTTTGACTAAAGTTTGCAGTACATTTAAACAGAATTAGTGCAAATAATTACAGTCTTGTTGTGGCTAAAAAAAGGAACAAATAAAATCAATTTTAACATTTATCAGATTTGTGTCTGAAAATTTGATTTTCAATAATTAGACATATTGATGTTTCTAAATAATATTCAATTTCAATTTTTTCTAAAATTTGACTCTTTTCAAATTGACCATATTTTCTTACCTTAACACAATTAAATTTAGAATTTATAAGTATTATGGTTCTAAACCAACATAGCTAAACAAATAATTAAAGTAAGTACACAACTACTGATTTTCTGAAGGAAAAACTTGCCAATGATTATCAAATCAAGATTAATAAATTTGTGTCAATCTCAGTTGTCAATAAGTATGTGAACATCGATAATAGCAGATTAGGTCAGTTTCATTATGTTTATAATCTTTGTTTTATGTCTCTTAATTAGAACTACTGATCAGTTTAATGGTTGTGGTAATTCTTGTTATGTTGATAAGAAAATGTAAGGATGGTAAGATTCTTTACTTTTTATTTTAACTAGTTATAGGTCTATTTTCCTGGCCACTGTTACCTACTTAGTACTGTTGCTTTCAGAGCTAACTAAATTGCATGACCCTCAGGAGTGTGCTTTGCTTTTGATTATTCTTTCACCCTGAAAAAATGATTTTAAAGATTTGAATGATAATATGACCTCTCAAGTCCATAGATATATCCCATGGTGATAACAAGGAGAGATTGTTTTCTTACAACAGTCTCTTTTTCAAAAGGAAACTTGAGCTTTGATTTATTTGGGCCCTGTTGCTGTTTCTATTCGGGGACACAATATCATAGATCTACAGTGTTGCAATTTAAAAATTCCCCTGTGGCTATAAACCAGGAGTAAAAATCCATAGCTAGCCAATCTTATTGCATATATTTTAGACATGGAAGACATAAAATCATCTCTTTATATTGAGTTATTCTCAATTTATTGCATACACAATGTACCCTTGCAGTATTGAACATAAAAAACTTACATTTAATTTGATTTAAAGAAGAGAATTGCATTCCATACTCATTAAGTCATCCTGCAGGTCTTTGAAGAAGTACTAAATTTTGAAGTGCATAACTAGTGAGGTAATTTTAATTCTAACCAAGCATGGCATGAAATAAACATGCAAATGGCAAACAGAAAGCTGTTAATTTGTGTGAGAAGTTAAAGTTAAAAAAAACAAGTTGATAGTTTTTTCACAATGGGTTTGCTGCCAGAACACAGGCATCATGAAAACTACACCTAAAAGCCAAAATGGGAAAGGAAAAAACTCATATCAACATTGTCATCATTGGACACGTAGATTCAGGCAGGTCCACCACTACTGGCCATCTGATCTACAAATGTAGTGGCATCGACAAAAGAACCATTGAAAAATTTGAGAAGGAGCCTGCTGAGATGGGAAAGGCTCCTTCAAGTATGCCTGGGTCTTGGGTAAACTGAAAGCTGAGCATAAATGTGGTATCACTATTGATATCTTCTTGTAGAAATTTGAGACCAGCAAGTACTACGTGGCTATCATTGATACCCCAGGACACAGAGACTTCATCAAAAACCTGATTACAGGGATATCTCAGGCTGACTGTAATGTCCTGAATGTTGCTGCTGGTGTTGGTGAATTTGAAGCTGGTAACTTCAAAAATGGGCAGACCCGAGAGCATGCCCTTCTGGCTTACACACTGGGTGTGAAACAACTAATTGTTTGTGTTAACAAAATGGATTCCACTGAGCCACTCTACAGCCAGAAGAGATATCAGGGAATCATTAAGGAACTCAGCACTTACATTAAGAAATCGGCTACAACCCTGACACAGTAGCATTTGTGCCAATTTCTGGTTGGAATGTTGACAACGTGCTGGAGCCAAGTGCTAACATGTCTTGGTTCAAGGGATGGAAAGTCACCTGTAAGGATGGCAATACCAGTGGAACCACACTGCTTGAGGCTCTGGACTGCATCCTATCACTAATTCGTCCAACTGACAAGCCCATGTGCCTGACTCTTCAGGATGTCTACAAAATTGGTGGTATTGGTGCTGTTCCTGTAGGCTGAGTGGAGACTGGTGTTTTCAAACCTGGTATGGTGGCCACCTTTGCTCCAGTCAACATTACAACTGAAGTAAAATCTGTCAAAATGCACCATGAAGCTTTGAGTGAAGCTCTTCCTGGGGACAATGTGGGCTTCAATGTCAATAATGTGTCTGTCAAGGAGGTTCATCATGGCAACGTTGCTGGTGACAGCAAAAATGACCCACCAATGGAAGCAGCTGGCTTCACTGCTCAAGTGATTATTCTGAACCATTCAGGCCAATCAGCTCTGGCTATGCGCCTGTACTGGATTGCCACACGGCTCACATTGCATGCCAGTTTGCTGAGCTGAAGGAAAAGATTGATTGCCGTTTTGGTAAAAAGCTGGAAGATGGCCCTAAATTCTTGAAGTCTGGTGATGCTGGCATCATTGATGTGGTTCCGGGCAAGCCCATGTGTGTTGAGAGCTTCTCAGACTATCCACCTCTGCATCGCTTTGCTGTTCATGATATGAGACAGACAGTTGTCCTGGGTGTCATCAAAGCAGTGGACAAGAAGGCTGCTGGAGCAGGCAAGGCCACCAAGTCTGCTCAGAAAGCTCAGAAGGCCAAATGAATATTATCCCTAATACCTGCCACCTAGTCTTAATCAGTGGTGGAAGAACGGTCTCAGAAGTGTGTGTTTCAATTGGCCACGTAAGTTTAGTAGTAAAAGACTGGTTAATGATAACAATGCATCACAAAAACCTTCAGAAGGAAAGGAGAATGTTTTGTGGACCACTTTGATTTTCTTTTTTGTGTGTGGCAGTTTTAAGTTATTAGTTTTTTAAATTAGCACTTTTTAGTGGAAACAACTTGACGAAAAATTTGTGACAGAATTTTGAGACCCATTAAAAAAGTTTAATGAGAAAAACAAACAAACAAACAAACAAACAAAACCAAGATGATAAAAGCAGTTAGTTTGTGCTACTACAGAATAGAATCCACAATTCACATCCTGGGGGAGTGACAAACCAATCATTTAATGCTGTGTCAACACATGTATCTTGTCTTTCATTAGTAAACTCTCCTGCTGGTTTGTACACTGTCAGAAGTGGACCACCTACTGAAATTCATAGAGGTGTGGAAACTGTCATGGTTTAATAATTCTGTTTTGTTTAACTTTCTTCCTTATCCTATTTGAAACAATTTTTTTCTGTGTTTTTAGAAGAAGTATGTATTAGCTTCATTTATGAAGTAAATGTTTAAAATATTTATGATTCAAATGACCTACTTTCCTCTTAATTCCTTAGAGCACTTTGAATATCCTAGCCAATCGAGGCTTACATTTGCCCGTAAATTACCCATGCTTTATCTCTGCACACAGTCTACCCCGCATCATCTGTGAATAAATAACCATAAAAAATAAATGGAGAGGAAAGACAACTGCATCCGTCTCCCTTTCTTTCTGAAAAGTGTTCTACTGAGATGTTGGTTAATGATCTAAGCAGTAGTATAGATTCAAAAGATTTTCCACTCCTCCAGACCAACCCTCCCCTGGACAAACCTGTTCAATTTAAGTCTTTTCTTCTATTCGACATTGCTTATAGGAAATGAATGAGTAAATAAATATTTAAACAATAATACATGAAATCTATGAAACACAATTAAGTAAAAGCCCAGGAAATGGAAAGGTAACTAGATATAAAAATTTTCAAGAATATAATATGATTTCCTCAAACATTTTCTAAACATAGTCAAAAGTAAGATAAAAGCTACTCTAATTTTAAATTTTAACAAACAAGGACATATTTATTTTAGAAAATATTAAGTTTCTTGTAAAATTAATTACTGGAATTATTTTTTATTAATGTGAGTCATACGGACTTTTATACCAAATGCAGAATAGTTAAACATAGGAATAGTGTGCCTGTTTAATATTATAAGTAGTAGTGTTTGTAAAATTAAAATTAAAATGACTACTTCAATCACATATATGTTCCTCATTTAAACTGATAATCCCTCTTCTAATAAAACAGTATTTATTTAAAAATCCTATTTTTTTAAATTAAAGAACAATTTAGACATTTTTGCTTTTCTTAAGAAGCAATCAAATAAAGGTGACAGAGCTTAGTAAAAGCTTTCTGGTAAAATCAAAAAATGCCATAATAATTTTAAATATTGGACCTATATGCATTATAATCGGAATGCAAGTAAATTCTAAAAGAGAAAAATTAAAACTTAGACTATTAGCTAGATTGTTGAAATACCTGTGTAAATATTTAGAATGATTGATGTATAGCAGATATTTTAAAAACATAACATTTGATATGTCTTTGTTCCTCCTGTCTCAGCCTCCTAAGTAGCTGGGACTACAGGTGCCCACCACCACGCCCAGCTAATTTCTTTTTTGTATTTTTAGTAGAGACGGGGTTTCACTGTGTTAGCCAGGATGGTCTCCATCTCCTAACCTCGTGATCCTCCTGCTTCAGCCTCCCAAACTGCTGGGATTACAGGCGTGAGCCACCGTGCCTGGCCTTTTTTTTACATTTCTTGTTTAGTATAAGGTGAGCTTTGTACTTTTGGAGATCTATGAACAACCACCCCACCCCAAATTTAAAAATACAATGAAATAATTTCTAATTAAACACAAAGTCATTAGATGTAAAATACATTAATTCATTATTTGCTTTATAATATTGGAAATATAATAAATATAACTATGTTTAGTTTTTAAAATCATAGAGATTTTAAAATAAAGTTATCTTTTTCTTTTTCTAAGATTTATTTTTAGTTTTCTAAACTTATTTTGAATAAAATATTCTTCATAGAAAACTGAATATTTTCATAAGGATGCTTTAATTGCTTAAAATGTGTAAAGTTAAAATTATTTAAAAATTAAAATTTGAAATAAGCCTTAATTTCGGTAAATTGGAGAAATATACCTTTTGAAATACATCAAATTGCAAACATTTAAATGAAGAACGATTTGCTTTAAATAATTAAACATTTGCTTCGTAACATTCACACCATTAGCTTGTTCAAAAAAAGACTTAGTAGGTTAAAAACTACTGCTAATTCTGATTCAAGTGAAATCAATTATAAGAGTTTCATGATATAAGTAGTCAAGAATTTTAAACATAATTTGTTTTTAAAAATATTAATTGAAAATCAGGTGAAAATGCTTTTCATATAGTTGAGGAAAACCCACAGGTATAAAGGTTGAGTAACATTAGCTTCCAGTGAAGTTTCCAAAGCTTCTAAGCTTTCATCTGGATTCTCATAATTTGGAAAGCTGCAATGGTGCTGTATTTATAAAGAACCACCTTAAGCTAAAAAAAAATTACTGATATTAAAAGTAAATATTTGTTTGTGAACTGTAGTTCGTATAATTTCTACCTTAAGAAATATATAATATTAAACCTTAATATTTAATACATGTGAAAAAGTTCACTTCTAAACCGCCAGTAGCCTATCACTATCATTATTAAATTAATATTGATTCTCTAAAAAATGTATTTAAATAATTTTACAATCACAGCCTTTCTTCTCATGTTAGTTTTACAGCATATGCAAATATTCTCTTTGAAATGTTTTTATTTGTTCATTTGTTAGGTTTGTTTTTCTGTTTTACCACAGGAAGTTTGTGGCTTGGCTTTTTCCTTTTGCTTGCAACTTTTAAAATTGATTTTAGACTTTCCATGAGAAAAGTATTGTGGGCAATTTCAATGATAAAAATTTTAAGGTTATTATATTTTCTCAACAAGAACTCAGCCAACCCTGTATGTGTCTGTGTGTGTGTGTGTGTGTGTGTGTGTGTGTGTGTGTGTGTGTGTACTGAAGACATCTTCTAAAAAACTGGGAGTATCAGATACCATAAAAAATTTTTGATCTGAAGATGTGTCAAAATGTAGCCAGGAACAACATTTCTTAAGAGAAGCACCACTCGATTGTTTCACTTAATATATCTGGTTTGGGTTGAATAGAAGATGTCTATACCAGAGCATTAACAAACATTGTAATTTGCTGGGGTCAGCCAGGTCTGAGGCTCTGAGATTGAAAGTCATGTTAAATTATGCTATCAGCTTTCAAAACCTCATTAGACTTAATCCATTTAGGCGCCACTGACTTCTCGGAATCACCAATAGAACCCTAATCAGAAAACCACAGAGCAGCCAGTCTTCTGCTATCAAAAACCTCAGTACAATTTGTGTATTAATATTTCAAAAAGTTTGTAGAAATACGTACTCTCTGCTGAGCACTACAACCAGTTCAGATACAGTTACAGTCAGTCATCCTGGCTAGAGCCGCTGACTGCTCTCCATCTGTGTCTGGACTCGGCAACTGGAGAGAGAAAAAGACAGCAGAAAATGAAATGAATGCCTTCATTTGATTTGTGATTAATAAATTCCCATAATTGGAGAGTCAGACAACCAGTAAACAGAAGACTATAAGTTACAGGAAAATGAGAATTTTATCCTGTAATATAGCCATCTGATTTTGAATACAACTATACTACCTTGTTTTTTCAGGAGAAGCAATTTTTGAAGCTTTGTTTTTTTCTAATGTTCTCAAAAACATTTAATATAATTTTCACCATGAATTGGTAACAATAAAGTCTGAGCAATATACAACAAAGTAGTGCAATTAAAAGGTTTTATAACTTACAGAAAATCAATTGATCTGTTTATTTATAATGAGGAGAACCTCATAATATTTAAATTTCCTTACTTATAATGGCACATATTTATTAACATGGGCCCCTAAAGCGAAAATATTTATAGATACTTCTAAAAAGTTAGAATCTCAAGTTTAAATAAAACAGTTTAAAATAAAGTTATACTAAAACAAATTAAAAGATACTGTTTTAATTATAATTTTGATACCTCACATGTTATTTAAAGTAAATTGATTATGATATTGAAATGGCAACCAGAATAAACAAACAAATGACGACTAAGACAGGCATATTTTCCATACTATATGCTTTTGAATATGAAATTTTCTTTGATATATTTAATTAGATATGGAGGATGTTAAAAATCTCCCTGGCATAATATAAACCATAGTCCTATGGAAGTTCTTGATTATTACATTTTTTAGTTGTTTTTACTGAATTGCAGGGCACTGGCCTTATCAGGAGTCAAGGTCTACTCTAGTCCAGCTCCACCATGAGCTAATAAGTAGCACTGACATGTCAATAAGCTTGACATGTTTAGTGTGAACTCACACCTGAGACCCCTTACGGTCCCACTCTAATATGCCTACATCAAAATCTTATGTGTGCATGCACACTTATATGAACATAAACACGATGTTCTATTGTCATCCAGATCTGTCTGAATATAATGAATATTTTATTAAAGAATGCTATGATTTATATAAAAATATGAGCACACAACCATCTTCAACAGCTCTGATTTTAAAGGGGAATTTCATAGCGTTTTCACCTCTTTCAGACATAGATGTGCCTGTTACAGAGCTAATGAAGTGAGAAACAGACAGTGGATACCTTTTCCTTGGTATATTATTCTGTGCCATGAGATGTACTTTGGTTTGGCTGATAGTGCTGCAATTTAAGTGAAGTTGGGGAATATTTCTCATCATACCAAACAGAGAGATTGAATAAATTTATGTATCTGAATTTGTATTGCAGCTAGCTGTTCAGTTTTATAATCTTTTAGTAATTAGAATTAAAGTTGTTCTTCTTAACTCACTATTTTTTGCGTAGAGAACTTTCATAAATCTCCATTTTCTTTCTTTTTTTTTTTTTGAAACAGAGTCTTGCTCTGTTGCCCAGGCTGGAGTTCAGTAGTGCAATCTCTGCTCACTCCAAATTCCTGAGTTCAAGCCTCCTGGGTTCAAGCAGTTCTCCTCCCTTAGACTGCCGAGTGGCTTGGATTACAGGTGTGAGGCACCACACCTGGCTAATTTTTTGTATTTTTAGTAAAGATGAGGTTTCACCATGTTGGACAGGATGGTCTCAAACTCCTGACCTCAGGTGATCCATCCCCCTTCTGCCTCCCAAAGTGCTGGGATTATAGGCATGCACCACCATGCCTGGCCTCCTCTGTTATCTTTTAAAATGTTGAATATGTTAAAAGAAAAATGAACATCTATCTAAATAATAAGACATAACAATAAATGAACATCTGTTACCTCTCCTAAAATTACAACATAACCAATAATTAAGTCCTACTCCTAATCCATCTACCTTCCTCCCAGAACCAGTTCCCAGAAATAAACATTATTCTGCTCTCAGCACTGAGTTTTCCTAGTTATAGCAGTTCAAAACAAACAAAAAACAGTCATATAGTGACATGTTCAGTCACTATATGAACAAAATTGCTCATCTTGTTCAATCTCCTCAGTGCCTCTGTGATCAAAACTATAACATAGATTTGAATACAAATAGCTTTTAGGGCCAGCAAGTTAATATTGCCATGAGTGTGAGGTATGTTGCAGCCCATAGGCAATAGAACATAAAAGCCAAAATGAAATCCTCAGCACTTCAAGAAGAGAGTGATTATAATTATGAACATTCCAGCTAGTACTTGCCAGTCTTTATTTTAGGCAAATAAGGAAAAGATCTGACAATAACCATGGGATCACCTAGTCAGATTACCATGAGAAACTTCAAGAAGCCCTGCAAAAATACAAGACCTTGCTTACCCCCCATGAAGTAATAAAAATGTTTTATTCTCTTCAGCATTAGCACTTCCTTCTTTGGTTATATGGAAGCTTTAGAACATTCTGAATACAACATCTAGCAAATCCCATTTCTAAAGGAATTTTTACAGATTATCGTTTTTCCCTGAAGTGATTATAATACAAATACAGTTGCAAATGTTTTTGCCAAGAAATGTTTAAAAGTATATCTGAAATCTGGTGGTAATTTTGTTATTTGGGTTAAGGGCTTTTAATGCCTTCAGTAACAAGTTATTTTGTAGATGTGAATGTTGTCATTAGGTATTAAATTACTTTGGATACAATGTTATCAATTGCTTTGAGAGATACATAATAGCATGTAATTAGTAATGTTACATAGTCCTTATATCAAAAGGCTATTTTGTAGTGCCCTTATATGCTTGCTTATAAGGTAAAGGTTTTTTTTTTTTTACACTTAAGTTAGAAGATTCACTTATATTTTGAAAGTAAATGCTCTTTCATAATATATAACACATGACAAATACATTTAAATTCTACTAAACCAATTAACAAGACAGTCCTAAAAGGAGGGAATAAAATAAATTACTTATGTTTCTTACTGAATAATCATAGTTTCACCTGAAGTATATGTATCAAATATGTTCCTAAATGGTAATGTACTATGTCAATATAATTCTGTAAAAATATAACTATAGATATAAATGTAGTTGAATTAAGGTATATCTATTAGTTTTAGCTTTGGATCTTAAAATGACAGAAGACAACACAGAATCTGTCTCATCTATAATTGAATGTATGAAAGAACTGAGTATGTAGGTCTAATTTTGGATCCATTGAGAGCGCTTCACTGAGTAAATGAGAATGATGTGAAGGGATTGAAAAGGGAAAAAAGATGCTTTAATAAAGGTATACATGGAACTGCATATTCTAGCTTTTTGATGTTAGATTTTAACTGAGAACATGTAAGTTTTCCAGTTAAACAAATATACGAAGTAGCTTCCAAATAATTGGCAATTTCATGCCCCATATATAGGAGATTTTACTTGCCAAGAATGTTTTAAGCATATTGATTAGGTGTTAGAAACAGCACTTAAGGCTTTTTTTTCCCCACCAAGATTAAATTAGCACAGGTTTGCCAAATAATGTACCCTATTTAGAAAGAAATTTAACAGAAGTCCATACTATAATTTTTCTGGCTATAGCAAGGTTTAACCCAACAATGACTATCTGTTTTTTATTTAGACCCACAATTATGACATATAATTGGTCAGTCAGAAGAAGGATTTACACTCAACAGCAACAAAGCAAAAGTAACTGTTCTCTGTATAGAACATAACCTGAAGTATAGAACATAACCTGAACTCAACTAGCTGAGTAAATAAGTACGGATCATTTATTTACCATGGATCATCTCACTATGTCTGTGTTGGACATTGTTGCTACCTTGGCCGTAGGTTTTTCTGTTTTGTTTTGTTTTTCATGTGTAAAGAGAAACTACTGATTATGTAGTTGAAAGAGACTTTTCTAATTGTTGATTCACAATCTAAACTCTTACTTATTTTGAAAGGAGTAAAAATGCAGTAAAACCTGAACATATTCTGTAACATTTTTTAAAAGAATGAACCAATTTTTAAGCAATTTTTAAGAGTATGTATTACATATTCAAATATAAGATATTTGGACCACCAAATATTGTTGAACCACTAAGTTATTGTTAACCTGGATGCTTGTAGGAGTAATAATTCCACAATAGTAAGCTTTATTTTTTATATACATCATTTATTATTTTTCTCTGTCTTCAAGCCAAGGTAATTATTATATTTAGGATATTTTTTCTTTGGAAAATACATTTTAAAGTGTTTACATTTGTCTTACTTTATACACAGATATTCTACAGAGAAGATATAGAAAAATGTGATCTTGTTTTACCATAAAAATTACATGATGATAACAGTAATATATTACCTTTATTTCTGATATAACTTTAGTTAACATGTGTTTCTAACACTTTACATGTATTTTACTTTGCCATAGTCAGATAATCAAATAGTTTATGGGCCAAACTAGGTGTTCTAAAACCTGTCAGAACTGTTAACTAGTTTTTGTTTGTTTGTTTTGTTTTGTTTTGTTTTTACTGATAGCCAGTCTCTACCTCAAGTGAGATATTTTGATTTACTTCTTAGTAGTAAGACTCAAACATTTCCATATATTAAATGATCCTCAGTTCATTCAAATCTTTAGGTAACATCTTAAAAAACAGAGAAAAGCAAACATAAATAAAATTAATGTTTCTTGACTTATGAATCAAAATTCCTTGAAAGCAGATGACCAATTACAATTTATTTGTTGTCCAAGTATCAAGTTTTTACATTGGCTTTCTTTCTTTCTTTCTTTCTTTCTTTCTTCCTTCTTTCCTTCCTTCCTTCCTTCCTTCCTTCCTTCCTTCTTTCTTTCTTTCTTTCTTTCTTTCTTTCTTTCTTTCTCTTTCTTTCTTTCTTTCTTTCTTTCTCCCCTCCCCTCCCCTCCCTTCTCCTTCCTTCCTTCCTTTCATTCTTCCTTTCTTCTTTTTCTTTCTCTTTCTTTCTTTCATTTTTTTCTCTCTTTCTCTCATCTATGATCATGTAAAGGCATGAAATCATTAAAATCATGTAATATTAAATGTATCGATTATATTTTGTAGACAAGTCCCAGTATCTAAAAAAAAAAAATTACAAATGAAAAGAAGACTCTTATAGCATATCTTGCAAATATTAATCACAAAAAAGTTCCTTTTAATTACAGAATAAAATATATCTTTGATGATATAATCTGAACATAAATGGCAAAAAATAGTTGTCTAATTGTTCAATTAAGTTTTTCACATTCACTAATTATTGTAGATAACTGTATAAATATAGATACGCTTTAGAACATTCGCAATATAGATTATTATGAAAGTATAATTTTTCTTTCAATGATTAAAACATTTATAGATGTATACAATATATTCTTATAATCTTCTTTTCTCTTTTTAAGATCTCACCATTTCACTTTATTAATTTTCCTAGATCATTAGTTCTCAAACTTGAACATGCATCAGACAAGTTTAAGTTTGAGAATTAAGGCTGTAGAAGTACTTAAGACACAGATTGCTGGGCCTCACCCACAGAGTCTCTAATCATTAGGTCTGAGAAGGAGCTATATAACTTGCAGTCTATCAAGATCCCAGTTAGTGCTGATACTACTGTTCTAGTAATTCCACTTTGAAAACTAGAGTTATAAAATAAGAAGGACAAGTCTTTCTGTGTTTCTTTTTTTCAGATCAAGGAAACTAGCAATGCTTATTTATTTATGACTATATGAATTTTTTATTACATAAAAATATGGAAGTTTTTATAGAATTTTCCTGCCCCTTAAAAAAATAGAAAATATAAGTTATACATATTTCCTTGAATTAGAGTTTTGGAAAGAAATTCAGTTATTAATGTAGTTATAAATACAATGTAAAATTAAGCTCATTTCATATTATATGACTGAAATTATTACAATACTGCAGAATTAAACTTGATTTCATTAGTTTTATATATTCTAGATATAAAGGTGAAATAGGACCTCATATTCAAATTACAAATGGAGATTAACAATTTCAATGAGTATGATTATTTGTATCAACATACTTCAGCATAAGCTATCTGAATAAATGCTTATTTTTCCACATTGTTTTTCTCCTATTGAACCAATGCCACCATAATTATAAAAACTCATTTTCTTAATATGTATAATTGACCATTCATCACTTGGAAAATGATGAATGAACTCCATTGTAATATTTAATCTCTGAAATAAGGTCTTATTTTGTCATTTCATTTCCTTTGGACATTGTTTATCCTCCCTGGTATACAGACTAGGGATCATAGCGCTAAATAAAATTTGTGTCTTTGGTTATGGAACACAATTTAGGAGATTGGGCTCTTATTAGGACAAGTGAATGTAATGAAATAAATGATTAAAAAAATAAAGCCTCATAGAGCTAGGAAAAGGTCAGCTAGAGGATGAAAAATTACTAAAAGCTCCAGAGACTACAAAATAATAATGTAGAATTTGTGATTGAACTACTTGAGGATGAGATGTGTGTGGACAAGGTAGGAAGAGACTGCAAGAGATGTTAAAGGCAATAAAATGCAGAAGGTTCATGTGAAATACTCAAAGGAAGAAAAAAATTAGGGTGTCTGAAAAATGGAATTAAGTACATATCTAGGAAGGCTATTAAGATAATGTAGAAAACAAGTTCTAGAAGCAAGATATGAAAATTCAATGTCAATGACCAGCATGCAAAACTGGATATTCAACTCTAGGAAAACTCTGTGTGGATATGAAGAGAGGCTTCCTTCTTATGGGATGTTGGACAAAGGAGGAAAGATTTGAGACACAGATTTAAGATGACAAAAAAATAGAGTTCAAGTTCTGAAACTACCATAGGAAACAAAATACTGCTTAGAAACAAGAAAAATAAGAGTTAATATTTGAATCAAGTTAAAAATACAGTGCAGAGACAGCAACATCAAAGAATACTAGATGTTGGATTTATTCCTAGAAGTTATACTAGTTATTCATCTTCACTTCTCATAGGTGAGAACCAGAATTATGAATGAAATTGGAGGCTGAAATTTATATTGCTCTACTTTGAAGAAATAAAAAAAAAAAAAGCCATGTGCTAGGAAAGACATTACATGCATATATACTAATATAACACCATACTTATTAAGTTGCTCTATTCCTTGGATATATCTACCTATAAAGGAATAATATTTGGCATAAATTATAAACCAAAGGGAATGTTATTTCAATAAATTTATTACCCCCACTTAAAGCTCTGAATTCATCTCTACTTATTGAATTACTTGAACTACCCTTTTTGATTTTCACTATGGAGCTAAGCCAAGACCACAATTTCAGGAATCGATAGGGTCTGTGCTGTGTTGTGAAGCAACAAAACTCCCTGGAAGTATTCAGCTTACAAATTCCTCACTAAAAGCAGCAATCTCTGGGATCTTTTTTCTTCTAAAAATATAGAGCAAATTGTATAATATGCTACACAGATTTGGGGTATAAAAACAGTATATCTTAATTTTCTGTTAAAACTAGGAAAGATTCTGAAATGTAACAATCTTTCTCAGATTTCTACAGTCTTAGGGAACAGCTGCTTGCCTACACCAGGTTTTTTTTTTTTTTCCTATGATTAGGTACCTGGAAATAAAGTAAGATTCTGATATTCACCTCTTCCTTCTTGTTCTCATTTCTGCAAAGAGTATATTTCTCTTTGCGTCTTCAAGTATTATACTATTACATTAAGTCTATAGTTTATCAGTAAATGATGAGTTATGCCTGTTTTAGACAAAGTACAATATGTTTCACTTATATCAATTTCACTAAGTACCCAAGCCATTTTCTTCAATTTGCACTTTATTAGTAAAGAGGAAGAAAAGTTAGTATTTTGATCTGCATCATTCATATCCTATTTATTCACCAAGTGATTCAAACACATGTGAGAAAGAGGTCATAGTCTGATAACTGACTCAGGAAATTTGAGAAAACTTAAGAAACAAATGTGACAGTAAAATACCTATGAAAGTAATGTGCTGGGCCAAGTGGCTTTAGGTGCTTTAATAGGCAGGTAACTGAGGTTCCCCTGACTTTGATATGGACAGGAGGCAGAAAAATACTGAGTAGAAGAGGCTGGTCACTGGCAAAAGTCCCACCCTCAAGCCTGGACCTGCAGCCCAAGGGAATTTTACATCCTTGTTTTCCTGCTCGAATGTTGCCTTTTCCAAAACCACCCTAACATTGGCACATGTCCACCCCCAATCCTGTACCTATAAAAACCCCAGGCTCCACTAGTAGTGGAGCAGCAGAGAAGGAGAGAAAAGAAGTAGCTTGACTTCAGAGGGATGGCTTCATGGTGGGACCTCAGAGAAGAGTTCAGCCAGGGATGGCCAAACTCCAGGGGAAGACCACCTTCCCACTTCATCCCATTTCCAGCTCTCCATCTCGCTGAGAGTCACTTTCATTGGCAATAAAATCCCCTGCAATTACCATCTTCAATTCACTCATGTGATCTGATTCTTCCTGAACACTGACCAAGAGCTCAAGATACAGAAGGCTGTCACACTGAACCGTTAAACACCTAAGCTATCCACAAATGTCAAAGCTAAAAGAGCACACTGTAACACACACCTTCTGTGGCTCTGGGAGTTGCGGGTACCCTCCTAGATGGTGCTGTGGGGCTGCACCGAGTTCTGCTCCTGCTGATGCCCAGATGTACTCATCCTGGGCCCTGCACCCACTCACCTGCATGTTCCCATCCTTTGGGCAGGTTGAGAGCTGCAGCCTGAGGAAGTGAGCCACCACCTTTGCGAGTCCCACGGAGGGGTCAGGGAAAATTTCCCATTTCAACTCTATACGCATGGCTTTTGAGGGCCTGAGAAATAACAGGACTTGCCAGCTCTAGACTATGTGGAATAGGTCAGGCAGGTGCCTTAACAGATAGTTTTGAGACTAGAAATATACTTTGCCTAATTTAATCAGGTCTGCAAGAAAGAAAACATCTGAGTCCTGCCATGTACAGAATATTAGTGAAATTCTGAATTAGATGATTAGTGCCAGGCCAGGTAGGTGAAAAAAGAATCAGAATGCCAAATTTGTATCTCTTTTACCATTTTTTTCTTTGATCAGATCAATATATCTAAAAGTTCATCAATTTGATTGATCTCATGAAAAACCAATTTAATTTATTGCAATTTTTCTATTTCATATATTTCTAGTATTATCATCTTATTATAATTAGTATCATGATATATTATTATTATTGTTTCCACACTTCAAGAACTTTGTGCTTAAACTTTTTTTTTCTTTTTCTGGCTTCTTAAAGTAGAACCTTATATAATTGAGATTAAATATTTTGATTTTCATGTAATAAAGTTATAGAATTCCATCTATGTGTTATTTTACTTGTGTCTCACAAATTTTGATGTTTTCATTATCATTCAGTTCAAAATATTTTATTTTAAAATATAGAAATTTTAAATGATTTATTTCTTGAATCCATTGTCCATTTAGAAGTGTGTGTGTGTGTGTGTGTGTGTGTGTGTGTGTTTGAGATAGAGTCTCATTCTGTCACCCAGGCTGGAGTGCAGTGGTGTAATCTGATCTCACTGCAACCTCCGCTCCCTGGACTCAAGTGATCCTCCACCCTTACCCTCCTGAGTAGCTGGGACCACAGGCAAGAGCCACCATGCCCCACTAATTATTTGTGTTTTTCTTTGTAGAGACAGGTTTTCACCATATTGTCCAGGCTGGTCTTGAACTCTTGAGTTCAAAGTTATCTGCCTGTCTTGGCCTCCCAAAGTGCTGAGATTACAGGCATGAGCACCGCACCCCATGTGTGTGTATTTTTAAAAATTTCTGAACTTTTGGGGAGATTTTATCTTTCTGTTGTTTCAGTTCTTGAAATAAATTATTTGTTTTTATATTCTAGCTTATGATCTTGGTTAATGTTTCATGTGCACTTGAAAAGGAATGTATTTTCTGCAATTTTAGGATGTTCAATAAACGTCAATTAGGTCAAGGTAGTTGTTATGGTTGTTAACATTTATACATTTGTTATTGTGAGAGGGCTGGCAAAACATTCACTTATGACTTGATTCATCTGTTTCTGCCTTTAGTATGTAAATATCTGTTAGTTGTTGCTGCATGTAGTTTGAAGCTGTTATTATTTAGACTGTTTTTACTTCCGGTTACATTAAATTTTTATCATTAGGAAATTTCCCTCTTTATTTCCTGTAATACCTTTGTATAAAATCTACTTCATCTGATAATAATAGGCACAAGAGATCTCTTATGGCTACTGTTTTATTTTCATGGTAGGCATTTTTATATTAGTTGTGTCTTTACATTTAAAGTGTGTCTCTTAGAGAAAAGAAATAAATGAGTTGTTTTTAAATTCAATGTAAAACTATCTGCATTTTAATGTGTTTAATCCATTTAGACTTAATGTAATTATTCATATGGTATGTTTAAGTCTATCATCTTGCCAATTGTTTTCAGTATTTTTAATTTACTTTTATTTATCTATTTTTCCTCTTTTCTCATCTTGTAACTATTTTATTTTCTGAGTGCTGGCTAGCATTTAAAAATCTTTTAAAATATATTTTATTCTATTTTCAAAAATTATGTTGCTTCACAGATACTTTAAGAAACTTAAAACAGAATACTTCCATTTTTCTTCCCCTTTTCTTTGAGCAATTTCTGTAATATTTTTGAATTTTAGGTTCTCTAGTGATCCTATAATATGTAATCATTTTGGTTTATTCAATTTTCTTTTATTTATTCAGAAATTTGCAAGCTCTAGTGCTATTCATTTGTAAAAAATTCATATAAAATTATATTTCATTAAACTAAAGCATTTTTAAAAGATTTTCCTATAGTATAAATCTATTGCCAACACAAAGAATTCTCTCAGTTTTCTTTGTCTATTGTCAATGTGTAAAATACAATTGTTGCATATATTCTGGAATGTATGAAAAGTCCAATATTCTAGTGATTACTATTACAGACTGTTAGAGATTGAATTGTCCCCCATCCCTGAACTCATACGTTGAAGCCTTGACCCCCAATATAACTATATTTGAAACATGGTTTTTAAGGAAGTAATTAAGGTTAAATGAGGTCATAGATTGGGACTAGTGTCCTTATAAAAAGAAGAGAAAACAGGGCTATTTTTCTCCCCTCACTTAGTGTGTGCACACATGGAAGAAAGGCCATGTGAGGACAATGCAAGAAGGTGACCATCTACAGGGCAAGGAGAGAGGCCTCCTCAGAAAGCAACCTGTCTGACACCTTGATCTTGGACTTCTACTCTTCAGAACTATAAAAAATAAAATTTGGTCGAATAAGCCACCCAAACATGCACTTTGTTGTGGCAACCTGAACGGACAAAAACAGCTACAGTGGTAGAGGCAATCAGTTACCATTTATTCTATCCGGTTGAAATTATGTCTTATTGTTCTTTTGCTCCTCCCACCCTCAATTGTCAGTAGGGTAAATTTCTGATATTTGTCTAGATCTTCTTAAGAAACAGTCCCTTAATGTGTGATCTCTTACTTGTTTTATGTTTGGTAATTACTTCAGTTATTTTTTTTTAGAGACTAGGTCTTGCTCTGTCACTTAGGCTGGAGTGTACGGGCAAAATCATAGCTCACTGTTACTTAAAGTTCTAGTGATCAAATTAGATTTCAACAAACAAAATTACTGATTCATCTACAGAGGAACAGAAAATATTATTAAAAAATAAGAAATAAAAGGTACTATTGCATATTCTTGGGTTTGAATGGCAAATATTTGCAGTATTTTCAGTGAAATGACTCAATGAAAGTATTGCAAAACTAAATCTTAAAAAACCAACTAAATAGGCTTATGTCTGAAAAAAAAATCTGTCTATAAAAATACACTTCACTTAAAAAATCAAGGAAAACAAAAGTAGTTAAAAACATGCTTTACCATTGACACCAAATTAGAAAAAAACATATATAATGTATAGGCACACACCAATACTGCCTGAGGTGGAGGAAAAGAGAATTTTCTCAGTAAACAAGTTATAATATTAAAGAAAAGAGTAGAAAGATTTGAAGATCTGTTTTTCACCTCTTATACTCCTACACTGCTCCTGTCAACTTTATCTCCAAGAATATCAGTCAATTAAAACCTGATCATAAACTTAGAAAACAGGCAGAAGACCAGAAACCACAAAAGCTACCATCGTTTAAAATAGAAAAAGTAAATCTTATTTTAAGCAAATGGGAGAGAAGAGAGAGAGATTTATTGACATGGGACAATTTTTTCACTACAAGAAACACACAGGTCATGAGATGTTTTTAAGTCATGCCTCCTGCCTGAAAATTTTAGAAAAGATAGGGGAAAAATTGCTTTGATTTACATTATCTGATTGCATCATTATGTTTCATAAAACATGCATGATCTGTTATAGATTCCATTATGTGTGTTTAAAATACAATTTCAAATTCTATCGTGTTAAATGGTTAGATCATTGCAGTATTCTAGAAATAATGGCAGATACTCTTTCTTTACAGAGCAGTAAACATTAAGAGGTAATTCACATAAGTGTGAAGACTAAATTAAAGAATCAGTAGTGGATGCTGTAAATTACTCTGGAAAATGAAAAAAATAAGTAAGCATAAGTTTACATTTATTATTTTCATGCACCAATGATTCATTTATAATAGAGCTAATAATTTAAATTCTGGTTTCTGATTTGATTTGAAGGAATGAGAACTTTCCTAAGCAATTCGTTTGCAAAATTATCATGATTTATTCAAAATCACACTCCTTATCTCCACCAATATTCTTTCTTTATAGAGAATATGGTAATATATTGTCTGCAATGAATATGCAAGTTAGACCTCACTAAATGCGGCCATCTTTGCTTTTCTCTCCTCCTCTTGTTTAATTTCTTGCAAGTTGTAGAACCTGAACAAGAATTTTTGGAAATAGTGATTTGCGCTGGACGTAAAGTAAGTCAGTGAAATTTCATAAAATAGTTTCTCCTCTCGTAAGATGAAACTTTGGCCACTGTTTGAAATATAGCACAAAAATTATTTCATGACCCATATTTTAAAGTAAAAGAAAAATAGCTTGTATTATTTATATTATTCCCATGCAACAGATTAAATTCAAATATCAACTTTCTTTTATGTGAAACAAGAAAGTAAAATAAACCATCTATTTTCTACATTTAACAGTGATTTATTCATTTCAGACGTGGAAGCTCTATAGAAAAATATTAAAATATACTGGTATATGTTTGCTTGTTTTTTAAATTGTCCTCTTATTTTGAACACAAACTATAAGTCTCTAAAAAGAATATTCACTCTAGAAATAGCACTTTTCATTTTCTTTGCCTGTTTGTTCTTATATTCAGTTTTGACCCTGTGGGATAGGCATGGTGCACTGAAGGAAGACCAGGCACAACCAATGATACTGAAATTAGAAGTAAGCAGTACAGTCAGCATGATAGAGGAGCTCTGCATGGCGCAGGGACATTCCCCATGCTCATGACATGACACTTACATGCCTTCCATTCGTGTTTATTGCATAAGCCTTTGGAGTATAGTCAACTAAAGGAATAAATCAAGAAGTGGGTCAGGAAGTCCCACTGAATACACATCTACAACATATCCCATATTGCTCTACTTCTCTTAGTCTTCACCAAAACCTCCTTAGTTCACTGCCATGTTCTTAATGTTTGTGTCACCCCAAAATTCACATGTTAAAATCCTAAACCCCCAGGTGATGGTATTAGGAGGTGGGGCCTTTGGGAGATGATTAGGTCGTGGAGGGCAGAGCCCTTATGAATTAAAATAGTGCCCTTATAAAAGAGGCCCCAGAGAGAGCCCAAGCCATTCCAACATTTGAAGTTAGAGTGGGAAGACAGCTGTTTATGAGGAAGGAGGCACCTAATCTGCAGGCACTGTGATCCTGGATTTCTCAGCCTCTAGAACTGTAAGAATAAATTTCTGTTGTTTGTAAGTCACTCGGTCTATGTATTTGTTATAGCAGCCTGAAAGGCTTAAGAAAGCCATAACGTGATTAATCTTCTGCATAGCTTCTAAAGTTGTCTTTCTGTTCTCTACCTCATTCAAATATTTTCTATATGGAAACTAAAGTAACCATTTAAAAAATAATTCAGGCTATGTGTCTTCCTTGCCTAAAATTTTCCGCTGTCACTAATTAACTCAGAATAACATCTGAACATTTTCCCGAGGGTACAAGGATCTATATAACTCGATTTCCATCGAACTTTTCAAGTTTATCTTGAACCCCTCTTCTCTTTGCTCATTACTCTGCAGTCATCTTGACCTTTTTCTTGTCTCCCAAGTATTCCAGTCTTCCTTACATACTGGGCCTTGAACTTGCTCTTCGTTCTGCCTGCAATATCAATGCCTAGACTGTTGCATGCCTGGCTCCCTCTCTTTTCAGGTGTCAGAACAGTTGTTCCACCCTCAGCAAGGCTTTCTCTGGAATAACTCAAACCTTAGACATTCTACCGTATCACCCTCTTCTTTTTTCCCAGAGTACTTACAAATCTCTAGTAATGATTCAATCATTTTTCATATAATTATGTCTTTATTATCCCAAGAGAGTATAAATTTCATCAGATGAGACTTTTTTTCTTTCTGACTACTAGTCAGAAAGAAATAGTAGTAGTCCTTAGCTTATTACAATGTCTATGACACAGTAGGTGGCTCAATAAATGTAGAATGAAATGTTAATGAAAACATAGAGTTATTTCTTTGTTTTGTTCTTGATTTTTTTTTTTTTTTTTTTGCCTCCATGTGGTAAGGGAACCAGTTACAAGGATCCTTTTCTTAGTGGTTTTATGCTTGTTCTTAACAATAGCTTAGCTATTTATTTGTGAATGTGGTGGTAGATTCTCCAGGAGAGACAGTGAGCTAATTCAATGACAAAAACCCAAGCATAGAAATAAGACCTACTTCCTGCCAATTTAGAAACAAAAATTGAGTCATCTGAGAAACTCAATGACACAATAGAGTATAGTGTTTAAGATAAAATAACTCCTCAGGATGTAAGAGTATATTAAATTGCTTTGTCCATGAGTTGACCAGAGATACAGATTTTAGTAAAGCAGATCATTTGGGATGTGCAGGGATTATCATCAAGGAAGGGGGAGTGATACAGGCAAGGGAAAGCAACCAATGGAGAGCAAACTTTTAAGCCAGCTAAAACAACAGGAAAACAGATTACTCTCACAGTGGACTCTGAAACTTTATGTAAAACATTTCAGAAATATCTTTCCAAGAGAGGTAAGGGAACTAGGGTATTTATTCTTATTGGCTAAAGGCTACTTCTGGGAAGTTGACTTTCAGGTATTAAAAGCTTTGCTATGTGGGAAGCACAGTTGTTTTACAGGGATCCTGGATTGGGGTGGGGGCAGAGAGAGGAGAAGACCCTAGATATAGATGCAGATAACATCCATAGTTGGAGGACACAGAAAGGTCTGAAGAATATGGGCAGAGTATGAATAGGTTTGTAAGAGGCACAAAGAACAGCATACGGAGTTAGAGCTGAGTTCACCTTGTGGTTGTTCCAAAGGCTGGCTAGGGGATAGTTCTGTTTCCAGTGACTTCATACCCCTGTGTCAATGATGAACTGGGGTGAGGATTTCTCTTCTCAGCCCTGGGGAAACCAGTCTCAGTCACCCTGAAAGGACTCCTTATGTCTTTGGAGAGTCGTAGTGCCCTAATAGGTACCATTTTTAAGAAATTACCATACCATTCACACATTTGGGAGCCAACACTTGTGACCTATGCACCCAAAGGAAATTACTAGCTTGATCGCATCAATAGTTGAAGAGACTTTGTCCAGTTTGTGACCATTTTATACCCTTCACACGGCAAGTGTGTTGTCGGTGTTGAAAATCTTACTATATATAAGCTGCTCATTTCGGTCCCATAGCAAGTAGTCAGGGGCAGTCCAAAGTAATCACCCTTTCCATTTTAGTCTATGCAAGACATTCTTATGCACAATTTCTGCAGCTCCAGCAGTTTGGTGAGTGGGAGGGAGTGGCGTCCAGCGGCTTTTTTGCTCCTGCAGTTCAGTGAGAGTGAGAAAGGATTACAGCTCTTTTACTCCCAGCCCCTGCGTCTCGGCAAGTTCTGGGTTCTTGTCCTACAACCAAGAGGAGTAAGATATTTGGACACTGGAGAGTGAGTGAGGCAGAAAAGAATTGTATTGAGCAACAGAAAAAAAGCTCTCAGCTGTAAGAGGGGACCCTGAAAGTGGGTAGCCATCTGTGAGGCTGAGTCCAGGGTTTCTACAAGCTTTGAATGGGATTGCTCCATGGGTGCTCTTGGAAAAAACACCATTCAACTGGTTAAAAAGCATCATTCTGAAGGAACCAATTGAGAAAGAAAGTGGGTAAGATGGGGATGGAAGTTCTCACTCTGGTCATGGACTCTGTCTGGAACTGGCATTTTAGTTTTCAGGCTTTAAACTGTCCTTGTCTTGAAGGTCAGCTTTCACCAGGAACCCATCTCTGTCTGCCTAGGAATTCGTCTTCTCCTGTCACTATTACAGTGATTGGGATAGATACATCGCTGTTCTAACTTCAATGTTTTCCTTTTATAACAACAGTTCCAAGTTTTTATCTAAATTGATTATTTTTTGATTACTATTTTTGTGTCATATATCTTTATTAACTTAGTTTAACATGTATTTATTGATTTATATAAAGATTTCTGTTTCATTTTCAGTGGCTTGAAACCAATAAATAGAACATTAATGAAGAATATGAGATGAAGCAAGTTCCAGCACCATCACAGGCAACCAAAATCCTCGTGTAGGAGTTTGATAGGTGGCAGATTCTGAAAGCTGAGATAATGTTTGTGCTGGAAGTATATCCCAAAGAACTGCAGAAAAGTAAAATTTATTTAAGGAAAGCCTAAAATACTACAAATTTTAGCAGTTTTGAGATAATTTGCCTATGTAAGCTGATACGAAATTAATCCATTATTCAAGGTTTGAAAGACTGCTTTTGTTTTTCCTTTTAACAACTATCACTAGATGTTTATTTGAAAGTGGAGAAACAATTCTTTCTCTTAGACTATCCTAAAAGGTTTGTAATTGTACTAGCAAATTGAATGTAAGATTATTTTTGCCAATTTGCATAGGCAGTGACATCCTTAAGGAAATCCCACTTCTTTTCACGAGTGGAAAAATGTATTTAAGTAGGTTTTTCTACTTTAGAGAATACTGCTGGTATTTTCTAAATATCTAACTAGATTAAAACAAAAACATAATTCTGTGTGATAGCAAACTTTTTGTTTGTTTAATAATTTCAGTTGTAAACAAATGAAATCACGGTCTGCTTTGGTGGGGTTTAAGGCATCATACATAAAGGAGACATATTTGGATATATATTTTGAACTGAATTGAGGAATTACTTCACACTCTGAAGAAATATTAATACTTCAAAATGTAACCTCAGCACTCCATTGAGCATTACGATTTTTCAGTCTCAGGAAAAAAATTCAACAAGGAAATTGTATATGCCTACAGCAAAATTTTGAAGTTCTCACTAGACACCTGCTTTTCAGGAAGTTTGCAGGTTGCTGAGTGGGAGGCTGAGAGATATAAATATCTTTTGGCCACTCGGATGCTCCCTTGCAGGCTCTGAACCTCTGGGATCCAACAATTGACTTACACATAGAGAAACTGAAGACTTGAGGTATAGTTATCGCCCTGGCCAGAGGCCCACCTCCCAAATCCTCCTGTTCCTCTAACCATCTCTATGATATAAAGGGACCATGTAGTGCCTCACATGCTTACTACTCTCTATAAGCACGGCAGACAAAGTACAGGAAGCTACACACATGTGCAGAAGGGGTGTAGAGTGAAGATTTAAAAAAAAAGAGGGACTGTAGAATAGTTGTTCACATTATTGTCATCCCTTGGTGATTTAGTGCGAAACTTTCTCATGTTTCAAAACATATATTAACTTCAGAAATTAACATATGGTTTTAATGAGAACCACAAGCTTGTTTTGATATTTTATACACAATTCACTTTCAGCCTTTCCCACTAATATAAGTGCTTACATATATGAAGGTAAAATCTCACATATACATGTCTCACATGTACATATATGTCTATATGAATATAGATATATAATATCTATATATTACACATAGACATGGCATTGTGAATTATTCTAATTTGGTATTTAGACAGCACACTTATAAATACATATATGAAGTGATTTTCTATATTAGTAAACTCTTATTAGTGAAAAATTACTTAACATAGGAAAGTAAATGTAAAGAACACAAAGGAAAACTGGGGAAATATCTTAAAAGCTTTCTTAGTAGATTATATATATATGTGTGTGTGTGTATATATATATGTAAACATAGGAAAGTCTCACTGAGGTATTAATTGATAGATGTAAAGTAGATGTGATTGATTCAACAAAAAATAACTTAATACTCTCTATGTTCCAGCCATCGTGTCATCATGTTGTAGTTTTAGTAGTTTGTCCTTTAATTGAAAAGGCAGATGATTAAATAATTAACTAAATTACTATAAAATTTGTACTATAGTAAATGTAGGAATTAAGTATACATATTTGAAACAACTCTATGGATGTCTTCACTGAAAAGGGGACATTTGACCATGGAGACACCTGGATATTTTCCAAACAAAACTCACAGATATCTGCATAGTCAAATTCCTGTTGTTTTCATGAAACATCAAGGAACCCTTGGGTAAAGGAGAAGGAAAGTAGTGGGAGAAGAAATAAGAGAAGGCCATGGAGTGAAGGACTCACACATATACAGACTTCTGTGCCATCAACACAACTAGGCACTTATTATACTTCCAGCATACGGGGGAGTTGAGGGCTTTTTCAGAAAAGTGGTCCGAAGTTCTCTTCTGCTAGCTTCTGTTTTCTCTGTAAAATGAAAGGAGATTTATTAGGTAAGGATGAGGATGGAGGTGCTAAAAGTTTAAGGAGAGAAGGAAAGGTATAAAGCAATTGTCTAGTAGTATGAGAAGTAAACTAGGGAAAGCTAATGGTGTTAATTGTAGCAATAAAGGGCTACCAGAAATGTTATTTAGTAATTTAAAGTAAATCCAGCCAGCGTGAATAAAGGGAAAAACCAGTCAGGTGCAGAGTAGAATGTTTAACTTAGATTGCTTTGTTTTCGGTCTTTATCGTCTCTCAGGCAAATATGATAAACCCAGAGGGGAGCAAAATATTGAGAAAGTGCAAATGGGTGACTATATTGATGGGCTGGGATCTAATCTGGTTAAGGAAGGAATGAGAACTTCAGTATTCTCTGGTTTGTATGAAAATACACTGATATTTTCTTCTAAACATAGCAACATGGAATAAATTTCCCATGCAATATATCTCACAAAGACTCAAGTATTATATAAGAATTACACTTTTGAAGAAATCCAAAAAATATTTATGTGTTTATACTTATTTTCAAGTGAAGTTATAAAACCAGCAGTTTGTTTGTCATACTGTAGAAAGCTTGTTGAGTATATCCAGTGATATAAAAGGAACTTTTATTAATCAATCTCTGAGTGAACAGATATATTTTTCTTGAGGATTCAGAGACATTTCATCAGCATGTTTCCCAACAAAAATTTGATCTGTAACACCTATATCAAAAAGTTGTTCTATCTGGTTTGACATTTCTTTTATGTTTCTGGTATTCTCCTGTATATTTATACTCTAGTTGTGTACAGAGAACCTATTTTATTAAAGTCTCTACTCAGATTCTCTCTTTGTTCCTTTCCACTATGGAGCCAAGTTAAGTTTGGAGTATCTACTGACATCGAGGCAAATAGCACTTGCCTAACTGCAAAAGCAGGCCTGAATCTGAAACAATAGGTTCTAGAATTGTGGTAAAACATAAAAAATCAGCAGAAATTTAAAAATTTTATACCAGATTTTGAGGCATTATTATCAATAGCTGAATATATGCTTTATTAAGAAGTTAGTAAAGTACCCCCAAAAGATTAGGAGCAGGAGTATTTATTATTGTTAAATATTTTGTTTCATTACTATAAGAGTTGATGGGCCCTTTTTTCCTCTTAAATTTCCTCCACTATCCTTTATTCACCATATACTTTCAAACCATATTCATATGCAGAAGGTAAAATAAGTACTTTGATATTACTCCATAATTTACCAATTGCAGGTTAACTTGGTTATCAGAAAGGTTTAACTTAGTGCTTTTACATTTACATTTTTTTCATACTGCAGATTGATCCATGGTGATTTTCTGTCTCATTTGCTTATTTCCATGTGTACTTTTTCAGTTTCAGTTTGAAACTGCATTTTGCCAACACATAAATGAGTGTATGCTTATTATATTTTTCATGGTGGCCCTTGACATTTCTTCTACCTCGCTTCCTTAGAATATTTTTGTTGTTGTCTTTCTGCTCAGAGAATCTCTATTTAAATGATGTAAAATATATTTTGGTCAATTACATACTCTCTTCTAGACTCATGACAAATCTTCCTCAAATCACAATACTCTTGGACCCTCTTTTTGTCCAAATATCCTCGCTTTCCTCTTTCCAAACTTACCAGTAGAATGACTTTTGCTTGTACATCGTATTTCCAATGATCAATTGATGGCTAGATTGTAGGCGTGGTGGGGGGAACCAAAATTATTAGTCTTCTATTTTATATAAAATATTTCAATACATAACAAATAATTGCCAATTAATTTTTCCAATTGCCAATTGTCAATACAAAACAAAGAAGTATTGCCTTAAAACTGAATTTATATTCACTAAAATAAGAAGCAAATTAAAAAGGCAAATTAAATATATTATCAGCTAGGAATTAAATATATAATCACTGCCTATTTTAACTTTAATAAATAGGCATACTTGAGTAATTTCCCTCCTTTCTTTCCTTCCTTCCTTCTCTCTACCTTTCTCCTTTCCCTCCCTCCCTCCCTCCCTCCCTCCCTTTCTTTCTTTCTTTCTTTCTTTCTTTCTTTCTTTCTTTCTCTTTCTTTCTTCTCTTTCTTTCTCCTTCCATCCTTCTCTTTCTCTCTCTCTTTCTCCCTTTCTGCCTTCCTTCTTTCCTTTTCTTTATCTTTCTCACTACCTTTCTATATCTTTTTCTCCTCAATATGTATGTATGTATGTATCTATCTATCTATTCCTATTCATAAATAATATATTTGTGTTTTGAAATATGTGAAAATATGTTATTGTTTGGCAAATCAGTTTGTGACAATTTTCTTACAAATTGTATCACTTTAACATAAATTTAGCTGATTTGAAGCCTAATTATTTTTTTCTAAATGTATGTGAGATTGTCAAATTTAATTTGCCCAGCTGAAAGAATAGAAAGATTTGTGTGTCATAATTTAAACACATAGGCTGCAATGAATAGCAAAATTGCCATAAAACTGCTTTCAATATTGTACATTTTTGCATGTCACATTGAGACCAAAAGAAAGGTTCCTTCTATCATGAACTAACCTAGGTACAAAATATGTAGTTTTACTTCCTTAAATATAAAAATCATAATAGTTATTGAGAGTATCAGGGTCATGGAAAAAAGTTATCTGTAGAAAACAAATTAAATAATTTTTAAATATTGATTGTTTAATTGCAATAGGCTAGTTGGGTGATTTATTTTCCTTCTTTGGTGTACTTTTGTTTCACTGCTCAGCCATTCAGTTAATGAGGCAATGAAGTAGTTTCAAAGTAAAGCAAACCTTGATGTGCTGCCATTAGTTTGCAGCTCTATGCAATTTCATTGGTACAATATTAAGCACTTGATTGATGTGCTCCTATGTCACTCTCTATTCCCTGTAGCTGCTTCAATCTTCCTGTCATGCTTGTCATCACTTGAGAGATGCATTTTTTGGTTCACTTTTCTGAGTGACACATGATATTAGAAGGTCCATGAGGAAAGATAATTTGTCTTTTTTGTTTACCATTGTATCCGCAGTGCCTATAGTGACTGGCATATAGTAGGTGCTCAAAAAATATTTGAGTAATTACCTGCATACTGAAAGAAACATGGCCAATTTTCAAGTCACAAAAGTTTTAAAATAGGTCATCAAAAGGATCACATCATCTTTACATTAATATTTCCAAAAAAGTTTTTGCCTTTTGGGTCATAAGTATTTAAAACCTCTTTGCAGAATAAATGTCTCCATTAATCCATGTTTTTCACGTATTTTCTATGCAATAATGATTTTTGTTAACTCAATAAATTGCATGTCAGTTCCATAATGAATTCACATTTGTAAGCTCTCAAGCTGCATAAGCCTGTATGAATTCCAAACTGCTGCCAATATGCTTTGCAAAGTCCTTTTTAGCGAGCTTTCTACTAGCTTTCTACTAGCTTTTTAGTGAGCTTTCTACTAGCAAGCTGTCTAATGCATTATTTTGTTATTTGAATTTGTGTGATCCCTAACTTTCCATAAATTTTGTACCAGTTGGCAATGAACTAAATTCCTATAAAATTATTTGTATATCAACTGGCATAATTGTATTATTATAACTTGATCCACTATTGCCATAAAATATAGTATTGGACTTGAGGCATAAGAGATATAATTATATTAAAATTAAATAAAGCATATGCACTTAAATTGTCATTAAAAAAAATAGCCATTCCCTGTGAAGCACTTTTGATTGTTAGACTGGCAAAAATAGCAATGCAGATAAAGGTATTTTAATGCAAATGAGATCTGCATATTCAAAGATTCAACTTTCTAAAGTAAAGAATTGCACAGAGTAATCTTCACAATGGAAGTGACTTTTGTATGTATAAAGGAAAAATGTCATTTTATTATAGCAAAAATTTCTTTTACTCAAACTTTTAGAAACTTAAGTTGTACATATGGTACATACATTTCTTAACATTAAATGCTTTGACAAAACTATTCAACCTTCCCATATATATTTCTTAACATTTGATTCCACATTTATAGCATGTGAAAAATGAAAGTTTTAATTTTATCACATACAGATACCACATGCCTCCTTCAACAATAAGCGGTAATTAGCACTGAAAGCACTTCCCACTCCATCCCACTAAACTATTTTATTAAATTATTGTATGGGTATGATTCAGATTTTGGGTGACATTTCCATTTAGAATTGAAAGTATCAAAAATTACTTCAATGCTTGTAGTTTTTGAAAATTTTTATGTGTTTTCTCGGCATTCTAAGCTTCTCCATATCTATTATCTCTTTTTTCCCAAACTCCATCCACACACCACATCCAGCAAATTACTTATTTTATTATTTGTTTTTGGTAAATTAAAATTCCTTATTTTCCTACCATCAAATCTAATTACACACATGGATCCGCATATACTTCTTGTTCTCCCTTCTCTTAAAATAAAGACAATTACCTTCTTCACAAAAGCCATTCACACACAGGTGATCATCATTCTAGATGTCATCCCTTCGTCTTTCCAAAGGAACTTGCTCCTCTATTAGTCCTGATATTTCCCACGTAATCAGTTCTCACAATTTATGAAGTAATTTCTTTTTTTAATTTTTTAAAATTTTATTTTTATTATATATTGACAAATGATAGTTACATATATTTATGGGGTTCAAAGTGGTGTTAAGATTTTTTAATAAAATGTGGAAAGATTAAGTTAAGCTAGTTAGCATATCCATCACCTCTATATTTAACATTTTTGTGACAAGAACATTAGAGATATACTGTTAGTGATATTGAAATATATATAACAATTTTTTTTATTATACTTTCAGTTATAGGGTACATGTGCACAACGTGCAGGTTTGTTACATATGTATGTGCCATGTTGGTGTGCTGCACCCATTAACCCGTCATTTACATTAAGTATATCTCCTAATGCTATCCCTCCCCCATCTCCCCACCCCATGAGAGGCCCCAGTGTGTGATGTTCCCCACCCTGTGTCCAAGTGTTCTCATTGTTCTATTCCCTCCTATGAGTGAGAACATGTGGTGTTTGGTTTTCTATCCTTGCGATAGTTTGCTGAGAATGATGGTTTCCAGCTTTATCCGTGTCCCTACAAAGGACATGAACTCATCCTTTTTTATGACTGTATAATATTCCATGGTGTATATGTGCTGCATTTTCTTAATCCAGTCTATCATTGATGGACATTTGGGTTGGTTCCAAGTCTTTGCTATTGTGAATAGTGCCGCAATAAACATACGTGTGCATGTGTCTTTATAGCAGCACGATTTATAATCCTTTGAGTATATACCCATTCATGGGATTGCTGGGTCAAGTGGTATTTCTCGTTCTAGATGCTTGAGGAATCACCACACTGTCTTCCACAATGGTTGAACTAGTATACAGTCCCACCAACAGTGTAAAAGTGTTCTTGATTCTCCACATCCTCTCCAGCACCTGTTTTTTCCTGACTGTTTAATGATTGCCATTCTAACTGATGTGAGATGACATCTCATTGTGGTTTTTATTTGCATTTCTCTGATGGCCAGTGATGATGAGCATTTTTTCATGTGTCTTGGCTGCATAAATGTCTTCTTTTGAGAAGTGTCTGTTCATGTACTTCGCCCACTTTTTGATGGGGTTGTTTGATTTTTTCTGGTAAATTTGTTTAAGTTCTTTGTAGATTCTGGATAATAGCACTTTGTCAGATGGGTAGATTGTAAAAATTTTCTCCCATTCTGTAGGTTGCCTGTTCACTCTGATGGTAGTTTCTTTTGCTGTGCAGAAACTCTTTAGTTTAATTAGATCCCATTTGTCAATTTTGGCTTTTGTTACCATTGCTTTTGGTGTTTTAGACATGAAGTCCTTGCACATGCCTATGTCCTGAATGGTATTGCCTAGATTTTCTTCTAGGGTTTTTGTGGTTTTAGGTCTAACATGTAAGTCTTTAATCCATCTTGAATTAATTTTTGTATAAGGTGTAAGGAAGGGATCCAGTTTCAGCTTTCTACATATGGCTAGCCAGTTTTCCCAGCATGATTTATTAAATAGGGAATCCTTTCCCCATTTCTTGTTTTTGTCTGGTTTATCAAAGATCAGATGGTTGTAGATGTGTGGTATTATTTATGAGGGCTCTGTTCTGTTCTATTGGTCTATATCTCTGTTTTGGTTCCAGTACCATGCTGTTTTGGTTACCGTAGCCTTGTAGTATAGTTTGAAGTCAGGTAGCATGATGCCTCCAGCTTTGTTCTTTTTGCTTAGGCTTGTCTTGGCATTGTGGGCTCTTTTTTGGTTCTGTGTGAACTTTAAAGCAGTTTTTTCCAGTTCTGTGACGAAAATCATTGGTAGCTTGATGAGGATGGCACTGAATCTATAAATTACCTTGGGCAGTATGGCCATTTTCACGATACTTATTCTTCCTATCCATGAGCGTGGAATGTTCTTACATTTGTTTGTGTCCTCTTTTATTTCGTTGAGCAGTGGTTTGTAGTTGTCCTTGAAAAGATCCTTCACATCCCTTGTAAGTTGGATTCCTAGGTATTTTATTCTCTTCGAAGCAATTGTGAATGGGAGTTCACTCATGATTTGGCTCTCTGTTTGCCTGTTATTGGTGTATAGGAATGCTTGTGATTTTTGCACATTGATTTTGTATCCTGAGACTTTGCTGAAGTTGCTTATCAGCTTAAGGAGATTTTGGGCTGAGATGATGGGGTTTTCTAAATATACAATCATGTCATCTGCAAACAGGGACAATTTGACTTCCTCTTTTCCTAGTTGAATACCCTTTATTTATTTCTCCTGCCTGATTGCCCTGGCTAGAACTTCCAACACTATGTTGAGTAGGAGTCATGAGAGAGGGCATCCCTGTCTTGTGCCATTTTTCAAAGAGAATTCTTCCAGTTTTTGCCCATTCAGTATGATATTGGCTGTGGGTTTGTCATAAATAGATCTTATTATTTTGAGATACATCCCATCAATACCTAGGTTATTGAAAGTTTTTAGCATGAAGAGCTGTTGAATTTTGTCAAAGGCCTTTTCTGCATCTATTGAGATAATCAGGTGCTTTTTGTCTTTGGCTCTGTTTATGTGATGGATTACGTTCATTGATTTGTATGTTGAACCAGCCTTGCATTCCTGTGATAAAGCCAACTTGATTGTGGTGTATCGGCTTTTTGATGTGCTGCTGGATTCGGTTTGCCAGTATTTTACTGAGGATTTTTGCATCGATGTTCATCAGGGATATTGGTCTAAAATTCTCTTTTTTTGTTGTATCTCTGCCAGACTTTGGTATCAGGATGATGCTGGCCACATAAAATGAGTTAGGGAGGATTCCCTCTTCTTCTATTGATTGGAATAGTTTCAGAAGGAACGATACTAGCTCCTCTTTGTACCTCTGGTAGAATTTGGCTGTGAATCCATCTGGTCCTGGACTTTTTTTGGTTGGTAGGCTATTAATTATTGCCTCAATTTCAGAGCCTGTTATTGGTCTACTCAGGGATTCAACTTCTTCCTGGTTTAGTCTTCAGAGGGTGTATGTGTCCAGGAATTTATCCATTTCTTCTAGATTTTCTAGTTTATTTGCGTAGAGGTGTTTATAGTGTTCTCTGATGGTAGTTTGTATTTCTACGGGATTGGTGGTGATATCCCCATTATTATTTTTTATTGCATCTATTTGATTCATCTCTCTTTTCTTCTTTATTAGTCTTGCTAGCAATCTATCAATTTTGTTGATCTTTTCAAAAAACCAGCTCCTGGTTTCATTGATTTTTTTGAAGGGTTTTTTGTGTCTCTATCTCCTTCAGTCCTGCTCTGATCTTAGTTATTTCTTGGCTTCTGTTAGCTTTTGAATGTGTTTGCTCTTGTTTCTCTAGTTCTTTTAATTGTGATGTTAGGGTGTCAATTTTAGATCTTTCCTGCTTTTTCTTGTGGATATTTAGTGCTGTAAATTTCCCTCTACACACTGCTTTAAATGTGTCCCTGAGATTCTGCTATGTTGTGTCTTTTTTCTTATTGGTTTCAAAGAACATCTTTATTTCTGCCTTCATTTCGTTATGTACCCAGTAGTCATTCAGGAGCAGGTTGTTTAATTTCCATGTAGTTGTGTGGTTTTGAGTGAGTTTCTTAATCCTGAGTTCTGGTTTGATTGCACTGTGGTCTGAGAGACAGTTTGTTATAATTTCTGTTCTTTTACATTTGCTAAGGAGTGCTTTACTTCCAAGTATGTGGTCAATTTTGGAATAAGTCCGATGTGGTGCTGAGAAGAATGTATATTTTGTTGATTTGGCATGTAGAGTTCTGTAGATGTCTATTAGGTCTGCTTGGTGCAGAGCTGTGTTCAATTCCTGGATATCCTTGTTAACTTTCTGTCTTATTCATCTGTCTAATGTTGACAGTGGGGTGTTAAAGTCTCCCATTAGTATGGTGTGGGAATCTAAGTCTCTTTGTAGGTCTCTAAGGACTTGCTTTATGAATCTGGGTGCTCCTGTATTGGGTGCATATATATTTAGGATAGTTAGCTCTTCTTGTTGAATTGATCCCTTTACCATTATGTAATGACCTTCTTTGTGTCTTTGATCTTTTTTGGTTTAAAGTCTGTTTTATCAGAGACTAGGATCACAACCCCTGACTTTTCTGTTTTCCATTTGCTTGGTAGATCTTCCTCCATCCCTTTATTTTGAGCCTATGTCTATCTCTGCACGTGAGATGAGTCTCCTGAATACAGCACACTAATGGGTCTTGACTCTATCCAATTTGCCAGTCTGTGCCTTTTAATTAGAGCATTAACCCATTTACATTTAAGGTTAATATTGTTATGTATGAATTTGATCCTGTCATTATGATGTTAGCTGGTTATTTTGCTCGTTAGTTGATGCAGTTTCTTCCTAGCCTCGATGGTCTTTACAACTTGGCATATTTTTGCAGTGGTTGGTACCGGTTGTTCCTTTCCATGTTTAGTGCTTCCTTCAGGAGCTCTTGTAGGGCAGGCCTGGTGGTGACAAAATCTCCTAGCATTTGCTTGTCTATAAAGGATTTTATTTCTCCTTCCCTTATGAAGCTTAGTTTGGCTGGATATGAAATTCTGGGTTGAAAATGCTTAAAGAATATTGAATATTGGCCCCCACTCTCTTCTGGGTTGTAGAGTTTCTGCTGAGAGATCCACTGTTTGTCCGATGGGCTTCCCTTTGTGGGTAACCCAACCTTTCTCTCTGGCTGCCCTTAACAATTTTTTCTTTAGAATAGCACTGAAACACTAATTTCGATTTTTTGGAAGTGATCAGAGGAAGAGCATAGATTTATTATCTACCCCTTATAACCTGAATATTGAGGAAGGTGGCCTGGGTGATAGAAATTTAGACTCAAATGGGTTCCATACCAGATGGGCAGGTGTCTGGACTATGGGACAATTTATGAGTAATAGATCTTGGGAAAGTATACACACTGGGTCAGTCCTCTAGCCCGTATAGGCTAGGGACAGTATCAAAAATCTGTACAGCTGGGAAAATACATTTTTTAAAAGGCCTTGTATATGATTATGTATATACATAGAGGTTAGTTATAGAGGTATACCCACACTTTAAATACAGGAAATGGCAATGGGAAGTTTCTTAAAAGTTAATGTAAGGTGTGAATCGGCAAGGAAGCTTAAATTAAATAAGAGCGATTAAGGCTTAGAATGTGGTAATCTATTAAAGATATATCATGTCTATTCAGAGGTGAAGAAAAACTATGGTTAAGCAGCTGTTGAAACAGGGACTCAATAGAACATATTAGCCAAATGTATAATGACAAAATATTTGTCAGTGGTTGATTGGATTGAGCTAGTAATTTTAATAATATTTCATATTGAGTTATGGAACCCTTAATGGATTCTATGAGCTACTGTGAGGCCCAATTTATTATTTATTTAATTTTAGGTTTCAGAACACAAAACATTGGGCTATCAAACAGAGAAGGTTTGGGGATAATCATTCATTTATTCATTTTAGATCTCATTAAGTTTTGATTTTTGAAGGCTTTATGTTAATTTATGTTAGGCCAAATTAACCATTTTTTTTCTTGGGGATTTATGAGATCTCATTTTGTTATGACCATTTGTAAGTGTCCAATATTTAATTTAATTTTAATTTATTATCCATTGTGTTAGTGTTTCTATGCCCAGTATAGGGTATTTTAGGGCAATGTGTACTATAGAAAATTTAGGCAGGTTATAGTTAAAGTAAGGTTTACATATTTTTCTTTATTTTATATTGAATTACTATCCCACGATTTTAGGGAGTTTAATGTTTAATTTAGTGTGATCTCAAGTATAACTATAATTAGAACCTCAGTATTGATTAAGTACCTGGTGCAATTTAGCAAATGTTAATTTGGACCTACATTATAGCACAAAAGCTAATCAGCACCTTTTTAATCTTTCCATTTATATAAATTGTTTTAACAAATTTTAGATTTCTAACTGGGCCAAATTATAAAACTTTGCTTTAATTTAAAAACAAGAATATATAAATAAGTATGTGTGCATTATTTATTTATTTACTATTTTATTTGCATCTGCATCTAGGTGTTTATAAAATTTTCTTTTTTTTTGGTCACTGGAAATATTTGGTTGAAGGCAGCATGAGTACATAGTTCTCTTCACCCTGGTCATACTTATATATGTTTTTTCTACATAGTCTTAAATCAATATTATTGGGATTAGATACTTCTCCCCTGACAATGATTGTATGCTTTAAGAACAACAGGTTTAAGTTGGATTAGAATTATCCCCTTCGCTGTGCCACAGGAAGGCTACTTGTGCATTTTCCCGTCTAACTGTGGGGTATGGCTTATGGGTTATACAGGGGCACAGAAGAAGATCATAGATCATTGGGCCCAGGAAGTTGGACATTGAACCCACTCTCTGCTACAGTCCCACCTTTCCCACCCTGAGGGCTTTCCCAACACCCACCCCACCTCCCTTTTTGGACTTCTGTCAGTCTAAAGCCACAATTTTTAATTTGTCTCCATTGCATAACTCATGCACAGTTAAAAAAGGGCATTGAACCCTTGTGGCCTGCCTTGTAAGCAGCTGTCTCCCACCCCAAGTCTTCCCAATCTACCCCTGAGAAATCAGGTTTGAACTTAGAGAGCTATAGCAGCCTTTCCTTGGGACAGTTGAGTGAGACCCCTTGTATGAACTTTCAGTTTCATAATGTATTATTATGCCGCAACACTTACTAAAGCCCAGGCACACTGGCCAGGGTTCTTGCATTATTTAAGCAATTTAGTGACTTCCATAGGCACTGGAGGAAGGGTGTGTATTCAAGGAGGAGGTATTCATTCCCTTGTCTCCTTGGGATTAAGCATTAGGATACTGGTCTTCAATGGTGCAAACCACAATTCCCAACAGAGTCTGGGAGAGAGTATTGAAGTTTGCTGGTGATCTCAGCAAGGTATTAGCAGATAGGAAGACAAGTTAAGATGTTACACCCACCTGAACAATGAGTACAAAGAGACTGGTGCTACTTTGCTACTGTGGGCGAGATAAAAAAAAAAAAAAAAAAAAAAAAAAAAGCTAAACTAAACAAACAAACAAAAAAACTCCCTCCAGAGGGATCTTTCAAAACACATGAACAAGCTAGAGTTCTCCCTCACATAATAAAAAAGAAACATCCACTCTGAAGATCTCACCTGGCCCATGGAATATGGGACCTGTCCAACACAGGCTTTGATTGGAAACACACCTGAGCGGAGTCTGGAGAAAGTGCAGCTAAAGGGGACAATCATTTGTATTGTCTTCTTCTGGGTCAATATCTAGCCACCAGAGGTTAGCTGGTTCTCATTGTTCACTTTGTGTATTCCAAAGTCAAGGATATTTGGTAAAGGAGAAATGTGGCAACCAAGGTGGACACAGCAGCAAACAGCAAGGCTTGGGCACAAGCTTACTAACAGGCACTAGTGTCTCCAGCTGCCCTCATGGTGGCCTGGACCCAATTAGTAAGCCAAGAGCAGTCCTCCACCAAGCTATACAAGAGTCAGTGGTCATGGCCAAGCTATCCTGTTCACATTGACAAATGGTTTAAAAGATTTAAAGATTCTTTTTAACGGTGGGACACAACCTATGCAATGAGATACATGAAAACTAGAACTCTTTGTTAGTTACAGCTCCTGAGGGAGAGAAGACGGCTACTCATTTACAAAGGGGGTTGCACCCTGGGGGCAGCTTATATATGGCAAGCCCAGTGGGGTTAAGTAGATTTCAAGGCCTCCCTGTGAACTGGCTAATTTGAATAATTATGATCCCCAGCATAGGGGTGATCTCTAGTTGTCAAATACCTGGCCCTGGAGCCATTAAGGCTGGTGCAGAGTGACATAGAGTATTATTATTATTTTTGTGTGTGTTTGTGAGAAAACTTAAAATCTACTTTTCTTGATTGTTAAATATGATACAATATTAATAACTATAGTAATCATATTGTACAATAATTCAGTTTGAATTTTTTTTTTCTACCTAACTGAATTTCTGTATCCTTTAACTAACATCTCTGCAATCCCCTACCTCTGACCCTGGTAAACATCTACTCTCCCAGATGTTTTATAGATTTTTTTTTTTTACTTTAATTTTGTAACTCATTACCATACCATTTTTGGTTCTCCCTAGTATAAAGAATTATTGAATAAAGAATTATTAATGGTTGATTTTATCAAGAATTTTGACATTATTTTTTTCTTTGAGACGTAGTCTCGCTCTGTTGCCCAGGCTGGAGTACAGTGGAGTCATCTCAGCTCGCTGCAACCTCTGCCTCCTGAGTTCAAGAGACTCTCCCGCCACAGCCCCCTGGAGTAGCTGGGACCACAGTCACGCTCCTCCACGCCCAACTACTTTTTTATATTTTCAGTAAAGACAGGTTTTCACCATGTTAGCCAGGCTGGTCTCAAACTCCTGACCTCAGATAAACTGCCTGCCTTGGCCTCCTAAAGTGCTGGGATTACAGGCATGAGCCACCACACCCAGGCGGCATGTTTATATGACTATGTGTATAAGTATGTTTACCATAATAGATTACTTTGTTGTTTCCAGGTACTAAGATATCTTGGACTTCTAGGATAAATACGCTTCATTCATTAAGGATCATTCTTTATATTCATTGATAGATCATATAGATTATATTTTATGTAAATGTTGTGTCAATATACATTAGTTGAATCAACCTAGTTTTTTTTTTCCTTTTATTCTCTTATACTGGTCTTGAAAATATTATTACCATGCTTACTTAAATCATGAATAGAGGAGGTTTTGATCCTTCCCTGTGATCAAGAAAAGTTTAATATTGGGACTATCTGCTTTTTATAATTAAGTGGAAACTAGAAAAATCATCTGTTCCTAGTACTAGTTTTAGTAGAAGTCTTCAATCCTTAAAAAAAAAAATAATTTTTATTGTCTTTTTTTCAAGTTCTCTCTATTGGGTATTTTTTGACAAGTTTTTATTTTTCTGGAAGATTATTATATCTAATTTTTAAAATATATTGTCCTTATATTGCTGCAGTATAGTATAATAAACAGTTTAAAACTTGTTGTATGTTTAGCTATGTCTTGTTTTCATGCCTAGATGTGCATATTTTTGTTCACTTATTCTATAAGCAGTCTCCAAAGAGATGTACCAATTTTGATGAACTTCTGAAATAATGTCTATATAAATTAACTATTGTTTTATAACATACTGTCCAAAAATTACTATCTCTCACAATCTCCTCAATTAAAACATCTGCATTTTTATTTTCTTTAATTCACAATATTAGTTTCATTGCAAATATAATTTTTTGTAATTAGTCTTTTTTTTATTTGCTCATGGTATGTCTTTTACATATAGTTTCAGGTCTAGGAAAAGTTATAGACTATGTCTGTTCTGTACATTATATACATCCAGTTTCTAGTACAGAATCAAACTATAGAAACTAATCAAACATTTGTTTAATAAATATATACATTTATATCATGTATCCATTGAGATAGCTTTTTAAAAAATCTTATATCTGAAAGTTCTCCAATCTTTGGAGATTCTTATTTGGTAAGAGAAGTTGGAATTATTTAATAATCAATTTAATGTGTTTTTAATGGTACTAATTATTTCACTTAAATATTTATTAATTCATTAATGTAAGTATGTTCATTGAATATCAATTATTTTTGTTGTAATTAGGTCAGTTCTGAGGAAACAAATAGAAACTTGTTGACCCTGTCCTCAAGAAACTTACAGAAAAAATTTTAAGAAATATTGATAGAGTTTACCTACCTAAACACTCAGAAACAAATTTGAAAAAAATAACAAGAATACATAGAATATAAACATTAGGCTTTTGCTGGTTAATAATAAAACAAACTTCTTCCTAAAGTTTAGTTAACATTAATGATCATGTTTTCTGAAAAGATAAAGTAGATAAGTTTTAAAATAATTAATAAGACACTGAAATATAATCCAGGTTATTTAAAAGTTAACATAATTAGAAAAATAATTAAGGTCAGTGATAACAGCTCCTATAATCTTTGTTTTACTCTCAAAATATAATTTTTGTTTCTTATTAAAAAAGAAATAGATGTTCATTGTCAGAAAATCAGAAAATACATAAAAATGTAAGTAAAATGTGAAAATTCTCTTTGATCCTAATATCTTAAAGATAATCATAGTTAACATTTTAGTTTAAACTTTTTATTGTTTGTGAATTCATACACAGGTAAAGGTATGTGTACATGTATGTCAGATATGTACATGTATGTTTAATACCATTATAATATAGGCTTTTACATTCAGAAGACATTTATAAATTTATTTTAATAGATTAAACAACAAATCATGACAAATACTAACATTATTTCTGCTTGTATCTTCATATTTCTAGGGAAGGATCTACAGTGATCATCACATTCTTAAAAGACATTCAAGAAAAGGCTGAGAAGGTGGCTCACGCCTGTAATCCCAGCACTTTGGGAGGCCGAGGCAGGTGGATCACGAAGGTCAGGAGATCGAGACCATCCTGGCTAACATGATGAAACCCTGTCTTTACTAAAAATACAAAAAAATTAGCCGAGCGTGGTAGCGGGCACCTGTAGTCTCAGCTACTCAGGAGGCTGAGGCAGGAGAATGGCGTGAACTCGGGAGGCGGAGCTTGCAGTGAGCTGAGATTGCGCAACTGCACTCCAGCCTGGGGGACAGAGCAAGACTCTGTCTCTAAAAAAAAAAAAAAAAAAAGCTGAGATTTTTTACTCCAAAGATTTTATTGTTTAACAATATATCATAAAAATTTATCCATGATTAAATATCACCAACAATTTTAACAATTTGTTTTATGTATTTGCTTTCTACTTATTTTTCTCTTGACAGTTATTCTCATGACCCTTAAAATATGAAAGATGTTCAGGATCACTCATAAAAGAAATTCAAATTAATATTGTAAAATAACATTTCTCACTTATAAGATTGTCACAAATCCAAAATTTAGACAACACACTCTGTTCAGGAACTTGTGCGAGTTAAAATCGTACAACTCCTTCAGAGATGAATTTGTTATCTAACAAGATTATCTTTCTATATATAACAATTTGTAATTTGACTCAGCAATCATATTTCCAGTTTGTTTTATAAAACAAAACATTGTAAACAACCTAATTGCCCACCAATAAGTGAAACGTTGAATACAATATGATATATCTACATAAGATAATATTGAAGCTATAACATATACATGACAACAAATAAAACCTATAAACCAATAGAAAGTGATTTCGAAGACGTAGTAGTAAAAAAATGGAAAAGGCACAGCTATATAGATATTTGTATTTATGTAAAATATATATTTGTTTATTTTTGCAACAAGAAACACTGTAATAATTAATGAAAAACTAATAAAAATTGTTTCTAATAAGAGCTAACTGGGTTAGGACTAAAAGGAAGAGGGAGAAATAAGAATTCCCAGAGAATACATTTTTATGGAGATTAAATTTCATAACTCATAAGTGTTTTATATATTTAATTTAGTAAAAATTTAAAATAATTAACTTTTGAATCAATTCAAAAATAGAATTGATTCTACATTTCTATTTAAATCAAACTGGAGGAAGAGAAATTTTTGGTTCAGTTAGGCAAATAGAAAAAAATATAATTATGGCTTCTCCTCCTGAGACTCCAAAAAATTATTGTAGAAGCAAAGTAAGAAAAAGTTTCTGAGAGTGCTGATGCCAACATGGAGCAAACCTGACTGTACAACTTCCAAAGTCCATTCTTTAAGAATGCATGTGTTATAGACGAAAAGAGGAACAAAGTGAAGTTGCAAATTAAGGATAAGATGAATATCTGTATTGTAGGATGGCTTGTAGCCAGATATTTAATCCCAAACCCAAAAACTAAACAATAACAACAACAAAAAATAAGATTATTGCCTTCAAAAAATGACTTAGTTATTTTAGTAGGACGATAGCAGCTCTTTTGAAACCTGTGGTACATTCCACCAGAGTGACTGAGGAAAGAGTAATGAAGGGACTATTTACAAAGGTACACACAGGATAGATGGAAATCATGTAAGGATACTGAAGTATCTGGGTCTAACAACAGTAGGGAACTATTATCACTTTGTCACTTGGGAACCTGAAGGAGTAAAGGCAGACAGGGGTATACCGGAACTTGCATGAGCTTAGGTAGAAATAGCAGCTGTAGGGTCTAGAGTTGGAAGAACAAACAAAAGATCTGGCACAGACGCCCAAAGAACAAAGTTTTGTGTTCTGCAATATATGCATCCTTCACTGTCATTGCTGGCACCTCATCTGCTCTTCTAAAGGCATAGACAGCTAGTTGACAAACTGATTATTTGTGTGTTTGTGGAAAATTTGTGGAGTTTCATTTACAAATATCTCTGGGTAAATCGGCATTACTGAACACTTGAAAAGTCTGCAATATGACAGAGAAAGATATATTTAAAAAAAGAAAGAGAAAAGAAAAATAAAACTTCAGTTTATTGTGATGATTTAGGGCATTTAGAAAATATTAACAACATGAGTAAAATAAATCAAAAGATAAATTTTAATTATTGTCCTTGAAGAGTTCTGAGTAGACTTTGAATTCAAAGAACAAGAAAACTGTGCTAGAACAGGCCAATTCAAATATTAATCAAAATTTTTAATTTTAGTAGGAAAAAAGACCAATTCCAGAAGAGAAAAAAGTAAAGGATAATAGTATTGTCAACAACAAAAATAAATCTGAAAATTTTAAATATAAAAATTAATGACAAAATAAACAACAAAAATAAAACAAATAGATTATAGATAAATGCCATAGAAAAATGATATACAAAATCCAACAATTAAATGTTAAGGGCTTCAGACAAATCGAGTGGAGAAATGGAGAGGAAGAAGCAATCAAACAAATAATAAAATAAAATGACATGTTGTTGAAATGAAGATGCCTTAAAATTGATATTTCTGAAAAATACTGTTCAGTATTAGTAAGAAAAAGCTCCAAAACATTGTGAGTCTTAAACCCCAAGACTCACAAGAAACTTGTCTTCCAGAGAAGAACCTAGCCACTTGCAAAGAAGAAAAATCGGTTTGTTATGAGACCTCTGGATGCTAAAAGAAGAGTGGATAGTACCCTTTCAGATCTTAAGAAAATAGTTTCCAACTTTGCATTCTCTATCTAGCCAACTTACCAATCAAGTATGACTACAGAAAAAAGATAGTTCAGATACAAAAAACTTCAGGAATATTATCTCTAAAGTTGGTTTTGTTGATGTTGTTTGTTTTTTATTTTTCCTTCAGGATATTCTATTAGAGATTAGGCAAGTCAAATGAAGAACAAAGCCCAAAAGGAGAAAGACATAGATCCAGGAACCAGCAGAACTATGAAGGTTCTGAGGGAACCTCACAGAGGGATGTTCCAGAGGAGCAACAGAGAATTTCTGGATAAGCAGCTAGAGGGAAATCCTAGAATATAAAAAGGTGACTTTGGACCAGAACAATGGTGACCTGAGGAAGAAGACTTCAAGGAAAAAGAAAATGTGGATATGATAAAGATGTAGGATTATGAGTTGTAAAGGTGTAGAATGAATGAAAAAGTTTCTAGAAGCTCAAAACCATGCAAAGTAAGACATGTTTCTTATATAAGCAAAAATCACAGCATGATTTTGAATGCTAGAAAATTAATTTTTAAAAGAATAAATTTCACCTTGATGTTAGCAAAACTTTCCTTTGAGCGAATTAGTGGACTGGATCAGATATAAAATGTCATAAGAAACTACCTGATGAAGCATTAAACAATATTTGCATTATCGAAATTATTTGATGCTGCTTATTGGTTTATAACTTTTGTAAATTTACAGATAAATCACAAAATACTTAAGTTTTATCATTAGTAGATGTAAATAGGTCCCCATTGACAATATAAACTTTTTTTTTCTTAACTGATAGAGGTTTAAATGTGAGAGATAAAAGAAATGGAAGGGCAGCAGTACTTTTATTTTTATTCTATAAAATGGGGAAAAATTATATGTTTCTGTTATTGACAATGTGAGTATGGAACTTTTGGTATGTGGTCTTACATTCCAGAAGTAATCATTACAAAAATAGTGATATCATAAAAATAGAAGTGACATGAAAAAAAGTCTACATCTGATAAATTTTTAAAAATGGAATTTGCATATTATTTAGAAATGATGTGACAACCAAAAGTATTAAGAATTGAAATATATAATTAAATATGATTGTTTCTGAACAATGAGACTAAAAGTAAAGATGGGTAAAGAGAGGGGACTTTTCCTAATGCATGCAGGGCTTAAAACCTGGATGACCGGTAGATAGGTGCAGCAAACCACCGTGGCAAATATATACCTATGTAATAAACCTACAGGATCTGCACATGTATCCCAGAACTTAAAATAAAAATAAAAATAGCCTGGGCAGGTGGCTCACACCTGTAATCCCATCACTTTGGGAGGCCGAGGTGGGCAAATCACGAGGTCAGGAGTTTGAGATCAGCCTGGCCAACATGGTGAAACCCCATTTCTACTAAAAATACAAAAAGTTAGCTGGATGTAGTGGCAGGTGCCTGTAATCCCAGCTACTTGGGAGGCTGAGGCAGGAGAATCACTTGAACTTGGGAGGTAGAGGTTTCAGTGAGCCAAGATCCTGCCACTGCACTCCAGCCCTGGTGACAGAGTGAGACTCCATCTCAAAATAAAATTAAATAATAAAAAATAAAATAAAATAAAAATAAGAGAGTAGACTTTTGTCTTTCTGATCTAAATGTTTAATTCTATTAGCATACTACTTTCATAATTTGTTTAAAAATGCATATAAAGAAAAATAAATAATATGAAAACCTATTTGTAATAGTCAATTTAAACAAATAAACCTTATTTTTATTACATACCAAATTTAAAATTAATTTTATTAAATATATTTCTAATTAGATTTATGGACATTTGAACATCTATGCAAATACATATACCATCACCATGTGATTTTAAAAAGAAATAATATTTTATTATTTACCACTAAGATATATTATCAAAGATTAATATCATTTAAGAAATAAATGGCAATTTCTAGCGTATCAGTGGACATTTTATTATCTTGTCTTACTATTATGTTTTATTCCATTTTAAATTCTAAGAGTGCCTGATTCTCCACATGCCTTTTCTCCACTTAGTCTTATTCTTCAGTAACATAGAAAACAAGTTGCTAGCAGGGTGCATTTGTACTTTGAGAATGTCTAAGTCTTTACTGCCCTTCTATTATTTACATTTCCTGGGATGCCGATGTATACCAATAAAGGGCGTGAGAAGATGACTTCTGCAGAGACATTTATGTTTTCAGCATTGCCTGTGTGTTAAAAACTCATGGCACTTAAAAAAAAAGAAAGTTGCTCTTTTATAGTATCAGTTCAAAAAAGAAATAATCACTTGGGAAATTTTACTCTGTATCTGCTGCAAAGAAACCCAGCAGAGAAGAAAGGCTTACAAAACCATAGAAGGCAGTAAATGTCAGAAAAGGTGGGTTATTCTTGCTTGTAACCATAAGGGCATTCCACTTATACTCAAGCTCATTGTTATGCTTAGTCAACTATAGCCTTATGTCAAGCTGATCTTTGGTCTGTGGAAGTCTAGAAGTAACTATAGGTAACAAATTTTGAAAAAATACACTCTCCCAATTTGGACTAGAATTTTGCAGGCATTTAACATTGACTAAAATTTAATTGCAGTTAACACACAACAATAAAATTACTTCTTCCAGTTCCTAAATTTCTAAGCTTCATTATGGGTGAGTTTTTCAAATGCAATTTTCACTTTTATCAATTATTTAACTACATTTTTCAAATTCAAGAATTGATACATATTCTGATGTGCTAAGAAAATCAAAGTAACTCTCTTAAATATAACATTGTTTTTGTCTGTGCACCCTCAAAGTGTTTTTAACTATCAAACAACATATAGAAAAAAATGGGAAATTGTGGACTTCCAATATGAACCAGAAAATGTATTTATTTATTTTAAAATATATGTTTGTTTGATTTTTTAGTTCCACGGAATGACTAACATTTAATAAAATCAATAGTTTAAGTGAAGTAACAAACATAGTTGAAATATGTGAACATTTTCATCTTGTTTTATCAAACTAATAATCATAAGGCAAATTGCATTCAGTTTAAATCCCCAGAATGCTCACAGAATAAAGATTCCAGGACCTCTCTAGAATGTGAAACCAAAGTAAATGTGTGTGCCCATATACATACTATTAAGAAGATCATTTTGATTTGTTTTACTTTTGAAAGTTTTTCAGAAATTAACTGTGTAGATGAAATTTTCTGCTATAAATATGGCAGCAAATGAAGTAATGATGACACTGTTGAGAAAATTTGGTTATGAAATAGTCACATGCTTGTTCTGACATTCTACAAATGTTCCATGAGGTAAAGGCATATGGATGTTTACTTTGGAATTGATGTACACAGCTATGTAATTATGGATTTAGTTTATGCTACTTATTCAATGATAAGTAAATATAATTTAAGAAAATTCAGGAATATATACTAAAGTTTCCTGTTATAATTTTCCTCATTTCTGAGTAAATCCTTTCAGCTAACATAAAACAGGGATGTTAGACTGGGCTTTTAAAAAACAAAATAAAAGCAATCATTGCACCAGGTGCAGTAGTTCATGCCTGTAATCTCAGAACTTTGGGAGACTGAGGTGGGAGGGTCACTTGAGTCCAAGAGTTCAAGACCAGCCTGGGCCACATATTGAGATCCCTGTCTCTACAAAAAAAAAAAAATTAAAACTTAGCCAAGCATGGTGGTGTGCACCTGCAGTCCCAGATACTCAGGAGGCTGAGGTAGGAGGATTTCTTGAGCCTGGGAGGTTGAGGCTGCAGTGAGCCATGAAGCTGCCACTGCCCTCTAGCCTGAGCAACAGAGTAAGACCCTGTCTCAAACAAACAAAAAAAGAAAACAAAACAAACCCAATTGTTATTAGCATAGAAGGGAGCATGGGATAACCTGCCATCACATGTGCCTTCTTTTCAATATAACAATGTCCTGAAGGCAAGCCACTAACTACTTTCATTTATTCATTACATCAAAAATATTTCTTGAATATGTACAAGGTACCACAAACTCTTCTGCAAGATAAAGTATGAAAATAAACAAAACACACATAACTCTTTGTCCTCATGAGATTTATATGTTATTTGTAGAAGGTAAAAAATAATACAAAGTCTAACTTAAAAAACAAACTTTGAAGGTCAAGGATATGGAAGGCGCAGTGAAGAGAATAAGAAGCAATTATTGAAGTAGAAAGAAAATGAGAACACTCGATTTATTTATAACTGTGATTGACTGCTGGATTTATCAACTGGTGACTTAAAATCAACTTGTAGAATTAGGTGAATCAAATGAGAATTTTCACAGGTGTAAAAAAATATTGAAAGAGAGGAAGTGGGCAGTAGCTGGATGGCGTATCTGTATACATATCCTAATACAGAAAACATTGTATCCTAGCAATATGACAAAAAAAGATAAAGCAATTGGTTTGAAATGATTCCCTTATTTATAACAGCCTCAGTTTTGGACCAAGTAAACAGAAAAAAAAAATAAAGTGGAGATTTGAGTATGAAAAAACTATTTAAGCATATAATTTAATAAAATTGGTAATCACAGCAGATTGTATACAAAATGGCATTTTTCTTAGATTAACTCTCAAACCATTAATGCATTCTGAAAGTCACAAATTTATTTCCACTAAAAATCACATGTGTGGAGGAAATATGTCTATTTTTTTCCTGTAAATTACTTTATCTTTTTCAAAAACCAGCACCTTCTTGGTGGAATCTCCAATACTATATGGTGTGGCATGTAAGCCTTTAACACTATGAGCTTTCTATGCAACAACTGAAATTCAATTTCTAGGAAAATCTTCAGTGTCCCTGATATCTGATCTCTAGCATAAAGTGCCCTTCCTTTCAAGATAGTATCTGGTTATGGGGTGAGAGTTCAGTATGTGACTTAATGTGTCTTGTGAGAATGTCCTGCTGTCTAAGAGTTACACCTCTCCTAGATGGGGTCTTTGGAATAAACAACTATATTGTCGTTGTACTATGGGAATATTACTTGTTTTACTGACAGCTGCTTAACCTATTGATGACACTGACTGAAGTTTATGGCCCGTATAAGCATTAATCCGCTCTATCTCACAATTGGGTCAGATGCTGGTAGGCACTGTGTGACTAACTTAAATTCACTAATCAAGATCTGCCTGTGGACATAGACACTTGAATTTTGCCATTCACTCTCTAAACCTTGGTTTGGGAGTTTGGAAGAGCCGTCACCAGAGTGTACTCTACTGTAAACATCCTCATTTGTAAAGCCTCTTCTCTTGCATGCATAGCATTCATTTGGAGATATTTAAATGGTAGACTGAAAATATCTGGGGTTGACTTTTCTATCACTGTTTATTCTATCTATTCTATCTATTTACCTATTTCTATCTATTTATTCTATCTATTCTATCACTGTCCTCAGGTAAGAAGGACATCAAATTCTGTACAGTCTCTCTATGCTGGTTTTTGCATACCCCTCCATATTTGCTTTTTCATTCGCATAGTGTATTATTTTATCACCTCATGCGTTATATGCCCATGTTGCACTTTCAAAGACCGGTCTCCAGTCTGTGCTGACTACCATGCTTATAATACCGGTAAAGCCGATACTTCACAGTATGACTTTTCTCATTACTGTTGTTCCTAATATTTACCTATGCGACATCTAAACCTCCACCCAAACATTTACAATTCTGGTGTCATGACTCTTATATTCTAGTAATTTTGCCAGCCATGGGAAGATGAGATAATTTCGTTATTCATAGAGAATTGGGAAGTGCTATTTAAAAAATATTTCCATGGTATTTGCCATCACCAAAATCACGTGCAGCTTGTGAAGCATTCACCTTTGAGACTCATTGTTTCCTCTTATTTTCTATGTCTGCAATTTAGGGCTAGTTTCCAGGTGGACATGTTGCTTCATATTATATAGGAAAAGTCAGAAGATTAGTCTCAGCCCCTCAAAATAATCACGTCATATAGTCTACTGGTATGAACAGTTGCTTTTTATTATGCTTCTGCACACTTGAAAAGTTAGTGTCCAAACCCTTTGTGTTTCTGGACTTAGGTTATTAGAAATTCCCAGTATGTTTTAAAAGAGAGAAGCACAAATATGTTATACTCTATCATTTCATCTCTTAAAAATTAATATTTTCTCTGAAATCATATTTTAAAGCAGTATGATTTCCTAAAATATTCTCATTGCCTTAAGGGTTTCACAGATTTTGCAAATAAAAGATTTAATCATGAGCACAGCATCCTTAACCAAGTTCCACCTTAGAGAATCAAGCAAAGCACAAAGTACCTTATTATAACTCAAAACTAATTGAATAGATACTTAAATGACAATTTAAGTAATTTGAGCAAAGGAAAAAAGACCTAATCATTCTTCAAACTCCTGTTTTTAATGGTTAAGGCACAAATTCATTAAAAAAAAAGTACATTTTATTTTTACAGAACAGGTAGACATGTAAAAGGCAAAAACATAGTAAACTCACCTTGTATCTTCTGATATTTAAATGTCAAAAAACTTCTTAACATTATATATAAAAATCCAGTTTATTTTCTATTTCATTACTTTTGCTTTTTTCATAAAATTCCAAACACTTTATATACTTGTTGAATATATTGATTTTGAAATACTTGTAAGATTTTTTTTAACTTTCTAAGTACTTATTTTTGAAAAACTGAACTTACGAAGTAATAGTCTGGCAATGTTTTAATCTTATTTTATGAACATTACATGAAGACTGACTTTTTTCTAATTTATATTTGTATCAAAAACCATTATACCCATTGGGGGCAATCTGTATTTCGTTTCATTTATTATATTCTTTACTTAAAAATCAAAGAGCCCATAATAATTCTGTATAATGTTTATTGAAACAGGTGTATAACATTTTAAGTTTAATCACAGGATAATTACTAATTATAATTAAGCCCTCAATATCTCCTTAGGCTTTTTTGTTATACTCCTGAATTTAAAGTACCGAATATTTTTTTCTGCACACGTAAAACACAAAATATTATCTATCTTGAATTGGCTAAATACTTTAAGACAAAAGTCTGATAAAATCATAAATCACTCTGGATCTAGCTTTGCATGACGTGGAGGCATGCACATTTTTAAGATTCTCAGAATGCCATTGGCTGGCTTTTTGCATGCGTGTGCCAGGAGAGGGGCTCTGACAGTCATTTCGAGTGTTTGTAATTTTCATCTCTGCTGGTAGTTGATGGGCTTCAGAGAGAAGCTGGAACCACTGAATCAGTTCACAATGAACACATTGAATACAATGAACACAATGAACACTTTGAGGATTAAATACAGCCTTAATTCCCCAGGGTTTATTCTGAGGAAGGCAGTATTGTTTTACTTGTGTTAGGTAATCAAAATTTTATATGAACATTAATAAAAGACATAAACGTGCTTTTTAAAACTCTAAAAAATGTGCTTAGATTGCTAATGTTATATACAGTTAATTCATTTTGAATTTAAAACAAAATGAAACAAAATATCAATAGTTTTCAACTACCAATAGAGTCTCAGTACAGTCCTTAAATAAGCTAACAGATGTGTGGATTTTTTTTCTAATTATTTATGAAGAACACACAATAATGCAGAGATGAACTTTTTAAATAATGTATTTTATTTCTCATAATTCCTTCTTTGTTACTGTTTAAAACATTTACCTTTTTATTTAAACGACTGTAAATCAAGGAACTAATTTTTTATTGCCATAATTATTGTGGCACTTTTCAGCTTCTAATAACTCTAATAATCATTGTGTCATAAATACACATGGTCTACAATTGCTTCTCATGGCATATAGTAGAAATGTTTGTACCATTTAATGAAATAAATACATAAAATGTGAACAGTCACGAGACCAAAATTTACAATGTTGGACACTTTCATCTATTTTAAGCAATTACTTTGGACATCGTTAACTACAGAAGGTGTGGCATTTACTTTTTTTTCAGGTTGTTTTCCATATTGGCTCCCTGGAAAGCCTTAGAAATTCTCAATGTAGAAGTCTTGGCTACTGATTCCAGATATCCGTGTCAAGGTGGAGCAAAGTGTACATCTGCTTTATCATTCAAATGGCTCATTTTATAAGTGAATTTATTATTTGGTTTCTTTTCTGTTAAAACACACACACACACAAACATACACATGCAAAGATACGTAAACAGATTATGTTGTGCTTTTGGTGATTATTTTATCATTTTAATGGGCAATAAGACATATTAGCAAGTAACAGAACTATTTAAGAATAAAATTTTCCCACCCTATTTTATGAAAACAACCTAGCATGACATTCATATTATCGAAAGATACTATAATTGCCCCTGAGAACCAAAGTAAAATATATCTTATCATTCTCAAAAAAAGTATTAATAGTGTTAGAGTGGGATATAGATAACATAAAACTCCAAACATTGATTAGGTGCTCTTATCTTGTAATTTCAATCTTGTAATTGCAGCTCTTCCTCTCATTGACTGGAATATAGACAATTACTATCATCTGCACCACCCCCACCCTACCTTTATCTGTAAAATAATTGTTATATTTTTATGATGCCATTGTAATCAACCAACTGTATTACTTTTTAAAATTGTATCTGAGGCTAAATATAATTTACTGCCTAAAATTGTAAATATATTAATAAATTTACAAGTCTAAGCAATTTCTCTCTCACTCAAAATGACCCAAAAGCCTTACATCAAACAGTTTTTGTTTTTGTTATCCTGATATTGAATTTTGTTATTGTGATATCGAAGTTAAAACATGGTCTGGTCTTGTATTCAGAAGTTCTAGGTATAAATCTTGGTGTCAAAAATTATAAATTACTAACCTTGAGCATATAACTTAAAATTTTATCTTAGTTATATCATTTTTAACATGGTATAAAAACTATCAACCTAACAGGGGCTTGAGGTAAGAATTTAATTAACGTTTTCTAAGTTCTTGCTATTATATTCATCATATATTATTTGCTTAATAAATGATATTTATTATTTTGTTTGATTTTCTAGAAAATTCAAAAGCCAAGCTCAAAACGTTGACAATGAAAACAACATAAATGTATCGGAAATATGAAGAGTGGTTTCTAAGATCTAATATGGCAGGATATTCTAGAACCAATTTATGTATCTCCCTCTATGCATTCAGTTCCAATTACTCACCCAGGTTTCAGCCCCCTATGGGTGTTTTCTAGATGATAAAGTTGCCTGACCTGTGGTTGTGAAATCTTGGCTGCCACCTGTGTTACTCACTACCACACATTGCCACAAGGCTGGTTTTTTAACCTTCCCCAGAGATGTGGACGGGGCTTAGACCTGGCATCCGCTGGGCCTGTTGCAATGGGAGGCCATAGCTCTCAGCCTAAGTCTGACACATCTAGAAAAAAACAAAAATCTGGCTATGCCAAAGTCTGTCTAGAAGGTCCCAGTAACATCATTGTATTGATGGGTTAATGCCCCCTGGGACAAATTTAAGAGATGGGAGACTGGAAAGAGCCAGAAAAAAATGTTCTCATTCACCTCTCTTCCATCAACTTTTCTAAACTGTCCTGGGTTCTTACGGTCTTTCCGAGAATGTTTTTGCTCCTTTCAAAGAGTTGGAAGGCCACTTCTGTGCCATCTTGCTCTTGAGTTCCTCATTCCTCTGCCTCATTTTTCTCCCTCTTGTAATTTTTCTTCCTGGGGTTGTGCTGCTTCTCCAAATATAGTAGTACCTCATAAAATTTTCCTCAGGCATTTTTGTTTGTTTGAATTGTTTTAGTTAACCTGGATTAAGACTGAAAATATTATAATTATTAGAAAATATTAGAAATCTGGCTGAAATAAACTCAAGTCCTAACCAAGAGACTCATTGATTTTTCCTTTATTTCATGCATTTTGCCCTCTGTAACTGGCTCTGGGTCCACAAAACAGAATTAATTAAATGATTCTTTCATTTGACACTCATTAATTTATTCGTTCTTCATATATTTTCCAATTTGTATTATATTACAGGCATTAAGTAACCAGAGATCTTGTGAAACCTTATGCAACCCATTGCTTAAGGACTAGGCAAAATGTCAAAATTACCTCATTTAACCCTGTATATCAATAATTTCTAAAGTTGTAACTGAATCAATATTATTCATTATACTCTTCATGAAAACTCTTCCAGGCTGAGTATATTCATTAAAACTCTTCCAGGCTGAGTGCAGTGTCTCACGTCTGTAATACGAGTGCTTTGGGAAGTCAAGGGGAAAGGATCACTTGAGGCCAGGAGTTCAAGCCCAGCCTAGACAACATAGTGGGAACCCGTATCTACAAAAAATTTAAAAATAATTAGTCAAGCATAGTGATGTGTGCCTGTAGTCCTAGCTACTCAGGAGGCTGAGGTGAGAGAATCACTTGAACCCAGGAGTACCAGGATGTAGTGAGCTATCATCTGCCACTGCACTATAGCCTGGGTGACAGAGAAAGACATTGTCTCTAAAAATTAAAAAATATGTGAAGCCCTTTGAGACAATAGAAAAGGTGGCATGTATTTTAGCATAATTTTAGTAAAAACTAATAATATTTTGACTGACAATTCAAAAATAAAATTATTGTTAAAGATTACCTCTTGGCTGGGCGCAGTGGCTCACGCCTGTAATGCCAGCACTTTGGGAGGCCAAGGCAGGGGAATCATGAGGTCAGGAGATCAAGACCAGCCTGGCCAACATGGTGACACCCTGTCTCAACCAAAAATACAAAAAAAAAAAAAATTAGCTGGGCATAGTGGCATGCGCCTGTAGTCCCAGCTACTCAGGAGGCTGAGGCAGGAGAATCATTGGAACCTGGGAGGCGGAGGTTGCGGTGAGCCAAGATTGCATCACTGCACTCCAGCTTGGGTGACAGAGCAGGAATTCATCTCAAAAAAAAAAAAAAAATACTGCTTAATGTTATGGTCTTTTTTTTCTAAAAAAAAGTTAAGGATGTGAATTGCACAATAATAATATATAAGAGATACATGTTTATTTTTAACAGACAAATATCAAATTAAAAACTATCATGTTTCAGATGTATGTAATTCTAATATGTAAACTTCTGAATGCATTTCCACATCAATATGATATGCATAATAAATAAGCCACCAGATGGTCCAAATTAAAAACAAAATTATTTCTATGGGTAATTTTATTGTAGAAGTCAATCTGAGATAGCAGGAAATTTTTTTTCATTTCAGATTGCAATTAACAGGGCAAAACTTCTCTTACTGTGATTTGTTCAACTGCCAGGCAGTAGATCATAAATTTCTCACGATTTTATAGATCATAGCTATGGTAGATGAGGCCAGTGACCTGTGCATGATATTCTATTCAATTGGCATAAAAATGTAGTAGAATATTTTTCTTTCTAAAGTGTCTAGTTTTTGATAATGCATAAGTTATATAATAACATATATTAAGTACAATGTATGTATATTAGGTACATAAATAATGTGTAATAGCGTATGTGTTGTACCATCAATAGAATAATTATATATTCTATTTATATTTATCCTCTCTGATAGAATAAACATGTTTATTCTATAAATATATCCAGATATATATTTATATCTACTTATTCTATAGATGCTACCAACACATAAAATCAATTCTATAGATTGTAAAAATATATATATTTACAATATTGCAAAGGCCTAATCTTTTCTGTTTTGTTTTGTTTGTGCATAGCATTGCAAATTTTTTTAAGAGAAATTTATACACTCTTGGATTAAGAGATCATAGGGCAGTCATATTGCTAATAGCTAGAGTGTTTATGACAATGGTTAACATTGGGCTTAGGTCAAAAACCATAGTAGGACTCCCGCTGTTTAAGTGCAACAACATGGTTGGCTTTGGCATTTATCAATGTTTTTTGTTTGTTGCTTGGTTTGGTTTTAATGGAAGAAAGGGTTGCGTAGGAATATATAGTAGAAAAATAGAACACATGGAAGATGCATTGAAGTTAATAGCATGAGTGTAGCAAACCACAAGATTTGGGATTATAGGATAACATCCCACCTAATATCTGCTTTTTAAATATTTGATTCAGGGAAAAGAAAGAGAAAAAGTTAATTACATGTTTACTACTCTCTTCTCTGTGCTAAGAAAATGGACACAGTTACTGGTCCCAAGAACACATACTGAAAACCAGACCGTCAAGTAATATATGTGTGCATTACTACAAAGTCTCCATCACACATATTGTCCTTGATATTTGGATTTTAAAGAAGAAAAAACAAGTTTTTTTTGTCAGGCCACTACAGGTATTGATTGGAGCCACTAGATAAGCTCTTAAGCTACTCTAAATTTAGGCTGACAGGTATTTAAAGCTGTTTGGGGACCATTTACTGAAGAACATGTTAGGAGAAAATATCTGATGCAGGCTATATATTCAGTTTATGACTACATAGTTGCATATTCTGACTCTCTGAGCAAAGTGAATTAAAATATTTAAGCTACTTTGCATTTCCATCTCATCCACCAGGTGTTTCGGCATCCTGCAGGAGCTTGAGGACTCTCTTTGTATGTACTATAAAGTTTAAGTATTATACAGCTGCGGATACACTTGTTTTCTTCTTACTCATTCAGCTAGGTTTGTATCCTTTCCCTAAATGCCGTAATTGCATCAGGCATAAGGGATGTAAGAAATAAAACATTAAATGAAGCAGTATTCTGTATATTTGTAAATGTAAAACAGATGTGCAGTAAATATTGTAGGCTTGAATCAATGGGGCACCATAAAAATACAAAGAAATGAAAGAAGAGATATAATTTGTCAGTGATTTTTGCTAAATATCTCATTAGTATGGAGAAGCTACAGATTCCTTACAGGATTTAATGAATAGCTTTTCACACGTGGTTTTCCTAGTACTCCTGAGCAGCAGCTAGTCAGCACACTATAAATACAAGCAAAAGTTAGCCAATAAGAGATAAACGCATTCATAAAACATTTCAAAATATTTAAAATATTCTTAAAAATTCTAAGGAAGTTTAAAGTAAAAGTAGGAAAGTATTTTTAAGAAAAGAAATTTCATAATTTTCAAAAAATATTACTCTCAAACCATTAAAATAATATAACTTACATTTCAAGTTATTATATACAGATAACTTCAGGATAGGAAACATATTAAGACAAAAAGTTTGTTATATTTTAGAGAAAAAAATAAGTTAAGTATTTTGTATTTCCCCAAACTGTCTTTTGTCTTTTGCTTTTCAAAATCTCATAATGGCATGTCCTTTTCTTGAATAACTCAGGTTCAATGCCCTTTTTTCTCTCATTACCTTCATTCAGTCACTTTGACCTATTGAAGCTAGACCCAAACAACTCACTTCAAAAGCTTCTGACGTTCCATTTCCATTGGTTGAAATATTTTTAATCAATTGCCTGGCTTATTGTAATAATTTCTTAATTATTTCCCTTCCCTATTTGTTTTCTTACCACACAAAATTACACTAATGATCATCATCTGATTAATATTCTTAAACATATACTGACCAATGTTTCTTTGCTCAAAAATCTTTAATTGCTCTCCATTTTTATATGAGTATTAACTCTTTCCCCCTACATTAACATACATTCTCTAGCTACCACAAATGTTTCCAATATGACAACAGAATTTATAGATTAGACACTGTGAAAAATTAAGTAATTATTATTTCCTGAATTAAGTCTATTTTTATGGACTTAAAATATTTCTCAACCAAATTTCTATTAAATTTCAACCAAATTTCTATTAAATATCCTATTAAATCATCACTACTTAATTTTTTACTTATTCATTTGTTTACGCCTTATTTTTTCAAATTTATATTTTAAGTTTATCAGGCTTTTACTATAGTTTTAAAATTAGGTGTAAGATTGATGTATTAAGTTTTACTAGGTTTGTGCAAAAGTAATTGCGTTTTTTCCCATTACTTTTAACATATAGTTTGGGTAATATATATAGTATTACATATTATATGTGCTATAAGTGCAGTTAAAAATTTTAAAAGAAGTACAGGATTTTTATATCCTAAGCTGTAGTGATTCCCAATATCTAGAGGTTCACCTACCTTAAAATTGGGTGCGTTAAAAGAACCATTTTATTATATGTCACAATTTGAATTTATGAGCCAGGAATATGGGCAGGGCCTTACCTGAGTACATTGTTCAATGTGGCACCACAGAAAGTCACACAGTGGAACTTAGCTACCTGATGGTCCAATCTGAAAGTTCTAAGCATGTTTTCCTCATATATATAGTGTCTTGTTGAGGATGACTATAAGGCTTAAATCAGATCGAACTGTTAGCCAATGTACCTAACCATGCCCTTTCCCACGTGTCTCAGGGTAATTTGACATCTTATATTGTAATTTAAGTATGAATGAGAGTGCCAAGAAGCCTATATGGAATATGCTAAGCTTCTTATTACCTAGCCTTTGAAGTTCAAAATATTACCCCTGCAACATTTTATTGATAAAGCCAGTCGCTTAGGCCTAATGAGATTGAAGGGTGGGGGGAGAAGAATTAGACTCCACCTCTCAGTAAAAATTGTACCAGAAATTTTGTGTTACCATTAAAGTACCTCTGGGAACAAAGTATTAATATTTACCTTTCTCCTGCATGCAATATTTCCCTTTTATAAGTCTCTAGAATCTTTCATCCTATTACAACATTTCCTCAAAGTCCAGTATCTCAGCCTCTAAATTCTCTGATTTAAAGAGAATCACTGAGTATAATTCCATAAATATAATTATTCTCAATCTTCAGAGACAAGTTACCTACACTCTTTTCGTGGGTGCATACCTGACCTCACCATATAATGATTTCTAATAAGCATAACTTTCATTAATATCAGATTAAAAATTAAGAGGATAGTAGGCAGTGATTGATCTGCAGCAATTCTAAAATCCTGTGGGGCACATGTTGCCAGTTAAAGGAAACTCTAGGAATGGTTCTTCAAGTTATTTGATTCCACTATAGACTCTTTGTCCTTTTTCCTGAGACCTTCTTATTATTTTTCTGAAGAAAATAACCCATGTTTCCAATCAAGTAAACTTCTTAGGTTACTTTCCGCCCATAGATGTTTGGGGCCCCCAATGCTTGTTTTAAATTTGAAATTTATTTATCTCAATAAAAGCTGGTGTTACTTTTGTCAATATGATTCTCTTAAAAACTCATGGGGTTCCTCTGAAACTTACTGGGATTCACTCTGTTAGAGGATGACATGTCCACAAATCCCTTTGAGACACGACTCTCTGGCGTAGTGTAAGAATTAGATTATTGTGAGACAATTATCTTAAAAAAACTTCTTAAAAATATTTTTTTGCTTTATTTATAGTGTTTATTGCCATAAAAATGTTTGTTAAGGCTTAATACAGAATTGCCCAGCAACACTCTTAATATGGTCTTAGCCTGAGTCCATTTCTTATTTTGAGAGCCTATTGCCATCTAAAAAAATTGGAAATAATTTTTTTCTTATAAAATCAAAGTTTTTTTATCTTTCTTCTACATTTCTCTTGAAAACTGAACTGTTTAATTTTCGATCTCTTCTCTCTTTCTTCACATATTTTACACAGCTAAAACAAACCAGTTGGTATTTTAAACCAACTGCTTGGATATCTCCATAGCCAAATCTAGTTATTCATTATTTACATTTTCTATTTACCACATTACTGCAAGTGACAGAATTGCTATAAATGGTCCCACTACCTAACAAGGTTCAACTTTATTTCTTTCTTTTCTACCAGCAACTGTTGTCTTCTTTCCTTGTCAGCATTTCCCATAGTGTCTCATAATTTTTCTTCTTCCAGTAACAGTCTCCTTAAGATACCCATTTTTACTTACAATTCACTTAAGACTTTCCAGAATCCATACCTCAACACAACAAATCATAAAAATTTGCTGCCATATTTACTCTACAATGTAAACTATGAGTTCAAAAAATTGCAGACTCCTTAATTGTTCTTCAAATATTCTGTCACTGGATAGGACCCCCAGGAATCAGACTCTGAGGTGAAGGCAGAAGGATTATTGAGTGTTTTTGAAATAAACATCTGTGGAAGGGAAAAGAAGGAAGCAAAAATTAGTGGAGGGAGAAGTTGAACTGTGATACAATATCAACCAATGTGTCAGATAACACTTCAGAGTTCAGAAAATGGTTTGAATCTTGATATGGTTTGGCTCTGTGTCCCTACCCAAATCTCATCTCGAATTGTAATCCCCCTGTGTCAAGGGAGGGACCTAGTGGGAGGTGAGTGGATCGTGCTGGTGGTTTCCCCTATGCTGTTCTCATATGGTGAGTGAGTTCTCACAAGACCTGATCGTTTAAAAGAGTGTGGCAGTTCCCCCACACCCCTCTCCTGCCATCTTGTGAAGAAGTTGCTTGCTTTCCCTTCACCTTCCGCCATGATTGTAAGTTTCCTGAAGCCTCGCCAGCCATGCAGAACTCTGAGTCAATTAAACCCTCTTTCTTTATAAATTACCCAGCCTCAGGTAGTTCTTTATAGCAGTGTGAAGATGGACTAATACAAACATTTTGTGCTACTGCTAGTTGAGAAATAAAGCCAAGGGTTATCTGCCAGAAACACTACCATCAACTGTGGTAATAAGTTATTTACTCCTGAAATAGGTACTTGCAGCCCACCACATGTACACCATTCAGAACATACCTACTACATAATTTTTCTGAAGAGACAAAGGTGCTACTCTATAAAATACTCAGCAATCATGATTGAAAAAGTAATAAACTAAGGCAACAGGTATTAAAAGTGCAACATCTTTTTTCAGAATACATATAATTCAAAATATAAAGTAGGATTTATAGGTTCAAAAATAAATTTTTCTCAATCTATCATACTAATTGTGGTATCAATTATTATAATGTACCTACCTAATCTATTTAAAAATCCTTTATTTGGCCGGGCGCTGTGGCTCACGCCTGTAATCCCAGCACTTTGGGAGGCCAAGGCGGGTGGATCACGAGGTCAGGAGATCAAGACCATCCTGGCTAACACAGTGAAACCCCGTCTCTACTAAAAATACAAAAAATTAGCCAGGCTTGGTGGTGGGTGCCTGTAGTCCCAGCTAATCGGGAGGCTGAGGCAGGAGAATGGCGTGAACCTGGGAGGCGGAGCCTGCAGTGAGCTGAGATTGTGCCACTGCACTCCAACCTGGGCGACAGAGCGAGATTCCTTCTCAAAAAAAAAAAAAAAAAAAAAAAAAATCCTTTATTCATGAACTCCAGTTAAGTGAGACGGTGAGGAAGATCAGATTTTTTTCCTTATTGGTGTTAAAAGACTGCCTTAAGAATTGCTATATATTACTTTTGCTAATTTATCTTTTTAAAAAGTATAAAGATAGTGATGAGTACACAAATACAAAAAACATTCTTAATATGTTATTTTGTTTCCTTCTGTTTTCTTTTCATCAAGTCTAAGGTGCCTAAGTAGAGAGTTGCTAAACAATAAACAACTGAGGTGGTTTGTAAATTGACTAGATGAACTGTGATATTAGTCAATTTATATAATATATGAAGGAAAAAATTTTAAAAGTTACAATCTGGGAATGGCATTATTTTTGTTCAGAGAAGTGGTCAAATATTTTTTAAGAAAGCACTTGCATAATTTCACATGTAACTCTACTATAGCCAAAGATTCTTATTACAAATTTGTGTAACTACTGAAATATCTTTTGGGCAAGAAGTCTGTTAAAATAAATCAATATGATACTTCAGCTTGTTAGAGGTAAAAAAAAAAAAAACATGCTAAAGAATAAAAGCTAACTTTGTATATACTATCAAATTATAACTTTCTTTTTTATAAATACACGTGTGTGTGTTTTAAAATTAGAAAGTAAGGTTATTTTAAAATACTGGAAGTGATATAACCAATTAACTAGGTGCTCTTTACAGTGTAATTTTTTGTTTTCCATCTTCAGTTGCAATTAATGTTTTTAATGTCATTATAGATGTTAATTTTCAGTATGATGAGTGGTTTAATTTTGAAAATATATAAAATACTTTGCAGTTAAATCCAGAGAATAATATATCAAGAATCCAACTATATCTGTCTCACAGTCTAGTGAGAGAGAAATACAGAAGTAGTAGTGGACTTTGTTTTTCACTCAACTAGCATACTACTAGGGCCCTGTGCACTCCTCCACCTTTCCTTCTCTAGGCAGCTTGTTCTGTTTCCTGGCAGAATGGCTCATTTCCATAGCTGTGAGGACCCAGCCACCAATGCCACAATGGTTCTACAGGCCTAGGAGTCTTACCTATGTTCAATTACAAGGAAACTCAGTGTGTACTCTTCTGCAGGAGGGGTGCGTTGAGGATGGATGCATTGGCTTCCCTAATGGCTGCCAGGAAGGGTCAGATCAAGAACCTAGAAATTCAGGGAAGTTAAGACCCCCTAGGAGAGAGTGACTAGTGAGATGCTGCATTCCAGAAAGATCTGAAAGTTAAACTGATTGCCCCTCCTCTCTTGTGTTTGGAGATGCAGGGATTCCATGTGGTCTCATTGGAGATGTCCCACATGATCTATCATGAGCAGGGTTTTGTGAAGCTATGACCAGCTCATTAGTGTGTCACCTTTTATTTGTTTGTTGTTGTTTTATTCCTTTCCCTAGTTCACTTTCCTCTCACTCTTACCTGTTTTCTTAGGAACTCAGACTAACAAAGGTAGATAATCAGAATATTTCTACGTTTCTTAAAAATGACTGTTTTGAAGTAAAATGCTGCCTTACATTTTAAAATTCTTGACTTTCGTATTTTAAAAAAGCACCCATACTTTGTAGCCACACACACACCCCTATATAATTGTATCAAACAACAATTGCATATTTCAAGCAGCTTTTCTAGTTTTCAGAAAACATCAATAATAAGTGTATGATAATTCTTGTGGGAAGTAGTAAAATAAATAATATTCACTGTAGGCAAGAATCTTTAAATATTCAAATGAATAATATGGACGTTTCTTTTATGATCATAACCTACATGTATAAAGTTGTAACCTACGTGAGATGAGGGAAGCTGCTAACCTTAATAACTTTTTTTTTGAGACAATACATTAAATAAATAAATAAAGCAGCTTAAAGATGTGGTGTCATATCAATGACTTCAATTCTCATTCACTGATTGTTTCCATTAGTCAAGCTTTGTTTGGAAAAGTCAAAACAAATGATATATCAGTAATTCTAATTTGGTTATTTGGGTATTTGGTTAATTTACATTGAGGTTAATACAATGTGAGCAGTATTACAGAGAGTAATCACTACCTTCTTATCATATTCCTAAAAATACTGATTTTATAAATCTTAGTATTAATGACTTCCATAAAATTAGTTCTTTCTGTGCTGAGAAATGACATTTCTAAGTCTGTTTCTTTCTTGAATTTCTGTCCATAGATTCTAAGACTTCTACTCAATCCTGAATATGTGACTTTTAGGCAAACTAGGTCACAAAAACTTTTGAGACTTACCACCATGCACAACAATGTTCAGCTATTTCTCAAATTCAAAATTAATGTAACAGGGTTAAATGCAAATATGCTTTAGGAAAAAAACATTTTTAATTAACAGTTTAATAGTGAATGACAAAATGACACTTATTTTTTATTTCCCTGAATAACACACTGGCACTACTGTGTTTCAAATCTAAAAATCTTGTCATTTGATAAAAGCATTCAATTCCTTAATTGAATTTGTGTCACTTCACTGAAAGGAGATAACTGTAAATTAGAGAGCAATATTAAAAAAAAGCATGATGATTATGTTGAAATTTCAAAACTTAATATTCATTCAGAGTTTGAAATATAGTTCATTTTTTATAAAGGAATGCTATTAAGCTTTATTCCTTAAATGTTTTATTTCCACAAATAAATTGAATTGTTATATGGAAATATACACTCAGGTATCTAAATTAATACGTGTTCTTTTTTTGTGTTCAATTTTTTTTTATTATTATTATACTTTAAGTTTTAGGGTACATGTACACAATGTGCAGGTTTGTTACATATATATACATATGCCATATTGGTGTGCTGCACCCATTAGCTCATCATTTACATTAGGTATATCTCCTAATGCAATGCTCTCACTCCCCTCTCCCCTCACCCCACAACAGGCCCCAGTGTGTGATGTTCCTCTTCCTGTGTCCAAGTGTTCTCATTGTTCAGTTCCCACCTATGAGTGAGAACATGCGGTGTTTGGTTTTTTGTCCTTGCGATAGTTTGCTGAGAATGATGGCTTCCAGCTTCATCCATGTCCCTGAAAGAACATGAACTCATCCTTTTTTATGGCTACATAGTATTCCATGGTGTATATTTGCCACATTTTCTTAATCCAGTCTATCATTGTTGGACATTTGGGTTGGTTCCAAGTCTTTGCTATTGTGAATAGTGCCGCAATAAACATTCGTATGCATGTGTCTCTATAGCAGCATAATTTATAATCCTTTGGGTATATACCCAGTAATGGGATGGCTGGGTCAAATGGTATTTCTAGTTCTAGATCCCTGAGGGATTGCCACACTGACTTCCACAATGGTTGAACTAGTTTACAGTCCCACCAACAGTGTAAAAGTGTTTCTATTTCTCCACATCCTCTCCAGCACCTGTTGTTTCCTGACTTTTTAATTAGTGGTTTTGATTTGCATTTCTCTGATGGCATGTGATAATGAGAATTTGTTCATGTGTCTGTTGGCTGCATAAATGTCTTCTTTTGAGAAGTGTCTGTTCATACCCTTCGCCCACTTTTTGATGGGGTTGTTTGATTTTTTCTTGTAAATTTCTTTCAGTTCTTTGTAGGTTCTGGATATTAGCCCTTTGTCAGATGAGTAGATTGCAAAAATTTTCTCCCACTCTGTAGGTTGCCTGTTCACTCTGATGGTAGTTTCTTTTGCTGTGCAGAAGCTCTTTAGTTTAATTAGATCCCATTTGTCAATTTTGGCTTTTGTTACCATTGCTTATGGTGTTTTAGACATGAAGTCCTTGCCCATGCCTATGTCCTGAATGGTATTTCCTAGGTTTTCTTCTAGGGTTTTTATGGTTTTAGGTCTAACATTTAAGTCTTTAATCCATCTTGAATTAATTTTTGTATAAGGTGTAAGGAAGGGATCCAGTTTCAGCTTTCTACATATGGCTAGCCAGTTTTCCCAGCATCACTTATTAAATAGGGAATCCTTTCCCCATTTCTTGTTTTTGTCAGGTTTGTCAAAGATCAGATAGTTGTAGATGTGTGGTATTATTTCTGAGGGCTCTGTTCTGTTCCATTGGTCTATATCTCTGTTTTGCTTCCAGTACCATGCTGTTTTCATTACTGTAGCCTTGTAGTATAGTTTGAAGTCAGGTAGCGTGATGCCTCCAGCTTTGTTCTTTTGGCTTAGGATTGACTTGGCGATGCCGGCTCTTTTTTGGTTCCATATGAACTTTAAATTAGTTTTTTCCAATTCTGTGAAGAAAGTCATTGGTAGCTTGATGGGGATGGCATTGAATCTATAAATTACATTGGGCAATATGGACATTTTCACAATATTGATTCTTCCTACCCATGAGCATGAAATGTTCTTCCATTTGTTTGTATCCTCTTTTATTTCGTTGAGCAGTGGTTTGTAGTTGGCCTTGAAGAGGTCCTTCACATCCCTTGTAAGTTGGATTCCTAGGTATTTTATTCTCTTTCAAGCAACTGTGAATGGGAGTTCACTCATGATTTGGTTCTCTGTTTACCTGTTATTGTTGTATAAGAATGCTTGTGATTTTTGCCCATTGATTTTGTATGCTGAGACTTTGCTGCAGTTGCTTAGCAGCTTAAGGATATTTGGGGCTGAGATGATGAGGTTTTCTAGATATACAATCATGTCATCTGCAAACAGGGACAATTTGACTTCCTCTTTTCCTAATTGAATACCCTTTATTTCCTTCTCCTGCCTGATTGCTCTGGCCAGAACTTCCAACACTATGTTGAATAGGAGTGGTGAGAGAGGGCATCCCTGTCTTGTGCCAGTTTTCAAAGGGAATGCTTCCAGTTTTTGCCCATTCAGTATGATATTGGCTGTGGGTTTGTCATAAATAGCTCTTATTATTTTGAGATACGTCCCATCAATACCTAATTTTTTGAGAGTTTTTTGCATGAAGGGCTGTTGAATTTTTTCGAAGAACTTTTCTGCATCTATTGAGATAATCATGTGGTTTTTGTCTTTGGTTGTGTTTATATGCTGGATTACGTTTATTGATTTGCATATGTTGAACCAGCCTTGCATCCCAGGGATGAAACCCACTTTATCATGGTAGATAAACTTTTTGATGTGTTGCTGGATTCCATTTGCCAATATTTTATTGAGGATTTTTGCATCGATGTTCATCATGGATATTGGTCTAAAATTCTCTTTTTTTGTTGTGTCTGTGCCAGGCTTTGGTATCAGGAGGATGCTGGCCTCATAAAATGAGTTAAGAAGGATTCCCTCTTTTTCTATTGATTGGAATAGTTTCAGAAGGAATGGTACCAGCTCCTCCTTGTACCTCTGGTAGAATTTGGCTGTGAATCCATCTGTTCCTGGACTCTTTTTGGTTGGTAGGCTATTAATTATTGCCTCAATTTCAGACCCTGTTATTGGTCTAATCAGAGATGCAACTTCTTCCTGGTTTAGTCTTGGGAGGGTGTATGTGTGGAGGAATTTATCCATTTCTTCTAGATTTCCTAGTTTATTTGCATAGAGGTGTTTATAGTATTCTCTGATGGTAGTTTGTATTTTTATGGGATCAGTGGTGATATCCCCTTTATCATTTTTTATTGCATCTATTTGATTCATCTCTCTTTTCTTCTTTATTAGTCTTGCTAGGGGTCTATCAATTTTGTTGATCTTTCAAAGAACCAGCTCTTGGATTAATTAATTTTTTGAAGGGATTTTTGTGTCTCTATTTCCTTCGGTTCTGCTCTGATCTTAGTTATTTCTTGCCCTCTGATAGCTTTTGAATGTGTTTTCTCTTGCTTCTCTAGTTCTTTTGATTGTGATGTTAGGGTGTCAATTTTAGACCTTTCCTGCTTTCTCTTGTGGGCATTTAGTGCTGTAAATTTCCCTCTACACACTGCTTTAAATGTGTCCCAGAGATTCTGGTATGTTGTGTCTTTGTTCTCATTGGTTTCTAAGAATATCTTTATTTCTGCCTTCATTTCATTATGTACCCAGTAGTCATTCAAGAGCAGGTTGTTCAGTTTCCATGTAGTTGAGCGGTTTTGAGTGAGTTTCTTAATCCTGAGTTCTAGTTTGATTGCACTAGGGTCTGAGAGACAGTTTGTCATAATTTCTGTTCTTTTACATTTGCTGAGAGGTGCTTTACTTCCAACTATGTGTTCAGTTTTGGAATAGGTGTGGTATGGTGCTGAGAAGAATGTATATTCTGTTGATTTGGGGTGGAAAGTTCTGTAGATGTCTACTAGGTCTGCTTGGTGCAGAGCTGAGTTCAATTCCTAGATATCCTTGTTAACTTTCGGTCTCATTGATCTGTCTAATGTTGACAGTGGGATGTTAAAGTCTTCCATTATTATTGTGTGGGTGTCTAAGTCTCTTTGTTGGTCACTCAGGACTTGCTTTATGAATCTGGGTGCTCCTGTATTGGGTGCATATATATTTAGGATAGTTAGCTCTTCTTGTTGAATTAATCCCTTTACCATTATGTAATGGCCTCCTTTGTGTCTTTTGATCTTTGTTGGTTTAAAGTCTGTTTTATCAGAGACTAGGATTGCAACCCCTGCCTTTTTTTTGTTTTCCATTTGCTTGGTAGATCTTCCTTCATCCCTTTATTTTGAGCCTATGTGTGTCTCTGCATGTGAAATGGGTTTCCTGAATATAGCACACTGATGGGTCTTGACTCTTTATCCAATTTGCCAGTCTGTGTCTTTTAATTGCAGCATTTAGCCCATTTACATTTAAGGTTAATATTGTTATGTGTGAATTTGATCCTGTCATTATGATTTTAGCTGGTTATTTTGCTCATTAGTTGTTGCAGTTTCTTCCTAGCCCCGATGGTCTTTACAATTTGGCATGTTTTTGCAGTGGTTGGTACCGGTTGTTCCTTTCCATATTTAGTGCTTCCTTCAGGAGCTCTTGTAGGGCAGGCCTGGTGGTGACAAAATCTCTCAGCATTTGCTTGTCTGTAAAGGATTTTATTTCTCCTTCACTTATGAATCTTAGTTTGGCTGGATATGAGATTCTGGATTGAAAATTCTTTTCTTTAAGAATGTTGAATATTGGCCCCCACTCTCTTCTGGCTTGTAGAGTTTCTGCTGAGAGATCCTCTCTTAGTCTGATGGGCTTCCCTTTGTTTGTTACCTGACCTCTCTCTCTGGCTGCCCTTAACATTTTTTCCTTCATTTCAACTTTGGTGAATCTGACAGTTATGTGTCTTTGAGTTGCTCTTCTTGAGGAGTATCTTTGAGGCATTCTCTGTATTTCCTGAATTTGAATGTTGGCCTGCCTTGCTAGGTTGGGGAAGTTCTCCTGGATAGTATCCTGCAGAGTGTTTTCCAGCTTGGTTCTATTCTCCCCGTCACTTTCAGGTACACCAATCAGATGTAGATTTGGTCTGTTCACATAGTCCTATATTTGTTGGAGTCTTTGTTCATTTCTTTTTATTCTTTTTTCTCTAAACTTCTCTTCTTGCTTCATTTCATTCATTTGATCTTCCATCACTAATACCCTTTCTTCCAGTTGATCGAATCGGCTACTGAGGCTTGTGCATTTGCCACGTAGTTCTCGTGCCATGGTTTTCAGCTCCATCAGGTCCTTTAAGGACTTCTCTGCATTGGTTATTCTAGCTAGCCATTTGTCTAATCTTTTTTCAAGGTTTTTAACTTCTTTGCATGTGTTTGAACTTCCTCCTGTAGCTCGGAGAAGTTTGATCGTCTGAAGCCTTCTTCTCTCGGCTCATCAAAGTCATTCTCCATCCAGCTTTGTTCCACTGCTGGTGAGGAGCTGCATTCCTTTGGAGGAGGAGAGGTGCTCTGATTTTTAGATTTTTCAGTTTTTCTGTTCTGTTTTTTCCCCATCTTTGTGGTTTTATCTACCTTTGGTCTTTGATGATGGTGACGTACAGATGGGTTTTTGGTGTGGATGTCCTTTCTGTTTGTTAGTTTTCCTTCTAACAGTCAGGATCCTCAGCTGCAGGTCTGTTGGAGTTTGCCAGAGGTCCACTCCAGACCCTGTTTTCCTGGGTATCAGCAGCAGAGGCTGCAGAACAGTGAATATTGGTGAACAGCAAATGTTGCTGCCTGATCGTTCCGCTGGAAGTTTTGTCTCAGAGGAGTACCTGGCCATGTGAGGTGTCAGTCTGCCCCTACTGGAGGGGGTGCCTCCCAGTTAGGCTACTTGGGGGTCAGGGACACACTTGAGGAGGCAGTCTGCCTGTTCTCAGATCCCAAGCTGCGTGCTGGGAGAACAATTACTGTCTTCCAGTCTGTCAGACAGGGACATTTAAGTCTGCAGAGGTTTCTGCTGCCTTTTGTTTGGCTATGCCCTGTCCCCAGAGGTAGAGTCTACAGAGGCAGGCAGTCCTCTTTGAGCTGCAGTGGGCTCCACCCAGTTTGAGCTTCCCGGCCACCTTGTTTACCTGCTCAAGCCTCAGGAATGACGGGCGCCCCTCCCCCAGCCTCGCTGTCACCTTGCAGTTTGATCTCAGACTGCTGTGCTAGCAATGAGCGAGGTTCCATGGGCATAGGACCCTCCAAGCCAGGCACGGGATATAATCTCCTGGTGCGCCATTTGCTAAGACCATTGGAAATGCGCAGTATTAGGGTGGGAGTGATCCGATTTTCCAGGTGCTGTCTTTCACCCCTTTCCTTGGCTAGGAAAGGGAATTCCCTGGCCCTTGCACTTCCCGGGTGAGGCAAGGCCTTGCCCTGCTTCGGCTCACGCTAGGTGCACTGCCCCCACTGTCCTGCACCCACTGTCCGACAATCCCCAGTGAGATGAACCCAGTACCTCAGTTGGAAATGCAGAAATCATCTGTCTTCTGCGTCACTCACACTGGGAGCTGTAGACTGGAGCTGTTCCTATTTGGCCATCTTGGAACCCCTAAATTAATACATGTTCTTAAGTCAGTATACACAAAATTGTTTTTAACTGTACACATAAAATCTTTCACATAAGCTCTAGATCATTTATAAGGCATATGAAAATCTTTCCACAAGTAATCATTTTTAAGTGCAAATCACAATCATTATGCCAAAGGAAATAATATCATCCGAATACATTATTTTCTTACAATTTATCATGATGCTGTTTTTAATCATTGATTTAAAAGTTCAAGGAACAGAGCACATTGACAACCTTTATTTATGACACTTTCCAAACATCATTGAAATAAAAGTAAGGGGATTTTTATCTTTAAAAAACCAAGGGAAGGAGAGCATAAACCCATAGGAATAAAGCGAATGAAAAAGGACACACGTGCAAATAATAAATGTTAATACATTTTGGGGAAGATGGACGTCAGCTAGAGGAATTATGACTTTCTTAGCAGACTGAAAAGACCTACAACACAATGGGCTGAAGGGATAGTTGCTTTAGAGAGAATTGTTTGCTCATTGGATTCCTGAAAAGTACAAACAGAGCTTGAAGTTACCATTTGATAGGTATTGTGGAAACTGGTAGTGAGGCTGAATTTTTAGCGATTTAGTCAAAGTAATTTTGTAGTCTGGCTAGAAAAGCTGGTATCTCTCAATTTCTATTTTGTAGGCAAGGAGCAGTGAACTGACACTTTCTGCAGAAGAAAGGGGCTGGACTCATCATTTGATGAAACTATGTAACGTTGTGTGAGTGAAGTGTTGGACTATTAAGGAGACAAGTAGAAATTGCTATACTCCTTGGTGGGTTCACCTCTGTCTCCTTTATTCTTTCTATTCCCAGAACATTAAAAGGCAGAGGGATTTCTTCTTTTCTTGTGAGAGATATTAAGTAGCACCTGTAAAAAGATATTCCAATACTTACATTTGAGGAGAATGGGACACACACAACAAAATTACCTGATTGCTATCTGATCATTCTTCCATTCAGGGGTTGTAAATATAACTCCATGATTATGTAGAGATTATTCTACTTGCATATTAATATTTAAAGTTTTCATTTATAAATTATAATACATATTAAATAAGCATCCTCTTTTCTCATCTCTGTTGACCCACAGTATCTTGCTTTATGCTTTTTAAAGTTCACACAGAAATCTGAAATTATTCTCTTCATGCATATGCTTACTAGCTTATTGTCTCTACCAAATATGATAAAAACTCCATGAGTTATGGAGTTCTGCCTGCCTTGTTCATTGCCATAATACTAAATAGAGTGCATCTAGGGTGAGAAGAGGGGTGACAGTTTTTTGTGGATTTCCTAGATGAATTAAAGATTTCTGGATGAGACTTGCATAAAGAGAAGAGACTGGTTTTGTAAGTATATGGGTAGCAGAGAGTTTAAAAATAAATAATGAAGAAACTAAAAAAGTCCTGGGACATGATCAAACAGATAAAAGGCTTGTATATCTACAGTAGAGTGAACAAACTGGCAAAGGGCTTGAAACATGTAGGAAACAAATACAACAGCTCATTTGGGCAGAAATTTCACAATAACAAAAGTCTTCAAGATTGGCCTGAGTTTATTGCCTTTTCTTTAAAATACTGTTATATCACATTATTACATTTATTACCTTATTGCATTTGTTTTGGTACACTGCACTAGAATGTTTTGCTTATCAAAGATCTAGACAATCCAGACAATCGTGTTCCTTCCATTTTAAGAAGGTAAACACAAATATTTCACCATAATCTATGCCTTTTCCACCAATGTATTATTGTCGTGTATTCTATCCCCTTTTATAATACCTACTGGCACAAGATAATTTGGCAGTGACAACATACAGTCATAATTTCACTTTCACATTTGAGTCAGTGTTAATAACAGGCATGCCCATCTCTAATTTTTAGTAGCAACATAAAATTGCAAGCTGGCACAGATTGTCAACAAAAAGTATCACTGTGACTTACCAAGAGATACATGTTTCATGTGTTGCAGCAATGTGAAATTTATGTTCTAAGGAAGAGGCACACAGAGGTATCCAGATGGGATTAATTTAAGAACATAGAAAATTTGTATTTGGATTTTTAAAAGAGATAATATAAATTAAATGTATTCTGGTTGTTCAGGAATCTTCAAGGCTATAAAGGGGAATACAGGCAATGACTATCTTGACCAATACTTTGGAATGGTCTGCTGCATGATGACTTGTGGTGGTCCTCATAATAAATAACACTTCTTGTTCTGTATTGAACCACAACTTGTGATAAAAGTGAATCTACAGAGCATGCTGTGAACTTTACCTGACACTAGAAATTCCAGAAATACCACCCTAGGAGAAAGCTCCTCTGTCCATCCCCCATGCTGTGAGTCCCATCATTATTGTGATATACAGCATGTTGATCTCCAAAGCAGAATCTATCCTGGAGGCAATTAGCATAATAGTTTAATTTTGCTGCAAATTTCTGGAGCCAAATTTTAGCCATTCCCAATGTCCAATTTTACAGACTCAGGTACTGAAAACGTTGACAAAGTGAAGAGAAATAAAACAGCTCACATCAAAGTCCATATCTAATGATACAAGCTTTGCCCTGAGGACTTGCTTGCCTTCTAGGGATAACATCAGAGCAATTGGAAGATTTTTAAGGTTTGGTATACTATCATGAAAATAAGAGACTCATCTATATCAATGTAATGCTGGGGCTTTCTACTTGGTGCAGCCTTTTCATAACAGACCATACTAATAAAGAATTGTCCTGAGTGCACTTGGTTCCATGCAAATATTTGTACTAGATGAAAATTTATAACTCTCGGAGTTTGACTTGTAAAGGTAGATTCTGTTAATGCAAATTGTGATTCTAAAATTCAGTCAAAGGAAAAAAACTTGCCCTAGAGGCTGAGCTATCCAATTCCAATGATAAAATTCTTAGTTATTCTGTCCATTTTAGACTTTATAGTTTTCAGTATTCTTACCTTGAATGGAGTCTTTCAATAGTATAATACTAGGGAGGCAAAGTAGAAGAGTTCCATATTGAAGAGTAAAATTTCAATCAGCGAAAAATAACAAATATTTTATGACACTATAACATTCATTTATTCATTTAAAAAAATTAAACTCGTAAAACGAGTAAGTTGTATACTCTTGAAAACCTAAAAGCAGTAGAATAAAAACAACTTAAGATTTATTTAAATAATTTTAAAACACAGTGGAAAAGGACAACAGTAACATATATACAAATGCAAATCTATTGCATTCCAGTATATGTATACTTTTTTTGGCTGAAGAATCTGTGACAACTTCTAAAAGATGTAGTCACTGAATTAATTATTTAAGCAAATGCCTAATCATACCTAATGCTTGAAGACCAACACATTTTGCAAATATGCCTATGAAGCTCATATAAAACTAGTATAATTCACACTGAGTACATCTTTCCCCATCTCTATTGAAAATTGCATTGTAACAAGAGTTACTGTTACTTCTGCAGTCCCTTTCTCTTTCTCTCTAAGATTTCACATCTGCACCAATTAATCACCTTCACAAGTAGAATAAAATCCATGCACAGGCTTTTTTATCTGTTGGATCATGCTTCAGGATTTTTGTGTTTGCTTTCCGATTTATCTTTGAATTCTGGGCTTCACATTTATTTGCAAAACCAGCTTCTTCTCTTCATTCAGCTCCCAGTTCTAGTCACCTCATCTTAGAGATCTCCCTTAACAAACCACCACAAATTATCACCCATTCCTTCTACCCAGTTGCACTCTATACTATTATTCTTTTTTAAAAAAAAATCAGAACATTAGAAATTATTTTTCATATTCAGTTGTTACTTGTTTATTATATCTATCACCAAAGAATTAAAGTTTCATTTCCTGTTTGTTCCTATTCATGACAACAGCATATAATACACGACTACTCATTAAAAAGTGTTTAATGTCTATATATCTGCACACTCTCTCTATCATTTATTTTTCTTGCATTCTCCACTTCCCAGCCCTGTGAACACATTAAAAATTTCCTACTTTCCAAAATACACGTTTGGTAAGAGTATCAGCTTGAATACAGTTTTGTAGGAAACAAATCTAAGAAGGCAAATAAACCAAATATGAAACTGATGAACTCATTCTGTACCTTTTCTTGAACAAAGTGAGGTATTACACAACAGAAAAGGGGATAGCCTTTGACATCAATCATACTAAGTTTGAACTTCACTTTTGCCTGCTGGGTAATTTGAAAAAGTTGTCCCATTTGAAACTCTGTCTTTCATTTAAAAAATGAAAAGTATATAACAATACCTTTTTCAGCTGTGAAAATCAAATGAATTTGTTTACATGAAAGCATACATAAAAAACTTTCTGATATATAGTTGATATTCAATAAAGATTTCCTTCTCTCCTCTTTTGCCTTATTCCCTCAGGCTAATCAAAATTCCAAACTAGACTAGAGTCAGAATTCTAATTTGCATTAGGCCTGCAGAGTGATGCCTAATAGGCCTGAAAGTAAACTATTTTTGCCTTGGGACTCCCAGGCAAGTATCATTTTAGATGACTGCCTCAGAAATGTTAGTTATAAATGTAGCTACGAGAGGGAATGTTCCATTAAATTAATGCCTAAATCTTAATTTAAGAAAGCTAATTGAATTGTGAAGAAAAAACTACTGCTTAAATGCCTTTGGTTTTTGGAGATATAATGCAAGTGTAAAAATGTTTTGTGAAATCATCAACATCCTTGAAATTTCCAAGTGTATTTTTCCACAGTAAAAAGCTACACTTCCTTTTAATTATTTTATAGTCTTCCATATATTTGAATGTTACCTTTCTTAATTGAAACTAATGTTTGTTTGTTTTTCTTACTCAATCTCAAAAGACATTTATCTATAGTATTCTTCACATCAAATAAAATAAGCTTTCGGATTGTATTTGTCTTTCAAATGAGTTTACTGGTTTTCTATTTTATTAATTTCAAATTTTATTTTCGTTTTCCCCTTTTCTTACTTTTTGGTTTTCTTTGTTGTTATATTTTTCTTTTTAGTCAAGTTTATTAAGAAAAACTCAGGCATTTCTTCTTTAATAATGATCTGTATTAGCTGATTGTCTAATTAGCTTTATCTAAAAGAAAAATAAATTTCTTATGTATCTTATATTTTATATATTATGACAAAAGGTAGTTTTGCGACTTGGAGGAAGGTGCCGATGGAATTTAGGCTCCTACCCTTCTGTAGAAACTAGGAGATAGAGGCTTCATTTTCCTTGATCATTACATTAAAAAGAAAAAAATTCCTTGAGAAAGAAATTCCTATGTGTAAATTTGGAAAGTTGATTATTTAGCTTTTATGAAAATTTCCATGCATTTCAAGGAGAAAAAGTAAAGGAATTGTAATTACAAAAGTTTTCTAAATAAATGCTGTAAGAAAATTAAGTAAGGTGGAGTCTCCTCTACTATTTTCAGTCAACAGAATTAATCCTCTTTTTTTAAATTTGTTTTTGCAATTACGAAAGAAAGAGTTTCTAGGTGAAAAGCTTCTTCAGGGACACAGCTTTGCCAGGAGGCTAGCTATCTGCCTCCAAACTTCAAGCATTTAAAGCCTCTGGTGAGACATTAATTGAATTTGATCTAAGGAGCAAAGAAGCATGGATTCACTGGAGCTTCCATCTTTCCAGCATTATTGAAACTGACCCCAGGAAAAGAGGAAATGTGTTACACATATTGCTGTGGTTAAACCCAAGAGAAAAGTATGTAAAAAGGTATCACTAAAAGGGGGCAGGAGGATATGTCCCTTAGTCTAATAGGTTAGATAAAGGACAGAGCCTGATACCTGATTATTATTTATTTTTTATTTATTTTTTACAAGCACTACAGCTTGGAGGATTCTGACACAAGTGTGCTGGGAGGTACATTTTGAGAAACACTCCACTAAGGCATTGAGAACTTCAGGAAGATAGAATGTGTGAAATTTTCTCTCAGAAACAACAACCTATTGGCCAAACATACAAGGGAGGACAGAAATGAGAAGGTAAACATGAAGCTCAGGTAAGGAAAATCTAGACTTAGAAGCTGGCAAAATATGAACATGTCCATGCGATAATAGATTCAAAAATGTACAAAAATGATCTATAGAAACTTTTAGTCCTCTTCTTTATCTCCGTAGCATTTAATAGTGCTTAATATCATTATCTTTTCAAACACTACCTCTCCACTTTGAAAACTTTAACAATGTACATGCTTTTTACCATTTCTTTTTGATATTTCTGCTCCTTTTTCTTATTGTTTTTTAAATATTCCTTGCCCCTAAACATAGGCATCATCAAGGCTAACTTTCTAGATATCTTAAACTTCTTCCTCAAAATAATGATATCCAATAAGAAATTAATTTCTGTTAATAAGTTTCATGGTGATTTTCATCAATGGTATTGTCATTAGCCATGGCAACCATCTGTTTCTTTGACTCTTTGATGGATAACACACAATGTAGGTTCAAAAAAAATGTCCAGGGAGCCAAACATGTGATTAATATGTAAGTTATGTACTCTGATGTTGCGGAAAGGAAGAAATTTAAGAAAAAATGAATGTGGGTAGTAGATTTCAAAAAAGTTTTCAAGTGTCAAGGAAGAAGACATGTGCACAAAGACTAGGAATCCAAGATAAAAGTGTTAAATGATGAGCTTCTATAAAAGAGTTGAGAATATTGCTTGGAGGTTGGGAGTGGCATCTATAATGAAAGGAATGTGAATAATTTTTTATTAATTGTTAAATTATTAACATTAACAACTATTTTTTATTATTTTTAAAGTTATTATTTTAGAACCAATTATTATGTTCTGTTATTATGTAAATTTCTTTTGTATTCATAATCTCATTTATATCTCACCTTTGTAGAAGAACTAATACTATTTTCACTTTACACATGAAAAAACTGTGACTGGGGGGACAGTCCCAGCCCCTGTAAGAATACTTTGCTAGGTGCTTATTCTCTCTCTCTCTCTCTTTGTTTTTTTCTAGTTGTTAAATGCTTTGTGGATAATTATTTTTAAAAGCAAGAACTAGATGGTCAAGTATCAGAGCCTTTCAAGTCTCAGACTGCCAAAGATGTGATCTGTAATGTGCCATCTATTAAGAGTTAAACCAAATTTTTACAAGATTGTGCCTAGATTAAAAATTCTATGAATCCATAATTTTTTAAAAGCAAAATTACTTAAAGGCTTTATATTTATTTGATTTATTTGCTTAAGGCAGTGTACATCCTAATATTGTTTAGTACTTTCACACAGAAATGCTGTATTGTGTATATTCTGAATTTGATTCTGCCCAACTATGCCCACACAGTACTAATTTGAAATGATTCTATGGATGTGGTGGGATAGTAATGTTTCAGGACCTGGTTTGAAAAGTAAGTCTCTAGGAATCAAAGCCCCAAATTAAAATCTAGTAGCACCTTCTACCCTTTAGTTTTCCCATAAAATATTCATTATGATTCTCACACCTCAGAAATAGAGAATCAAGCATTTAGGAAAGTCAAGAGTCACCAAAGTTTTTGTTTTTAACTTTTGTACTGACTTTAATGTATAACTATTACACTGGTAGGCTTGAAGAAACCCAGTCCATTTTTCTATTTTAGTCATCATATGATCAATAAATGATCCTAGGGTTAATTAACTGTCTGCTTGGTTATTTATGTATTTATTTTTGATCTATAGATGCTCTTCAACTTCCCATGGAGTTATGAATGGATAAACCCATCGTAAACTGAAAATATCATTAAGTTGAAAATTCATTTAAAGCATCTAACCTACTGAAAGTCACAGCTTAGCCTAACCTACCTTAAATGTGCTTAGAACACTTACATTAGCCCACATTTGTGAAAAATCGTCTAATAGAAAGCCAATTTCATAATAAAGCATTGAATATCTCATAGACTTTCTTGATACACTGCACTGTAGAGTACAGTATCAGTTATTTAGCCTCATGAACTGCAGCTCACTACCACTGCCCAACATCACTAGAAAGAATTGCATTGCATATCACTAGCCTGGGAAAAGATCCAAATTCCAAGTATAATTTCTGTGAAATGCCTTTAACTTTCACATCCCACTGTTAGAAAACTGTAAGTCAAGCCATCATAAGTCAGGGACTGTCTGTATTTGTTCTTTTTCTTCTCTCTCTACTATGCATTTATGCTGTTTTTATCTTTTAAATTACTGAAACTTGTTTACAAACTGATAGATGTCGGGCCACTCTACTGATAAGGCTTTCTAGTTTTAAATATGCTTTCAGCACGCACACAAAAAAATGACATGAAAGTTTCCTTTCTATTCCAGAAATGGACACCAGTCCTGGAGAAAAATTATTATATGATATATACTATACAAGATTTTTAAGATAATTAATATGTTATATTGTGAAGAAAGATGGACAACAACTTGAGCTATGGAAGATAATAAACCATGGAGTTTGCATTTGTTTGTTCTTGAGGTAATTTGTATACTGCTGTGATGCCCAGAGCCCAAACCACAATTACTGTAAGAAACATAAGTGGATATTGGTCTTATACAATAATTGCTAGTTATGTATGAGAAAACTGAGAATGTGAAAAAAATGAGTATTTAAATGGGAAACAGTAGATATGATGGTTTAATTTTTATGATTACAAATAATTACCAGTAACTGTTAAGTCAATGGCAAGCTGCAGATACATTTGAAATGTGAAACCTTACAAACAATTGTCCTGGTGTGGTTTTAGATTGTGCTTTTCTGTTTTTATTCTCTATTAAAGAAGAGATCCAGCTGGGCGTGGTGGCTCACACTTGTAATCCCAGCATTTTGGGAGGCCGAGTCAGGTGGATTATCTGACTTCAGGAGTTTGAGACCAGCCTGGTCAACATGACGAAACCCCATCTCTTCTAAAAATACAAAAATTAGCCAGGCATGGTGGCGGGTGCCTGTAGTCTCAGATACTCAGGGAAGCTGAGGCAGGAGAATTGCTTGAATTCGGGAGGCAGATGTTGAAGTGAGCCGAGATTGTGCCATTACACTCCAGCCTGGCGACAGAGCGAGACTCTGTCTAAAAAAAAAAAAAAAAAAAAGAGGGAGAGAAGAAGAAAAACAAGAGGGGTCCAAGTCATTTTATGAACTGGTTAGTAGAAGCATTTGATTCTCTTTTCATTTTGGTAACTTCAGTCACCAGCATTTTGGGTCTCAGGACTCAATCCTTTATTTTCCCCATTCTGGTTACCCCATAATGCTTGCTTACCCTGTTTTCTTATTTTCATGCTTAAATTATTGCTCTCTCCAGTAGAAAGCATTCTGATATCTCATTCTGCCTTAAGTCAGCATCAGAAACTCATTTATTTTTGTTATTTTTGTTTTTGTTTTTGTTTTGTTTTGTTTTGTTTTCTTTTGAGAAGGAGTCCCACTCTGTCGTCCAGGCTGGAGTGCAATGGCACAATCTCAGCTCACTGCAACCTCTGACTCCCAGGTTCAAGTGATTCTTTTGCCTCAGCCTCCTGAATACCTGGGATTACAGGCACCCACTACCGTGCTCGGCTAAATTTTTGGTATTTTTAAGAGAGATGTGGTTTCGCCATGTTGGCCAGGTTGGTCTGGAACTCCTGACCTCATGTGATCCACCCACCTCGGCCTACCAAAGTGCTGGGATTACAGGCATGAGCCACTGCACCCAGCCCTCATTTATTCTTTCACAAATATTTATTCCACTTCTCTGCATCAGTTCCTGTGCTGAGAAGTGAGGATACATATTGAACAAGACTTCCATGATCCCTTTTCTTATAGAGTTTAGAGTTCATTGGAGAAAAAAGTAACGTTAAGCTAGTAATATTCATAAAGCGTGATAAGGGGTAGAGTAAGGGATGTACAAACGTAACATATAATGTGTGGAACTCATCTTGTTAAAGTCAAATAATGCCTCTTAAAGAAATAAATGTTTAGGGTGAGATGTGAGGGATATGTTGGAAAGAAGATGTAGTAAAATGTAATAGGTATTGAAAACCTATGAAAATACTTTCAAATGAGGGTTAGTTTAGTATATTTAGAGAATTATGTTGGGATTCACTCAGGATGGTGGCGGAAATATTAGGGGAAGTTATAGGGAATAGTCACAGACTTTTCAGAAGGCTCAAAGGTTACATAGCTTGTAATAATTGAACAGGCTGAAGGCAGCCAGTTCTTACCTTAGAGCATTAGGTCATAGGGTAACTACTAGGGACAACAGAGGCTTCCCCAGTTAAGTCTGTTTACCCTACCTCCATTAACTAACCTTTGAGGCAGATGGCCCTCTCGGGGGGAGGTCAACCAAGGATATTGCTCCCTAATGGTATTTTCCTTAGACTGTGGTACCTGAGCTTTAATCATTCCTAGAACTACCCTCCTAACCTTTTTAATTATCCACAAGTGTGTTTACTCAAAGCTTTTGTTGTTAATTGTATACTAAATAAATGCCTGGAGTGCCAGCTGCTCAGGACCAGTGCAGTGACAAACCTCTCTTGGTGTGCAGGCAGTCGGACACTCAGCAGGACTGGCAAAGCAGAATATCTGTGTGTTAGTGTATGTTTTATTCACCCGTTGTTTGGGTCAGGGTCTGCAGGCAATACCTCAGAATTAAAATAGAGTGATTGTACTTTATTCTAAAACAAATGATAAATAGTTAAAAATGTTAGGAAGTAAAATTATTGATCAAGACTGAATGTGTATGGAAATGGTTTGGAGTCAGAGTGATAAGATAACACATGCAGAGGCCCAGCGCAGTGGTTCGTGCCTGTAATCCCAGCACTTTGGGAGGCCAAGGCAGGCAGATCACCTGAGGTCGGGAGTTTGAGGCCAGCTTGACCAACATAGAGAAACCCCGTCTCTACTAAAAATACAAAAATTAGCTGGCATGGTGGCACATACACGTAATCCCAGCTACTCGGGAGGCCGGGGCAGAAGAATCACTTGAACCCGGGAGGCCGAGGTTGCAGTGAGGCAAGATCATGCCATTGCACTCCAGCCTGGGCAACAAGAGTGAAATTCCATCTCAAAAAACAAAAACCAAAAAAAAAAAAAAAAAACAAGAAAGAAAGAAAACACATGAAGCTACTTAAGTAGCATTGATGGATACGTCTCAAGGTCTTGCTCCTACTGCTGCTTGCAGACCGCTCCTCTCCCATCCTCTTGAGCCTCTGGAAAAATTTTTTTTTGAGGCTTAAGCCATGGGCTACCCATCATATAGCCCTTGTCGTCTGTATTCTTCACCTACTTTCAGACTTTCAGCCCCTTACAATCATGGAAGACTAAATATTTGTCACAGTCTTCCCCATTTACAAATTCTGCTATTTTTCTCAGCATTTAAAGTTGTGTAAGTTTTACCTGGGTAAGAAGACAGGAAGAGTTGCTTGTACTGAAACAGGGATTGCAAGCTTCTTGTAATTTGTGCATTGGCATGAGGTTGCATCAGCTCAGAGCAAGGTCTGCTTTTTTGCCAAGTGGAGAAGCATTTTATAATTCATACTTCCAGAAGGAATAACTCTCCTCTAAGCCATACAAAGATGTTTTAGGTTTTGGTTATACTGGCACATTAACTACAGATTTCAATATCTGCATTAGTTGTCAATTGTGTAACAATCATCTACTAACTTGGTGCTTTAATATAATGGTTTATTATTTTTTCAGATTTTTGTGGATTCGCTTAGGTTCAGCTGGGTAATTCTTCTGTAGATTTTGCTGGAGGCCAGTCCCTTATGCAGCTCCATTCAGCTGGCAACTCAGCTAGGGTGAAATTATGCAAGATGGCCTTCATCTTCCAGGATCCCACATATATGGCTTCTAATCATTCAATGTCTAGCCTGGTTTTCCTTATACAAGGGAGACTGAACTCAAAAGAGAGAAGCAAAATCCACTACATTCTGGGCTCAAGAAGCCCAAGTATGTCATTTGTACCACATTTAATATAAAAACAAGTCACAAGAATAACTCATATTCAAGAGAACAGGAAATAGAATTTATCTCTTGATGTGAGGAACGATATGCTCACATGGCCATAGAAGGAATTAGTGGTTATATTTGGAGATTACTTACCACTTTCTCTTTTCTCCTACGCTCTATGTCTCAGAGATTTGTGCCAAGTTGCTTAAACATTTTGTATCTCACCATCTTCCTACATGAAAAAAGGATGTTAGAAAGCTATTTATTTCATAGTGCTTTTGGGTCCAATTTGGTCCTTGTATATCACTTAAAACAAGATTTGACACATGGCTTATTAATAATTGTAACAATTATTAACTATTATTACTATTACTATCTTTTTCATTGTAATCACTATCATTTTGATTCTTCCTCCATTTATAGCAGGTCTACAATATGTATTATTTGCTTACTTAGCAACTTAACCACTTAGTTACTTAGCAACTTAAGTATTATAAGTTAATTATTTGCTACAAATAATTAAAATATTTCTCTAATATCTGATATAAACTTTGAAAGCATAGTAAGAACTATTGTCCAGGCTAACAAGATTAAGCAATCACCGTCTGTAAATATTACATTTAGATCAATCATTTCAAATTCAGTAGGTGTTTGCCTTTCTGCACTGCAGACTATACACATAATAAGTTGTAATGGCTACTGCAGTACCCAGAAAGAGATCGTGAAAATCAAAATGTATTGAAGTGCCCTTTTCAAAAACCTTTAGGCTAGATGGGATCCTACTAACATTGATATCATTTTAAGGTAATAAATAACTTGAAATTGGTTGTGTTATAGAAAACATAACACCATGTTCTTTCGCCACTTACAAAACCAAACAGATAAAGAATTCCAGGCTGGGGGCGGTGGCTCATGCCTCTAATCCCAGCACTTTGGGAGGCCAAGGTGGGCGGATCATGAGGTCAGGAGATTAAGACCATCCTGGCCAATATGGTGAAACCCCGTTTCTACTAAGAATACAAAAATTAGCTGGGCATGGTGGTGCGCTCCTGTTAGTCTCAGCTACTTGGTAGGCTGAGGCAGGAGCATCATTTGAACCCGGGAGGCAGAGGATGCAGTGAGCCGAGATTGCACCGCTGCACTCCAGCCTGGTGACAGAGCGGGACTCCGTCTCAAAAAAAAAAAAAAAGAAAGAAAAAATAATTCCAGTGCACTTGATTTTACAGACCATATTGAAATATGCTTTAATGTAAATCAATATTTTGCTGCTCCAGCATCTCCATTCTTTGTCCGTTTTTACTGATGAATGATTCTTTGTCACTCACTCTGGGCTCCTTTTCTAACCTCCCATCAGACTTCCAGATGCCTCATGTTATTTTCCCTCATACATATACGTTTTATATATAATATATATGGTGCTAATTAATTTTATAATATTAATATCTCAAAAATAATTAGCAATTAGAAACTGGTAAAAGTATAGCAATTATATATTGAAAAATATAATCATATCAGCATTACATCATTTAATTCCAATAAACAGCAAAATAAATAGGCATATTTTTGTCTTCATATGAGAAAAATAATTTTAGAGTAATTTTTCTAAGTTTATATAACCAGATCATAACAAAATTTGAATTTTGAGCCCAAGTTGACCAGACTCTATGGTTCAATTTCTTACAATAAAGACAAAATATAAAAAGAAATCCTTAACTATGTATTGTAAGTCAGTAAAGTTATCCTCAGATGGTACTCATTTTGATATAGGATAAACTTTCTACTACAATAAAACAAAAAATTCCTTATGATAGAAATTAAAAGAAAACACATATTATTTATAATTTGGTAGTAGCACAGTCTGAAGGTCAAAAGTGAACCGATACTGACTTCTTGAACATATTTACTACTTTTATTTTTTACTCTAATTAACCACTGTTCTTTCTACTGTCTACAGAAGATAATGTTTTTTGTAGTTGCAATTGCTCTGTCTTCAAAACTATGGACCTCTCTGCAGCATTTATCAATCCCTTCCTTCTTGAAACTTTCTTCCTTCGTTTATATTCAGTGTTAATGGATTGTTTTAAATATTTTAACTCTCTGATTATAATTTCTCTGGTTCTACAGGCTCACCCCTGTAATCCCAGCACTTTGGGAGGCCAAGGCAGGTGGATCATCTGAGGTCAGGGATTTGAGACCAGACTGGCCAACGTGGTGAAACCCTGTCTCTACTAAAAATATAAAAAATTAGCCGGGTGTGGGGATGCCTGTGGTCCCAGTTACTTGGGAGGCTGAGGCTGGAGAATCGCTTGAACCTGGGAGGCGGAAGTTGCAGTGAGCCGAGATTGCTCACTGCACTCTAGCCTGGGCTACGAGAGTGAAACTCTGTCTCCAAAAAAAAAAAAAAAAAAAAAAAAAAAAAAATTCTATCTGTCTATCTATCTATCTATCTATCTGTCTATAGATATTCACAATATACTCTCTTCAAAGATTTATTTCATTCTATTCATTGTACTCTAATTGATTTTAATTTTTATGGGGATATATATCAGTATCATTAGCTGATAAAATTTATGGCTCTATTTATCTGAATAATGTACATATGATTATTTTTACAAATGTTACCTAACAGTTCTGGAGCCCATATATAGAATCAAGACTATTTTGATCCTTAAGAGGGCAGGCATCCTAGATTAAAAACACTAAATTTCTTATGCTTACCTCAAAATTAGTTTGGTTTCACTGAATGTGATCTTCCCACACTGGGCACTGCAAGAACTAGGGTAATGACTGGTTCATCTCCATCTCCAGTGTAGTGCCTGTAGCACAAAAAGCATTTATTAAAGTTGGTCAACTTAAAAAGCAAATGATTTAAGACAGAAACAAAACAAAACAAAATGAAACAAAACAAACCAAAATAAAAACCCAAAAAACTCATGTGAGCCAGGTGTGGTAGCTCACACTTGTAATCCTAGCAATTTGCAAAGCCAAGGTAGGAAAATCACTCGAGGCCAGGAGTTTGAGATCAGCCTGGCCAACATAGCAAGACCCCATCTTTATTAAAAAAAATTCAATTAAAAATAAAATTAAAGAATCATGTTTGCCTCAATTATCTTCTTTGCTCTAGTTATGCATCACACTTTTATTTCTAGGAAGTGATGAGATTTTTGTTTGAGACAGGGTCTCACTCTTTCACCCAGGCTGAAGTGCCATGGCAAGATCTTGGCTTACTGCAGCCTTGACCTCCCAGGATCAAGCGATCCTCCTGTCTCAGCCTCCCAAGTCTAGGACCACAGGTGCACACCACCATGATGAGTTAATTTTTTAATTTTTTTTTGTAGAGATGGTGTTTCACCATGTTGCCCAGTCTGGTCTCAAATTCTTGGACTCAAGTGATCCACCCACCTTGGCCTCCCAGAGTGCTCAGTGCTCAGATTACAGGTGTGTGCCACTGGTCTGCTGATGGGATTTTGAAACTGATTGTTCATAACTGAATTAATGATAGGAGCATAGAATTCTAGAATTTTTTTTTCTTCAAGTAATCTAGATCTGACAATTCAGTCATCTGTAATCCTCTCTTCTTTATTTTCTTACTATTCCAGTCCCAGCCCTTCTTATATTTCCTTAGAAACATTCTACCTAGCTAACCTATTGACATGTTTGAATCTCACCCTGATAAATATTTTATAGTTCATATCTACATTAGTAACTTTAAAGTATGAATGTGATTACATTTCTCACATTCAAAAAATCTTGATGAGCTCATAATTGGTTACAGAATAAGTAAAAGGTATTTAAACTCCTCTTGAAGATCCTTTAATCTAGCCATACATATTCAAGAATATCCAAATAATTGTTCAGCACCTCTCTATGCTCTAAGATCTGAATATTCCTCTGTGTTTTGCTTTTGCTTTCCCCACTACTTGGGATTGTCTCCCTATCTCACCTCTGCATGTTTAAATATTGCTTATCTTTTCAGACAGCACTCAAATGTTGCCTTATTCATGATTCTCAAAGCCAGCAAATAACAACCTGATAAAATTAAATTGGTAAGAAAAAAAGGAATAATTACATGCAAAGCAAGGAAAACAAATTCTTCAAGAAATCACTGAAAAGCATGAATATAGATATTAATAAGTGAAAAACAACAGAAACAGAGACTAATGTGGATGCACTTATATTTCCTGTTTTCAGCATATCTGTCCTTGATTCTAAGAACAAAATAATATCTTCAATAAATGTATATCTAAGCAACTAATAACAATTAGATTAATAGACACACAAAATTAAAACATTCAGTCTGAATAATATAGAATTATCAGAAACATGCAGTTGTGCTTATATGTGTTATTTCTAATATATCCCAAATAAGAAAAAAAAAGAAAGAATTGCACCTAACATTTACAACTGTGAAAGCAACAGAGAAGAAAAAAGGAAACAATGTTTATTTAAATAGACAGAAAAACATAATGGAGAAAATGAAGAGAACCTTTAAAAAGTTAAAGGATGCAAGACAAACCACAAATACTAACCATAATGATATTTAATTCATTTTTGTTGGAAAATCAGAGTCACTGTTATCAGGTTCTGAACTTTCAGTGGTGCCAGGATGTCTTGAAGTTGATCTTTAGTCCAGTAAATCATTTATTTTGGCCAAGTCAGAATGCTTTCCTGAATTTCCGCAAAAGGCATTAGCAGTTCTGAAAAACTATGTGTTTGTGTGTGTATGCATAAATGTGTATATATATATTAATTATACTAATATAAAACTACATATATATGCACACAAATACACACATGCACATACACTTTTTCTTCATTAAATTCAAATTTTCATATTTTTTAAAGTGTGAATACATCTTAAATATAAGAAAATAGGTAGCAAGATAAATTCATATGTTTTTGGTTTTGATTATGATAAAGTCACTATTTGGTTTTTAAAAAATAAATCACAATTTTGAAAATAATAGTAATATAATTTTTAAAATACTCACTTTAAAAAATGTGTTCTCTTGGCCATTTTAGGTTTTATGTTGCATTAAATAACACATCAGAGATGTTCAAAGATAATGTAACTTACATATTTTTCTATTAAAAATACTAAAATATAATAGAGAAATATTCTTTCTAGAAAGACTTTAGCAGGTAAGTATAATGAAATAATTTACAGAAATGGGATATTTTCTGGAAAATATATCTGGAGAGTCTTTCAACTTTATATATTTGTTCCACTGCCTTTTGGGGTTAAGTGTTTAATTTTGAAGGCTATGAGCGGTTCAAAACACTTAAAAACTTAAACATGAGAATTCACAATGTAATCATGGTTACTTAAGAGCTCATACAATTAGGCTGTCAATCATCACAACAAATACTCATTTCAGAATATTTCACTATCAGTAGCATTGGGGTAAGAATCAGTTCAATTTTCCTCTTTGCAACCAGATATAAATAATAACCCATACAAATCTAGGAGGAAGAAGAAATCTTAAGAACTTCCTCTTAGATAGTCTCTTGAGATAGATTTTTTTTCTGGCAATGATTCCAAGAAAAGAAAAAGATTCTGCCTATAGACGAAAAGCATAATCATCAGTTTCGTAATATTTTAGTAGATTTTGGTATACAAATTGTTAATGGAAAGCATTTTTAAATAAATAAATGAAATAATGAGTCATACATGTTGCACTGGAATTTTTATGTGGGTTGCAACTTTCCCAAAGTGGAATTTATTTGATCAAGCATATTTTTTAACATTACTTTTCACAAATCAGTAGTGTTAGTTGTTCAGATCTAATAAATGTATAAATGACAACATAGATTTATAACAAACAGAATGAAAGTGCAATCAATCTAGTATAAAGATGTATATGTCAATAAACAAATGTTTATCGAACAGTAGTTATCAGCCAGGTACTGTATTATGTGCTGAGAAAAATTTAAACAATTACTGTTAACATGTGTATGTGAAACATATATATATATTATATATATGGTATGCATGTGCATGTGTGTTGTATTTATTTCTGGGTAAAATATCTAAAAAATTTTATAAATAGGCTCTAGAATTCTCAAAGTTATGGTAATTTTCAATTCCATTTTTTATAATTATGACATATGCACACACACACTCACACACCCACACATACACTCCTCAAATTGGTAATGAAGAATGACATGATTGTTTATTTTTAAGTAAAAATGTGATTGGAGTGTTTGTTTATCAACACTACTATTCACAACAATCCTACAAACTAACAATAATAATAAAAATAAAAATGAAATGATAGCATGGCCTGACCAGTATCTATCTTCGCTTCTAGTGTATTTCCATGTAAGCAAAATTAAATAAATTTCTAATTTTATAACAATTATAAGTTTAGCAAAAACTCGTGGCACTAGAATGCCCTCTTACCTCACATCCGTTTCCCCCGATATTAATATGTTACATGGTCTGGTATCATTGTTGTAATTAATAAGCTAATATTGATAAATTATTAACTAAAATGCATGCTGAAATCCATTCATACTTCCCTAGTTTTAACTAATATTATTTTTCTGTTCCAGGATATAGTCCAGAAAAACATAGTGCGGTTCATATTTATGCCTTCTTAGGTTGCCCTTGACTGTGTCGGTTTCTTAGATTTTCCTTGTTTTTTATGATCTTGAGAGTTTTGAGGAGTATTGTTCAGGTATTTTGTAAAATGTGCCTCGATTGTTTTTTTTTAATGTTTTTGTATGATTAGACTGGGTATTTAGTTTTTGGGAGGAACATCATGGAAGTAAATTGCCTTTGTCGTCACCTCATATGGATAGTACAAATTATTAATGTGACCTGTTACTGCTGATGCTATCCGTGATCATCTGACTGAGGTGGTATTTCTCAGGTTAATCCACAGTAAAAACAGTGTTTTTCTCCCTGCTTTCCTTCTCTCTGGAAGGAAGTCATTATGTGCAGCCAACATTAAAGAGTAGGGGGTTACACTCCCTTGCTGAGATTAGAATAATTACCTAAATATTTTGGAACTTTTCTGCACGGGAGCATTTGTCTCTTCTCTCCCATTTATGTACTTATTTAATTATTTGTTTATATTAATGGACTAATGAATACTTATTTTATACTTTTTGTTATAGCCCAATATTACTTTATTTTCTTGCTCAAATTGTTACTACTTTAGACATTTGGAGCTCTGTCAGTTGGCTATGTCCTTTCCACATAAAACCATTATGTGGAGTTTTGGTGGGCTAAAGGGGTATTGCCTTACATTTTGGGATAAAAGATACTCTGGAATCATCTAGTGTATTTTCTTCTCCAGTCCTAGAATCAGCCACTTCTCCAAGGAATCCTGGTTTCTTTTATTGGTGACTAGTATTATCAACCAAGATCTAGGTGTACTTGACGCTACTGAGGTGTCATTCTTTTAGGCCCTCTCAGCTGACAGAGCAAGGAAATATATGTGTATACTAACTAATGTATATACATACATCTGTAAATATTTTTATATGTAACCATCCATGTCTATATTGAGCTAGAACAAGCTAAATGTGAGATAACTGATGTCTCTGACTCTAATTCATTACTATGTGGATCATTCTATTCTCTCTTTGCTCATCTGCAACTTTTCATGCTAACAGTGAGAAAATTGGCTCTCACACTACACCATGAATTTACAGTTTTTATTTTTATTTTTTGCTTTTAGTCTTACAGACTATACTCATTTCCAGAATGATTTATGTCAGCGACTTCCTGCCACACGTTTTAATGAGATTGATCCATACGTGTGTAATAAAGTGAAGCTGATTTGTAGTAGTCTGCATCTGTACTAGGATCTCCTGATCTCCTAAAGGCTGTTGTCAAAATTTGCATACCTTAAGGTTCACTCTTTATACTGTGAAATTCTATGGGTTTTGATAAATATACACTATCATGTAACTACCATTTCAGTAACAAAAAGAATACTTTCACTGCTGTAAAATAATCTCTTTGTTTCCTTTATTCAGCCTTCCTCCCCTCTCTTGAAACCCTGGCAAACACTGTTTTCTTTCTTGCTTGCTTGCTTGCTTGCTTGCTTGCTTGCTTTCTCTCTCTCTTCCTTCCTCGCTTGCTTGCTTGCTTTCTCTCTCTCTTCCTTCCTTCCTCCCTTCCTTCCATCCCTCCTTCCCTCCCTTCCTTCCTTCCTTCTCTTTCTCTCTTTCTTTCTCTTTCCCTCTCTCTCTCTCTTTCCTTTCTTTCTTTCTTTTTCTTTCTTTCTTTCTTTTTCTTTCTTTCCTTTCTCTCTTTCTCTTTCTTTTTTGAGATGGAGATTCACTCTTGTTGCCCAGGCTGGAGTGTAATGGCGTGATCTCAGCTCACTGCAACCTCCACTCCCCTGGTTCAAGCAATTCTCCTGCCTCAGCCTCCGGAGTAGCTGGGATTACAGACACGCACCACCACACCCAGCTAATTTTGTATTTTTAGTAGAGACAGAGTTTCTCCATGTTGGTCCTCCTGATCTCAGGTGTTCCTCCTGATCAGGCTGTTCCTCCTGATCTCAGGTGATCCACCTGCCTTGGTCTCCCAAAGTGCTGGGATTACAGGAGTGAGCCATCACGTCCAGCATGGGCAAACACTGTTTTCTATAGTTTTGCCTTTTCTAGAATATTTATAATTGAACTCAAACAACATGTAGCCTTTGAAACTTATTTCACTATCAATAAGCATTTTAGACTTATCCATGTCATTTGTTGTCTTGAGAGCTCATTTATTTTTGTCGCTGAACTGTATCTCCTTGTATGGAAGGATCATAGTTGTTTATTTATTTACCTATTGAAGGACATGTTGACTGCCTCCAATTTGGAGCAATTATGAATAAAGCTGATAAATCATGCTTGTAAAGTTTTTGACATAAATTTTCAAATCCTTTGGGCAAATATGTAGGAATGTAATTACTATATCATATGATAAGATGATGTTTAGCTTCGTAAGAAACTGCCAAACTGTGTTCCAAAGTGGCTGTACCATTTTGTATTCCCACCAACAATACATGAGAGTTTTTTTTATTTTGCATCATCACCAGCATTGGTATTTACAGATTTTTAGCTTTTAACCATTCTAATAGTTGTGTATTGGTATCTCTTAATTTGGTATTTGTTAATAGTAAATGCCGTTGAACATCTTTTTTATGTCTCATTCCCATTTATATCCCTTCTTGGGTGAGATATCTGTTCATATCTTTTGCCTATTTTTATTGGGGTTATTTGCTTGTCATTGAGTTTTAAGAGTTATAAATTTTAGGTACAAGTTTTGTGTTAAATATGTGTTTTGCAAATATTATTTTTAAATTCTGGATCTTTTCATTCTTCTAACACTGTCTTTCACTGAGGAGGCACTTTAAATTTTAATATGGTCAGACTTACCAAACTTTTTCCCATGGGTAACACTTTTCACATTGTATTAATATCTAAAAAGTTACTACTAATCCCAAGGATGCATGGCATTTCTTCTGTTTTTTTAAATGTATTTTATCATTTTGCATTTTAAATTTAGTCTATGCTGTATTTTGAGTACTCCTTCTTTTCTCAAAATTGTATAATCTGTGTTTAGGTTGATTTGATTTTGAATATGGATGTGCAATTTTTGTGTCTTCATTTCAGCATGCATTCTAGGCATCATATACTCCAAAAATAAATATTAAAATGCTGCTTTAGCTGGTAAATCTATATATTCCATTATTTTTCAAATTTTCTTTAGAATTCATATGATCTAAGCAGATTTTTTTGTTAGAGCTCATTATCTGAGAATTTTTGTTAATTCTTTGGACCTTCCTACAAAGACAATTATGTAATCTGCCAACAAAGACCATCATTTTATATCTTCTTTCCCAATCTGTAAACTTTTATTTCCTTTTCTTATCTCCCTAGCTAGGGCTTCCAGTATAACGTTGAATAAGAGTGATGAGAGTGGACCTACTTCACCAGTTCCGAAAGGCATCTAGAAAAAGACAGCTAGTTTATCACGATTAAGTATGATGTTAATTGTAGATTTGGGGTGATTTTTTTTATCAGTGAAGTGTTATTATTTGGTACCCAAACAATACAAATCTTTCAAGAACTTATAAAGTGAACAATTTTTAAATCAATAATATTTGTTCAACAAAAGATATCAAATAAGATTTAAAAGCAAGCCCAGACAGTTGGATAAAATATTTGTAAAACATATCCAGAGTATGAATATTCTCCTATAGATCATAGAAAAAGAAGAATGACAGAATAGAAAACATGCACAACAAACTTGAACAAGATTTTCACATGAGGCTGTCTAAATTACAATGATTACATTAAAAATTATCAATCTCATAAGTCAACAGAAAATCAAAACCTTAATAAGATAAATTCACTCTTTACAATGACAAACATTTTAAAAGACTTTAAATTATAAAATTCTATTTTAAAAATTATAAAATTTACATTTTACATTTTATTATCCAATCTTGTTTTACTTAATAATATGCAAATAATTTTATTTCACATTATTTTCTGCATTGTAGAAAACATAATGTGTTATATTCTTCTTGTGAATAGCTACCAGTATCAAGTATATTAAATAATATGTAAAAGCCATTCATGTTTCCTTCTCCAAAATACTCCTATGTCTAACAACTCTCAATAGTTTGAATTTACCTTTGGAATATACTTTCAATCTACATTTAAAGACATATACCTATATAGAATATGTTCTCCATATAGGACTCTGATTTTATTGACATAAAATGATAATGTATGTTGCTAGTGAGTTTAAGATTAAGTAATAATAAAAGGCACACAACCAAAGCAAGATATAATGCAGAATATTCTGACAGGTGTACAGCCTCCCCACATTTCCAGGATTTCAGAGGCAGATGTGTGTGTGAATTTTCTTTCAGTGGTAATTTGGTCATGCAACAGAAGCTTGCCTTAAACATTTATAACAAACTCATTGTGTCTCCACCCAAATCCATATGTTGAAATCCTAACACCAATATGATAGCATTTGGAAGGAGGATCTTCGGGAAGTAATTAGGTCATGCGGGTAAAACTTTTATAAATGTTTTTAGTGTACTTGTAAGATTCCAGAGAGCTAGCTCACTCTCTTTCTGCCATGTGATAATACAATGTGAAGACCACCATGTGCAATCCAGTACATGAGCTTTCACCAGACACTGCGTGTACCAGCAACTGGATCTTGGACTTCCAGGCTTCAGAACTATAAGAAATAAATATTTGTTGTTTAAGCTATTATACTTAGTCCATGGTAATTAGTTATAGCAACCCAAACTAAGGCAGAAGCATATCAAGAAGTGATTATGCTGCTGTAACGAACATGTAAAAATGTGGAAGTAGCTTTGGAACTGGGTGTTAGGGAGAGGTGGAAAGTGTTCTGAAGTACATGCAAAAAGAAGCCAAGATTGTTGTGAAGGGATTTTTAAAAATAATTCCAGTGAAGGCTCAGAGAAAAAGGAGGAGAGTTGGAGAGAAGGCCTCCGTCTTCTCAGAGAATACCAAAGTAATAATGAACAGAATGTTGGTAGATATATGAATGGTAAAGGTCATTCTGATTAGGTCTCAGACAGAATTGAGAAACATGGCATTGGAAACTGTAAGAAAGGCAAACTTTGTTAAGTGGCAAAGAAACTGGCTGAAATGTGTTTATTTTCTAGTGTTTTGTCGAAGGTAGAAATTGTGAGCAATGAAAGTGAATATTTTGCTGGAGACTACTAAGCAAAGTGTTGAAAAACTGTCTTTGTTCCTCTTGACTGCTTAAAGTAAAATGCAAAAAGAGAGATATGTCTTGAATATGAAATCGTTAAGCCAAAATAAACTAGAACTTAAAAGATTTAGAACATTCTCAGCCTGTCTATATTGTAAAAAGTAAGAAAGCATCCCTTTGATAAAAAAAAATTGGTATGGCGTGAACCATGGAATTAATCAGCTACTCCAGCAGGAAAATTGTTAGTTTGACCTAAAGGGAAAAGAGGGTAGGAATGAAAGAATGTTGTCTGTCTTAGATTTTATAAGAAGACTGTAAAGCTATTTAGTTGGAAGTGGGCTCTATTTTTCATGATAAGGTAAAAAGGATCTTGAAGGCAATTCAGAGACAATCAGGTTGCCTCCTGGATTTCACAAAAGAAGGAAGAGAATAACCCTGATTTCAAGGTGCCAGAACCACCATCCAGTGGCACAGGGTGGGACCACCCAAAGCTGTCAGGCCTGAAACCCTGTCTATCAGAGTCCTAGGGGCAGGATCTCACCCTAGTGAGTTTACAAGGTGGAAATTCTGTCCTAGGGAATCTGGAAGGTGGACCCACCATGCCAGTGGCATAGGAGGCAGAGAATCTAGCCGAAGATGGATATTCCTGAGGCATAAGATCTCGAGTTTGCCTTGCTAGGTTTTAGACTTGCTTGGGACTTGTTATTGCTTTTTTTTTTTTTTTCCCTGTTTCAACCTTTTAGAATGAGAATGTCTATCCTATGCCTGTGGTACCATTGTTTTTTGGAAGTACCTAACTTGCTTGATTCCACAGGTTCACAACCAGAAGGAAATTTTTCCTCAGGATGAGTCATATCTCAAGTTTCACCCATATCTGATTTAGATGGCATTTAGATGAGATGTTGGACTTTGACCTTAAGGCAGATGCTGGAACAAGTTAAGACTTTGAAAACTATTAAGATGGAATAATTGTATTTTGCATGTGAGAAGAACATGAGTTTTGAGGGGTCAGGGCAGAAGGCAATGGCTTGGAGTTGGTGTCCCCACTACCCCTTTCCTGCAGATTCATATGTTGAAACACTAATCCCAGTGTGATGGTATTTGGAAGTGGGGCCTTTGGGAAGTAATTGCATCATGAGGGTGGTGCCCTTACTAATAGTATTAGTGTCCTTATGAGATACCAGAGAACTATCTCTTTTTCTACCATGTAAGGGTATATATAACAGGAAGATAGCAATTCACTAACCATGAAGCAAGTCATCACCAAACATCAGATCTCCCGGCACTTTCACCGTGGACTTTCCAGCCTCCAGAACTGTAAAAAAGAAATACTTGTTGTTTAAGCTACCCAATTTATGGTAATTTATAGTATCCTGAAATGATTTTGACACTATTCTCTTGAATTTTTTAAAACTCCTTGTGAACTACGCACCCCTTCCCTCTCACTCACTTCTTCAAGATTGTGAAACATGAAAGACTATGGTTCTATATCCACATGCTGCCAAGGGTAAGAAACTGATGTGAGTGTCTCTTAAACAATGCTGAATGCCTACTGATATGTCAAGTGAAACAAATGTTATTTTATAAGAAATTTTTTTTCATATTTCACATGTTTGAGAGGCATTTAACCTTCTATCATCCACATTGTCATTTGTTTTCTCTACTAAACACTAAATTATAAACATTATTTGCATGTATCAGTTAGATAATTGCAATTTGAAATTAAAAGCATGATGTCACTTGAAACAGCACTAAAAGATAAAATATCTGCATAAATCTCACAAAATATATACTGGGTAAATATAAAGAAAACTATAAAACTCTGATGAAAGAAATCAAAGATAATCTAAATAAAAAGAAATTCTGTATGTATGGGTCAAAAGATATATTTTAAGATGTCAATTATTCTGAAATTGATCTATTCCTTTAATGCAATGTTGATCAAATCCCAGAAAGTAATTTTGTGGATATCAACAAATCTTTTAAAAAGCTTATATTGAGAGGGAGAGAAGCAAACACAATATTGAAGAAGAACAAAGCTAAAGAACTAACACTATCTGAGTACAAGACCTACTATACAGCTACAGCAATGAAGATGGAGTTATTTTGGAAAAAGAACAGACACATAGATCAATACAGCAGAAGAGAGAACCCAGAAATTTATACATACAATTATTTAAGAAAGGCAAACCAGATCTTTGACAAAGGAGCAAAGGCTTTTAAATCAAGAAAGAATGGTCTTTCTACAAATGTTACCATTATCATTGGATATCTGTATCCAACTCCATGTGGATAATAATGCACATAAGACACAAATCTTACAGCTATACAACATGAAATAAATACATGGAACAGTTACTTATGAGCTCTGAAAGGTAAATTGTAGCAGGTTGATTGGGGAGAAGAGCAGAATTCAATTAACATGGCCAGTTATATGGATATACCACCATCACACCTTCCCCCAGCCCCATCCTGAAATCATTGCACAGGAAACCAGGAATTGAGCACTGAAGCACAGACCTTGGAAACTCTGAAAGAATACCCCTATCTTGCCTGTTATACAGAAAAAGAATACATAAGCTCAGAGGTAGAGTGGAAATTCCATGCTTTTCATTTTGTCTTTTTTTTTTTTCTCTCATCCCCTGTACTTCACTGCTCAAATATCTACTGATAGTCATGGCAGAAACTGGCAACGGAAGTTCTCATAAGCCAAACTTCAGTTGAAGGGGCTACTTTCTCTATGCTCTGTGCAGCTGTAGGTCCAATAGGGAAGGGACAGCCTGGTCGATACATTATTTGTCCTCCCGTTGCTTGTACTCAGCAATAAACACAGTTGTGTAATTATGCAGAAGACTGGGATAACTAAAGACGCAGCTTTCTAAACAAAAGGCCAAAAAGAAGAGCCCCATTGAATTCTAAAGTACAGAATAAGTCTCAGAGAAGAAATTCCCCTATAGAATTCTCCAAAGGATTTACACAAAACTCCGATGTCCTCTATAGGATTTAGACAAAATTTTAAAACTCAAACATAATATGCATACTGCGCTTGGCACAATTCAAAATTATGAACTGACACAGAGACAAATAATTTATCAGAAAAGAGGGAGATATTGTGTAAGTTATGAATATCAACTTAAGATGCATGTTGATTATTTTTCTCAGAACACAAACCTAATCATTCTACAATCCTAGATTAGTCTATATTTCTTCTTTACTGTTGTTTACAGAACCTTCAGTATGTGGTCCCTGACTATCTTGCTTACTAGATTATTTATTTTTACAGACCTATTATTTCTCTGTTAGCTACTTTAGTTTTTATATGTTCTAGTTTCTCAGCTGTCTCACATTAACTTTTAAATCAATTTCCAACAAGGTGTTTCTAAATGACCATTATTTGTGTACCTCCTCTGTCTTCTATTAGTTTTCCTCCTCCACTCTTGTTTGCCAAACTACTTTCCTTGAATTATGAGTTTAGTGATCACTTTCACAGGCAGTCTTGCCTGATCCATTCTAGACCAGACTTCTGCCACTTTTATGCATTTCCAGTGCTTAATATACTTCCACTTGTGATGCTAGCTTTTAAGCTTGATAAAAAATAAAGCAATAAGGGTATGTCCCCTCTTTGCCTCCATAGCTGGGGCTTAAAATAATACTAGACACACAATAGCTGGGTAAATCAATAAATGAATGATTAAACAAGAGAAATAATCATGCTGATGCCCGCCTCTTAAAATAAAACTACTTTGAAAATTTTAGATTCTATAATCTATGTACATAAAAGTATTAACAATTTTAATATATTTTTAGAACATAGAACCAAGACTAGGCTATCATAGATGTTTTGGGGAACAGGAAAAGATTAACAGCTCCTCTGTGTAAAATATATTTATAGCCCTCTTTATTTTTGTTAGTGTACATTAAGCGCATTTGCCCTGATATTCCAGGGATTTAAAAATGTCTATTGTCAGTTTTCAATATGAAATATTCACATTTCTCTTATTTTCAAAAGAAGTTTAACATTATAAAAATGTTAAGTAATGTATCATTTTTGCTTATGAAATGTTATAGGCCAAGATATATTCACATTAATAAAAGTTAAGATAAATGATAAATTTAAAGAAATAATAGATTTTCACTTGGGTGAAAATGTCAAAAATACAAACATAAATACATAAATTATTGTTCAGCAGTTAGTAATTCAAAATATGGCTTATCAAAACCTACTAATTTTTAGAGCCTAAATATTGAAGAATAAGGTACTAAATTATATTTGTGAAAAACATCAAATGAAAGAACCTGGAAAATAAATTATGAATATATGTGATTCTAAGAAATTAGTTTTACTTGTACTTAAAGACCAATGAATATTGTTTTTCAATATGTTTAGATCTGCAAGGTACCATGTGCACCTCCCTCTTCCTTAATCCAAAAGACATTAATTCACCAATTCATTCATCTTTTCAGAGATTACTATGTTTTTTATGTGATTTGATTTTTCCATTTTCTCCGTTATTCAGTGAGATTTAGCTTAGGAAATCTTGTTTAAATATTTTATCTTTTTATTTCTGGTAAAATTGTGGACTTACAGTACATGTTCCCATATGTTTTTGGTTTTAATATTCCTTGATTCTGTGATTCTATAATCTGGGTATTTATTTGCATAACCTCACAAAATGCATGCATACACATACAACTTAATAAAATAGAACAATAATGAATCACTTTTTTCCTTACCTTAGTAATTTACCCTCTTTGCTGCCTTCATAATTTTCTACCCGCATAATTCCTGTATAGCTGTAAGGGAGACTGACAGCTATGAAAAGTCAAAAAATGTCAAAAAAAAAGTATTTTATTGAAGAGAAGGACAAAATGAAGAAACAGCCCTTGCAAAAGCTTAATCCAAACAACCAATTCATAATATATATACTGCATATATAGTAGACTCAAACGAATCACTGAAACAAACAAACAAAACATAAAGAAGGGCAGAGATAGTTGGAAACTAGAATTGCCTAGGAATCTCTCCACATCTGTGTCTTTCCTTTTCACTCTATAGGTGGCTTTATTTACCTTCAACCATTTTCTCCTTAAAGTACAGACATCTTCAGTCATTCATTTCATGCTTTGCAAACAGGAGGAGAGGGACACATGTATTCCAAAAACAATTTGAAGAGTTCAAGAGAAAGATTCCAATGTACTAGCTTTTTCTTTTTTGTCCTTTAGTAGCCAAGAAAGAGAGGTTCTACAAATTTCCCAGCTTTCTTTATGCCTCAGGTGCATGTGCTTCAGATACAGTCTGTAACAAACGGAAGGAGATAATTTGTCTTGGGAAGACCAACAAACAAACAAACAAACAAGAACATTAGCTGCTGAATTTGAATGAAAGAATACTGAATGTTGACTCCTCCTCTGCCAATGTTCATAATTTCTCAAATTTAGAAAAGTGAGATTTAAAAAATGTGTGGGCCTAAGTGTGTACTATTTAGAACACATTCTTTAATGTTCAATTCAGCAATAGCTCCTCTGGTATAGTCAGCCCTCTTCATTTGTGAAAACTTTTATAGCACAAGGTTAATGCTCCCTAATGCAGGCTATTGTCAATGTTAAGCATCACATATATGTTTCTGAAATTTCTAAGATAGAAAACATCATATAATTCAATCATCCATAAGTCCCATAACATAAGTTTCATAAGAACATTGTCTTAGGTAATCATTAAAGTGAGTACCCACATAACATATTGACTCTCAACATACTTAGTTAATGGAATTCTAAAATATTAATAATTTCATAACTCATGCCTAAGCAACATGACTTTCAATTCTTTGATTCTTTCTTTTAACATTTTTATTTCCAAACTACTGAAAATGTAATTTTCAAAGTAATACTCATTTTCAGTGGTTTTACCTACTTACTATACTTTAAATACTTTTTTTTGTTTTTGAATTTTTAAGGAAGGACATTTTCCTCAACTTATTGCCAAAATATTAACCATCATTTAAGATTTGGTTCAAATATTGTGGGTATATTCATCAAATCTAACTAAATAATGCTAACATCCTATAGCCTTATATTATTCATTTATGGGGTATATTCTGTGCATTTACCTCATAGCATTATTTATTCCTTTTTTTTGTATTACATATGTTGTATGCTTGCCTTACCTCTCATGCAAGATGCATACTCTATATATATATAATATATATAATGTATATATATACATAGACACAATGATTTATGTCTTTGTATCTAGAATAATGCCCTGCCAAAAGTAGGAAATCAATCAATCAATTAGGTAATATTTGTTTTGCATTTAGTTTTAAAGAATCACAATGATGAAATCACTTCTATTCATGGTAGATTTGAATGAATTTCAAAAGAGCAGGAATAATAGTCAAAAGCCTGGGTTCTAATACCAGACTCACCTTATTATGTCATCTTGAACACAATTCTAACATTTGGATGAATACATCAAATTCTAAATTTCTTTTATTTACAAAATGTTTGGTGGTACCGATTTTCCAGAGCCTAGAATTTCCACACTGTGTCTTTGAATGAATTAGTAGTTCAACAGATAAAAAGCAAACCTTCTTGGGAGGCAAAGGCAGGAGAATCGTTTGAACACAAGAGTTGGAGTTTGCAGTGAGCCGAGATCGATCCAGCCATTGCACTCAAACCTGGAGGACAAGAGCGAGAGTTCTAAAAAAAAAAAAGCAAAAGCAAAAAGCAAATTATCCCTAGTTGGGCAGGATTGGAGGGCCCCACGCTTTTCTACTTAGTCCCCATTCACTTCTTCAATGTGGTGACCCACTGAGCTCTGATCAGCTGTTTGAAAACTTCAGGATTAGATAGATGACTCATTTAATAGTTTTCAAAATATTTGCTACTTGTATGTGCACAGTCTCTATAGATAAATGTTGATAACAAGACAAAAGTCCATTTTCCGCTGCTTGCTCTCATGATATATGAAGCTCATCTAATCCTTTAATTAATAAATCATCATTATTACAGAAAATGTTGTACAGAACAATATGTCTTAGCACCTAGTATTTAATACAACTTCATCAGTAATGTGCCTTTAGTATATTAATGCTAATTTTCTCACATAGTTCTTTCTGTTGCTGGCAATAAAACACTGAAAATTTTCTTTCTGCACTTTAAAATAACAGAACTATTTATGAGATAAAACAATGTAGCATACTTGAATTCATTATGACGTAAGTTTTCAAACAGGGTAAAAGTTGAAAATGTTGTATAGAAATTAATGCATGAAAATTAAGATGCTAATGATTTATGGCAGCTGCTCTTCTTACCGAATTGTTTTGGTCTTTACGTCAATTTTTAAAAGTTCATTTAAGAAAGCATATATTATTCAAAATAAATTATGTTATTGCCTGTATCATAAAATAATGTATTTATCTTGACTATAAATATTATTTTTTATATTTAAGCATAGAGTGTTAGACATATACACCTTTTGTGATTCTGTTCTGCTTCTGCAAATGGAATCCTTCTCTATAAGATACAATGTAATTACAAAATTTCACTTCAGACATTTTTTACAAGATTCACTCAGCTCAGATGAATCGTATTGTAAGAAAAATGTTGTTTTATGCAACTAGACTAGGGATTTTTAAAGCTCAGAACTACTGAAATTTTGGCCAGACAATTATTTAATGTGGGAGCCTATCCTGTGTAGTGTAGAATATTTAGCATCATGCTTGGCCTCTACCTACTAGGTGTGAGTAGCATCCATGTATCTCTCCAGCCTTTAAGAGTAAAATCATCCCTTACTATTACCACTAAACCAGACAATAAAAAAAAATCACAAACCTTAGAAAAATTATCTATACTAGTATATGGCTTTTGCATTCATAAATCAAACTATTTAAGAGTTTATTATAATCTACATAGTATTTCTATATGTTTATGTTCAAATTTGTGACCCTTTAAGCAATATGTGATTTTAGTGTAAAAATGGCAGTTTTCTACTAGCCCAGTGTTTTCTTTTTGTTTCATCAAAATAATTCAACATGACATAACAAAATTAAGATTGGCTTTTTCTGGAAAAATGCTGTACAACCTGTTTCTTTACTTTTTCTTTTAAAAAAAATTAGAAATGGAATCTCATTACGTTGATCAGGCTGGAGTTCAGTGGGTATTCACAGGTGTGATCATAGTATATTATAGCCTCAAAGTCCTGCACTCAAGGGATCCCCCTGCCTCAGCTTCCTGAGTAGTTGGAACTACGGGCATGCACACTTGTGTCTGGCTTAAAGATGTTCTTTACTAACCTGCATACTCTTGACAAAATATAAATTTAGTTTGTAATTAAAATACTAGAGAAAGTTTATTTGATGCAAGTGTTTATAGAGTATAACTAGGTCACATTATGAAATACAGTGTTTCAAACATTTGCCTTTCAATAATACACTCTGTATTTTTAGTATTATTAACTCAAATGTCTCTCCTTGAGAAACTGGAAAAAAAATTAGTATGGTGAAAATAAGAGAAATGTTACAATCCGGGTCATTTCCAGACTTTCCTTTTATTTTCTAAGTACAGTATTACATTATTGTTGGCTATGTGACATTTCACTCCCAATATTTTTCTTTTGCTAATAGTTGAATCCTTATATCAGAGACCCAACAATATGTAATGGTTATGATGAGCAGAAATAGTTAGTTTCAATTTCTGGCTCTAGCATTTACTAGCTACACAATGGTCAGTAATTCATTTACCCGCTTAAGCTTCAGACTTCTCATTTGTGAAAAATGGGATAATATTAGTTTGATTTTAAAAGTATGTAATAAAAGCAAATATACTTAAGGTGCTTAGGACAGTGCTTGAACAAAGCAAGTGTTCTGTAATGTTAGCTCATTATCATAGTCATTCTTATTATACAAATGTTTATACAAACAAACAGAAGTTTTCAGTTTCACTTTAAGTCCAGTTGTTGACATATAAAGCCATCTATAGTTCTAGCTGCTGTATCATTTTATAGTACAGGTGTTTGCAGTGGTAGCCCTTAAGCTGTGCCTTTTATTCCAATGAACTTTGTGAAAAAGGCAGGTTGAAATTGTATATTTTGGACTAGAATATGCTCTCAAATATTGCCTTTTTTTTCAGAAAGAAAACTTCTAGAATGGTAAAGACTTAAAGTCTTATCTGCTATGTAAAAGTCAGTGACTTGACTCTTTTATGTGTGTCTAGAATTATTCCTCTCGGGTTTTGTTGTTTTATTATCATAATGGGTACTCTGCAATAGTTTTATGTTTAATGCAACACTCAATTGTTTTAAAATAATTTGTGAAACAAACAATTGTATGTTGCAGATTAACTATTAGAAAATATGAAATTTAGAAAAATAAAGAAGGCAGATTCAGATTTGGATTAACTGGTATAATAAAAATAATATTTTTTAATCAATGGAACTCACCCCTGTACTGTAAGATAAGCAGATTAGGTTCATTATTTCAGAGGAGAAAGATGAGACTTAAAAATCAAGGGGAAATTAAAAAAGAAAAAGGTAAAGCTCTCTCTATATAAGCATAAAAATATTCTATGGCCAGAAATACCTAGTTACTTTAGTAAATTAAGTGAAAAGGAGGTTAAAATAAAATAGTGGAGGATGCACATTGTCGCCACACTATCACACACCCCCTTAAATCCAATTTACTGTATAAGTTGTACTAAAGCTTTTCTGTTCATTTAGAATATATTTGTTATTGACTCTATGCACAAATGTTGATGAAAGTTAAATACCATATTTTATCTCTTTTCCAGGATAATCACTTGTTGATAGGATTTCCAAGTATTTAGAATATTCATATATTTATATCTTTACTTCTATTTTTGTGAGCTGATTTATTCATTCATACATTCGATAAATGTTCATGGGGCTCCTCTTATATGCTTGGAGTTGTGCTGCAGTTGATGGTGAACAGTATAAAAACATAAAAATATCTGGCTTTAATTTTCGTATTCTATTTAATAAAGTAAATCAATAAAATATATAGTACATAAAATGATAAGTGCTGTGGAGAAAGATAGATTACTGGCAAGAAATAGAGAACATTTGTGGAGGTTTACAAATGAAATGGGGAGGTCAGTAAGGATCTAATGTATAAGGTGAAATAAGGTCGAAGGATGTAAAAGCAAGAACATCCAAGGCAGAGACACGTGCATAAGCAAAGGTCCTGAGGAAGAATTGTACAAGGAGGCCAGAGTGCTAGAACACACTGAATGAAGAGAAGAACAGTAGATAAAAGATCAGAATGGTAACAGCATGTAATAGGACAATGTTGTTCATTTTGATGTCTCTGAGCTTTATTCTAGGTGAGAAGAGAAGCCACTAAAAGATTTAGATCAATGGAGTGGCCATGATCTGAGATAATTTTAACACATAGATTCAAAGGCAGAAGAGGGAGAATTTAAATGGCAACAATTTGCAACAATTTAGTTTCGATGTGATTGTTGCAACAAAGGTAGTGAGGAAGAGTCAGATTCTGGATATTTTGCAATTATATTCCACTATATCCAACATGATGTCCTGACCAATTGGATGTGGTGGCAGTTGGGGGAGGCATTATTTTGGGAAAAAGAGGCAACTTTGATATGGAAGTGTCTTTTGGATGCTTGATGGTGAAGAAAAAGGCATAAGGTAATATAAAAGAAAATAAAATTTAGAGATATCTTATAGATAGGAAAAGTAATAATAAAACTAACTATATATAAGACTCAATCAACACATCCAATTTAATTCTAACAAAAATTTTAAGAGATTTATGAGAAACTTAACAAGCTAATTTTAAAATTTATATGAAAGAACAAATAACCAGCAAAGATACAGTTAGACAGGTATGGGTAGACAAAAGGCAAAATACATTTTATGATAGCAAGACAGTAAAAAATTGCAAATATCAATATAATGTACTATTGCCAGAAGAATAGGTAAATATTCCAATAGATAGGTTGTTATGCAAAGAGGAAAAAATATTAAATTAGATTCCCACCTCATACCAGATGCAAAACCCAATTAAAACTCAAATAAGAACAACTTATTAGGCAAGTAGCTCTTTACTTAGGTTGGGAAATGATTTTTAAATTAAGATATAAAAAATATGAAAATATAAAATCCTAAAGGAAATTATTGATTAATTTTACAACATTCAAATTAACAGTATAGGTTCAGCAAGAAAACACAATAAAGTTATAAGACAAGTCACAAAATGGAGAAGATATTTGCGATAAAAATAGCTTACAAAGGATTAATATTCAAAATGTATAAAGAAGCAAAAATCAATGAAAAAAACCCCACCACTCAATAGACTTATAGGCAAGAGAAACGAACAGGCATTTTAGAGACATGAGAGCACGAAACCTAATAGATAGGAAGAGATATTTGATCTCATTATTAATCTGGGAAGTAAAAATAAGAACCATAATGAAATACATGTTTACTGCAACTGTATTCTAAATGTTGTCTGGGATATGTAGGAATGAAAATACTTCTACACTTTAATGGAATGTAATTTGTGTAATCATGTTGGAGTCTAGTAAAAATGAAAATACATATTATGTAAATACCCCATATTTTATTTTTAAGTAATATTATTTTATAGATTTGTCAGTAAATACATACGATTTTGCAATAGCAAAACAACAACAAAATGAAACAAAGCAAAATGACCTGTAAATAATCAAATTTCCACCAAGGCCACCAAATCAATACATAAATTATATGATTTGATGAGATTGATTACTAAGCATATTGTATATGAAATAATAATCAGTGCTGTAGAGAAAGATTTGTGGCAAGAAATAGAGAATATTTGTGGAGGTTTTACAAATGAAACTGAGAGGTTAGTAAAGACCTCATGGGTAAGGTGGAAATAGGTAAGAATGAAGTAGAGCAGGGTTTGGCAAACTTTTCTAATAAAGTGTCAGATAGTATATATTTTAGTCTTTGAGCATCACACATGTTCTCTTTCATATATACTTATTTTTTTTTTAATTTTTCTTTTTTTCTTATACTTTAAGTTCTAGGGTACATGTGCACAATGTGCAGTTTTGTTACATATGTGTACATGTGCCATGTTGGTGTGCTGTACCCATTAACTCGTCATTTACATTAGGTATATCTCCTAATGCTATCCCTCCCCCCTCTCCCCACCCCACGAAATCTTGCAGAGGAGATTTCAGTTCTAACAGACTTGCCATGAATATAAAATAATCAGAAAAGTAAACATTTTTACTGGAAAAAAATATTACATTAATAATTAGAATTACTATAGACAACATTTCATCTAGAAAATAAATGTTCCCCACCCTGTGTCCAAGTGTTCTCATTGTTTAATTCCCACCTATGAATGAGAACATGTGGTGTTTGGTTTTCTGTCCTCCTTGCAATGGTTTGCTCAGAATGATGGTTTCCAGCTTCATCCATGTCCTTACAAAGGACATGAGCTCATCCTTTTTTATGGCTGCATAGTATTCCATGGTGTATATGTGCCACATTTTCTTAATCCAGTCTATCATTGGTGGACATTTGAGTTGGTACCATGTCTTTGCTATTGTGAATAGTGCCTCAATAAACATACGTGTGCATGTGTCTTTGTAGCAGCATAATTTATAATCCTTTGGGTATATACCCAGTAATGGGATGGCTGGGTCAAATGGTATTTCTAGTCCTTGAGGAATCGCCACACTGTCTTCCACAGTGGTTGAACTAGTTTACAGTCCCACCAACAGTGTAAAAGTGTTCCTATTTCTCCACATCCTCTCTGGCACCTGTTGTTTCCTGAATTTTTTAAAAAACAACATAAAACAAAACAAAACTTTAAGATTTAAAACATGAGCTCAAAGGCTATAAAACAAAAGGGGCTGCTGATCTGATTTGGTCCATTGGCCATAGTTTGCTAACTGCTGAACTAGGTATACAAATGTAAACATTATGAATGTCACAAATATACATCTTGGAGAAGACAAAAAGCAGTCAAATGATGGCAGAATAAATATTGTATTCTATTAATAATTCAAAAATGTGTGAACCAAACCATATGTAGGGTTTCATACATATAGGTTATAATTATTAAGAAGTAACATGAATGACAAAAATAAAATTTAAAGCACAGCTTACCTCTGAAGAGAAGAAAGTAATTACACTTAGAAGTGTCACACAGAAGATGCCAATGGCATTGGATACTTTTTTTCAAGAGTATATTTTCTGTATATATATATATATATATATATATATGCACATTTTATTTATACATTTACATCATATGCAGGTATTTTATAAATACTTTTGTATGTATTTTGTATGCTGCTAACCTTTCTTCCTGCTCAACATACTTACATTTTAATGGAAATTAGTGTGTTGCAACTAATTGAAATATGTTCAAATTTCTAAATTCAAGAAACGACACAACTTCAGAGGAAACATTTAACTACCACCTCCAAATAACTTCATTCAGAATTGTGATCAGATAACCAAGGATTGTGAGATATTTGAGGATAATAGCAGAAAAGAGGAAAGCTAATACATAAAAAAGAACATCTGAAAATCGTGGAAACATTATATTATTACAATCAGAGAATTTGCAGAGGAGATTTCAGTTCTAAATATGGAACAGACTTGCCATGAATATAAAATAATCAGAAAAGTAAACATTTTTATTGGAAAAAAAATTACGTTAATAATTAGAATTCCTATAGACAATGTTTCATCTAGAAGGTAAAATTTATTGTTTTGAATTATAGAGAAGAAAAATTAGCGAGATATAAATTATTTTCAAAACATTGGGTTCTAGTTTTAGGAGGTTTTAATTCTTAATTATAGCTGTCTTAGAAGGGGAGGAAAAAGACAATGTGGGAGAGGAAATTATCAAAGATAATTGAGAATAATATTAACATCCAATTCATATACATTTGGTCATGGTAACCTGATTTTTCTCTAAAGAATCTACTGTGAGTCTTAGTAAGTATGACATGCTCTCCCACTCTAGGTTAGGGTTAGGAATGTGAATCAAGGAGAGCTATTTACATATTGCTTTTTTTGGGGGGGGGTGTTGTTGTTGTTTTTTCTGTTTTTCAGTATTTAAGTTTTTAAGCCATCTTTTTATTCTGTGATTTGCCAACTATCCCCCAGTACTAGTTTGTTTTTGTTTTTCTTTGCATAAATGAACTATTTAACTTTATTTATAAGGATTTTTAGAAATTTTTTTCAAAAAATAATTATTTGAAATGGAGCAATATGTATTCTAATAAAGACCAAAAGGCATCATCTTTCTGGGAACACAGGTTTTCACAGTATTCTCTCTGAGTATGTTTTCAGATTAGTTTCTGTTATTGCAAAGAAATGGTAACCCAGGGGATTTAATTTTTTTATTAATGTAAAATGTGGCTCAGTTATCTAGATTCATTCTGATTCTCCTACAGTCTCCCTAGCTAATGCTTCTCAGCCTGGTTTTTATCATCTTTCTGGTCTCGTAGTTTTGTCATATTCTGAGAAGTCCTAGCTCTCTCTACTTTTTTTTTTTTTTTTTTTTGAGATGGAGTCTCGTTCTGTCGCCCAGGCTGGAGTGCAGGAGTGCAGTGGTGCGATCTCGGCTCACTGCCAGCTCTGCCTCCCCAGTTCATGCCATTCTTTTGCCTCAGCCTCCGGAGTAGCTGGGACTACAGGCGCCCGCCACCACACCAGGGTAATTTTTTTGTGTATTTTAGTAGAGACGGGGTTTCACTGTGTTAGCCAAGATGGTCTCAATCTCCTGACCTCGTGATCCACCTGCCTCGGCCTCCCAAAGTACTGGTATTACAGGCATGAGCCACCGCTCCCGGCCTCTTGTCTGTCTTTTCTTTTGTAGTTTCACTAACATTCCAAGTAATCTCATGTAGTCATACATTTTAAATAGCATCTATACATTGATGAAAACTTATTTGCATCACCAGCTTGAACCTCTCTCCTGGACTTTCGATGCAATTCCAGATGCTGCCTTAACACTCTGCTTTTATAATATGTAGTAGGCACCCCATGTGAACATGTTCAAAACCTAAGGGAGGATTCCTCCTCTTTCAAACCTGAAATCTGACTTCTTTTTCTTGGTTGCTGAGCCCAAAAGTCTTGAAGTCATTATTGACTTCATTCTTTCCCCTATGACCCCATATCTAATGCACACTGAATCCTGCAAACACTGCCACATTTCATCTTTTACAAACCCAAGTCACCATCATATCCTCAATAGAATTTTATAAGCACTAATTGCATTTCCTGCTTCTGTTCTTGACATACCAATCTTTAGTCTACTTACAACATAGCAGACAGTGATACTTAAAAAACATAACAAGATACTGTCGCTTAAAGGCTTAAAACTGTCCATGGCATTAACATTGTTTCACAGTTAAAACCATTGTCTTTTCAATGGCAATCAAACCTGACAGGATTTGTCCACCACTACCTGTCTTTCACCCCCTACCTAACTGTCCTTGCTCACTCTGCTCCAGATGCACTGGCTCATTACTCTTTTCACTGCTTGTGGTCTTAAACTTTGAGTCTGCTTTTATGTTCTCTTAATGCTCTTACTCTGCCTGCCTTTATGAAGAGCCCTCTCCTTGTCTAGTTCTCTCTTCAAATATCCTGCTTTTGGTGATCATTAGAAATAAAGTAAAAACTCCCACCACCTGTTCCAGGCAGTAGGAAAACCCTTTACCTCCAAAGCTCTTGTGACCATTTACATAATGTGTAAAATTGCATGCTTTTTTATGTCTATTTCTTCATTCTAGATTGTTAAGGTCTAAGTTAGGATTAATTTTTCTCTGTTCTGTTTGTTACTGCAGCCAAAACACCTAAAAGAACCTCTTTATTGCCGAATGAATGATGAAGAATGTGTAGATTGATAAGCCAATCTATCAGTTATTTATTAAGTATCTTCATTTTAGACGATCATAAATAATAAAGTAAAAATGTAGAGTGTTGTAACTTTTTTAAAAAGAACTGGAAATTATGTCACTTATAGCAATCAAATGGACATTCTATTTGTCAAATGTTTTCAAGCATTTATAAATTATCCAGAGACATTAAGGTTATACATGTAAAATATAATAAAGTGTTATGGTCTGGACATGGGGGCTTACACCTGTAATTCCAGTGCTTTCAGAGGCCCAGGCAGAAGGATAATGTGAGGCAAGGAGCTTGAGACCAGCCTGGGCAACATAAGAAGATTCCATCTCTAAAAATTTAAAAACTTAGCCAGCTTCAACTGAACCCATCATCCAAATAGTGAACATATTACCAAATAGATAGTTTTTCAACACTTACCCCCGCCATTCCTTCCCCATTTTGGAGTCCCCAGTGTCTATTTTTCCCATCTTTATTTCCACATGTATTCAATGCTAGCTCCCACTCATAAGCGAGACCATTTGGTATTTGGTTTTCTATTTCTGCGTTAATTCACTTAGAATAATGGCCACCAGCTGCATCTGTGTTGCTGCAGAGGACATGACTTCCTTCTTTTTATGGCTCTGCAGTATTCCATGATGTATTTCTACCACATTGCCTTTATCCAGTCCACCACTGATGGGCACCTGGGTTGATTCCATGTCTTTCCTATTGAGAATAGTGCTGTGATAAAAAAGCAAATGCAGGTGTCTTTTTGGTAAAAAGATTTATTTTCCTTTGGGTAAATACCCAGTAGTAGAATGCTGCACATGTACCCCCCTGAATCTAAATTAAATATGTGTGTGTATATATATATATACACACACATATAGCCAGATGTGGTGGCAGGTGCCTGAAGTCCCAGCTACCCAGGTGGCTGAGGTGAAAGCATCACTTGAGCCTAGGATTTTGAGGCTGCCGTGAGCAATGATCATGCCTTTGCACAGCACAGTAAGACCCTGACTCAAAAAGTGTTAGGAAAATTTTCTGTGAATGGAAATACATAGATATTCAATACAATCTCATAACAAAGTGTATTGAGGATTATGTTTTTCACCTAAGTTATAGAACCTTGATCAATACTATTTTATTGCTACAGATTGTCAGATTGAAAAGTAATTGATACTTTCATTTCAATACTGACTTCATGAGAGATTCCAATCATTGTATTTAATCTAGTCATTCATTAGGTTTATCGTGAATAAAGGCAGTTAATTATTTTAACAAAAAGTAGTATATAAATGATAATATTATATATTCATGGGAGATTTTGGATTTTTCTTAGAAAGATCATAAATAAATTTGAAGGAGAATTTTTAGGGGTATAAGATGGATGGACATATGTTCTAGCAAAAAAAGCCATGCTTGCCATAGCTCTCTGCATAAGGACAGCTCTTGACATTCCCTAGTCAATGCCAGTTCCAAGACATTTTTTTAGCTATTTCTATTGTCACCATGAGATCCTTAAATAAGTAGCTGCAGTTGGAAATTAAGATAGGAAATGCACATAGTTTTGTGTCTTCTATCATCCCCACAAAGTGTTGCCTAGAATTCAACCAACCATCTGTCATCTCATACAAGTCCCATAGCCAATATAAGAAGATAGAGATTCAGGCTATTTTTTAAGTGATATGTAAAGAAGCACATTTAATTGCTGAATATTATTATCTCAGTAATTAAAAAGTGGCATGGTGGATGATGACACCAAATCCAATAAGTTGATTTAAATCCTTTCTCTAATCACTGTTATAAGAGAAGTACATTTATTTTAACTCTTTCATAAAAATAGATATTAATATAGTTTTTGCCCATTATTTTATTAATTAGGTATATCACATTGGTTGATTTGCATGTGTGTATCGTTCTTGCATCTCTTCAATAAATCTCACTTGATAATGATGAATGATTTCTTTTAATGTGCTACTGAATTTGGTTTTTTAGTGTTTTGTTGAGAATTTTTGCATCTGTGTTCCTCAGGGATATTGACCTGTAGTCTTCTTTTCCTGTAGTGTCCTTTCTGGCTTTGGTATCAGGAGGATGCTAGTCTTGTACAATAAGTTTGAAAGTATTCCCTCCTTTTCAAATTTTTTGGAAGAGTATGAGAAAGATTTTTATTCATTTTTTAATGTTTGGTAAAATTTAGCAGTGTAGCCATCAATTCCTGGGCATTCATTTGATGGGAGACATTTTACTACTAATTCAATCTCTTTATTTGTTATTGGTCTCTTCAGATGCTCTATTTCTTCCTGATTCAGTCTTGGTAGGTTGCATGCTTCTAGGAATTCATCCATTCCTTCTAGGCGAACTAATTTGTTAGTATATAGTTAGTCACACTATTCTTTTATGACCTTTGCATTTCTATGGCACCAGTCATAACGTCTTGTCTTTCGTTTCTGATTTTGAGTCTTCACTTTTCTTTGTAAGTCTAACTAAAGTTTTGTTGATGTTATCTTTTAAATAAACAACTTTCAGTTTTGTTGTTTTTTTATTGTTTTCCTATTTTCTATTTATTTTTCCTCTCGTCTTTCATCTCAATAGATGCAGAAAAATAATTTGACAAAATTCAACATCTGTTCATAGTAAAATCTCTCAAAAAATAGGTACAGAAGGAATCTATTTCAACATAGTAAAGGTCGTATATGACAAGCTGATAGCTTACATCAAATGCAAGGTAAAAATTAGACATCTTTTCTTCTAAGATAAACAACAAGACAAAGATGCCCACTCCCACCACTTTCATTCAACATATTATTGGAGTCTCAGCAAGAGCAATTTGGCAAAAGATAAAAATAAAAAATTCATCCATACAGGAAAAGGAGAAGTGAAATTATCTCTATTTAGTGTTTGATAAATTGTCATCTCTGGTATGACTGCTTAGACAGAAAACCCTAAAGACTGCATCAGAATACTGTTAGAACTAAGAAATTCAGTGAAGTTGCAGGTTTGAAAATCAACATTAAAAAATGAGTACCATTTCTGTACACTAAGAACAAACTATCCCCCCCCACAAAAAATTAAGAAAACAATCTTATTTATAGTGGCATCAAAAAATACTTAGGAGTAAATTTAACTAGGGAGATCAAAGATCTGTGTGTTGAAAGCTATAAAACACCAATGAATGAAACTGAAGAAGAAACAAGAATATTCCACGTATATGGATTGAAATAATTAATATTGTTAACAAATCCACACTACCCAAGGAAGTCTACAGATCCAATGCAATTTCCATAAAACTCCAATGTTCTTTTTCAAAAAATAGAACAATTTTAAAACTTGTATAAAACCTGAAAAGACCTCCAAATAGCCAGAACAATCTTGAGCAAAAAGAACAAAGCTGGAGGCATCATACTCCCTGATTTTAAAATATATCATAAAGCTATTGTAATCAAAACAGCATGATACTGTAATTAGAAAACACATTTACCAATGGAACAGGATAGAAAGTCCAGAAATAAATCCATGTATTTAAGGTCAATTGATTTTTGAAAAAGTTGCCGTAATGGGGAAGTTACAGTCTCTTCAATAAATGGTGTTTGGATAACCAAATATCCTCTCGCAGAAGAATAAAATTAGACCCTTATCTCAAACCATATGCAAAAATAAACTCAAAATGGATAAGGACTTTAAGGTATGCCCTGAAATTGTAAAACTGCTAGAAGAAAACATAAGGGAAAATCTCTGCAATATTGGTCTGGACAGTGATTTATTTATTGGAAATAATTTCAAAGCCACAGGAATCAAAAGCAAAAATAGATAAATTGAATCATGTCAAATTAAAAGGCTTCTATACAGCAAAGGAAACAATTAAGAGAGTGAAGGGACAACCCACAAACTGGGAGAAAATATTTGCAAGCCACACATCTGATAATGGACTAGTAGCTGAAATACATAAGCAAATCATACAATGCTATAACAAGAAAACAAAGAATTCAATTTAAAAGTTGAGCAAAGGACCAGAAAAGGCATTTCTCAAATTAAAAGCTACAAATGGCCAACAGATATATAAAAATGCTCAACATCTTTAATCAGCAGGGAAATGCAAATTAAAACCACAATAAATATCACTTCATACCTGTTAGAATGGCTCTTATCAAAAAGATGAATGATAGTAAGTGTTGGTGAGGATGTAGAGGAAAGATAACCTCTGTACACTATTAGTGGGAAAGTAAACTAGTACAACCATTTTTGGGAAATAGTATAGAGGTTCTGCAAAAATCTAAAAATAGAATTATTGTTTAATCCACCAATCCCAGTGTTTTTTTTTTTTTTTTTTTTTAGATGGGGGTCTTGCTCTGCCACTAAGGCTATAGTACAGTGGTGTGCTCAAAGCAGCCTTATGTTCCTGGGCTGAAGTAGTCTTCCCACCTCAGCCTCCTGAGTAGCTGAAACTACAGGCATGTATCACCACACCAGGCCCCCCTTCTAAGCATATGCACAAAGGAATTGAAATCCGTATGTTCAAGAGATACCTTCACTTCCGTGTTTATTTCAATATTATTCACAATTGCCAAGATGGAAGAAACATAAATGTTCATAAACAGAAGAATAGATAAAGAAAATGTGGCATGTGTACATGCACAGTAGAATATTCTACAGCCTTTAAAAAGAAGAAAAGTCTTTTTTTCACAATAATATGAATGAAACTAAAGGGCATTATGCTAAGTGAAATAAGCCAAGCACAGAAAGCAAATACTGTATGAGCTCACTTACATGTACAGTGTAAAACAATTGATCTCATAGAAACAGAGAGTAGAAGGGTGGTTATGAGAGGTAAGAGGTAGACAGAGGTAGGTCCAGGCAAAGGAATGATATTGATCAAAGAGTAAAATCTTTTAGTTAGATTGGAACAATAAGTTTTAGTGATCTATTGCACTACATGGTGACCACGATTAATGATAATGCATTGTATATTTCAAAATTGCTAAAAGAATAGATTTTTAATGTTCTCATCACAAAAAAGTAGGTGCAGTAATACATATATTAATCAGCTTGATTGACTCTTTCTATAATATACAAATGGATCAAAATATAACATTGTACCCCGTAAATATACATAACTATGGTTTTTCAATGACAAATACATAATTTTTAAAAAGTAACAAAGGAATATTTATAACAATGTTAATAATATAAGTAAAACAATATAAATATAAGTGCTAATATAACACATTTAAATGTCATACATTCTTAACACAACTCCTTGTAGCAGTAACTTTCATAATCATAACATTTCTTAAATCAGATAACTGATTATATTAATACTTTGCAAGAAGAAAAATGAAACCCTAAGAGATATCTCTTCACATATAAAAAGTTAAATGAAAACTTCAGATCATTGCTGAGATAGTTCTGATATGTTTTTAAATCTACATGATTTTTATTGTGGATCCTTTTATTATAATAAACTACTAACTAAGGAGCACTTAATGTGAATTTAATTCATTTATTTTATGTGAAACTCACATAGTTTAAATAAACATATAAATTTTATCTTTCTCTACACTGAGATCAGAGATATTTTGATAATCTAGCTCGTGCTATATAAATTCAAGATTACAAAAATGCCAGCAAGTAGAGAAGCAAAAAAACTTCTTTCATCTATGTTTTCTTCAACTACTCATGAATTTCTTTAAGTTTATTCTGGAGGAAAGATTCATAAGTTTACTTCAAGACACAAAGACTTAGTTAGTATATTATACTTCTAGTTCAAAGCATGCAAGAAAACCAAACCAGCAAAGCAAATTTATTTGATGTTGCTTTGTGTTAGAATCTAGGGAAAATAAATACTTTGATCAATTTTCTGCCTTGGAAATGTCCTCTAGTATAACTGCTCCAAAGTAGTCTTTGATACAGCTCGCATAGCATATGTGTCAATCTTCAACTGAATTTGGTGCACAGGTTGTAGGAAAGATCAAGTTATCCAATATGTATATACTTTATTAATTTCTATCATGATTAAATAAGAAAAGTTCCTTCAACTTTTTAGTTTCTTGACCCGAAATTAGTAATAATTATAATGTATTTACACAGATTGCAGAAAAGCGATACTAGATGAACATGAACATAAACATTTAAAAGTGAAAACATGGCTTCAACAAGTGAAAAAAGCCTGATGTAAAATGCCTTTAGTGTATCTAGTACATTTAGGAATAAACATTTATGTCAAATCAAAGTATAAAGTAATTATCTAAAAGCTTCTTTAGAACTGAAACAGAATACCTATTTTATAATTACTTAGGAACAATTAGGTGGTTTCAAATGCAAACTATTTTAGGCCAGCATATATGTAATAGTTTATTTCTACATTTAACTATTAAGATAATCATTTAAAGGAGGGAAACGTGATATTTCATAACTTAGAAGAATAAACATTATTATATGTTAAAGATATAATTTATTATATGTCCATTCTATTCCAGGTAAATATTTTTCAATAATTTTCGGAAAAGTTGAGAAGTACATATTATTATTATTATAATTTTATAAATGAGAAAAAAATGATTTTCAGAGACTCAAGAAGATAGGGATAGTCACAAAGTTGGAAAGTGATCTTATTGAAATTTGAACCTTGATCTGTCTAGCACAAACAGTATCACATAAAAATATAACACATTACAACACATGGGCACTCTTCCTGCACTGCCCCCCATACAAAACAAATACATTTACTGATATAAAAAGCTTTATGATGTTTGAAGGTAACATCAGCAATTGCATTTTATTTAAACTATAAGTTTTGTCTGATAAAATCATCTAAAGTCATCATGTCCAATTGCAGAGACATTTCTACTATGGTAAGTGTAGGAATAAGGAATTCCTTTTGTTGGATTTTTGTTATAGAAACTCACAACAATGTGAGTAACTGAACTAGTTCTCTGTATTTGCTATGTAAACATTGATGGAATTTTTGTCTATGTTTAAAAATTTGTTCCTTGGAATATTATCTAGCATCCAGATAATTATATATTTTTTAAAAATAGGAAAACGCTTTATACACAATGTACAACTAATTTTCACAGGCCAAAGTAATGGTTTCAAGCAATCTACTCTGTATAGGGAAAAAACTGATTCTTTACTGTTTGTATAAGATTGTGCTTTTAGTGTAGACACAAAATGCAATCTTTTAAACTTTCTGATATTACTAAAATGCAAGTCAATTTTTTCTATGTCTTCTTAAAACATTTTTATATTGCATACAAAATACAATCCAGTTATTTAGCATATTTGAAAATATAATTCGTATTTGAAAGGTAAATAACATAAACATCTTTGTTTTGGAACATGTTCAAAAATAAAACAAAGAGTAATACATTTAGTTTACATCCATCCAATGCAATTTTACTTCACTGTCTTTACTATTGTCTATTAAGTTGGCTACTCAAGGAATTTCTGCAATATATCTAATGAAAGACTCAAAATGTAGAAAAGATGCCAGGCATATTTGCCAGGTATATTTGCCTGAAATTTCCCATAATGTCAATTGCATAATATGCTACTGAATAATTATGATATATTTATCAATAGAGTTTTCAAAAATTGGTACGTTAGTTTATATTTATATAATTTCTCTTAAGATTGATAAAAGCATCGGAAGTATGTATACTCTATAAAAATCAACTAAATTAAGCTATTTGAATAAACCTGAGAGATCTTTGGAAACCTATTGTTCGCATGCTTAAAGTCACTATTTATCAAAAGAAATGAATGAACAACACTCCAGAAAATTTTGCCAGCTCTTTAAGTTTAAAATATACATTTATTTATCCAATGTTCGATTGTGTGGATCTAAAAAATATTAAATTAATATTGTCCCAAAACATATATTACCCTTTTATTCATTTTAGCTCTTCTGTCCTGTAATGAAATAGAGTAAGAAGTGAATAAAAACAGTTGCAACAAAACATAGTTGGTTACTCATAATTTTAAATAAATAGTAGAATTTCCTAATGGAAAGCATCAGAAAAATTTTGATGAAAAGAAAATTGGAAGAACCAGTGTTACCTGATTCAGGGCTGCAAATCTGAAAATAGGGAGAATCAAAAAAGGTAAGATTTTTTATTGATATTTTTATTTTTATTATAATTAGTATATTATTAATAATAAAGTTTACTTTAGGACTTAATTCAATTCCAACATACATATTTGTCTTATTTTATTGACTTTAAAAAATATTAGATTACTCTGACTCTAGGTGGGAAATGTACAACATTTAACAGAGGATTACTGAATATATACAAATCAGTGAATTCTATTTGTTGGTCTTAAATAAAATAATTTTAAAAGATCATACCACTTAAATAGAAGGGCATTGTCTGCACAAATCCTTTGAGTTAACTTTTACAATTATTTAAAAATCATCATGTGTACAATTCAAGTAAAGTAATAATTTCAATAAAGTGCAATTTTTATATTTTCATCAGGATAAAACTTTATCCAATAAATATTAAAGTTTGGAGTTCAGCTCTAATTTTTAACTCATTGTCTAGCTCTTTAGGCACAAAGTAAATTTAACTTTTCTAGATCTCAATTTACAAATACTTAAAACCAAAAATCTAAGTTAAAATTTTCAGTTTGAAAATATTTTCAAAACTGCCATAACTTCCTCAAACACCTTCTTGTTTCATCTAAGACCCTCTAATATCTTTCTCTCCTGAACTATATACTTCTTTTTATAAAGCAAATTTTATGAAAGCAAGATAAACTTTGAGGTTCCATCATTTGTAGCCATTTTCATGCATGTGCATGTAAACCTCTGCATTTATATGTGATCACTTATAGCATTTACACCAATCCTGGTTTTAATTATCTTATGAGATGTACAGCTTCAGGCCTAAACCTTATGTGTGATCCTTCAGGCCCAACCAGTGGCTTTGCCTGCTAGATCTCATGGGAACAGCAGCCAAACCCATATTGGATGTCATACACAGTTAATGCACTGCAGTTTTCTGGAGGGAATTTCAGTCAAGGATTCAGGCCCACTGTACTAGCTTGCTTATACACATTGTTGTGTCCAAGCCAAGGTATCTCCATGCAGAGGCCTCCTTTTCAGGGGCATTGGCTGAGGCACTTTTCTACCCCTAACCCTTCCCCCAGTACTTTCTCTTGCCCCCCAGGTCCATAAAAAAGCAAAAACTTTTGTTTAGGGCATCACAGCAATAGGACAGTTCTATCTATCTGTGCTGCATGTCATGTGACCCTCACTCGGTGCCAAATACAGAGAAAAATGGAACCCTGGGGGACTGGCATCTTCTATTTTTGTCTCTTACCTTCACTGCCACAGTAAGGGAATAGATGATTGATTGTTATTTCAGTTTGGTTCATTGTCCTAATTGACCAGCTTGGCAATTGGAAGCTCAGCACGTGTGTGTGTGTGTGTGTGTGTGTGCGCACATGCACACACATGTGCATATGTGTGTCTGTGTGCTGTGTGTATGTGTGTGGTGTATGTTTATAAGCAATTGCATTTCACTCCTAAGCAACTTTATTAAAAAGACATTATTATTATTGTCATTTTATATAGGAAGAAATCACATCAGAGAGAGAATGCTTTGCTCAGATTCACATATTGATTAACTGGAGAAGTTAAATTTTCATTTAATGTCTTTTTCCTGACAGGCTTTTTTCTCATGATAGTACTTACAGAAATTATTTACCATTTTGTTTAACATCTGTTGATGCTACTAATGTAAATTTTCCATGAGCCTTTTAATTCCTAGCCCTACTCCTTACAGGCAATTCTGATTAGTACTAATTTTAAAGTTATCTATTAATACTATCCTTCTTTTCTAGGCTATCTGTATATATGCATATATACATGCACTCACACATAGTTATGCACTTAAAATGTTGTTGCAATTTGTTTCTTTTTATGTAAAAAATATTTTAACATATTTCATATCTACATTTATCTATTCATTTATGTACACGTCTATGCAAAGCTTCTTAATGAATTCATAGCAATCTTTTGCATAAGTATGTCATATTATACTAAGCCCTCTATTTTTATGCATATGTAAGTTTACTTTGATTTTGTTTTACCTGCAAGATTTAGCTTTGTAAAAGATACTACATTAATAATATTTGGTCATATATATATAATTATTATTATGAGTTGAGTTATAACTTCCCAATATGCATATTTGAAGTCCTAACACCCAGTACCTCAGAACATAGCCTTATTTAGAGATAGGGTCATTATAGAGGAATCAAGTTAAAATGAGGTTATTAAAGTGGGACCTAAAGCAATATGATTGGTACTCTTATAAGATGGGGACATTTGAACACAGAGACAGGCATGGCGGGAAGGTAATCAAGAATGTGATGAGATGTAGGGAGAAGCCAGCCAGGTCCAAGCTAAGTAGAGAGGCCTAGAACAGATTATTCCCTCACAGTGCTCAGAAAAAAACAACCCTGGAAGCATCTCAATCTCCAGAGCTTTGAGCCAATAAATTTGCATTGTTTAAGCCATCTTGCCTATGGTATTTTGTTATGACAGCTCCAGAAAACTAATGTATATATTCTTTCAAGTAATTTTGTTGAGTGCCATCATGAATTTCTTACACATTTTTGTTATATAATGCCAAATGTTCTCTGAAAAGTTTGTGTCAATTTATATTGTATACAATATTTTTTGTATTGGAAAATTACTTAAGTAGTACTCATAATTTCTACATGTGAAAAATGCTAAACATTTCTTTGGCCAGGGGAAAACTAGTGAATATGGGTGACAATATGCTTCTGGAATATTTTTCCTAATGTTAAATTTGTGACTTGTAAAGGGACACAGTTTGTTTAAGTGACTGTTTAAACAGTACGGTTTAAAGTTGGAATGAAAGGATTTGAATAAGTATACAGAATTTGGTTATTTGAATGCAATCTGATGTCTAGATTCTGGTATAAATTTTAAAAGTTTTCCAGGATGCTAACTCAGAATATAACTAAAGTTTGGCATAAAATGGGCATAAGGATATTGGATGGATGGATGGAAGATTAGCTGGATGGATTACTTTTGTATTTAAAGACACTATGAAAACCAACTGAGTTCTTATAGCTCACAGAGACATAAATTTGATTCAGAGACATCTAAACATTCTGACCTTAAAACTGCAGGAAAGAAAAGAGCAAACTTGATTTTTTTTCATGGATTTACAAGGTTTTAGATTCAGTCTTGACAGGTGCATTGAAATTTTCTCCCATTGATAAAGGATTCTGAGATCAATGAACTCACATGTTTGAGAGGACTGTAAAGCTTTTGAGTAGAAATAAAGTCATTTTTTTTTTCAGATTTCCATAGTATTTTCAACTGGATCATGTCTAATGTTCTGTGACTTTCTTTTAAGTCAGACTTAGGACATCTTTGAGTTATTCAGTTTCTGCCCTTTTAATATAGCTTATTTTAAAGAGGAATAAATGAAGCTGGAAATGATTTATGCCCATGAGCATGTCATTCTTTCTCTGTAATGTTTAAATAAATCCATGAGAATTCTAAACTTTTTCCTAAGTTTGTAGTTATATTTTCTAATCTCCAAACAGTTATTAAGTCTACAGACTTTTACACTACTTTTACATCCTCTGGGATTAAAAACCTTTGAACAACTATTTTTAAAACCTATTTCATTTACACTATGCAATTGGCTCCTACAAAAGTACCTGACATGTACTAAATGCACAGAAATTATTGGATAAACTAAGGAATAAAATTAGCAGACAGAAATAATCAGTAGTACAATTCTGGATTTCGAGTTGTAATGCTTTCCTGAACAACCACATCCCATAATTTAAAAAATGTGTTTCAAGTTATTGTATACCTGAATTAACATTTTATATCAACTAACCAAGAAATATTTTCCTTTGGACCTTCTATATCTATGTAGATCCTGCCGTTTCTCACCACTATCACTGTTACCAAGACAAAGATTGACATCTTTTTACCTAGATAATGACTATAGCCTAACCCATCTTCTCAAGTTGGCCTTTGTTTCCCTTTAGGCTGCCTGTTGTCAGCCAGCAGCCTGACTGAATTTTTTAAATTTATTTGAGCATATTATTATTCTGCATAAGACTCTCCAGTGGACTCACATTTTATTTTAAAAAGCCAAAGTCCTAACAATGGCTTACAAGTCTTAGAAGGTGGATCCCTCATTACCTGTCTGTCTTCTTTCACTACTAGTCTCACTCTCCCCAATCTGCTTTAGCTCATTGACCTCCTGGCTGTCCATTCAATTCTTCAGGCAAACTTTCACAGTAGAGCATTTTTAGTTGATGTTACTGATATCTGTGAGTCCTGCCCTTCCCCTAGAATTGTGTGTTGTAGTCCCACATCCTTCACAAGTTGGTTCATGTCACTCTTTCTGGGCTGTGCTTTAAAATTGTAATCCTGCTCGCTCCCTTGACTCCCTCTCCCTTGACCAGCTTTATTGTTAGCTTTACATGTATCAGCATTTAACATATCAGATATTTATTTTTCTTGTTTATTATTTTCTCACCACTAGAAGATAAGCTCAGTAAGGTAGAAACTTTTATTTATTTTGCTCATTGCCTTATCTGCCCTGTCGTAAGCAGTGTCTGTCACACTGTGCACATGTGCACAAATGCATGTGCATGAAAACACACACACAATGTCTGAGAATCATCTGCAGAAAAAAGAAATAAATAAATGAGCTTTCACAGTACTTAGTTCCCTTCCCTCAGAATTTGCATTTCTTTCAGCTTCCACATGTTTAAATATTCAGTAAATGCTGCATCTTTAGGGAACTTCCCTGTCCACCTTGTTTATAATTTTTGTCACCCACTATAATAAGGCGTAGCTTACTTGTTTTGAGCAGTTATTACTATATAAATTATTTGTTTTACAAAACTGTTTTCATTTGGTTTCTTTCACTCTGTACAACAATGCTAGCTCCATTAGAACAAAGACATTATGTGTGGTTAATCTGTTTCCCCAGTTCCTAGAACATTAACAAGGAAATGATGGCCAATAAGTAATTTTTGCATATGTGAATGAGCTAAGCCTACCTAACCACATGCCTTAAAAGTAAAACACTTTAGTTTTTTGTTTTCCTTTTTTTTTTTTTTTGAGACAGAGTTTTGCTCTTGTCCCCCAAGTGCAGAGACATGATCTTGGCTCACTGCAACCTCCACCTCCCAGGTTCAAGCAATTCTCCTGCCTCAGCCTCCCGAGTAGCTGGGATTACAGGCACACACCACCACGCCTGGCTAATTTTTTGTATTTTTAGTAGAAACGAGGTTTCACCATGTTGGGCAGGCTGGTCTCAAACTCCTGACCTCAGGTGATATGCCCTCCTCGGCCTCCCAAAACTTTAGTTTTTGCATTGTCGTGTAGTACAGATAAGTAGCTAACAAGTTTCACTTAGCTGCTTCTATTAATTACTAAAATTCAGATGACTCTACTTAGCTAAATTATTTCTGATTTCATGACCCATTATTACAGAAGTTGTAGATGTCTCTACCAGAAGTTACCTTATAATTGGATGTCATTTATTCTTATTTGGCAATCTCACTTTACAACCAGGGCTTTATTAAATTCTAAATTTTATCGCATTTTTAATTCTCAGCTTGATGACATGTTATCATCAATTTTATGTTGCAGAATTAATATTTTCTTATCTAATTATCAGAAACAAAAAATGTGAACATTATTTTCACATATGTAAAGATACTAAGTGATACATGTAAGTAACAATGAGATGAGATGGTAATAGATATGCCATAGGAGAATGCTGTAGTGTTTAAGGGACTCTAGATATATGTGCCCAGCAATCCTGTAACAAGTCCTAAAATATAAAATAGAAAGTAAGGGATATTTGTAGTGGTCTACAATCTAGCATCTCTTTCTCTCATGAGCCCATCTGATTATGACCAGCAATTCACATCTTTCTATATACCTTAATCCCAAATTAAGGTCCTGGGCCACACTTGCAAAAGCAAAACCTCTACAGATATTCAAGTAAAAAAAAAAAAAGTCACATTCACATTTTTAGTATGAAACATAATACACTCAAACATACACATACACACAAACACGCACATACACACACACACACAAATATATATATATATATATATATATATATATATAATTTTTTAAGACAGAATCTTGCTCTGTTACTTAGGCTGGAGTACAGTGGTTTGATCATGGCTCACTGTAGGCCCAACCTGCCAAGCTCAAGTGATCCTCCCACCTCAGCCTCCGAGCAGCTGGGACTGCAGACACATGCCACCATGCCTTGATAATGTTTTAATTTTTTGTAGAGATAGTGTATCACTATGTTGTCCAGACTGAACTCCAACTCCTGGGCTCAAGCAATCCTCCTGCTCCCACCTCCGGAAGTGCTGAAGTTACAGGCATGAACCATATATAAATATTTCAATTTATATATAATATATATTAATTTATTTTATATATGTAGAGAGAGAGATAAAGCAGTGTTTATGTTCCTTTGAAGGTATAAAAGAAAAATAAAATCTTGGGACTCTAAACTCACTGTGCTAAAGGGAAATTTAAACTTGGGTACAAAAAAACTACCTTGCTTTTGTTCTTTAACAGATAGTTATAATTTCAGATACTTACTTTATCATTTGTAACATACGGAGTTAGAAGAATGCATAATTGACTTCCCCACTATGCCCTTCTTTTCACATGTAAAATGTAGATTCAATGAGCACTAACCAGAGCCTCATGGGAATGTAACCACTTGTCTCATTGCCTATCCTCTCCTTTTTTTTCTTCCTTTACTGCTTGTTATTTTCCCTTTGCCATTAAAGTTTCCAAGCCCTCTTTGGAAAAAGCACAGGTTAGAGATTCTACTGCACTTTGAGTTTTTTTTTGTTTGTTTGTTTTTTTCTCCCTGGGTGCATCCTTAATCTTGGTAAAATAAACCTCTAATCAATTGAAATCTGTCTCAGTCACTTTTTAGTTTACATTTTGGTAACCAGAAAGAGATTCTCAGAGTGGAGTTTGGCCCTCGGTCTGAAGTAATTTTCCTGTCAGGTCCTGGTACCAGGTGGAGTTCTTTATCATTCTGACTGGCTGGTGTGCTGAGGGCCAGGAGCTTCTCCCTCCAGAGAGTACTAATCTTCCAAAATTGTTTTGGTTGAGATCTGAGGTTTTTTCTGCTGCAGAACTCCTTTTCTGGGAGTTTTCTGTGTCTTTAAAGATGAAGACTAGTCTTTAGCTTGGGCCTTATTTACAGGTAAGGAGCAGGTTTGGGGCATTATTTTGGGATTGGATAGCCGAAAGTCAAGGTTTACTGTCAGCTGGCTATAACTTCTGAGAGATCTTGACTTTCATGCGCGTCCGTGTGAAGAGACCACCAAACAGGCTTTGTGTGAGCAATAAAGCTGTTTAATTCACCTGGGTGCAGGTGGGCTGAGTCTGAAAAGAGAGTCAGTGAAGGGAGATAGGGGTGGGGCCATTTTATAGGATTTGGGAAGGTGATGGAAAATTACAGTCAAAGGGGGTTGTTCTCTGGTGGGCAGGGGCGGGGGTCACAAGGTACTCAGTGGGGGAGCTTCTGAGCCAGGAGTAGGAAATTCACAGGTTTAATCACTCAGTTAAGGTAGGGCAGGAACAAATCACAATGGTGGAATGTCATCAGTTAAGGCGGGGCAGGGCCTTTTCACTTCTTTTGTGATTCTTCAGTTACTTCAGGCCATCTAGGTGTATTCGTGCAAGTCACAGGGGATGCGATGGCTTGGTTTGGGCTGAGAGGCCTAATATTCCTGCCTTCTTATATTAATAAGAAAAATAAAACAAAATAGTGTTGAAGTGTTGGGGCAGCAAAAATTTTTGGGGTTGGTATGGAGAGAGAATGGGCGATGTTACTCAGGGCCGCTTCAAGCAGGATTAGGGGCGGTGTGGGAACCTACAGTGGGAGAGATTAAGCTGAAGGGAGATCTTGTGGTAAGGGGTGATATTGTGGGGTTGTTAGAGGAAACATTTGTCATATAGAATGATTGGTGATGGCCTGGATACAGTTTTGTATGAATTGAAAAACTAAATAGAATAAGAGAAGGAGAAAAACAGGTATAAAAGAACTAAGAATTGGGAGGACCTGGGACATCTAATTAGAGAGCACCTAAGGAGGTTCAGCATAGTACTGCCAGCAAAGATTATTTATTTACTTCAAGAGTTAAGAGTGGCAGTTTGGGGATAGCATGAGGAGATATCAGCTGTGATGGCTTGGAGAAACAGCGTAAACTGGCAGTGTAAACAAGAGCAGGGCATGTATGAGTAGTTGAGAATGGTGAATAGGAGTCACAGTCTAAGTCGGTCTGGTGTCTGGCTATACAGGAGCTTAAATGGGCTGTACCTTGTAGCATTCTGAGGACAGGTCTGACTTCTGAGAAGGGAAAGTGGTAAAAGTATTGTCCAGTCCTTTTTAAGTTGGTGGCTGAGCTTGGTGAGGTGTGTTTTTAATAGACCATTAGTCTGTCACTGAATATTTGACTAATAAAGGCTGGTCTGTTATCAGACTGTATAGAGGTGGGAAGGCTAAACTGAGGAATTATGTATGACAGAAGGGAAGAAATGACTGCAGTGGCCTTCTCAGACCCTGTAGGAAAGGCCTCTACCTATCTAATGAAAGTGTCTACTTAGACTAAGAGGTATTTTTGTGACTCGGGGCATGTTGAGTAAAGCTAATTTGCCAGTCCTGGGCGGGGGGAAATCCTGGAGCTGGATGTGTAGGGAAGGGAGGGGGCCTGAATAATCCTTTAGGCCCCTTTAGCAGATAGAATGGCAGATGGAACACTGAGAAGTTATTTCCTTGAGGATAGATTTCTATGATGGAAAGGAAATGAAAGGTTCTAAGAGGCGGGCTAGTGGCTTGTATTATAGCATAGCCTGCCTTTGCTGGTGTGTGGTGATTAGGCCTGGTGGAACTGCCATCAATAAATCAAGCAAGATCAGGGTGAGAAACAGGGAAGAAGGAAATGTGGGGAAATGGGATGAACATCAGGTGGATCAGAGAGATGCAGTCATGAGGGTCAGGTGTGGTATCTGGAATAATGTGGGAGGCCGGATTGAAGTCCAGGCCAGGAACAATGGTAATTGTGGGACTTAACAAAGAGTGAGTACAGCTGAAGGAGCCAGGGAGCAGAAAGTATATGTGTCAGGTATGAGGAAGAAAATAGATTTTGGAAGTTATGAGAAATGTAGAGAGTGAGTTGAGCATAGTTTGTGATTTTGAGGGCCTCTAAAAGTATTAAAGCAGTGGCAGCCGCTGCATGCAGACATGAGGGCTAGGCTAAAACCATAAGGTCAAGTTGTTTGGACAGAAAGTCTACAGGGTGCGGTCCTGGCTCTTGTGTAAGAATTTTGACTGCACTAACTGTGTCTAGGAAGGAAAGGAGTTGTTTTGTAAGGGATTGAGGTTGGGAGATTAATGAGACATGATCAGCAGGGAGAGCACGTGTGTTTTTTCGAGAATTATGCCAAGATAGGTAACAGATGAGGATGAAATTTGGGCTTGACTGAAGTAATGGGGTCTGTCTGTGAAGTCTTGCAGCAGTACAGCCCAGGTAATTTGCTGAGCCTGATGGGTGTCAGGGTCAGTCCAAGTGAAAGCAAAGAGAGGCTGGGATGACAGGTGCAAAGGAATAGTAAAGAAACCATGTTTGAGATCCAGAACAGAATAATGGATTGTGGAGGGAGGTATTGAGGATAGGAGAGTATATGGGTTTGGCACCATGGGGTGGATAGGCAAAACAATTTGGTTGATAAGGCACAGATCCCTGAACTAACTTGTAAGACTTGTCTGGTTTTAGGACAGGTAAATTGGGGGAATTATAAGGAGAGTTTATAGGCTTTAAAAGGCCATGATGTAGCAGGTAAGTGATAATAGCCTTTAATCCTTTCAAAGCATGCTGTGGGATGGGATATTGGCATTGAGCGGGGTAAGGGTGATTAGGTTTTAATGAGATGGTAAGGGGTGCATGATCTGTCTCCAAGGAGGGAGTAGAGGTATCTTATACTTGTGGGTTAAGGTGGAGGAATACAAGAGGAGGATGCAAAGGAGGCTTTGGATTGGGAAGAAGGGCAGCAATGAGATGCGGCTGTAGTCCAGGAATAGTCAGGGAAGCAGATAATTTGGTTAAAATATCTTGGCCTAATAAAGGAACAGGGCAGGTGGGGATAACTAAAAAAGAGTGCATAAAAGAGTATTGTCTGAGTTGGCACCAGAATTGGGAAGTTTTAAGAGGTTTAGAAGCCTGGCTGTCAATACCTACAACAGTTATGGAGGCAAGGAAAACAGGCCTTTGAAAAGAAGGTAATGTGGAGTGGGTAGCCTCCATATTGATTAAGAAGGGGATGGACTTACCCTCCACTGTGAGAGTTACCTAAAGCTTGGTGTCTGTGATGGTCTACGGGGCTTCGGAGGTGATCAGGCGGTGTCAGTCTTCAGCCACGAAGCCAAGAAGGAGTCAGTCAGAGAGCCTTTGGCCAGAGTTCCAGGGGCTCTGGGAGTGGCTGCCAGGCAAGTTGAACAGTCCGATTTCCAGTGGGGGCCCACACAGATGGGACATGGCTTAGGAGGAATCCTGGGCTGCAGGCATTCCTTGGCCTGGTGGTCAGATTTCTGGCACTTGTAGCAAGCTTCTGGGGGATGAGGTTCTGGAGGAATGCCTGGCTGCTGCAGTTCAGGCGTTTGGAAGTTCTTGTGTGCTGGAGATGTGGCTGGGGTTTGTCTCACAGTGGAGGCAAGGAATTACAACTTTTTTTTTATTATTGTACACCTTGAAGGTGAGGTTAATTAAGTCCTGTTGTGGGGTTTGAGGGCCAGATTCCAATTTTTGGAGTTTTATTTAATGTCGGGAGTAGATTGGGTAATAAAATGTATATTGAGAATAAGATAGCGTTTTGACCTTGTAGGGTCTAGGACTGTAAAGCGTCTCAGGGTTGCTGCCGAATGAGCCATGAACTGGGCTGGGTTTTTATATTTGATGAAAAAGAGCCTAAACACTTCTGATTTGGGATAAAGAAAAAGGAGCATTAACCTCGACTATGCCTTTGGCTCCAGCCACCTTTTTAAGAGTAAATTGCTGGGCAGGTGGGGGAGGGCTAGTCACAGAACGAAACTGTAAGCTGGAACAGGTGTGAGGAGGGGAGGCAATAAAAAGATTATAGGGTGGAGGAGTGGAGGCTGAGGAAGAATTGGGACCTAGCTCAGCCTGGTGAGGAGAGGAGAGGTCAGATGGGTCTGTAGAAAAGGAAGATTAGAAAGACTCAGCAACACTTGGGGTTGGGACTGAGGGGACAGGTGGGAGGGAAAGAAGGAAGATTTGGGAAGAGTTGCACTGGGCACAGAGACTAGGAATAGACTGATGTGGAAAAGAATGCCTGGACGTCAGGCACCTCAGACCATTTGCCCATTTTATGACAAGAGTTATTTAGATCTTGTAGGATGGAAAAATTGAAAGTGCCATTTTCTGGCTATTTGGAACTACTATCGAGTTTGTATTGGGGTCAAGCAGCATTGCAGAAGAAAATAAGACACTTAGATTTTAGGTCAGGTGAGAGTTGAAGAGGTTTTAAGTTCTTAAGAATACAGGCTAAGGGAGAAGAAGGAGGAATGGAAGGTGGAAGCTTGCCCATAGTGAAGGAGGCAAGCCCAGAGAAAAGAGTAGAGACACAGAGAAGGGGTGGGGGTTTCTTGCCCTCCAGAAAAGCAGAGAAAGGGTTGGGGCATGGAAATAAGGGATTGGGGCACAGAGATAAGAGGTCAGGGTGCAGAAATAAGGGATTGAGGGTTCTTGCCCCCTAGAAAAGTGGGACTTGCCACTAAGGGTGAAGGAGAAGGGGATGAGGGGTACTTGCCCCTCCCCCAGAAAAGCAGGACTTGCTGCTAAGGGTGAAGGAGAAGGGGTTGAGGAATACTTGCCTCTCCCCCAGAAAAGTGGGACTTGCCACTAAGGGTGAAGGAGAAGGGGTTGAGGGGTACTTGCCCCTCCCCCAGAAAAGTGGGACTTGCTGCTAAGGGTGAAGGAGAAGGGGTTGAGGGGTACTAGCCCCTCCCCCAGAAAAGCACAGAAGGGGTAGAGACACAGAGAGAAGGGGTTGGGGTACTTGCCCCTTCCCCAGAAAAGTGGGACTTGCCACTAAGGGTGAAGGACAAAGGCAGGCATCCCTGCATGGTCTGACACATTTGAAACGTGGGTAAATAATCAGAGAGGCATCCCTGCAATGATTAAACACCAAGGGAAGGCTGCCTTCCCAGTCCCTGACCGGCACCGGAGTTTTGGGTCCACAGATAAAACACGTCTCCTTTGTCTCTACCAGAAAATGAAAGGAATTGAAATTAAGAGAAGGGAGAGATTGAAGTGTGGTGCCAAGATTGAAAGGAGAAAGAGGTTGAGGGATAGTGAGGGAGGTTGGAGAAGAGAGTAAAAAGAGGCCGCTTACCGGATTTGAAATTGGTGAGATGTTTCTTGGGCTGGTCGGTCTGAGGTCCTGAGGTCGTAGGTGGATCTTTCTCATGGAGCAAAGAGCAGGAGGATGGGGGATTGATCTCCCAAGGGAGATCCCCCGATCTGAGTCACAGCACCAAATTTCATGCGCGTCCCTGTGAAGAGACCACCAAACAGGATTTGTGTGAGCAATAAAGCTGTTTATTTCACCTGGGTGCAGGTGGGCTGAGTCCAAAAAGAGAGTCAGCGAAGGGAGATAGGGGTGGGGCCATTTTATAGGATTTGGGAAGGTAATGGAAAATTACAGTCAAAGGGGGTTGTTCTCTGGTGGGCAGGGGCGGGGGTCACAAGGTACTCAGTGGGGGAGCTTCTGAGCCAGGAGAAGGAAATTCACAGGGTTAATCACTCAGTTAAGGTGGGGCAGGAACAAATCACAATGGTGGAATGTCATCAGTTAAGGCAGGGCAGGGCCTTTTCACTTCTTTTGTGATTCTTCAGTTACTTCAGGCCATCTGGGTGTATACATGCAAGTCACAGGGGATGCGATGGCTTGGCTTAGGCTCAGAGGCCTGACATTGACCAAATGTAAATTGCATGATCATTCCTTTTCCTTTTTTGGTTTAGTTCACTTTTGTTAGATTTGGCCAACTTTTGGCCCCTCTGATATCTTCTGGAAACCTTGCAGTTGCAGAAAGTCAAGTTGCACCTAAAAAAACCCTGGCTGATTAAGAAAGATAAAGAATTTGACTATCTGAGGACTTTTATTTACATAACCAGATGACCTTCCTACCCTTTCTCTCTGTGCTATTAATTGAAAGATTTTAGAGATCTCTTATTCTAAACAATTCATGAAAATAGCACATTTTAAAAGGACACACAATAATGCAATGGCTAGCCTTAAAAATTCTCTTGACTAAAGAGCAAAAATCTGACCTAAAATGGCTCTGGTAATTAAAATTTCTGTCATGGCTTAGGTTTGCTACCTAATTAGGGAACACAAAGGCCACTTCACTTTATGACCTAATAGTTAAAATTCTGCACTTTCACTTTCATGGCATGGGTTTGATTCTTAATTGGCTTTAAAAGTTAGCAATTAAATATTTTAACAGAAACATAGAAACTTCAACTCAAATATATTTTAGCTCACATAACTTTAGTAATCTTTCAATAGTCTTTGTCCCGGCAAAAATCTAATAAGAGATTTGAAAGTACTTTTTAAGAGCTCTATACTCAAAAGTTGGCTTCATAAAAATTGATATTTAGGCTACTACATTGTCTAAATATCAACTTTATTGAAATGTTTAGAGAGAGAGAGTAGAGGCCTTATACTCTCTCTCTCTGTGTGTCTCTAAAATTAAATTTATCTCTTTTTAAATCCCTGTTAGCCACACGTGCTCTCACTGTTTTCTTATTTATTTCTATTGGCCCCTCCTTCCATTTGCTACTCTCTGTGCCACATTAGGGAACAACAAATATTCTAACAGCCTGAAATCCCTAAAGAAAAATTACAGAAGGCATCACAGATTCCTTTTTGGAAGAAATTTCTGTTTCTACCTCAAGGAATCAAAGGTTGCAGATGGACAGTGTCCTCTCAGATCTAAAACTCTCCTCTTTTTTGCATTGCATTGCCTAATCTTTTTAGCTTTGTTGGGGGTGATGGGGAGAGGGCACTAGAAATTACTTTCCATTGCAAAAAAATTGACTTTGGTGTGTATAATGAGTGGAGAGTAGGCTGATCATAGAGTAGGCTGATTGGTGTTGGGTTTCCCACCAGCCCCAGGGAATGTCTTTGTAGCTAAATAAACTGTGAAAATGTTGTGTGGCCCAGTCTTCATGGCATTTCTTATTTTGAGAACTCAAGTGTTACAGGAAAGTGATCCCAAACCAGACCCCAAGAGAGGGTTCTTGGATCTCACACAAGAAAAAATTCAGAGTGAGTCTGCAGTGCAAAGCAAAAGCTAGTTTATTAAGAAAATAAAGTGGGGAAGTACAACTACTCCATAGACAGAGTAGGATGATCCCGGAAGAAAGAGGAGGAACGTGTCCATCCTAGGTACAATGCTTGTGTATATGGGGAGATGTGCTCTGCTACAAGGGTTTGTGATGAAGGATTAATTTTCTTAATTACTGTACTTTGCAAGAATCAATATTATTATCTTTAAAGCAAAATTAGGAATGCCTTTGTTCCCCAGATATGAGGATATCTGGACACTCCTAAGTCTGGGTCTGTTTAGTAAACATTATTAATTTTGGCCCTTAACCATAAACATCTAGAGGCTATGAATACCTAACTTTCTGGGAATGCAGCCCAGCAAGTCCCAGCTTCGTTTTCATAGCCCTCACTCAAGATGGAGTATCTCTGTTTTGAACTCCTCTGACACAAGTTTCAGTATGAGCTCCACTCTGAGTTCAATGGTCCAGTTAAAAGATAGACTAAATTAAAAGCACTTATCTAAATAAAATTGGTCTCCTTGTAAAATCCTATAGTAAATTTGTATAATTTTTGTTTACCTTTCCATCTATTTTTTTAATCTTTCTCTAACACACCCAAACTTCTTAAAAAAGAAAAGCTTAAATTCTCTCTGTATTTTTAGATGAATTTTTAGATGAAATTCTCTCTGTATTTTTAGATGAAACTTTTCTATTAAGTTTCACCTAAGAGTTATCCCTTTCAAAATGCAAATTTAGGGTGGCCTAGCTAACAATTGCCTAGGGCAATAAAACAGGTAATTGGAAAGATTAAAGTGGGGAGATAAACTTTGAGAATTGGTAAATGAAGAATCTTATAATCTGTAAGATCTGTTTCTGTGTCTTTATGTGTTTATACGTGTCATGCTTATGTGATGTTTCACTACCATGATAAATAAAATAATTTATTAATTGGCTTTAAAAGCTAGCAGTTAAATATTTTATCAGAAACAGAAACTTCAACTCAAATGTTTTAGTTCACCTAACTTTAGTAATCTTTCATAAACAAAGACGCTTCAAAATTATTGTTGTAATAAAACAGAAACATCTTCAAATTTAATTTGGACATTTTGTATGAGTCCATTGGTTTATTGGTCAGATAATCCCTCTGATAAATGTTTTAAGACATCAATGTTTGCTTCTGTAGTACTTTTGATACTTGCTTAACTTGTCTACAAACTTTTATCTTTAGATTTGAGCCTCTCAGAGTCATGATGTGGCCTAAATTCAGGGATTTTCCTTTGTTCTGGACCTTACATCTGATACATAATTAAAATTGCTTGTTTAAAGATTTTTTTCTAAAAATAAGGGTTACTAAGTGTTACTATAATAATTAATATTTATATTTAGAACTACTAGCCCACTGCACTGGTTCATGCCCATAGTCCCAGCAATTTGGGAGGCTGAGGTAGGCAGAATGCTCGATCTTCGGAGTTCCAGATCAGCTTGGGCAACATGGCAAAACTGTGCCTCTACAAAAACTACAAAAAGTAGCTGGGTGTGGTGTGCACCTGTAGTTCCAGCTACTTGGGAGGCTGAGGTGGAAGAATTGCTTGAGCCCAGGCAGCAAGGGTTGCAGTGAGCCCAGATTATGCCACTGCATTCTAGCCTGAGTGAGAGTGAGACCCTGTCTTAAACAAAACAAACAAAACAAAACAAAAACCTACTAGATATAAGAGAAACAATGCTATACAGAAAATATTAAAAGTAGGATGTGCTTTTAGTAAAAGCATTGTAAAAAGACATGCAGATATAGTTTTTGTTAAAGAGAAGGTAAGATTTTATTAAAATTTAGCTTTAGCATTAATAGACACTATGCAAAGGTAAAATTTGATTTTCTCTTTTGAATAAGAGTTTTATGTAATATTAAGAAATAGTAAAATCTCTTTTTGGCAAACTGAAAAAAATAAAAACAGGGGAGAGAAAAAAGATTCCCTTGGCCTCATGCCATCTTCATTAGGTCTTATTTTTAGATAAACAATCCCCTGAAGTTCAAAAGAGACATATTCACCTAACTTGATATAGTAAAATCACATAGGAAGCACTGTCCAATATGAAGTGATGGTTAACTTTCTTTAGGCTCTATTTTTATAAATGTGGTATTGATATGTGTTCCAAAATAGTATGAAATTTCTATAATTCTAATGTTTTAGTATATAATAATAATTATGATTATGTTAACTCATTGTATGCCACAGAAATTATCAATATTTTTGTCAGTTGTGTCTTTGACCATGGCTATCTTAAGACTTTTGTCAACCACAGGCTATTATTGTTTTACTTTGTTCCTTCTCAAAAAGCAGTTTACAATCAGGTGTTAGCTAAAACATGCTTCATTAGGAAAGATCACTGAAAGGACTCTGACAGGTGCTGTCACATGCAGGTTTCTGATAACCTTGGAGATTGTGTCACTGGACTAGAGAAAAATAAAATTAATAAAAATAAAACTTCCAAGTGTCTTGTTGAAGAGCTGATGTGTTCATGAGATTACTAACCCCAATACCAAATGGAATGAATTAATTGCTATGGACTGAATAGATGAATGATGTAATTTTTATGACTGTTTTTGTTTGAAACATTGCTGATTCTTTTCATCTTGTTTTTCAGAGTCAAGAAAACTTTTTTTCTATTAAGCTATTTAACAGCTTTTAAACAATTCAGTAAAGTATACTCTTCTAAGCAAAATTTAAAACATATTTCTCACTGCCTGATTTTGCCAGATTTTGGAAACAATTTATAAGTATTCTTAATTTATGGCAATATGGTTTTTTGCATAATTTCTATAAGAATCTGCTTTCTCTTGTAATAGGGCACAGTTGGAGACACTGGTTATTTTACCAAGGCCTTAACTGGAATGACATATTTTCAAATATAAATAGAGTGCTTTGAGGAATTGAAATTAACTGTATAGAGTAATAAAAGCCCCTTGGAAAGGCTGGCTTTATACTTTGTCTATGCAGTTTCTCTATAGAGTTCCTGATCTGTGGAAGTAAAGAATGCCACTATCCAGCAGGCCCAGAAACCTCAAGTTATTTGGGAACCTTGAGTGGAAAGGAATGCACCCAAATCATACAAGTATTTGCTGACACAGATAAACCTTTGGCTGAGTTCAAGAAGCCTTTAAAAGTCTAATCTGAGATTCTTTATGAAAAAGCTTCAGCAAATTCAATTCAAAAGGAGTCCATTGGTCAATGATTATTCTTGTTTCACTTTATGCAAATAATCAGGCCAAGTATAATAAGACTAAAACTTATTGTACAAATAAATTGGTCTTACCATGATTTGTCTTTGGTACAAATGGGGGATGACAGAAAGAAAAATTATATTTCAGAAGAAACTATAACACCTGCTGTTAGATTCTAGCCTTGTCCATTGACTTTCAGTTTTTATTATTTGTCTACAATTTATCTAGATTGGATCCTGAATTCTCCCCTGGCTACAAGTTTTCAAACTAATGTTTTCATTTTTTTAATTCAAGTTTTCTGACTTTTCATTTTTTAAAATTCCATCACTAGAAATTAAAACTGTGCTTTTCTCAAAGCCCTGAACTCTGCCGCTAGACAACTTAAAATTTGGGAGAAATAATGGCAAACACACACACACACACACACACACACACACATACACACATTCCCTTTGTGCCTACCTACTGATGTTTGCAATTCTTCATAATATAGCTTGAATCAGTTTTGCAGCATTGCTTTCCCTTTGTTGCCACAATCTGGCCTTGGTCCCTTTTCCCCTCCTTTTTTATTTTTCTTTCTTCTCTCTTTATTCCTCCCCATATTTCCATGGAACAAGATTCTTCGCAACCTCCTAAGAATAACACTTTCTAACAATGTTAATGTTGCAGAATTTTGCTCCTTAGTTCAGCCAAAACCAGGTTCTTGTCACACAACCAGGAAAATTTAGGCATACACACACGTTGAAAGATGAGTAGAGCAGGATTTTATTGGCCAAAAAGGGAAGAAAAGAAAAAAATACTCAGCAAAGCAAGATAGAGTCCTGCTAACAGGGCCCCCAACTTTTCAGGTTGAATCCCAGGCCACCACACAGGAACTGAAGAGGCCAGGCTCCTCACCCTGCCTATGGCTCCACCCTGTTTCCTCAGTGCACATGTGGGCATGCTCAGACAAAAGTCCTGGAAAGGTTCCCTCATCTGTACAAAAACATCTGATGTAAACACTTGTTGGATGGGTCTGAAATTCTCAGGGGACCCCTTTTATCTGCCTAGCATTTGGCTGTCTCATTCCTCCTCTAAAGAAGTACATCTAACTGCCATTAAAACAAGGATAAGGAGTAAGATTGCTGTAACTCCTTTCTGCTGACAGGGGGCTCTGTTTTGGATAAAAGGCAGTCAGAGCTCCCTCAGAGGCCTACCTAAGGGTTCCTAGCAAAAGGGGTCATTATTCGAGGCTCTGGTTGCATTGCGAGGTTTGGATTTTCGTGGCCTGAAGGTGAGAAGAGACAAACAAAGTTGTTAGAAAACATGTATCACAATGAAACAAGGAGTGGGTAATGACAGCTCAAAATCCCAAGGCCTTTTACCAATTTGCACAAGGAGGGGGAGATCAAAAGCCTGGCTTGTTTAAAAAAAAAAAGTTTTAACCTTTTGCTGCCATGTCAGAATTCTGAGTTCCTTTTCCCTGAGCCCAATTCTAAGCCAACCAGTCTAAGGTTGGGAAATTAACTTCCCAATTTGGAGGATGCATCTGAGGGGGATGTTCCACAGTACAGAGACACAATTACTTATCAGTGAAGAGAAGACATAAAGAAAAAAGAAAAGAAAGCTTTTTTTTTTTTTTTTCTGAGCAATCACAGGTGTTCAGGATGCATTCAAAAAGGGTATAGACTGAAGACGAATGGCTACTCATCTAGAAAGAGGGGAGCAAACATCCCTGGTTCTTTTCTCTTCCAAGCAAATATGCAGGGTAAGTGAGTGAGGGACAGTGAAGCATTCCTCTTTCTTTCCTCCATCCTTGTATCCCTGATTCCTGGTGAACATGACAGCATGCCATCCATGGGTGTAAATGTGGCTTTCACCCATGTTAACAGAAGGGCCTAAGGGGTGTGAATATCTGCTCTTACCCACATATGCCTTATCTCCCCTACTCTCAGTAGCCTTTGAATTCCCTAGACCTCACTTATGCCATGGATAGCAGCATGGCCTTTATCCATGAAATTTTTTTTTGTTGTTGTTATAATCTGCATCTGGATTCCTCAGATCAAGTTTTCTTTCCTAGGGCTTTGACCTGAAGCTTGGAATTGAGTTTGGGACAAAAATATGTCTCAATGTGGGGATTGCATGGACTCCTTATCATAAGCTGAATGCTAAGGTGAAGCTGTGGAATTGAGTCCTCCTCCAACAAGGGAGAGAAAAGGATGTCTAGTGGCACACCCAAATAATTGGTGGCTATAGTTATGCTTGCTAAGATTTGGGTGCATGTGGCTTGGCTTTGGTCTTGCTTTCCCAAAAAGGATTGCTCCAGGTGATGGGCATCCTATTTATTCCCATCACCTGCCAGTATTTGCAGGATATTTGCTCAGAATTAGAATATTGATCTAGAGTTTTACATCACCCATTCCTTTTGTTCTTTCTGAGCTGTAGCTGGAGATTGCTGGTTGGTTCACAGGAACCAGCAAGGTTAGTCTAACATGTAGGTAAAAACAAAAGAAAACAAAACAAAGAACCAGTGAATCTAGAATCTAATGGTGATAAGTTTTGAAACATAATTTCTCTCTCTTTAGTCCTCATTTCTGTTAAAAACAAATCATGATGGGACTGTATTGTTTGCAAAACAGACTTTAGTCTTATACTTGGCCTGATTATTTACATAAAGTGCAGCAAGTATAATTATTTCTATATAGGCCTTTTAGATTGGCTCTGATGGAACTTTGTTCCACAGGGAATCTCAGATAAGACCTTAAAGCTGAGCCCAGTCATGGGTTTGTACCCTTGAATACCTGTGATTTGGTAAACTCCTCTCTTATTGAGGTCCCAAGAGCCTGTTGTTCCTGGGCCTATTGAAAGTGATATTCTTTACTCATGGCAGGTTAGGAACCCTATACAGGGACTGTGTAGACAAGGATATGAGGCCAGTTTTCCCACGAGGTTTTTATTGGCTCTTCAAGTTGAGCTTGACTACATAAAGGGAAGCATACCCTTCCAGTCAGAGCCTTGGTAAAACACCAGTTTCTTCAATTGCATCCTGTTGCAAAAGAAAATAAATTCCTACTGTGCTGATTCAAACAATTATATTGCCACAAGTTAAGAATACTCACAGATAGTTTCCAAATTCTAGGGGAACCAGGCAGAGAGAAACAAACATGATTCAAATTTTATTCACAGGAGTATACCTTTTTCAATTATTAAAGGCCATAATCAACTCAAAATGTTTCCTTGGCTCTCAAAAACAAAACAGAAATTAGCAATGTTTCAAGCAAAAGTCAAAAAGATTACTTCAGTTTTCTATTAATTCAGTGTATTCAGTTTGCTCTTGTTTTGCTTGATATTCATGAATATTTCAGCTCTTAAATGTCCTGTACATTTTTCCTTTATTCCAATGTCATGATCTGCATGGTTATAAGAAACCTGTATTTGAGAGCACCTGTCAGAGTCCAATAGCTTATTATAGACCATCCATTGAAAAGGATGAAAACAAGACAACAATTGTGAATAACAAAATGTTCAGGGTAGTTACAGTCAGAAACACAATTGACAGATACGTTTTGTTATCACTGTGGTTTACAATAACTTAACATAAAAACCTTAATTATGACAGATAGCATATTCTTTAGACATTAGAATTAATAGAAACCCCATGCAATTTTGGAAAATATATTACTATTATTCACCAAATACAACCTAAAGAAGATTGAACACCATTTTGGCTATCTCATACAACTAAACATGTAAAATTATCCTGTTTAACTCTCTTTTGGATACTCCAGGGGTCCTCTGTAGCATCCAAAAGCCAGGCATTAGGAAAGAATTTTGAAACTGAAGTTTGATTTTGGGAAGCCTGTTAAATATGTTAGAAGTTTAAGACACTTGATGTTATAAAACAGAATTCCAGTTTAACATAAGTTATTAATTTTGCCAAAATAATGACTCAGAAGTTTCAAAGGGCAAACACCTTTTATAACTCTTCACAAATTTTGCTAAAGAGAAGATTAGGTCCAGCAAACATTTATTGTACTTTTATTTCAATGCTCAATTTACAGAAAAATCCTATAATACCCCTTTGAATTTAGTAAATATGTTCACACATACAGTTTTTGCAAGATTAATTTTTAGAATCCTTCCATCGTTTGTTTAAACCTTCAGCTTTATCTATCTAATTCAAAACAATCCTTCAACCCTAGGCAAAAATTTACATTTCCATGCCTTTTTATAATCTTTTAGTAAAATCGCATTTTACTGTTCTTACAAATCACCCATGTAAATCTATTTCCAGTAGTCAGAATTACATGTTATAATGTTATATAATGTTATAATGTTAAATGTTATAACTCCTAGCAATTTTTAACTTTAACATAAAATGTGGTAAGTTGTTTTTATTATGAACAAGGTGTAGTCAAGGTTTGACTCCTTCCAGAATGATAAGGGCTTGATTTAATTTTGTACGTCATCAGGCCTTACCTACTGTGAAACAGGCAAGTCAAACAGTTCTAGAAACAAAAAAGGCAGTTTATAACCTTAAAATATTTAATAAACCTAGTATCTGACCTACATAATTTAGTTCACCTATTTACATTTTGACAACATCTGCATTTCATCAATAATCTTTAAGGCTGTTTTGGTTTCTCAAAGATTACAGTCATATGAACTAAAAGGTGCCATAGCTTTTATCTTCCCTTTTAAATAATATTTGATTTAAGCACTTATCTTCCTTTAGGCCAATTAATTAGCACTCTTTTTATAGACATCACACAGCACATATATAACTATGTAGACAGGCAGAAAAAAATCCATTGGCTATAAAATTTTTCATTTAACAACCTCCTAGTTAGATTATCGGCCTCTCATGTATGCATTAAGAATAGCAAGACAAAATGGAGAAAAAAAAATTGAGATGACTGGAAAACAACTTTTCCAGGAAAACAATATCCAAGAAAGAATAAAGGTCTTTTAAATATACATATAACTTAGATATCTACTTTTAATTAAGCTGAACACTCTTCAAGAAAATCCTTTTAGCTCTCTTCTTACCTGATTTTAGGCCTGCCAAGCTGAGAGGTGAAGCCAGCTGGACTTCCTGGGCTGAGTGGGGACTTGGAGAACTTTTCTATCTAGATGATTTTAAATGCACCAATCTGCACTCCATAAAAATGCAACAATCAGCTCTCTGTGTCTAGCTAAAGGTTTGTAAACACACCAACCAGCACTCTGTAAAATGGACCAATCAGTGCTTTGTAAAATGGACCAATTAGCAGGATGTGGGTGGGGACAAGGGAATAAAAGCTGGCACCTAAGCCAGCAGCAGCAGCCCTCTTGGGTCCCCTTCCACGCTGTGGAAGCTTTGTTCTTTTGGTTTTCATGGTAAATCTTGCTGCTGCTCACTCTTTGGGTCCACACTACCTTTATGAGCTGTAACACTCACCGCGAGGGTCTGCAGCTTCATTCCTGAAGTCAGCGAGAGCACAAACCCACTGGGAGGAACAAACAACTCCGGACGCACCATCTTTAAGAGCCGTAACACTCACTGCGAAGGTCTGCGGATTCACTCCTGAATTCAGCAAGACCACGAACCCATGGAAGGAACAAACTCCAGACACATCTGAACATCTGAAGGAACAAATTCTGGACACACCATCTTTAAGAACTGTAACACTCGCTGCAAGGTTCTGTGGCTTCATTCTTGAAGTCAAGGAGGCCAAGAACCCACTGGAAGGAACCAATTGCAGACACAAAGCAGTCAACATTTCTGGCTTTCAAACTTTAGTAAAGGCTCAGAGAAAGGAAAATCCAAGACTGCTTGTGGAGGAGAAGAGAATCAACAAACAGCAAAAGGTCATGCAGACATCAAACCAGAAAAAAACTCATTTCCTAAGCCAGGATTCAACCCAGCTGCCATTGTAAAATGGCAGAGGCTAAAAACAGCATTGCTATGTGGTTATAGGTCATGTGCCCCAGGATGTAAAACAAGATGGAGACCTATAGCAAAGCTTGCTATTGACCATACAGAAAGACATGCAAAGCACACCAGATTGGCTACAGCTTAAGACAAAAACTCACAAAACATTTTTCATAATAGAAACTTTATAGAGAATGTAAACAGTGATCCTTATCATTCTTAGCTTAGTAAAATATCTTCTAAAAGGAAAAAAAAAAAAACCTCTCACTTAAAAGTTAACTTCCAACCTGGTGTATTGAGGGAACCTGCCTGCAATATTTCAATGTAGGTTCTTTCTATTTTCCATAAGTGTCGGTCGGCTGAGAAATAGAGACAGTACAAAGAGAGGAATTTTATAGCTGGGCCACCAGGGGTGATGTCACATATCAGTAGGACTATGATGCCTGCCTGAGTCTCAGACCAGCAAGTTTTTATTAAGGGTTTCAAAAGGGGAGGGGGTATAGGAACAGGGAGTAGGTACAAAGATCACATGCTTCAAAGGGCAGAAAGCAGAACCACTATTAAGGGTCTAACAAAGATCACATGCTTCTGAGGGAACACAACAAAGGGCAAAACCAGAACCGCTGATAAGGGTCCAACAAAGATCACAGGGCAAAGGGCAAAAGCAGAACCACTGATAAGGTTCTATGTTCAGCAGTGCATGTATTGTCTTGATAAACATCTTAAACAACAGAAAACAGTGTTTGAGAGCAGAGAACCAGTCTGACCACAAATTTACCAGAGCGGAGTTTTTCCCCACCCTAGTAAACCTGAGGGTTCTGCAGGAGACCTGGGCTTATCTCAGTCCTTACCTCAACTGAACAAAACAGACATTCCCAGAGCGGCCATTTATAGACCTCTCTCCAGGAAAGCATTCTTTTCCCAGGGTTTTAATATTAATATTCTTTGCTAGGAAAAGAATTTAGCAATATGTTTCCTACTTGCATGTCCATTTATAGGTTCTCTGCAAGAAGAAAAATATAGGTCTTTTTGCCTGAACCTGCAGGCAGTCAGACCTTATGGTTGTCTTCCCTTGTTTCATAAAAATCGCTATTATTCTGTTCTTTTTCAAGGTGCAAGGTGTACTGATTTCATATTGTTCAAACACGTTTTACAATCAATTTATACAGTTAACACAATGATCACAGTGGTCCTGAGGTGATGTACATCCTCAGCTTATGAAGATAACAGGATTAAGAGATTAAAGTAAAGACAGGCATAAGAAATTATGAAAGTATTATTTGAGAACTGATAAATGTACATATTAAGATGAAATCTTCACAGTTTATGTTCCTCTGCCGTGGCTCCAGCTGTTCCCTCCATTCGGGGTCCCTGACTTCCCATAACACTGGTGGAGAAAAGAAAAAAAGTTCAAAGTGCAGGACTGTGTTAACTGTTGACAGGGTAGAGAAAACGAAAAAAAACTTTAAGGTGCAGGGTTGAGTCTGGGGAAGAACCTCTTATTCTTTTTTTTTGAGATGGAGTCTCGCTCTGTCACCCAGACTAGAGTGCAGTGGTGATATCTTGGCTCACTGCAAGCTCCGCCTCCCAGGTTCATGCCATTCTCCTGCCTCAGCCTCCCGAGTATTTGGGACTACAGGTGCCCACCACCACGCCCGGCTAATTTTTTGTATTTTTAGTAGAGATGGGGTTTCACAGAACCTCTTATTCTTATGTAAATGGGTTCTTCCCACTGGGAGAGAAACTTAATAGCTGTCATAAGGAGCTGGACTCCTTGGCTGGAGGAGGGGAAGATTCCATGGATGTGTGGTGGGGAAGGTAGGCCAGTCATTGGGTATCCTTGAGCCGTGAACCCCAGCCCCAGCTGGAAGGAGAGGGAGCCGCTGTTTGACTGTCCATCCCCAAAAAAGAAAGAAAAGCTTGACATTCCTGACCCCTGAAAGCAATGGGGGTCGGGGCAGAAAGGAGGCACAATTTCTTCTACCCTCAGAAAAAGTCTGAGGACAAAAAGCCTTAGAAGCAAAAATGAAGAAGACTTTTTGGTTCACACCTTACTCATTCTTCCTCAAGCCGCAAGTCTGGGTGCCAAAATGTTGCAGAATTTTGTCCCTTAGTTCAACAAAAACTGGGTTATTTTCACATGATCAGGAAAATGTAGGAACATGGAAACACTGAAGGGTGAGTAGAGCAGGATTTTATTGGGCAAAAAGGGTGGAAAAAAGAAAAACAAACAAAAACCTTAACAAAGTGAGATGCAGTCCTGCTAACAGCCCCCCGCGCCTTCCCCTGCCACCTGCGAAATTGAATCCCAGGCCATCACAAAGGAACTGAAGAGGCCAGGCTCCTTCCCCTGCCTATGGCTCCACCCTGTTCCCCCAGTACACACCTGAGCATGCTCAGACAAGGCCCTGGGCAGGTTCCCTCATCTGTACAAATGCATCTGATGTAAACACTTGTGGGGCATGTCGGAGTTTCTCTGGAGATCCCCTTTTATCTGCTTAGGCATTTGACTATCTCACTGAGACATGACCTGTTAGAAATGAGCCTTCCTAGCAACATGGGACCTAACCTTCTAGGAATAAACCATCCTGGTGATGAAGGTTCAGATCAGACCTGTGACCAGAGACTCATTTTCTTTTACAATGCTTCTTCTGAAAGATTTTTAAGAATAGAGGGAAGTATGAAATAAAAATAAAAGCTTGAGACATCAAACTGCCTATGCCAAAGAGAAAATTAAGATTGGGAACTGAGACATGCAAAAAACTATCTTCCTTTTGTTCCCAGAGAGCTGTAATTTTTTAAAATTTATTTTTATTTTACTTTTTATTTTTTAAGACAGGGTCTCACGCTGTTGCCAAGCTGGAGTGAAATGGCATGATCATCCTTCTTTGCAGCCTCGACCTACCGGGCTCAAGCCATTCTCCCACCTCAGTCTTGTTAGTAGCTGGGACCACAGTGATGTCCCCCATACCTGGCTAAAGTGTTTGTTTTTTGTAGAGGTGAAGTCTCATGTTATTGCCCAGGCAGTTCTCAAATTTCCAATCTCAATTGACCCTCCTCCCTTTGGCTCTCAAAGTGCTGAGATTACAGATGAGTGCCACCGTGCCCAGTCAGAGCTGTACTTTCAGATGCTTTATTGCATGTAAAAAGTAGATTACTGAGTGTGAGATGAAAGCATAGTTGACTGCTTCTCCCACTCCTTTCTTTTCATATGTAGAATATAGATTTAAGGAACACTATTCACAGCCTCACAAGAATTAACCACTTGCCTCATTGCCTACTCACCCTTCTTTTTTTTTTTCTTCCTCTTTTGCTTGCTCTCCTTTTTGCATATTGAAGCTCTAATCCCTCTTTGGAAGAAGCACAAGATTAAAAATATCAATTGGTTACTTAAATCGTATTTCTTATTCCACCCTTATGACGTTCTAATTTAGGTAGTTTAGAAAGTACAAAGTTATTAAAGTAGTGTCCTGTAAATGTATACAGGAGAAGGAAGTCAAATACAAATTGTATCTTTATAAATATATTTCAATCAAGAACATTAGGTCTATTACTTTTAAATATTTTTAATTTTTAAATTTTTTTCTGATCCATCTTGATATATTTGACATTAATACAATTGTGAGGTTGATTCAATAGCTGTAGTGTTAAATAAAATTGACATTGAATGTATATCACTTTCCCAAAGATTTTAGAGATTTGATTAGGTTAAAAAACCTCATCAGATATTACATCAAGTATCTTAAGTTAAATCTGAAAAGAAATATTCCATAAAAATTTCAAGACAATAATCTTGAAATATGTTTTATTTTACTACAATTTATCAGTAACACATTTACAGAACTTAATTTTTTTGTTTACTTATTCTGTTTTCAGTCAAGTTACTTAAATTTTTACAGTAGCTCTTTATCTGAGCATAGTGAAATGTGGGTCAGCTTTAAAAGGAGGGAGTAGTATTTTCCATTAGCATCTCATTAAAATACTCTTTCCAAAAAAAGTACTGTAATGATAATGGGAATCAAGTACCTTGGATTACTATTAAATTTTAAAATAATTGTTAGAGATTTCTTTCTGTGGATATTGTTAATATTTTAAATTTACTAAAAAATTGAAAACTTAGAGATATCAGTATATTATGAAAGTCATGCATAAAGATTTTAATGTTATTTGACCTTCACATGAAGATTAAATATTCATGTAAAATTTCATCTGATAACTTTAATTTCAAGTAATAATCTCACTATAGTATTACACTGAAAAAATAGGAGAACAAAAAAAAAGGAAAAGTAACCCTTTTATGTAACTCCCAGTATGTGCTCCATAAATATGAAACAGAAATACTTATTCTGCCTTATATTTAGCATTGAAAATGAGGAAAAAGGATAAAGAAATGTATATTCAAGTGTATACCAAAATGTAGAAAGCTGTGAAATTAAATGTTTGGAGAATGGAAAATTTCTTCCAGTTGGGAAAGGGGGAAGCATGACTACAACTAGAATGGTCAGATTCCTAAGTTTGCCAAATGTCTGTACAATGACGTCACCACGGGCATGTAGGATATATGCCTATGTGTTGTTGGTGGTAGGGACTGTACAGTTCATGCCTGCCATTGAGATTACAGAGGAAACTAGTACTCAGGCCCAGCCAATTGTTTACATTTGAAAATGCATATTCAATATAGAAAGAATCTCTGAATTTCTAAGATAATTCAGATATCTTCATTAAACATAATCCCCAAATTATTTTTTTTTATTATTATTATTATTATTTTGAGATGGAGTCTCGCTCTGTGGCCCAGGCTGTAGTGCAGTGGCGTGATCTCAGCTCACTGCAAGCTCTGCCTCCCGGGTTCACGCCATTCTCCTGCCTGCCTCCCGAGTAGCTAGGACTAAAGGCGCCTGCCGCCACGCCTGGCTAATTTTTTGTGTTTTTAGTAGAGATGGGGTTTCACCGTGTTAGCCACAATGGTCTCAATCTCCTGACCTCGTGATCTGCCCATCTCGGCCTCCCAAAGTGCTGGGATTACAGGCACGAGCCACCGCACCTGGCCCATAATCCCCAAATTATTAAATGTTACTTAAAAATTAGGTTCAATTTTTTTTACAAAAAGGATGCAGTGGGAAGTCAGTTAAAAGCCTCTGCATAGGAATGCATTTTGCAAAAAAAATGAAGAGAGTGTATGTTTATCTGTCCTTCTTTATTAATGACTTGTGATAGGGAGTGGTTGAGAAAATCAGTTTGCATAAAGTAGTATGAGTTTATATGAGTTTGGAACAGAAATCTTTCCACTTGTATGAAAAATTCTCTTACCATCTTCCTACATCAACTGTAGAAGGTCAAGACTTGAAAACTGAGCTTTGATATCTTGGAGGTAATAGTAAAACGTCGTGAGTATGAAAAAAGCTGCACATGGAGTGAAGAGCTATTAACAGTAACAAAAACAATACCATGCTTTGAAAGAAGTCTAAAAACTCTGTGATTGTATTGCAACTTTACGGCAATTATTATAAAATTAATTTTCATTAAAATATTGTTCCTGTATTTTTTAGAATTTGATGTTTCTAAAACATGGACCACATTTTCACATGGGAATTTACTATTTTGTGCCTGTATTTACCTCTCAACAGAACAATCTAAGTTTAGTACAAAAGGAAGACAATTTTTATTCAACTGCTCTACAAAAGATTATTTGAATACATGAATAATTATATAATTATTTCTTCAGAATCTTAATTTTCAAGTAAAAATTTTAAGTGAAATCACTAAGGTTTCACACAAATGTTTTGATGAGCATTAATGGAGAAACAGGGAAGTCTGAGTAGATGCCCACATTCATACTTCCATTCCAGCCTGTTCAGTTTGGAAACCACTGGGATGTTTGTTTTTAGTTTGCATCTTATCTCTAGTTTTCTAATTTGTAAGTTTTTCCTTTTAATTCTAATCTACATATCATTTTCCCAGTTTTTTGAGCATACTTGTTTTTAAAGGAGTATTCAGAGAACAGAAACAACTCTTGGGGAAAAAAACATAATTTACTTAAAATTCAATAGAAGAATTGAAAAATGAAATTCTTTGCTCCACAGGAAGCAGCAAAATAAATAAATTTTGGGTAGTAAAAAAGATAGTTCCTTGCTGGAAGTCAATAAATGATACTAAAATTGCAAAACCAAAAAAGCACCATTATGAGACGTCATTTAGTATTATGTAGCTAAACAGTAGTATTATTTAGCTAATAATCTGATAAAAATTTTGTGATAGTTTCTTCTGGGAGGTGGAAATAAATCACGTAGTACATGTATGTGTTCTTAAGAGTCCATGTAGAAATTATTTAACTGAGAAACATTTTATTATATTTTTTGAGACAGAGTCTTGCTATGTTGCCCAGGCTGGTCTCAAACTTCTGAACTCAAGTAATTCTCCCACCACAGCCTCCCAAGTAGTGGTGATTACAGGCCTGTGCTACTGCACCTGGCAAATTCAGGAACATTCTTAAACCACACTCACAGAAATAAACACAAACAAACAAATGCAAAAAAAGGTCCAGAACTATCAATATCATAATTATATTCATTCATCCACTTAATAGCTTTATAATATTTATTGAGCATTGATGATATGCCAGAGACTATTCTGAATTTTACAGAAAGAAGCAAAAAACAAACTTGCCATCATGGAACTTACATTCTAGGGAAAAAAGACAAATCATACATATATATATACACACACATATATATAAAATCATACATACATACATATAAATCATATATATACATATATTTACATATATATATATGTAAAATACATTGTATTTTAGTGAAGGTAAGTAGAAAGAATGAAACCAAAGCAGAGGTGGAGGAAAGATATAGGCCAAGACTATAGTCAACTTTGTGATTTTCCACAGTAGTTTCTAGCATTATCAGAACTGCCCCTCATATAGTGTTTATTTGTATCTGTATGTATATTTTTGGGCTACTAATGTGATCTTTACCTGATGTGTATTTCCTTTGTATAATTGCTTTTGTTTCTTCAAGTAGGGCTTACTCAGTGCTTTGGATATGTGTTCCTTTTCCATTTTTAATACTTCATGGCATAATAGTTTTAATTTCTGCAGCTAAATATGTACTATTTCCCATATTTACCCATTCAAATTTTTAAGGGCATCGTTCAAAATGTCCCTGCTGGTCATCATTCTGGCAAAGTTTAAACCAGGCCTATTCAAGCTGTCGGAGAAGGGGTGCGCATGACAGCATGATATTCATGTACAGTTTCAGATAAAAATGTGTTGAAAGCAGAAAATCTTAGGTTTGGGGTATAACCCTTGCCTTCATCAAAGGATAAATTTATATATTTATCTGTATCTGGGTTCTGATTTTTGTCATTAAAAAGTAAAATCAAACCATTTTTAAATATAATCTCCGTATTACCACTGATTAATTTTTTAAATGAAAATTGATTTCCCCTTCTCTTTTGCTCTTTGTGTGTCTTTTTTCCAATTTCTCTTTCTGTTTCTCTTTCATCAATCTATTATTTCATTTTTGCTTTTTGATCACTTTTATTTAAGGAATTTTATCTTCAAAAGACATAATGCTGCAAAATTACTTGTCAGATTACTGAACACAGCATTGCTCAAAATTCTTAGTACTCTCTCACTTAGTAAGTGCTCATGGTACGTTATAAAATGAATATTCTAGAATCTGGGATAGATAGAGAAAGGTTTTTTATTTTTATTTTTGAGAAAGATTTTATGAAAGAAGCCTATCCTAATTACCTAACAATTGTTGATAAATCTTGCTATTTCACCCCGTTTTTGTGGTTATAATAATCTTTTTCTTTAAAACAAGGTTCAATAACTATCAACTAGTAAGAGTGTGGACTTTGCCTTGCCAGGATAAATCATGGTGAGTTCATCAGTTTTCCCCTCAAATAATTTTTCCAGAAAGTATTTCAACTACTTTAAATGTATTTTATGAAAACATATTTTTATAGCTACATTGTGTTAGAAATGAACCAATTTTATGTAAATGAACATTCTGCCTTCTGCAGATAAAACATGCTAATTTTAACAATTTCAGACATCTGTGACAGAATTTCTAAACTACCCTACTGGATTAAGCTGACAAATGTGAAAAAGTAATAAATGGTTAGTCACCTTTTAATTCTTACATTTACATTAAACTACCACTTCAAAGGGCAAGGATAATTTCACACTTTTAAAGTTTTAAACAGCTTTTATTTCAACTTAAATAAAATACACCAATATTGAAACACAGTTATAATTTTTTTATGATTTCCATTTTAAAATATATTGAATAATATAACTTTCTCCTCCCAAATAACTAGCACTCATACAGCTCTGTGCATACCATTATCTCATAACTCTTTATTTCAAAAATTTTCTGTGTTGAAAATGTGTACATGTAGGAGCAGATTTGCAATACTACGCATATAAGCTGGCCCCTAAAGATTTTTCTTATTGTACAATGCGTGTTTGTGTAAAACACACATATTTGAATGGCTAATTATAATGTATGCTCAGGTAATAGCATAATAAGAATATTCATGTTGATATCACCTATTATGTGCCAGGCTTTTTTCTAAACATTTTGCATACAGGAACTTATTTAATCTTTGACACCACTTAATAAGTTAGGTTCTATTAATATCACACTCATTTTATAGACTAGGAAACTGAGCAACAAAGCTTATATAACTTTACCAAGATCATCAACAGCACATATGCCATTCAAAAGCAGACAGTTGGCTTCAAATCTTATGGTTCAGATGGTGTAGAAACACTGAAAGAAGGGGTAAAAAGTTTTACATTTTAGTTCAGATCTTACAGTGTATAGCATATTTAAATACTAGAATTATAAACACTTCAAGTAATATTAACTTTTTCTTTTATAAGTGACATTCCAAGTATCATTATGTACATGCTTTAGGAGAAAATTATTTCCCTTTAAGAACAACCCTTAAGTAGTATAGTGAAAGTCAATGCCAAAATAGATTTAAAATATTTGCCTTTGCTATCACATGGGGTGATTTGTGCCAATTGGTATGCTGAAGCTTAAAAGGAAATTGAGTTCTATCTTCATAAGTTGTATTTCATTAAATGCAAAATTCTTTCCTTTTCCTCAAAGAATTACCAATATATATCTTAAGCCAATGACTAATTTTCCCTTTACAAACTCGTGCACACATGGCTGCTTGAATAACAACTACATGTCAGGCTTTCCAGTTAGTGTTGGAAGAGTGAGCAGTTGTGGCATGCTGCTTCCTTACCCCCAGAGTGACCCTGGAGAGACTGTAGAATTGGTAGGGAAGGTGGCATAGAGTTTAGGAAGTGAACATGTAGTCTGTGAGTATCTGACAGCTAAAGGCTGTAGTAACTTGTAGCCAGTCATGCCATCAAACAATAGCTGATTTAGGGAAATCCAGGATTTTAAGAGCCAAATAAATACTTAGTGTCAGGCCTCTGAGCCCAAGCTAAGCCATCATATCCCCTGTGACCTGCACGTACACATCCAGATGGCCGGTTCCTGCCTTAACTGATGACATTCCACCACAAAAGAAGTGAAAATGGCCTGTTCCTGCCTTAACTGATGACATTGTCTTGTGAAATTCCTTCTCCTGGCTCATCCTGGCTCAAAAGCTCCCCCACTGAGTACCTTGTGACCCCCACCCCTGCCCACCAGAGAACAACCCCCCTTTTTCCTTTACTACCCAAATCCTATAAAATGGCCCTACCCCATCTCCCTTCACTGACTCTCATTTTGGACTCAGCCCACCTGCACCCAGGTGAAATAAACAGCTTTATTGCTCACACAAAGCCTGTTTGGTGGTCTCTTCACACAGACGTGCATGAAATTTGGTGCCGTGAGTCAGATCAGGGAACCTCCCTTGGGAGATCAATCCCCTGTCCTCCTGTTCTTTGCTCCATGAAAAAGATCCACCTACGACCTCCGGTCCTCAGACCCACCAGCCCAAGGAACATCTCACCAATTTTAAATTGGGTAAGTGGCCTCTTCTTACTCTCTTCTCCAACCTCTCTCACTATCCCTCAACCACTTTCTCCTTTCCGCTCTTCAATCTCTCCCTTCTCTTAATTTCAATTCCTTTCATTTTTTGGTAGAGACAAAGGAGACACGTTTTATCCGTGGACCCAAAACTCTGGCGCCAGTCACAGACTAGGGAAGGCAGCCTTCCCTTGGTGTTTAATCATTGCAGAGACACCTCTCTGATTATTCACCCATGTTTCAGAGGTGTCAGACCATGCAGGGATGTCTGCCTTGGTCTTTCACCCTTAGCGGCAAGTCCTGCTTTTCTGGGGGAGGGGCAAGTACCCCAACCCCTTCTCTCCATGTCTCTACCCCTTCTCTGCCTTCCTGGGGGGCAAGAAACCCCCAACCCCTTCTCCTTCACCCTTGGTGGCAAGTACTGCTTCTCTGAGGGAGGGGCAAGTACCCCAACCTCTAATATCTATGTTCCCCAATCCCTTATTTCCACACCCCAACCTCTTATATCTCTGTGCCCCGATCCCTTATTTCCACACCCTAACCTCTTATATCTCTGAACCCTGGTCCCTTATTTCTGCACCCCAACCTCATATCTCTGTGCCCCAGCCCCTTCTCTGCTTTTCTGGAGGGTAAGAACCCCCAAACCCCTTCCCTCCGTGTCTCTACTCTCTCTTTTCTCTGGGCTTGCCTCCTTCACTATGGTCAAACTTCCACCTTCTATTCCTCCTTCTTCTCCCTTAGCCTGTATTCTTAAGAACTTAAAACCTCTTCAACTCTCACCTGACCCAAAATTTAAGCATCTTATTTTCTTCTGCAATGCCACTTGACCCCAATACAAACTCGACAGTAGTTCCAAATAGCCAGAAAATGGCATTTTCAATTTTTCCATCCTACAAGATCTAAATAATTCTTGTTGTAAAATAGGCAAACGGTGTGAGGTGCCTGATGTCCAGGTATTCTTTTACACATCAGTCCCCTCCTAGTCTCTCTGCCCAATGCAACTCATCCCAAATCTTCCTTCTTTCCCCCCACCTGTCCCCTCAGTCCCAACCCCAAGCATTGCTGAGTCTTTCTAATCTTCCTTTTCTACAGACCTATCTGACCTCTCCCTTCCTGGCCAGACTGAGTTAGGTCCCAATTCTTCCTCAGCCTCCACTCCTCCACCCTATAATCCTTTTATCACCTCCCCTCCTCACACCCAGTCTGGCTTACAGTTTCATTCCACGACTAGCCCTCCCCCACCTGCCTAGCAATTTACTCTTAAAAAGGTGGCTGAAGCTAAAGTCATAGTCAAGGTTAATGCTCCTTTTTCTTTATCAGACCTCTCCCAAATCAGTGAGCATTTAGGCTCTTTCATCACATATGAAAAACCCAGACCAGTTCATGACTCATTTGGCAGCAACCCTGAGAAACTTTACAGCCCTAGACCCTAAAATTTCAAAAGGCCGTCTTATTCTCAAAATACATTTTATTAACCAATCTGCTCCTGACATTAAATAAAACTCCAAAAATTAAATTCCAGCCCTCAAACCCCACAATAGGATTTAATTAACCTCACCTTCAAGGTGTACAATAGTAGAAAAAAGTTGCAATTCCTTGCCTCCACTGTGAGACAAACCCCAGCCACATCTCCAGCACACAAGAACTTCTAAATGCCTGAACTGCAGCAGCCAGGTGTTCCTCCAGAACCTCCTCCCCCAGGAGCTTGCTACAAGTACCAGAAATCTGGCCACCAGGCCAAGGAATGCCTGCAGCCCAGGATTCCACCTAAGCCTCGTCCCATCTCTGTGGGACCCTACTGGAAATTGGACTGTCCAACTGACCTGGCAGCCACTCCCAGAGCCCCTGGAACTCTGGCCAAAGGCTCTCTGACTCCTTCCCAGATCTTCTTGGCTTAGCTGCTGAAGACTGATGCTGCCCAATAGCCTCAGAAGCCCCCTAGACAATCATGGACGCTGAGCTTCCAGTAACTCTCACAGTGGAGGGTAAGTCCATCCCCATCTTAATCATTATGGAGGCTACTCACTCCACATTACCTTCTTTTCAAGGGCCTGTTTCCCTTGCTTCCATAACTGTTGTGCGTATTGATGGCCAGGCTTCTAAACCTCTTAAAACTCCCCAACTCTGGTGCCAACTTAGAAAATACTCTTTTAAGCACTCCTTTTTAGTTATCCCCACCTGCCCAGTTCCCTTATTAAGCCAAGACACTTTAACTAAATTATCTGCTTCCCTGACTATTCCTGGATTACAGCTACATCTCATTGCTGCCTTTCTTCCCAATCCAAAGCCCCCTTTGCATCCTTCTCTTGTATCCCCCCAACCTTAACCCACAAGTATAAGATACCTCTACTCCCTCCTTGGCGACTGATCATGCACCCGTTACCATCTCATTAAAACCTAATCACCCTTACCCCACTCAAAGCCAATATCCCATCCCACAGCATGCTTTGAAAGGATTAAAGCCTATTATCACTCGCCTGCTACAGCATGGCCTCTTAAAGCCTATAAACTCTCCTTACAATTCCCCCATTTTACGTGTCCTAAAACCAGACAAGACTTACAGGTTAGTTCAGGATCTATGCCTTATCAACCAAATTGTTTTGCCTATCCACCCTGTGGTGCCAAACCCATATACTCTCCTATCCTCAATATCTCCCTCTACAAACCCATTATTCTGTTCTGGATCACAAACATGCTTTCTTTACTATTGCTTTGCACCCTTCATCCCAGTCTCTCTTCGCTTTCAATTAGACTGACCCTGAAACCCATTAGGCTTGGCAAATTACCTGGGCTGTACTGCTGCAAGTCTTCACAGATAGCCCCCATTACTTCAGTCAAGCCCAAATTTCATCCTCATCTGTTAACTATCTCGGCATAATTCTCATGAAAACACACCTGCTCTCCCTGCTGATCATGTCTGATTAATCTCCTAAACCTCAATCCCTTACAAAACAACAACGCCTTTCCTTCCTAGGCATGGTTAGTGCGGTTAGAATTCTTACACAAAAGCCAGGAACACACCCTGTAGCCTTTCTGTCCAAACAACTTGACCTTACTATTTTAGCCTAGCCCTCATGTCTGCGTGCAGTGGCTGCCGTTGCTTTAATACTTTTAGAGGCCCTAAAAATCACAAACTATGCTCAACTCACTCTCTACATTTCTCATAACTTCCAAAATCTATTTTCTTCCTCATACCTGACACATATACTTTCTGCTCCCCAGCTCCTTCAGCTGTACTCACTCTTTGTTAAGTCCCACAATTACCATTGTTCCTGGCCTGGACTTCAATCTGGCCTTCCACATTATTCCTGATACCACACCTGACCCCCATGACTGTATCTCTCTGACCCACCTGACATTCACCCCATTTCCCCATATTTCCTGCTTTCCTGTTCCTTAACCTGATCATGTTTGGTTTATGGATGACAGTTCCACCAGGCCTAATCGCCACACACCAGCAAAGGCAGGCTATGCTATAGTACAAGCCACTAGCCTGCCTCTTAGGTCCTTTCATTTTTTTTCCATCATGGAAATCCATCCTCAAGGAAATAACTTCTCAGTGTTCCGTCTGCTATTCTCCTACTCCTCAGGGATTATTCAGGCCCCCTCCCTTCCCTACACATCAAGCTCGAGGATTTGCCCCCACCCAGGACTGGCAAATTAACTTTACCTAACATGCCTCGAGTCAGATAACTAAAATACCTCTTAGTCTAGGTAGACACTTTCACTGGATAGGTAGAGGCCTTTCCTACAGGGTCTGAGAAGGCCACTGCAGTCATTTCTTCCCTCTGTCAGACATAATTCCTCAGTTTAGCCTTCCCACTTTTATACAGTCTGACAACAGACCAGCCTTTATTAGTCAAATCAAAGAAGGTTTTCAGGCTCTTAGTATTCAGTGAAACCTTTATATCCCTCACTGTCCTCCGTCTTCAGGAAAAGTAGAATGGACTGAAGGTCTTTTAAAAACACACCTCACCAAGCTCAGTCACCAACTTAAAAAGGACTGGACAATACTTTTACCACTTTCCCTTCTCAGAAGTCAGACCTGTCCTCAGAATGCTACAGGGTACAGCCCATTTGAGCTCCTGTATAGACACTCCTTTTTATTAGGCCCCAGTCTCATTCCAGACACCAGACTAACTTAGACTTTGCCCCCAAAAAACTTGTCATTCCTACTATCTTCTGTCTAGTCATACTCCTATTACCAATTCTCAACTACTCATACATGCCCTGCTCTTGTATACATTGCCAGTTTACACTGTTTCTCCAAGCCATCACAGCTGATATCTCCTGGTGCTATCCCCAAACTGCCACTCTTAACTCTTGAAGTAAATAAATAATCTTTGCTGACAGGACTATGCTGAACCTCCTTAAGCACTCTCTAATTAGATGTCCTGGGTCCTCCCAATTCTTGGACCTTTAATACCTGTTTTTCTCCTTCTCTTATTCTGTTTAGTTTTTCAATTCATGCAAAACTGTATCCAGGCCATCACCAATAATTCTAAATGACAAATGTTTTTTCTAACAACCCCACAATTTCACCCCTTATCACAAAATCTTCCTTCAGCTTAATCTCTCCCACTCTATGTTCCCACGCCGCACCTAATCCCACTCGAAGCAGCCCTGAGAAACATTGCCCATTATCTCTCCATACCACCTCAAAAAATTTTCATAGTCCCAACACTTTATCACTACTTTTTTTTTTTTTTCTTATTAATATAAGAAGACAGGAATGTCAGGTCTCTGAGCCCAAGCTAAGCCATCATATCCCTTGTGACCTGCACGTGCACATCCAGATGGCCGGTTCCTACCTTAACTGATGACATTATCTTGTGAAATTCCTTCTCCTGGCTCATCCTGGCTCAAAAGCTCCCCCACTGAGTACCTTGTGACCCCCACTCCTGCCTGCCAGAGAACAACCCCCCTTTTTCCTTTACCTACCCAAACCTATAAAACAGCCCCACCCCATCTCCCTTTGCTGACTCTTTTTTCGGACTCAGCCCACGTGCACCCAGGTGAAATAAACAGCTTTATTGCTCACACAAAGCCTGTTTGGTGGTCTCTTCACAGAGACTCGCATGAAACTCAGTATCTTTGAATAATCTCTGGTGGAAGTAATTATATCATGGAAATTAGGAAACACTACAATTCAAGACTATGTCTTCTTCCTGTCTTTCTTCTCCTTCTCCTCCTTCTTCTCCTTCTCCTTTTTCCTCCTCCTCCTCTTCTTCTGCTTCTGCTTCTTCTTCATTATTATTATTATTATTTGAGACCCCATTGTTAAATATTTTCTAGCACTTTACTGACTAGATAACTATCTGAAGCTTCAGGATGAAGATAGGTGGGTGTCAATTATTTCTAGCCAAAGACCACCAAGAGCACACTCACAGTTATACAGGTTGGAAAACCTCAGCAAGAGCCAACACACACTATGGAGGACTGTGGGCTTCTCAGCACATGGTGTTAAAAAGTAGTTAGTATAAGACTTGGGTTTGTGTTAGATGATGTAGGGCAGTGTGTAAGGAAGAGTGTGTTGTTCTGGATTGCACGTTTTAAAGGAGTGGAGGTTATTATGTGATTGGATACCCTAATACATCATATCTAGAAAGAGAGAAAACTTGGGGCTAAAGCTAAATTTAGTAAAGCAGCAGCAGTCTCAGATGTGTCTGGGAGAGGAGAATGTTCAGTGTTCTGTGATCTGGACATGTTCTTGTTTTGTCTGTGTTCACCCATAATTATGGAGTGATCTGGTTTTTATCTTGATTCATCACAGTCACAATTCACCTTATTTGATGTTTATGTTCTATGAAATTATTTATATCAACTGGAGAAGAGCAAGGCCTGACAGTTTCAGGTCAGCTGCAGGATGACAGAGGCAGCATTACTCTTTCACACAGGAGTAAAGTGTCTAAGTCTTGTTCCAGGCTTTCCCCTGTCCCTTGGGAAAATACTTTTCTGCCTTTTCATCACAAAAGTTTAGTAGCAGCAGTACTAGTCTTTGTTCCGAAGTGGAAACGATATTAGGTCTGCACAAAAGTCCTCCTGCAATGTGTAGGGACAGTCTACAAGCTTTTGCTCTCCCAGACCCAGTGACTGATTAAAACTTACAGAGGCTGCCTCTTGAAAGGCAGCTGCTGCTTCTTAAGAGTTTAAAAGAAAAATTTTGTTTAGAAAAATTTCTTGCTTGAGAGACAGGAAGAGTGGGAATGATAAACAATGTTTCCTCCCCAACCACTGAATTAATCTGTGGATTCAGTGAATCAAATTAAGGAGGTAACAGGAACCCCATGGGAACAAATCCAAATTAACCCAACCACAGAGGAATATTACTACTGCAAAAAAAAGGTGACAAACTAAGTGACTAATTTATTCATCCAACAAATATTCATTTAGTTTGTGCTACCTTCCAGAAACTCTTTTATGTGCCAAGGAATACATAACTGAAATACATTAGCTTTAAACAAAAAGACAAATATTTATATTCTTCCAGAGCATACATTTTATTAGGGAGAGGAAAACCATACATGTAAAATACATACACTTTTATTTGAGGAGATGATAGTACTATGGAAAAATAAAACAGGGTGATGTAGCTTGGATATTTGTTCCTCCATAATCTCGTGTTAAAATTTAATTTCCAATGTTGAAGGTGGGGCCTGGTGGGAAATGCTGTCCTCTTGATAGTGAGTTCTTATGAGATCTGGTTGTTTAAAAGTATATGGTACCCACTCCCCACTCTCTTGCTCCCTCTTTTACCCTGTGATGTGCTTGCTCCCCCTTCACCTTCTGCCATGAATAATGCTCCCTGAAGCCTCCCCAGAAGCTGAGCCAATGCCAGTGCCATGCTTGTACAGCCTGCAGAACTGTTAGCCAATTAAACCTCTTTTTGTTATAAATTGTCCAGTCTTAGGTATTTCTTTATAGCAATGCAAGAATAGTGTGATTCAGAAAATTGTTACCAGGAGGAGAGTGGCTGCTTAAATAACTTAACATTGGAACTTATTGTTAAAAGAGAAGTGGAGCATAAATTTTGGAAAGTTTTCAGGCTTGCCATGTGGCAGAGAAAGAAAAAGCATTATTAGGAGAGGAATTTAAGTGGGCTACAGAGCAATCACTTGTTAGAGAGATCTGTATGACTGAAAATGAGTCAGGTACTCATAGCCAAGATAATGGGAAAGAGGCTTTGAAGGCATTTTAGAGATCTTTGAGGCAGCCTCCCAAAACAGACCCAGAGACCTAGGAGGAGAATGGTTTCAGGGGCCAGGTCTTGAGCTCCATAGACCCCCTGCCACCTAGAGAGGCTGCTCCCTGCATCCCTGCTGCTCCAGCTATGGCCATGGCTCAAAAGGCCTCAGGAACAGCTCAGGCTGCTCCTCTGGAGGGTGCAAGCCACTGTAAGCCTTGGGGGTTTCCACAAGGTGTTAAGCCTTGTGGCACATAAAGTGCCAGAATGAAGGAGACTTGGTAGCCTCCACCTAGATTTCAGAGGATGCATAAGAAAGCATAGGTGCCCAGGCAGAAGCATGCTGCAGGGGCAGAGCCCTCACAGAGAACCTCTACTAGGGCAAGGCAGAGGAGAAATGTGGGGTGGAAGGTCCTATGCAGAGTCCCCACAGAAGCACGCCCTAGTGGTGCTGTGGGATGGGGGCCACTGCCCTCCAGACCCAGAATGGTAGAAGCATCAGCAATCTGTATTCTGGCCCTGGAAAAGGCACCCAGGCAAAGCTGCCCCATGCCTTGGAGCCCATCCTTTATGGTAATGTGCCCTGGAAGTGGGATTTGGAGGAATAATCTCAAAGGAGATTATTTTGGAGCTTTAAGATATAATGACTTCTCAGCTGGCTTTCAGGCTTGCATGGGGCCTGTAGCCTCCTTCTTTTGGCTGATTTCTCCCTTTTGGAATAAAAATGTTTACCCAATGACTCTACCTCCATTGTGGAAGTAAATAATTTGTTTTGATTTTATAGGTGGAAGAAACTCATTTCCAGATGAAACTTTGAATGTGGGACTTTTGAGTGATTTGATGCTGGAATTAGTTAAGACTTTGGAGGACCGTTGGGAGGCATGATTGTATTTTGCAATGTGAAAAGGACATGATACTTGGGAGACCAGGAGCAGAATGATATAGTTTGGGTATTTGCCACCCCTAATCCCATGTTGAAATATAATCCCCAGGAGGTGGGGCCTGGTGGGAGGTGTTTGGGTCATGGGTGCAAATGCCTTATAGCTTGGTGCTGTCCTCTTAATAGTGAGCTCTCATGAGGTCTGGTTGTTTAAAAGTGAGTGGCACCTCCCACCACTCTCTCACTCAACTCTCACCATGTGACATGCATGATCCACCTTCTCCTTCTGCCATGAGTAAAAGCTCCCTGATGCCTCCTCAGAAGCTGAGCAAATGCTGGCACCATGCTTGTACAGCCTGCAGAACCATTAGTCAATTAAACCTCTTTTCTTTATTAATTACCCAGCCTTGGGTATTTCTTTATAGCAATGCAACAACAGCCTAAAACATAGGGTAAGGAATGTTAGGAGGGTGGAGTTGCAATTTTAAGTAAAGTGGTCATTTTATGTCACACTCTGAGGGAGACTTTTGAGTAAAAATTTAAATGAAGTGCATATATAAGCAATACAGTCATATGGATTAAAATGATTTGATGCATTAGAGAAAGTCAGTGCAAGTGCTGAGGACAAAGTCTGTCTGCCTTCCTTGGTACTATGTTCATTTCCCAGGGAGGGCTGCTATAATAATGATTAAAACAAAAGAAATCTCTATTCTTTTGTAGTTCTGGAGTGCAGAAATTTGAAATTAAGGTGACAGAAAGAGGGATCTTTCTCCCCAGGTTGCAAGGAGATATTGTCTTTATTGCCTCTTATAGATTCTGGCTATTCTAGGATTTTCTTGTCTTAAGACTGCATTACTCCAATCTCTGCCTTTATCTTCGTATAACTCTTCTATCTTTTATAAGAACATTTGTTATTGGACTGTGAGTTCACCATGATAATCCAAGATGGTCTCATCTTGAGAGCCTTAGCTACATCTGTGAAGATACTTTGTCTAAGTAAGGTCACATTCCCAGTTTCCAGGACCTAGATATATCTTTTTTGGAGGCAACATTTCAACCCACTACAGGGAGCAATTCTTGGTCAGCAGGGATAGACTGATGTGAGCAATGAGAAGGATAGAAGAAAATGAGTTCACAGAAATACAGAGGTTTGCAAGGCTTCATAGGCAGTTGTGAGAGTTTGGAGGTTTTCTCTGAGATAAATAGGAAATTGCTTAATTTGAGGACTAAATCAGCCTGATTATATTTTTCTTAGGCTCCCTTAAACAATTGCATTGGGGAAGAAATTGATGGGATATATGGTAAAAACCGGCATAGGTTCAGAGGCTACTATAGTTATCTTGGCAAGAGATGATGTCTTGATTCAGAGAAAGTAACAGAAAGATTAGAAAATGGTTAGATTCTGAATTTATTTTAAATATCTGACCTAATTTTTTGAAAAAAAAAGACAAAAATTTCAAGAATAACTACAGCATTATATTTGTAGGAAAATAGAAAGTTGGCGTTAACATTATTAGAAATGAAGGATGATTGGTGGAGCAAATTCCTTTGAGAAGGGGTGGAATTAAAAAGGATTCAATTAAACAAGAATTTAAAATTAGCACAATATATTTGATTATAGAGCTTGAGGTATTAATAATTTGAAGAAAAACACAAAATAATTTCAAAAGAACCAAAACAAAATATTTGGTATGCAAAATATACTTGAAATAAATAATGGGGAAAATGGATAGAATAAATTACTGAATGGACATAGCTGAAGAACAAATTACTCAGTGGAAGAAAAGATCAAGCAACTCACCAAAATATCCAAAGGAAAGAAAAGAGAAGTAGTAAATAGAAAAGTAACGTTTAGAGGTTTAAAAACTAAGAATCATATAATAAGCCTTCTGATAACATACCATAGAAAGAAAAAAAAAATATTTAAAGGAAAAGGAAGACAAAAACAAAAAATAAAAGCCACAGTTTGAAAGACCTCAGAGAAAGCTCAGTGGGGGGAATACATGAAACCTGAACTAGATCCATTATACTGAAACCTAAGAACAACAAAAACAAGGAATGTATTTCTTAAAATAAAGCAAAATTTTAAAAACAAAACTAAACTCCCTTGGAGCAAAAGCACATCATTTGCAAAGTTTTAAGAATCAAATTAGCATTAGACTGCTTAACAGCATCACTAGATACACGCAAAAATATGATTTTTTATTTATTTATGTAGATTAAAATGAAATTTTGAAATAAAAAGAAAAGAAAATAGATGTCTAAATGGAATAGTACAAATTCTTTAGAGGACATCCTTCCAGATTAACTGATTTCAGACTTGTATTGCCTTAAAGCTAATTTATAACTCTGCAAATTGTAGATAAGTGAAACTTATGCAAAATAAGTCTTGTCTATGAACATGCAAATGAATTCCGTCCAGTGGGGATTCAATGGGCTTTCTTCTGTTCCTTTCCCCCACTACTGTTTTTTAAAAGCTACTTTTGAATACACTGGCAAATTCACTTCAACATTTTAAAACTCAAAATAAGTTTGTTTCTTTCAAATCTTTTTTGAACTGGTTGTAAGATCTCCCTTGCTCCCTCATTAATGCTGAGTTAAATATCTAACAAGAGTTCATCTAATATCTCTAGGTCAGTTATAATTTTACTTTTTTTTGAAAAGAATTCTTTAACAATTTTGGAAGTCTTCCACTGAGACTCACAGTGGATTGATTCACCTGACAGAGCTAGATGAATGGACATTGTTGCTAGGGAACTGCTTTCTATATGGGCTGCTGGAGCCCAGGCACATCTTTTCTTGACTCCCTGAGGTGAATCCAAATAGCAGTCGAATTTTTTTGACTCTCTGTTTTTCCAATTTCAGTTTTCTTTTCTATGTATTTTTTTTAATCACTAATAAGTGATAGCAATGATTAGGAATGTGGAGCTATGGCCAAGCCATTTTATGATCTCTGTAAAAGGACTAATGATTTATAGAGATCTATTACCTGCTAGGTGAGAAGTGTTAGAGAATCTGGCTTAACAACCTTTTTGTTTATTTGTCACTTTGGGCTAAAATTCTGTAGAAAATTTTGACCACTAGTAAGGAGAACATCTCTTTCTTATCTTAATCAGTGAGATTTTGTGGTTTTGTGCTTACTATTGGCTCAAGGCTGAAATTATAAAATTGAAGCTATAAGTTATCTTTATGCCAGTATGTCTACCTGTAATTCACAAAGGTCTTTACCTACAAGTATGAAATATTTTTGTACCTCTAGAGAATATTTTGAAATTAGTGTATTTAGTCTCTTAAAGTAAGTTCTAATGGATTTATAGAGAAAAAAAGCACTTAACAAATATTCAATTTTTAAAATTTACAGGTAATAATAAAATTGAACTTGTAATAATTTAAATATTCTGTAATTAAAAGATAAAAATACTATTTTATATAAACAAACCCAGAAACTTTAAAAAATCCAAGGGAATGTCAATTAGGTAAAACCTTGGTCAGAAAAAAAAATGACTCCTTATGGTTTAATAAAAATAGTTGTGCCTTCACTTATTTGCGTGTGGAGGTAGAATGGTAGATGGCTTGTTATTCTACTTAAGTATGATTTTTTCCCAAATTTATACACGTTTACTGATCAAAGAGGTAACATTACTCATGTGATGTTTAAGATCATAAAAAATGTAAATGTACATTTAAAAAAATGGATTTTGATCAACTTAACAGTAATTAGGTTTTATAGTGGGTTTTGAAGAAAATTTTCAAGATCTTTACGTGACTTAAAATCTTAGAATGAGTTAATTTAGTTAGGTATTGGATAGTCAGTGGCTACCCATATAATTCCAAACTAAGAACCAAACATTGACTCTTTGTCATAATTTTAAGTTTACATTTTTTATTTTTATTTTTATATGTTACAAAAATGCTATGGCTTTGTTCCATGTTAATTAAAAAATTTATGTTTTGCCACTTTGAAAAGTTTTAAAAGGGGTGTTTCTGTCTATAGAATGTTATGTGTATTTGGAACTCATATTTATCTGCTAAAATGTTGGTGCATGACAAACACCTCTCAATTATTTATCCTCCTCTCCCCTACCTTCCTCTGTTCTCTCTGTGAAATAAAAGTTAGTTACTTTGATTAAGAGTTATAGTTAATATAAGTTGTTGATACTATACTAGGAGCAACAGCAACAGACAAAAATATACTATGTATTCTAGAGGTACTAAAAATAATAAAGTTTTATTTGATATGTTATTATTTATGAGTAGCATGAACATTGTTTTAAAATTAGAAGGGATACTTAGCCTTTCCTAGGTTACATTTGTATAGGTAAAATACTACAATATAAGTATTTTATAAATTATCTGTTTTATAGGAAGGTGGGGAAATAAAACTTCCCTGTGTTTCTCAGTGCTCTTGCAAATGCCCTAGCCTCCTGAAACATGGATATGTACATGATACAAAGCTAGAGAATGTTGGCTTTCACTTCCTCAGAAGTATTTTGATTTTCATATACGAGGAATTAGATCTGCAAGAATTTATCTAGTTAATTGCTCTGATATGAAAGTATATTCAACTTCCATTATGTCCCCTAGATAACCAAATGGTGACAGCTTAGACTAGATCCCCGTGTTAAATGCTAAGTGCCAGAAGCACTGAAACACATCCAAAGGAATGAAGCCAATAATTGGGAGACAGTTCTAGCTTCTTATAACTGGAGATATCCAGGGGTCATGTGGCTCTTATAAAGACTTATTTATTTTTCTAAAAAGATTAGGGTGAAAATCGTTTCTTAGGCTCAAAACATTAAAATTATTGTTTTCTTTTTTTCATTTTGGAGGACTAAAAGGGGACAGCTATCACTTAAGTATAAAAACAGAGAAAATCTTCTGTTCCTTTCCTTCATCATCAGGATGTAATACTCCCATCACATCACTTCTGGACTGAGGAATGATGCTGTAATATTACTTTGGCTATTGATCTGGTTGTATGAATAAAGAACTCCTTTCCCTGACCATAACTGCATGTGGTGTAACATCTCATGTTCTTCACCACTCTTGACAAAACATAAAATTTTCTAGAAATGTCCTGGTGTTCATAATCCTTGTGTTTAGCTTGGTTCTGGTGGTGGTTTGTAGATTATTAAACAATGCTACCAGATATAACATCGGTTATTATTTAAAATGTTTACTTGACTTCAACCTTACTTCTTTAATTTAAATTTAGCATCTTCTAAATCAGTTTGTTAAAATTAGGGAATACATATCCAATTTATCTATAAAGTTTTATAAAAATACAGATGTTTGGGTTCTACTCCAGACTTAGTGAATCACTTTATTTGAATTATTCCAATATTCTTTGTATTTTCTTGGTTTGTTTTTTGTATATTTTTTGGTGTGATCTTAGCATATTACACATGTAGTGTCTCAGGATTATTTTGTTGTATATGAAAAAGTTTTTTTCTCTATAAAAATTTTGTTTATCAATTTTAACTAATCAGTTGTAACATTCACAGACTTATTTGAAAATAGGCTTAATCCTTGTCCTTAATGACATCTTGTTTAATTTTTTCAGATATGGCTATTTTTTCTTATTTTGCATACTACAGAGATACCCATTTCCTCATCAGCTCTGTAATTCTTATTATAAACCCTCACCATATCTTTCACACTTGAGAATATTAGTAATAAATTAATCATGACCATGTTAAGTATCTGTCATTTACATGCAGATTTTGGTTTACTGTGATGCTTGCCTAAAGGCCCTGCAATAACCTACAGGCCATAGTTCCTTTCTTCATTAAAGAAAGACTATCAGCTGGGTGAGGTGGCTCATGCCTGTAATCCCAGCACTCTGGGAGGCTGAAGCAGGTGGATCACTAGAGGTCAGCTGTTCGAGACCAGCCTGGCCAACATAGTGAAACCCTGTCGCTACTAAAATACAAAAATTAGCCTGGCATGGTGGTGCGTGCCTGTAGTCCCAGCTACTCTGGAGGCTGAGGTGGGAGAATCACTTGAGCCTGGGAGGCGGAGGTTGCAGTGAGCTGAGATCATGCCACTGCACTGCAGCCTAGGCGACAGAGCAAGACTCCCTCTCAAAAAAAAAAAAAAAAAAAAAAAAAAAAAAAACAGAAAGAAAGAAAGACTGTCTTAGAGCCTTGTGAGTAAGGCTCTGGTAAGTATTTTAAACCACAGATATGTCAAAAACATATTTTTGGCTACAGGCTTCTGATGTCATTGCTTAGACAACATTCAGTCCATACCACTGGCTGTCAGGATATCCAAAAACCTTTTTAGAGTTAATGCTAATCCAAGATACGGGAGAACAAGAATTAATTACATGAAACCTAATGAACTGAGGGGGGAAATTTAATTATGTAATTTGGAATTGTGTTGACATTGTTTTAATGTTCTATTTTGTAAATATATAAAGATATCATTTTTCTGTCTTCTTTATCTCTAATATAACTATTTAGTAGACTTCTTTTGAAAACTGAAACGAAACATTTAAAAATTATATCTGATTCTCACTGACACCTTACCATCCACAATTCAGAAAATTTCTATTGAATTTTGTTATTTTTTTATGGCAATGGTTGTTCAATAACCATAGTTATTGAACTGTTCAATAGTAATCCATTATCCTTTTTACTAGGATAAATGGGAAAGATATGGCAATTAAAACTTTGTCCAGAACATCATGTTTGACAATAATGATTATTTTACAAAGATGATAAACCCTTTCTAGAAAACTAAGGTGGACTTTATAGAATCTAAGCTCACTGAGCCGCATCAAAAACAGTGGCCCACTACCTGGCATACAGGGTTCTCAGCTTCACAGCTGATAAGAAAGATCACTTTCTGGTAGGTCAAAGATCATTAAGACATTGTAGAGACATCAAAGAAGAGGTATTCATACACATCACGAACACTGAAGGTAAAATCTGGGGAAGGATTTATTGAATTTTGCTTCTTATTCTTCCAATAGAAAACAATTGTACTTTATAAAAGTCCAATCTGATATTCCTTATGAAAATTTTCAGTATAGCAAACACAGAAAGGCACATTAAAAATTAATGGTTTTGGTATACCTAGGTAAATAACCAGGCTGTGATGGTCTGAATGCTTATCTCCCCAAGAATTCCTATGTTGAAATTGTAACCCCGAAAGTCATGATATTAGAAGATGGAAACTTAAGGTGAACAGCTCAAGGGGGCAGAGCTCTTTCAATTGGGATTAGTGCCCTTCATGAGAGGCACCAGTGGGCTGCCTTGCCCCTTCCTCCATGTGAGGACATAGTGAGAAAGCACCATTTATAAACAGGGAAACAGGCCCTCACCAGGTGCCAAATCAGCCAGCACCCTGATCTTGGACTTTGCAGCCTCCAAAACTGTGAGAAAGAGATTTCTGTTGTTTATAAGGTACATAGTTTATGGTATTTTGTTGCAGCAATTTGAATAGACGAAGGCACAGAACATACATAATAAAACCCTCATTATTTTGTAATAAGAAATAATATTTCTTTGAAGTTACTTTTATAAAAAGGACAGAATATGATAAGTAAAGTTGGAATAAAAAAGATTATGGAGTATCTCAAATGAAAAACTATGTATTGATAGATCTTAGCCTTTTGGGTTAGCTAATTATTTAGCTGCCTTTGAGCAATTTTACAATTCTAGTGAGTTGTAGATTACTGGTAACAATACAAAATAATTATTGTTTATGCAAATGCAAATGAATTTTGTCCAGTGGGGCTTCAATTGACACCCCTCTCCCCACAGGAAGAAAACCAATTTTGCATCCATGTGCAAATTTATTTCAACATTCTTTTACTACTACATATGAAAGTATGCTTCTTTGATTTTTCCTTTGATCTTGTTGTAACATCTTCCTGGCTCTGTAATTAATAATGAGTTAAATTTTTAACTCATGTACATTTTTTGAACATTATCATTATTCTGATATTATTGCTTAGACAACGTTCAGACTATATCACTCACTGTTCAGATATCCGGAAATCTGGATACATAAATCATAAGATATAGATTCCTTATCCCTCTCTTTCTCTTTAAACACACACACACACACACACACACACACACAAATACATATTCAATTCTTGAGCATGTGAGGCCTCAGAAATTCTGCTATAAAAAACATTCTTACTGAAACTACTCTTGGAGGAAGTATTCAAATAAGAAAGGAAGCAAATCCAGGAAAATACTGAAGTAATATAGAAGTTAACAAATATATTGGCTTAACAATATATAAGGCTTAACAAACATATTGATAATATTCACTGTTATCTAAACAGCCAAATAAATAAAACCTGCCTCTGCCCTAAAAATCTAGATATTAAAGAAAAGGAAATAAAGTATTATTAGTTGTCTTTATTATATATTAGAATCAAGGGAATATTGTTTAGGTATGTCAATAAAAACAAGTAGCAGTAGGCTTCTATACACTGATCTTTAAAATAATTTTCTTGAGCAAATACATTCTGTCAAAGAATTTATCATTTAAATTTAAAAATATAATTTATTTGTAATGGGTTAAAACTTTATTTAAAAATTTAATGTAAGGCAATGATCACAAAACACGAGAAATGTGTTCTTTAATTTCAGTGGCTGATATGCAAGTTGATGAATGATTTATTTGTTTCTTACAATGCAAAGCTAAACATGTAAGAATAAAGTTTTTCAAAAAGTAGACTTGAAAACAATTCATGCATTCTTGAGAATTTTTCAATCTGTTTTTAATTTGTAACCTTGTGATGATAAAATACTGTCAATCCATAGAAGCATTTTCTGTTTTAAAAACCTTTAAAATTTTGTCTCAATTTTTGTGTTGCGGATTGCAACATAGAACTTAGTTCTTTACTCCTTCCTGTATCCAAGGCTTGCCATGTAATTTCACAGTTTCTTTCACTGAAGAGACAGAATTCTATGTCTCTGCCCTTGTTTCTAAGTTTGATCATATGGCTAGCCTTAGCTAATGAGATGTTATTAGGTGTGATGCATCAAGTAGCTTTCAAAAGGTCTACTGCATTTTAAACACTCTTGCTTGTGTGCCTTATCCACAAGATTTTGCCTAAACTAGCCTGATGGAGGCATAAGGAGCAGAGTCATCCCAGTCTACAACATCCTAGATCAGCTGATCTGCAGCCAATCCCCCAATATATGTGAGATCAGAAGACTGTCCAATCAAATCCACCTTAATTTGTGAACATGCAGACACTTGAGTTAAATTCATGTGTATTGTTCTAAGCCACTAAGTTTTAGGTTGGCTTTTACAGAGTATTAAAGGATTTGCATTAATGTAGAGTTAATGTAGCAGGACTTGACTGTTCAAACCTTGTGGATTCCAAAGAAAGTTTTGGTCCTTGACCTCCTCCTGGGAAATAGCCTCTAAACCATTGGAATATCCTGCCTGATCCTATCTTTGTTCACCCGGGGCCTTGGGCCATGCCAGATAGTTTATGCTAAAATGTGATTTATGGTGGGGGGATTGGGGTACACAGTACCAATTTGACCTCTGGAGGGGCTGGAGACTAAGTTACTAAGAATAGCCATTGCAAGCTTTTCATGTCTACATGTCTGACACCCAATAAAAACTCTGGACACAAGCCTTACATGGTTGGCAGTAATTAATATGTATTGTTACTTAGCATTACTGGGAGAAGTTAAGGCCTATCTTAATTTCAATGGGAGGGGACAACTGAAAACTTGTGTTTCTTTTTTCCTGAATTCTGCCCTATATTTCTATTTCATTAGCTGATTTTAATCTTTATCTTTCTGCTATAATAAATTATATCCATGAGTATAACTGCTTTTCTTTGTTCTATGAGTTTTTCTAGTGAAATATTGAAACTGAGGGTGGTCATTTGGGACCCCAGACAACACATAGCATATGATGGCAATAGACAGCTTGTGCCATGTATAAACTTGCCCACGGGCACAGTAGCAATTTGTTTTGAACAGCATACAAATAGTACCTGATTAGAAAAAAAAAAAATCTCTTATCAGATTATTTTATCAGGGTGGCTTGACCTTATACTGTACATGTTTTGGTTTCTTCTGTTCCTCCTCTAAGACCCTGACACAAATCTGTTCATCATTTTATAACTGATGACATGTGCTATCTATGTGGCTGTTTTTGTCTATTTTTCTTTTTCTCACCTAAGGGTAAAGAATGTTTCCTTTTTAAGGGAGTTTCTTACTAAAGAAGGTAGATACTGTGTTGTTTGGTGCATAGGTATTTGTAAATATGACGTTTTTTGTACATTGCGACTTTTAGCATTAAAATTTGTGCATTTATCCCATCAAAAACTTTTTTACAAATGCGAATATTGCTATCCTTTTCCATAAAAGGATCCAAACCTCACATTTTTATTGTTTGAATTTGTTTTTATACTTTTGGGCATCCATTTATTTTTCACTCTTCGTTAAATTTCATTTTTTGATCATCTATCATCTGGCAAAGAAATATTTAAATATATGGCTTCTCTCTTTATCAATAAGTAAATCTAATATAGTATATTATAATCATATCTGTTTTATTATTTCTGCAGATATAATCATTGTTTTTAAAAACAGAAATGTCTTAAAAAACAGAAAGATACTTTCTTTTTTTTTTAGTATTACTTCTAAATTTCTGGCTGTCTCATTCCCAAGAGAAGAAACAACAAATGCATAGCTCTGACACATTCTCTTTTACTCTACAAAATCATTTAACCTATGAATAGGTTGGTTCAAAGTTATTGCTCAATATATTTCCAGTGAAAGTATTTGGGGTTTTGCTCCTATCCTCCAGTCTGGCCTCATCATCCATTTTTAAGATACTAGCATTTTCTTGTTTGAAAACCTGGATTGCCTTGCCTGAGGCAGTTGATTGGCAATGAACCACCCATTCTTCTCAGTATTCGCCCTATTCTCTCATTGCCTTGAGGCCTAGAACTAGAATCAGAGCCTATGTGACTGGAGGTAAAGTAAGAATTACAGGGTATGTCTGGAGAGAGTGAATAAAATAAATATTTCATGATCTTGAAGATATATTGTACAGGGATACAGATAAACAGTTATTTGGTGTAATAAAGCATAGTTTACTCTTTATAATTTTTTTTTCTAGAATGAGTCAGTAGGCATCTGATTTGAATGATTACAATGGAAAATGTAGGTGCTGCAAAAGTCTCCAGATTCCAAGGAGTTCAAAGGCTCAGAGCTCTTTGTAAGATAGCCTAGTTTCAACTAAAGAAGAACCCAGGCTCTATTGTCATAAGTATATAATGTAAATCTTTCTTATAGACTTCCTTAAAGGGACTTGGCAAAGGAATACCAGTTAACTCTGCACTGGGGAAATACTCATGCTCTTGGGGGATTATTAGACACTGGCTCTGGGTTGACCCTGGGTGGCCCATAAGTCAGTATACAGCCCAATGAACATTTGGTGATCCATGGAGTTTTATTTTAAAGATCTTATGATAAGAGTGGCTTCATTAGATTCACACATTAACTCTGTGATTATCACCTAGTTCCTAGTTCAGGCCATGTATGACAATAATTATAATCCCCAGCACCCTGAGTATTTTTTATTTCTTGTTTTTGTTAGAAACAGACAATTTTAAAACCCTGGTCCCGAACTTTCCTTTCAAAAGAGTAAAGGCAAAGCAGTATTGTTTTTAATATGTGAGAATGATGATATCAACTATAGTCCTGATTAGCTGGAAATAGTAAGGATTATCTTAAACATTGTCAAACGGTAACTCTAGTTGCACCTGCTACTCCAATTTTGGTAACTTCTTGGAGCAAATTATTATGTAGCTATTGATTTTGTGATTGAATTTTTTTCTATATAAATAAACAAGGATGTCCAGAAGTAGCTCATATTCATTGGGAGGAAAAGCAGTAGATCTTCACAATGTTAATTTAGGGTTATATCAACTATTCTGCTTTCTGTCAAAATATGGTATACAGAGTTACTGACTGCCTATATATACTTTTAAATGTCACTCTTGTCTACTACATTAATGACATGATACTATTTTGCAGTGGTGAGAAGAAGGTGACTTGCAGGCTAGATACTTTACTAAAACATGAATTTGCCCAAAGATAAAAGGTGAAACCTCAAAATTTAAAACTTTTCTACAACACTGGATTTTCATCTAGTGTTCAAGGGCAGTACTTCTCAAACCTAAACATGCATGCACACAAATCATTTAGGGATTTTCTTGCAAGGCATACTGTGATTTATTATGTCTGGGGAAGGGCTTCCTTTTTTACATTATTCACAAGCTACCAGGTAATACTGATGCATTTTTGAGGGAACCACACTTTAAAGAGGAAGGGGCTAAGGTTCTATATTTAAAAACAAGTTGCTGCATCTTGCATCACTTACCAGTTAGAAGGAGGCACAATCAATGCTATGTAAGCTTATTTGGATTTTAGAAGGAAAATGTATACTATTTAGTTGGCCTTCAAACCATATGTCAAGTAACTTGTGTGGTTTCTAATTTCCAAGGTTTCCTAAAACTAAAAAAGTTTAGTTTTAGTTGCAGCAGAATGAAGCTGCAATGCATGCTTTCCTGTCACTTAAGCCTTAGGCAACGCATCTTTAATGGTGTTCCAGGAGTCTCTGGTGAGTACAAAGTAGGGACCTCTGGAAATGAATTCCCAAGAAGAGAATCATAGCATGTACCATGGGAGTTTTCAAACTATGACTTCTTTTGTTGTTAAACAACCTTTAGAAAATTATTAGTAGCTTAGGTATCATTCCTGACCTCTGTAGAGACTTTACACTTTAATTGCAACTCCAAATAATATTTGATCAAAGCAGGTTCTTATGAAGTGTTTTCTTTCTTTTTCCACAAAGTTGGGTATGAGTAGCAACTCTATATTATGAAATAGAAGTGAGATTTCACACAAGTAGGACTTAAGCAAGTTGTATAAGCAGATGACTCAGACTCTTACAACACCTACTACAGGTATGTAGCTGCTCTTGCCTTTACCAGGCTTAGAACCTCACTAACAGTTCACTATGAACAGTTCAAAGAGGAACAGATTATTTCACAAGTCAGGATGAAATTCTGTCATTGGGCATAAGTGGGCTCCTTCTGCACTTCAGTCCCTCTAGTGGCTAGCCCTAAAAGACAACGGTGAAAGGAAATACTTCTTTGGGCAGAATTTAGGCAGGATGCCTGTTTGTGCCTTTTTTATGGAAAGAGAAATGATAAGAGTTTAAGATTTATGCTAAGTCATGTGCAAAGCCTATTGGTTTGGCTAGTTGGTAAGAGGCTAGAAGGAAAATTATTGATTGTAGGATTCAACAAGAAGATATAATAAAAGGGTATGTGGTTACTTACATTTCTTCATTGCAGATAAATCTATTGATAATCAGGGAGAATAATGTTCATTCTTTGCATGTTAGTCTTCTTTTCTTTTTTAAAATCAGCCTCTCAGTTGCTTATACAATGGGCCCATGTACAAAGCGGGCATGGTAGCGGAATTTGAGGGTATGCATAAGCTCGACAAACAAAATTTGGCCTTATCAGTAGTTTATTGCCACTGTTAAATACCAGAGTTGCAAAAAGCGGAAACTAAGTCTGTGCTCCTCTATGGCACCATTGCCCAGTGAGGATCACTTACCCAGCTTGTGGCAGATTGATTATATTGAATTATTTCTATTGGATGTCTTCTATCATAGAAGAACTGACAATTTGTCCTCCCTGCTATAGATATCTGTTCTAATAAGGACTTTTATGCCCTTATGGCAAGGATTCTGCTAACATTATCATCTATGACCTTATTGAATACTTTGCTCACTGTTATGATATTCTGTACATGTTTCCAAAGATTTTATAACAAAACAAGTGTAGCAATGAACACATGCTACAAAAATTCACTAGCCAAGCAACATTTCTCAACATTCATTTAAGTCATACTTGGGGTGCATGGAAGTGAAAAAGCTTTTTAAAACTAAAAAATAAGCAATCATGCAGAGGGATTAGAATGAGCAAATACCAAAAGGAACAGAAGATTTGCTCTTTTCTTTTAAAATTTATTTTGCGAATATATACATATTTGTAATCAGTCCATTGGCATTTTATTCTCAAGTTATCAATATTATAAAATATCTTTCAGGATAATTACTGTTGTTTTTAGGTTAATTTTAGGTAAAATTTACTTCAATTGATTTCTCAAGTAAATTGGACCAGGGCAGTGATAGTAATTACAAGACAGAAAGCAAAACATACCTCTAAACAGATCAGTAAGCTTGAGTTCTCATAATTACTGAGAGTATAGATGTTTATATTAGGGCAAAGTGCAGTTTGTTATGTATATTATTTTATATCTGTGAACATCTCTTTAGGATTCAACTGAGAAGACAGTGAGTTAATTTATATTATTTATATATCTTTAAACAAATTTATGTAATGCTCACTTGTGCCAGGATTTTGCTCACTGTTGGGTATATAAATTAATACAAATTATTAAGCCCAAATTTATCACTTTCATTTTGTTTCCTAGTTGTCACTCTTTTCAAATGTCATCCACTCACTATTATTGTCAGTATTTTCTAAAGTAAAAATCTGTGTCATAATAACCACAGACAGCACATGAAACTGATTTAAGAAAACAATATAACTGATTTACAATGACAAAATTGGAGACCTAATATTCATAGGACTCTCACTTTTGTCATCTTTATGCAATTTATTAAGATACTTGCCATTAAGGATATGTAAAATGTATTGTTTTACATTATAGTTATCTTGTTTACCTCCTTCTTATTGTGTTAGTCTACTCAAGGTTTTTCCCTAAGCCGAGTTCTCACTTTATTGGGGTTGCTTACTTTTTATCTTTTTTTGCCTGCTTTTGCACTACATATAAGTGGCATTTGATCTTCTTTGCTATCAAATTTTGACAGGTGATTTATTTTTGAGAACCAGAAATATTCTTCAGCTTCTTTTGAAATTGACTGTGTTCATTATGCTTGCTAATCAGCTCAACCTTAGATTTGACGTCCTCAAACATTATAGTTATCTCCAAAAAAATGTAGAACTCAGAATTAAATTTTTTTTTAAAAAAGAAGAGGAAAAAAAAAGAGTGAAACCGCCCTCCTTTATGATCTCATTATACTCTCTTCTTGCCAAGATGGTTGTCAATCTTGCAAATTATACTACTTTTCTTTTTTTTTCTTTTCTTTCCTATGCATTATGATCACAAGTAATATAAAAAGGCATTCTCAATTGACTTTGTTGGCTAATAGCCGCAGAGCCTTTCCTGAGAGATTTCATTTTGCTTTCCTCTCTAGTTTCCTTAGTCAGCAGGTAGTATTTCTTTTTATTGTTACAATTCTACTCTCTATCCTTGATAGATTAAATGTTCTTTTTGTGTCATAGTCTACAGCTAATGTGAGCTTCACCTCCGTAGTTCCTCATGCTGTTTTACCCTTTACATCTGTAAACCCTTTTTTGTAGCACAACCTTTGCAGCTCTTTGAAGTCTTCTCATTTTGTGGCTCACTAACTCAGGTCATGAAGCTGCCGTGGTGGGGTGGAAGGAGGGTTTCTGACTGCAGTTTGGACCTTTTTTTGAGGATATACTTTTTATCTTTTTTCTAGATGTACTAATTGGAGATCTAGAGTGGAATATAGAAAAAAGATGTTGGTGTCTAAATTAAAGATTTACTAAATGCACTGAAATAATTATTTACCTAACACATAGTTAATGCCTGATAATTATCTTGTTGATGAATAATTATATTTTAAATATTTCAATGCTAGTAGCTAAAAGATAAGATAATTTAGAGTAAGGAAGAGAAACATACATGCTTTATATGAATCTTTAACCTTTTTGAGGACTGACAATCTTCATCAAATTGGAGATGAACTGATTCAGTGAATACTACATCTATCTGCCCTCTGTAAGATAGTAATGTATCAAATCATTGATGAGACCATAAAACTCATACACATTGAAAAATTTGTTAGTCTACTCATGATATGCAAATTTATAAATGCCTATTGATATTTCTACAAATTCGGTTGAACTCTATGCTTGTGTAGAAAACTTTGAATGCTGGAAAGACAACTAAACATAAAAATATTATTTAACAATTCTAATTTTTAGATATCTGCTTACAATAATTTATATTACCACCTCTTCTTCAAATGTTATTCTGGTATTTTATGTATAGATATACATAGAAGTTAAATATAGATGCATGCATTCTTTCAAGTAATTTCCAGCTATCGCAGTTATTGATTTTCTTCTTCATTTTAAAAAGATACAATGCAAACCTCCAGCTTCTTGCAGTTTTCAATTTTTCCTCTGCAAGGGAATGTATTACCTTCCAACATCCTGCCACCCCAAAATACGAAAATATATTTTGTAACACTCTTCTCCATTGAACTCTAAACTCATATATTTAACTGCATATTTTATATTTTTATCTTGGCATTCAAAAGACTTTTGAAGCTTAGCAGATTCAAAAGAACTCTTGATTTTTTTCCCTAACAATGAATTCTCCATTAATTTTTTTCTATATGAGCAATTAGCATCACCATACACTATGTTGCTCAGAAGAAATATTCTGTACGTTCTACCTTCAAATCATGAGCTATCCTTGCTGGCTGTGTTTCTAAGTGTAATTCAAATAAGTATATTTTCTATTTCCTATCTGCCCAAAATATCTACATAATTTACATGAACTATTTTAATATTATATAGATTAGACCTAACTATTCTATTTTGCTTCCTATCGGCTTCCCTGTAATCTACTCTTTTTAAAGCAGCCAGGGTGTATTCTAAAAATTAAATCGCACACGAAGTAGTCTGCTTAAAACCTACCAATGATTTTCCACTGCAAGTAGGAAAACATAATTGTATTGTGGTCTGATAGATCCTAAACAATTTAGAATCAGTCCACCTGTATCATTTTATTTTCCTTTACTCTCTTTAATTCCTTTACTCTCTTTAATTCTCTGTACTGTGCATACTCATAGTAGCTTTCCTCTGTGATGCTAAGTTTTTCCTCCACTTCAAGACTCTAGATTTGAGCCATAATACAGAATCCATGCTGTGTGTATTAAACTAATCGTTTGAAAGAGCAAGTCTTGGAAAATACGTGCTCAAAAACTTCCTTACATCAGATAGTCAGTTGTATGGTTCTATAATAGTTGAATTATCTGTCAAAGAGAATAATTAAGTTCAGTATATCATGAATATAAAATTCTGTTAAAAAAGGCAGATATTAATACACATTTTAGAAACTACTACACACCAGACACTGTTAGGTGATTTACTTCACCTCAATTAAAATACAAAATTCTCTCATGTTAGATCTGTCTGAACTACATATTTGGATTACACTATGAATACTTTTAGTTTTGGGCTTTGGGAGAGGCTTTGTAAAATCTGAGCATCTAAGCTATGAATACATAGACCTATAGTCCCATAGAAGGTATACTCCTGTTAGTAAGTAAGGCTTGATACTCCCTAAGGAAACTGGCCTACCAATAGCTATAGTTCTACAATAGAACATGGGATCTTAACTCTTTGGGGTTGCACACCTTGTTGTATATCCAATAGGATGAAGGGAGTTAATTTTCCACAGTGCACCTAATTGATATTTTCCCCGCATTATTTCAGAATATTGTGGACTGCCTAAATTTTGTCCCATGGGTCACAGGATAAAAACAAACAAACAAACAAACAAAACAAAAACATGAAAACCCTGCTACAGAGATTGACACTTTGTTGGATCACTTCTTTAAGATCATTAATTGCCCTCAGCTTTACATTAATAAACATTTACAGGTTGTAGCATTAAGATTTTTATTTTTTAAGGACCATGCCATTGGAAAGTCATTGCTGAAGTCATACTGCAAATGTTTGTCTCTAGGTGGGGGGAGGGGGGAGGGATAGCATTGGGAGATATACCTAATGCTAGATGACGAGTTGGTGGGTGCAGCTCACCAGCATGGCACATGTATACATATGTAACTTACCTGCACATTGCGCACATGTACCATAAAACCTAAAGTATAATAATAATAATAATAAAAGAAAGAAAAAAAAAAAAAAAAAAAAGAATATTTTCTAAAATTCTACTTGTGAAAAGGTTTTCTGCTTAATTCTTAGGTAAGACATAGTCCAGTTACCACTATTTAATCTCCTGACAATGTTTTCTCCTCCATGAGAAACACTTTTTGATAAAAAATGCTTCCATGGAACACATAGTTAACAAAATTCACTTGCTTTATTTTTCTTTATTCTGAAGACTTCTTTTAAGAATGAATCCTTGAGTTTGCTTAATCCTTACTTGACATACAAACAACATCATTAGCACAATATCTATATATATCTTAGAATTGTTTTTTAACTAAATGTGATATTCTCAAACACATTTCTTAATTCTTTCGATTGAATGATTTGGTTTTGAATATAATTTCTAATAAATTCTCTGTGTTAATATATATCCAAGAAAACACACACTTCCTTCCCCATGTCTCACAAAAACTTTGATCATTTCACATTAGTTTCTAACATGTTCCAGCTCTGTTGCCCTTTCTCCATTCTTAGAACTAAATATCTACTCTGAGCAGATGACATAATATATTATTGCTAGACACCCACCAAAGCCTCCCTGATTTTGTTTTGATGTGACCTTCATTATATCTCTCTGTCTGTTGTATAAAATGAAAGGTGATTTATTATATTTGCCTCCTAGAATCTTTACCTCAACTATGCCCTCTGCCCACAATTCCATTCTCCATAGTGTTTCTCTCTAATGCTCTCTATATACTCTTTATATCTGTGTATCAAACTGGTTTAGAAAGAACACAACCCCCACTTACATTCAACTTTAATTTTCATGTAATTATTAAATCTCAATCAACCTTATACACCAGGATATTTTGTTTGGATATATGCTCAAATAAATATAACCTGACCTAGTCCTCAACGCCAAGAAAATCTCAGTTCTTAATTATCTGCCTACCCAGTACCATAGACATTTTTATTCTATCCTAGAAGCATTTTCTGTAAGAAACGGGAAAAGTTTGACCTTTATAGTCAATGCTAATCAAGGGGAAAATAATCTATGTAGTTTCCTGTGTAAATTACAATAATGCTGCAACTAATTTTTATATTGCTCAATGCTGCATCTCCCTCCCTCTCTCTCTCACTTTTTTTTTTAAATTTCCAAATGTTTGAAATCTTTGCTCTCTTGTTAAGAGAGAGCTTTTCTGTTAAATGAGAACTTCCTTATTATCAAGCTGATTACATAAGTAATAAGACTTATCAGTACAGAAAGTTTTTTTTATGAATTCTGATGAGTATAGGTCTGTGCCATACAAATTATAATTTGAATTTATTTAAATATGAAATTCTTCTTTTTAAATCTAATGTATGTTGCTACTATCTGTTATGCCCACATATGATGTAGGTGAAATACTGTGCTTTCCATATCGCAATTATTCATGTGCAAAACATTTTTATTGTCTTCAAACATATTAAAAGCTAGAAAAACTTATGTCTATGCTTATTTTGACTTACTTTAAAAGTAGACATATATTTCTCATAGCTTAAAAGAATATGAAAGAAAATATTCTTGGCTCTCTTAACATTTAATTTTAATATTTACCAACCCTACTACTGTCCTAAAGAATAAAATAAATCTGATTGTTATCAACTTTTCAGCTCTAAAACTGAAGTGTAACTTCTTAAGATTTGTAATTGAAATGTTTGTGATTGTTAATGAGGTCATCTATATAGCTTAAGAAGCAAATGAAACAAAAATACTTAAATAACATGTATTGCTGAAATTGATATAAATTATGTGAGAATTTAAAAAATTAATTTTATTACTAAAACTGGTTTACATTAAGTAAGTAAGGAATCTCCATGTTTTAAACATAAATATTTTTCCATCACTACTTATTTAGAATAGAGTGTATGATTTTATTTTTTATATTTTGTTAAGATTTTGTGGATTCTAAGGGAAAATATTTCTATAAAACCACTTTGATCATTGATATGGAATTATTATACTGCTCACGGATTATTTAGAATGTGGTATGCTAAATTTATGATTAAATATTTTTAATTATACAGATTTAAAATAAATAATAACCAACCTGAATTTTATGGGATGTATGCATCAAATATTGCACTTATATGTGCACATATTTCTTTGTGACTGTGTACATTGGATTAGAAAATGTTGAACTTTTAATATTCATGTTTTATTAACTCATCTATATTAGTATAAACATTTACATTTTATAGATAAAAAAATAAATCATGACTATCAATTAGATGGTTCCCTACACCTCAGAAAATTTTTACAGTTGAAAGCTCAGTTTCATAATTACTTTAAAATTTATATTTTATGACTTAATCATAAATACCACATAGTCAATAAAGAAGTATATAATGTTTTTGCATTTCTTTCAACTATGTTTTGCATTTCAGCTTGTTAAATATATTTGTCTATAACATCCTATTACATTATGATTAGCTTCTAGCTAAGAAAAATAAATCCTTGTCAAAATTTAAATTGGTAAAATAATTTAGCAGAAGCTTCAAAGATTAATGTTGAATAAAACTCAAGGTTTAAATATCATTGACATTTGTTATATTTAATTTCATAGTATAATATGAACATACTCGAAAAGAATATTCCACAGTTTATTTTTTAGCATGAAAAATGCCATTATTTCTGGGCTAAACTTTACAAAATTATGACACTGAAACACTAATTTGTTTTAAAATTAATTAAATAATAAATCCAATCCTGGTTTTCTATAAAAATAAAATCAGAATGATACAAATAGTACACCTACAAAATAAAAATTTTATTTATGACACATACATTAATCTATTCTGATAATTTGGAAATGCCTTTTGTCACCATAATATGGGAATATTATATCCAACTTATAGGAAAAGCTTAATGCAAAGGCTTTTAGATTAAAAAAGTATCTTGATCGTATGTATAGGTAAGCTTCTCCTCATATATGAAGGAAAGAAGCTTGCTGGAAACAATCCAGATTTTATCAGCAAAACAAGTATACTGGTGTCCATTGGCTTTGGATTAAAAAAAATAGTAATAATAAAGATGACTTTATTACCAAGAATTAGTACTTTTCATCCAACTAATGATATTACATCTATAAGCCTTGCTCTCAAATTCAAAATGTATGCCTTTAGGAATCTTATATTTTATATTTCGTGCAGAAATATAAGTCCTATAATAATATGTCTAAAGTGTTCTACATATCTAACCCAGATAATCTATCTTCAGGATTTTTAGACATTTGAGGATAAATGTGACAATTTTAGAAAACCTTTTGTCATTGAAAACAGATAATGCCAATCACAGAAAATAAAGCATTATTTTTATTTACATACACTTAACAATTTCAAAGAATACTGTATCTGTTTTATATTTCTGAATTTATAAGTACATAATGACCTCATGATAAGATGTTTGGGAAATATCAGGGCTACTATATTCAAATACAAAAAATTGAGATCAGTTGTTGGAATTGAGGTGCAGGGTCATAAAGCTTAGATCAAGGGAGATTAAATAATATGATTTTATGAGAGATGGATCAAGAAGAATGCCTGATCATGATGGACAGAAGAAAGAATACTGGCTTCCTTATAAGACCCTAAGGTTTCCAATTTATTTCATCAATGTTCTCAGCTAAGATTTTGTAATTAAAGGAAGACCAACTTCATTTAGGAATAGTTTGTTTTGCAATGTGTTCAAGTTTCATACATTTCAGCTGAATAGTGAAAGTTGAATACTATTTACTTTGAAAAGTTAGTGAGTTCTAAATTGGCAAATTCTAACAACTAAGAAACTATCATTAAATGAGCTATTTTTACATCACTAATAGATAGTCATAGACATAACAAAAACCCTTATTTTAAAAAATGAGCATCCCAGTTATATTCGTCAATGTATCAGAAATATAAACAAAATACTTTAAAATTGAATAAAATATGACTTTAAAAATATGACACATCCATAACCAGTAGAATTCATTATTTTTACCAAGTCTTTTTTATTCCTAATAAACCTTCAAATGTGTAAAGAAATATCTTAAATGTCTCTATACAAGTCTCATTCTCTAATTTAAACATTTTTAACTATTTCAAAGTTACTGTATACCTTTTACAGTTATATCCACTATGTTTTTAGGGGTCCTAGTTTACTCAGCTCTTACAGTATATTTCAGGTATCATTTCTTCTGTTCTATATTTCTTACTTTTTATAGCTTTTATTTATCTTTTGATGAAGTCTCAATACATAAGTTTCTTTTCATAACAGTTGTTTAATGTCCTCATCTGAAACAGTATCTAACTTATCTCTGAATTAGTTTCCATTTACTTCTTTATATCCAGGCTATGGATCTATGTACATGCTTCCTCATATGTCTAATAGTTGTGTTATTTTAGGCTGGATATTTTTCAGTCTTAATTATGTTTTATTTTTTTTTTAAAAAACAGTGTAGTATTTTGTTCTGGCACGAATTCCTATTCTGGCATCTCAGCTTTATTCTACGAAGGCATCAGTGTAAACTTTACTCAGTCTTAATGAGAGTTATCCATAATTTTAGCCTGGAGTGGCCCTATTTCTAAGACATGGCCCTACAGAGATTCATGTAAATGCCCAGAGTGTTCAGCAAGATTTTCTCTACTTTAATGATTTTAACACACTGCCACCTTTGGGAAAAAAAAAAAAAACAAAACTCTTAGAGTGTAGCCCTATGGATGTATGGTTTAGTATTTGCCTAATGACTCAAGGAGACCACTAGGTACATTTCTAGGTCTCCTTCTCCGATCAATTCTCTCACTTCTGGCACTCTGGCCTGCAAATTTCAAACACTTCATTAGACTCAACCTTCAGTTTCTGCTTCTTCTGCCCAGCTAGATCCTTGTTCTCAGTTTGAACAGCATTTACCTTTGCTCATAAAGGTCTGGAAATTGTTGCAAATATCATGTGGATGTGGCGTTTACCTGTATTTCTTTTATCTCAAGAACCACAGACCTGCACTGCAAGATTTTCAATTCCTGAAATTATTTGTTTCATATATTGCTCAGGTTTATAATCTTTGTCAGTGAGAGAGTAAGTTGGTACCCTGTGAGTATGTGATCAGAAAGAAATGCTTTTTTTTTGAGAATGGAAATTAAAATGATTAATTATTAAATAATAGACACTCTTGGTATATTATTTCATTTAAGATTCACACAGAAATTTTGAGATAAGAATATGCTCATTTTACATGAGTGGAATCTGAAGTCCAGAAGGGTTAAGTAAAACTCAAGAATAATTGTTTAGAAATGGTAGAGTCGGAATTAGAATATAGGTATGCCCAGTCCTAAAAGGCCCATGTGCTGGTTAACACTGCTTCTCACTACCCCTTTGTCATGCTTTCCTTTCCAAACATGGCCACTCTATCATACAATGAGCTGTCTTTAATTTTCAACAATATTTGTAACATCTTAGCTTCTCTGACTCTACTCAATTATTTCCATCATAATCACAAATGAGCAATAGTACAGATATCAACACTAGCAATAATAACTCAGTAAAAAAGCAAACATTTACCAAGCATTTACTATATTCTGGGCACCATACAAATCTAGTAATATAATTTTTAAAATAACTTTATATTTTTACTATATTTTAAAAGTAAAAGAATTGAGGCATTGAAAGTAAAATGTTTGCTCTAATATTTCATAATAAGTTCAAAAAAGGATTTTAACATCAGTTTTACTTTGAGATTCTAATTAAATCTAATTGTGAGCATAAATTGAGAATGACAAAAAGAATAGAATACAAGATAAATAAAAATTATCAAAGTAATTCCAAATTATAAAGAATAGTACAAAGAAAGGTAGTGATATACTTATTTTTGTATACTGCTGATAAATATGTCTAATTATATAATGAGAATTAACATAATGATTTTAGATGATAAAACAATTCTTTCTATTTATAGATGTGGAAACTGATTTCTCAAATAATTCAATAAGTCACTTAATGGAAAACATCAGTTTTAACAAGAATGTGTGCTAAAATTAAATTAAATTTAATATCAACTCTCAGTTGTCTTTCTACTATACCATGCTCCATTTTAATGTACAGATATTTATAGATATTTTCTTTGTGATTTTTTCCCCTTTTTATTCAGGCACTTACTATGTACTGACTAACATAATAAATAGTTAACCTTCTCATTTTATCCCCACAGAAACCCTAGAGCAGATATTTTTATGGCCACTTATCCAGTTAGAGAAACAGAATCACAGTAAAGCTTAGTAAGGTGTCCAAGGCCAGTAGAATTAAGACCCCAGGGCCCTTGGTTTTAATGATGATGCCATACTGTCTCTTCTTGAATAAAATGATTTTTTTGACAGAAGAGTTTTAATTTAATTTATTATCATCAATTATTTTTAATTGGCTCTTAGGTAAATATCAAAAATTTATTACTTTACAAGTGACCTGGCTTTCATCTCCCTTTGCAACTCTCTCTCTATTCATCCTTGTATTCCCCATTTCTCTTCTTCTTCTTTCTTTCCTTCGTTTTTCTCTTCTCCTTCTACCGTTCTTCCTCCTCCCTCTCCTTTTTCTTTCTTCTTTTTGTTTTCTTCTTTCTTATCCTTCACTTTCTACTTTCTCTTCTTCTGAAAACTGAAATTTGGTCCATGTCTTTACTGGAATCAGTAGTCTGAGAAGTTTCTGCATAATGCATTTTCTATTCATAATTTACATATAAAAATATTAAGAGCATTTAAAGCACATTATGGAATGCAGCTGTATCATTTATTGGAAACAGAAAAAATAACATTTTGACTCTTATCTCAAAAATAGAGCAACATGACAGCATAGTTTCTCTTGTAAATAAAACTATTTTTTCTCCTCAAGTACATACAAGAGAAGTTTCCTTTATTGGCTTTCAATATGGAATGGAGAAATTTCCAAATTATGTATAATTTCAATATGTTTGTTAGAAAATGTAAAACTAATTTTCCAGGAAAAATTATGCTGACTTCAATTTGATTTAGATACATTAATTGAATAGCTACTACATACAAAATAACTGTCAGAGATGGAATAAATGATGTAAGGTTCTTTGCTCTTAAATATTGTAAAGCATTTGAAATAAATTTAACTTAAAGCAGTCTTTATTTTCTTATTAACAGAATGTCTGGGTTTAAACTGAGTATTCATGTCTTCCTTCTCAGCATTTTGCTAAATTTAGATTCTTTTTTCTCAAAATGGCACTGCAATTCATTAATTCCCAATATTGGTTAATAAACATTCCTTATATATTAGATTCATAATAAAAATTAGTTTAGGGAGGATGAGGAAGAAAACAGATATTCTTTCAAAATTGAATAAGAAATGCAGATTCTCTGTCTTTAGGTTATTTCTGTGTATAATCATATATTTTATATAATGCATATCTATCCGTATATCTATAAAATTTAGCCACTTAAATATATAATGTGTAAATCTTTGACACTGATACATATTTATAAAAGCACTTTTAGTGCTTAATGAGATTTTCATGTTGGTTTATATTTCAACATGCTGATATTGAAATGCAGGTTTTTAAATATTTTTAAACAGTCAATGCATAGAAAGATATGCGCAAAACAATAGCCATCATGTATGACAATATAGTTTATCAAAGAAAGTCGATGTGTAAACTTGTGATGTCGGGTATTAGAGCAGCATGGCCCAGTGTGCCAGGCAAAGAAATTGGTTTGAAAGGAAAAATAAAAATGTTATAAATTTGCTTGAATTTTTGGCACCTGCTTGTGTCCTGGTGGGCTCCAAATGGAGCCCCTTATTGTTTTTCTTTAATCCATCTTGGAGCTGACAGAGGTGCAAGTTGCAAGTCACAGCTTGCATGCCGTGCCTTAGGATGACAAAGCTCAATAGAAACAATTATTCCAAAGCCCATATCTCATCCATTATTAAATCTATGAAAAGAGTTTTAATTTCCTGTGCAATTACATAGTGAAATGTCATCCTCTGGATGAAAAAGGATTAATTGCTTTTGATAAAATACTGTGTATTTTTATTTGACTTTTTGGACATCCATTTAATGCAGTAATATCATTTCAATCTGATGTGCTTCATATCATAGAGAATTATTGTAATTTTGCATAGGTAATGTTGTTTAATTATTTTCTTTCTCATAAAGAAGGAAAAATAAAATATTAATATTTCTTGGCTCAAGAACACAAGCAGCCACACTTTATTTTTCACATCAAGTTGGAAACTCTTTTACAAATGAGCAGCAGCAAAATATGATTAATGTATTTTGCGAGAGATTCATAAGATTACCTCAAATAAAATTTGTATGTCATTTGTAGGCACAAATTACAATTTCTATCATTTGTATTTGTTTTCCACTTACCAATGATTATTAAGTAATCCATAAAACAATGACTAGTCACTTTCTTCCTGTCACAAATGTGAGTTCAATGTATTCTCCTATAAAGACTAAAATATGGCAAAGGAATCTACAAGAAAATAAACTGTCCAAATACTCTGAGACTTACTCTTTATGGTGACAGACCAGGAAGTCCCCTTTAGCGTGAGACTAGCATTTGAGAAATAAGGGACTGGAAAGCCACCTTGACATTTTCACCAATTGCATCCAGCCCATTAAATGCTTGGGTGCTATGAATTTAATTATTCTTTTGCATTTCTGAAAATAGTTGGAATAGACATTCAATAGAAAATGAATATTTTAGCAACTTCACCTTCCTACAAAGAAAATATAATTTTATATTTGATAGTATTCATTCTACAAATAGCTATTATAGTCACTTATATTAAATAGCAAAGAATAAAATGTGGAATAATATGTGCAGTGTTTTCTGAAAAATTATAATACAAGAAGAAAACGGCATTCTTTATTTATAGCAGTTTAATGTGATTGTTTGGGCCCTGGCAAATGTATTTTAGGTCAGGAATGAGTTTGATTGGCACATATGCTTTGGAAAGCTTATATAGTTCCTCATCCATCAAAAACTAATATGGGAAATTGTAAGTCTTAAAATCAGTACATTTATTTTTTTTTCCAGAATTACAAATCAAGTAGTCATTTTATATCCAATGTATTTTTCTCTTTTGCTGATTTGTAAAGAAGAAAGCTGGAAATGAGATATACAGTAGAAGATTGCCTTTTCAGAGGTGAAAAGGAAGAGTGTTGCAGAGAAAGCATGTTAAGAACCAGAAATAAAATTTCCATATTCACTTGTAATTTTAAAATACCTATTTAAGAAAAATGTAAAAAAAAAATTGTACTTTGCATATATCAGTCATTATTTGTCAATAATAAAGTACTGGTCATTTTCCTGTTGCTATAATTTAAGGTAATGTTGATAAGCCTCTATCTATCCTGAAAATGTGAATTAAAAAATTGGTTATTCAATTTGGTGTTTATGTAAATGTAATCTTTTAATTCACAGTGTAAATGGAAAAATGTAAACTTGTACAACTTTTAAATATTTCATTAATATTTCCATATTATATATAGATTTTAATAAATATGCATACATGAATTGATGGACTGCTGTACAGATATCTGAGGTCATTTTAATACAAAATTGAAAAGCTTTTGATCTTAAAGTATACATATTTTAAGGATGACATTTGATCTGAGTACAAAAAGTAAAACATGTATTGAAACTCCTTGTGCATTTCTAAGACATTCATATAACAGACATGTGGCTTTGATTATTAAATTTTACTTAAAACCTTCCCATTAATCTATAGTTTCTTAACTTAAAAAGTGACTAGATCAATACAATAAACATATGAAGGCTTATCACACAATTGCTACTTAATTTTATATTTCATGACCAGCATTTTGCTTGACCCAGAGTAGATCTCTCTATAAACATTAATAAATGAAAGTATGAAAGAGAGCACAGAGATAATACCTGAAAAGATTTAAATGCTATAATTCAAACTATTTTTTCTGTACCCTAAAAACATTGTGCATGAAAATTCAGATTTTCCATTATAATTCAGCATTCTTGAAGTTTGAACAATCATTGAATCAATTCTGACTTCTTAAATGTTAAACATTCTTTTAAGCATATGATTAAAATTGCTTTTTTCAAGGATGATGAAAACTTCCATCTTGCCAAATCTGGCTTTTAATCTTCTTTCCTCAACATAATCCATATATTTGCTTGATTCTCAATATTCATGACTTTTCCAACTATAATTTTTTGGTAAGTAATCCAATGATTTAAATATGATTTTTATACTGATGGCTTCAAATTTTCCATCATAGTCTTTTCCTTTCTTCTGAGATCCTGCTTCTGTGTCTAGCTCTCTACTCAGCATCACCACTTGAGTATATACATCTCAAAGTCAATATGTCAAAAGGAACTCACAATCACAACTGTACCAAATTTTCTTCTGCCTTGGTGTTCCTCATCCCAGTAAATCTCAGCCTCATAACTGTATCATTACTGCTGTTATTGAAGGCATACTTGATTTCTCCAACACACTATATCCAATCCATCAGCAATTTTCATGTTTCTAGTTTCAAAGCATATACCAATATGAACTCATCCCATTAGCTTAATTATTCTAACATCTACTCAACTCACCAACATCTCTTGCCTGTATTTTGATTGTAAACTTTTATTTGGTCTCTCTACATCCATGCTTTCCAGTTTATATTCATCTCTTCATTCATACAGTAGTCAAAACAGTATTTAAAAACAAAAGTTGGAACACAATACCTTCTTGCCATAGTACATTCCGACTGATGCTCCTTATATTTATAATAAAACCTAGACCCTCCTCTAAGGATCCTCAAGATATCACATGATCAAGTGCTGTCATCTTTCCACTTTCCTGTCTACCATTGTTCCTTTCCTCTACTAACTACATAAAAACAACACTTAATATTTTGGTGTCCTTTCCTAATTCCAAATTTGTTCTTGACTTGGGATCTCTATATTAACTGTTTCCTCTGCTTTTACATTATTTTTAGGAATGTGTGCTTGGCTCATTCTTTCTCAACATTCAGATCATTCCTTCATAACATTCAGGTCTTGGCTCAAATGTCACATCCTCAGAAAACACTACTCTATCTTTTCAAAAACAGGTTCTCTCTCCAGTCTCTTTTCTAATATCATAATCTAAAATTATCTTTGTTTTTGTTCTGTCTTCTACCAGTTCCAGTAAAATGTGACTCTATTAGGTAAAACACTTTGTTCACTACTATATTTCAGAGAACATACGTGATATATTATAGTAGCCAAAACACATTCGTTAAATGAGAATGAATGAATAAACTTTCTACACTTTCTACTCCTGACATTAAATAATTCTTTCTCTTTTGAAATGTCCCCAAACTGGCACACATGTCCCCTTTCAGCTGCCCAAGTACTTTCAAATATACCTGAGAACCAATTAGGAAGTCTCATTCACTTCTAAAATGTCTACCTAATAGGAAGGTTTCCAAACAAAAATTGTTTCAGTATTTTTTCTTTTTACTCTCTAGAGTATACTCTCCTTTCAAACTCTTAACTCCTGCTGAAACTTAAGTGATTGCAGATGAATTTCCTTGTTTTACATTTACAAATAAATGGGTCTGTTAATTTTATCTCAGACTTAGTTTTGTATTTGACACTACTGAAGAGAGATTTAGGAGAAGCTGTTGGTCTTCTAAACATAACAGCATAGAAATATTTGATATTCATTCCTTACACTAATAACAACATTACATTTTTCAGCCTGAGAAATGGGCAGGTGTCACAGTGTGAATGAATTGAACTTAATGCACTGATAACTTCAGTCTCCAAAGGTAAGGAATTCCTGAAAATTGTTTTAAAGTATATATGAAATGAACATATAACTTAATCTAGATATAAGTAGCACTGTTCATATGTTGATTTCACTAAAATTGCCCTCTCAACAAACTCATTTTTACTAAATCCAGTTCATATATGTTTCTGAATCCTATTAGAGCCTCTGCAACATTTAAAAACATGATGTTGACTGATTTCCTAAACAAGTCTTATCTTAGATTTGCTAATGTTATAAATGGTCCTGGATTCTTACCAAATTTCTGGAAGATGGTTGAGACTTTCATGTTTGTGTTGCTTCTCTGTCTCTCCAGGTCTCTAACATTAGCAAGGTATTCCCAGGCCATAAGAGTCTGTATGTAAAAATAAAATCACAGCAATATAGCTGCATTAGTATTCCTGGCTAACAAACTCTATTAATCAATTAAGGGACTCCAGTTTAAAGTAGTTTATGCAAAGAGAAAATAAGTAAATTGGCTTATATGAATCAAAAGCCTGATGGTTATATTGGAAACAGATTCAGGTGGATCTAGATATTCATACATCATTAGGATATTGCTATTTTGACTATATTTCTATTCATCTTTTAGTTTTGTCTCCCCGGTGTATTTTATATTTTCATTCTCAGTATGTTACTCTTGATGGAAAAATGGATACTAGTAGTTTCAAGCATACAAGGTCTTATAATTTCTCAGAATTCATATAAATTCTTTAAAAATGTTTAATATTGCTACTTGGGACAGGTATTCATCCAATCTTTGATCAGTCATTAAATTAAGGGAAATGTGTGTTCAGGGATGTCATTGATTGACCAGGCTGACTCTGTCATTGTACCCATTTCTAGTTCTTTGGAAAGTAAAAGATAGTTGAGAGGAGAGAGAGAAAGAGAAAGAGAGCTGGGGGTGGAGGGGGAAAGGGAAACTCGGCAGGTAGAAAACAAAAAAGAATACAATTCTTGACAGCCAGAAGAATAGTTTTATAATAAATTCAACCTGTTTTGATTGCTCAGCAGTTATTCACAGCTTTATCATAATCGTCTTTTGAATTCTGCCTAATAAAATGTCACTATCCCAAATGAAATATGCACAAATATGCGATTTTATGTGTGTAGGGCAACCCAAAGACTTACCTAATCACTACACCTAGCTTGAAGCCCAGAATTTGGAGATGTTATTCAGGCTTGGATATAGCCTCTTATTATTCTACTACTTATCCTAAGTGGTACATTATATGTCTACCAAAAGCACTCTCTATATAATGCTACAGGGAATATAATTACTGAAAAATACCACATCTATTTCAGAGATGGAGTAATAAACATTAGCCTTTTAACTAAAACAACAACAAAAGAAACAAATACAAAACCCCAAGGAATTCTAATATGGCAGTGCAGGGAGTTAATTGCTAAGTCAATCTATGTTCTTTGAGCTTTTTCCTGAGAGATTATTTTTGTTCAAGGCCAATTGTGCAATGGCTATTGAGAGAATTTTTCTTTAGCCTATGAATTGTCTCAAGCACTTGCATAGGTTAACCTAAATGTATTAATTTAGAACTGTGACAATAGACCTCCTTTAAGCTGAAGTCTACCAACATTTCTTTGAACTAAGAGCATCAAACATTTATTTTAATATCATGACTTTTGAAATTAGACCTTGCTCTTGAAGATTCTAGGTCTGACCAGCAGGCTTCAGGGCTTAGCCTCCAGTTAGCTTCTGTCTAGGGGAAGAATGGCATGGGTTATGAGGGAGTGTCAGAGCCTGCTTCCCTGAGCTGGTTCACTAGGGCAGGGTATGGGGAGCCATGCATAATTATCACTTTCACCAGAGGGATGGACTTTGTGTTCTGGTTTCCTCTCTAGCTAGGCTTCTTGTCCCTCTACCTCTTTTTATGCTGACCTTTTATTTGAGCAAAGAAGGTAGCTTTTACACATTTTCAAAGGACAGGATTATCCAATGACTCCTTACTGGTATGTGGTTTTCTACCAATTAGGGCTTTACCTTGCAGGGCTAATTTTTTTTTTTTTTTTTGGACTGAGACTTAAGCCATGTTTGTAGGGTGACCATGAGCAGTAGCCGAGAAAATTCAATATCCTTATATTTTCAATCAATTCACTTGTTCAATATGCTTGTTTTTTGAGTTCCTAAATAGAAAAATATACTTCCTAACAAAGTGTTTTGCCATCCCAGAATACAGGTTGCCATCCTGTGAAGTAAGGGTTGGGTTATAATCACTACGCTTCAATCCCACTGTGACTGAGCCAATCTTACAGCTTAGAAACTTTCACATACAGTAAGTCTAATACTTTATAATTTTTCTATCTATCATGATTCTTCTGGGTGCAAGTGACAAAAGTCTATAGCTAATTAGCTTTAACCGAAAAGTGAATTGTATTTGTTTCTTTAATTAGATATCATGAAGTTGAATTAGCTGTGCTTTTCTCATTGTTTCCAGAAATGCCTCTTTTAATCTTTCTCTTATACTTGCAATTTCCTTACATATTGGCTTTGTTTGCAGGTAGCTTTTCTGTACCTGGTGGCTAAAAGGAACAATTTTTTCCAAACCAGACATTGTTTCAGGCAGATGATAATAAGGGAATGTTGACCCTGGGGTTGCACAAAGTGGCAGGGCTCTGATTAGGCACTGCAAATTCAGCAAGATCAGAAAGACAAAAATCCATGACCCAAAGGAGCTGAGATTCTAGAAACGTAGGACCAACAATAATAAATGATTGTTTAGCATATGTAATATCTCAGATGGTGATAAATTCAGCGGGGAAAAATTATCTGTAGAGGAGAGAATGTTCATAGAGATTGCCAGGAATAACTTATTCTACAGAAGAGCTTGAATTCTAGTAAAGGAAGACAAACAAACAATATATAAATGAGTGACATATATACTATTTCAGTTGATGATAGTTTCTGTAGAAAAGAAGATTTAAATGTTTGTTCATAAAGAAGAGAAAGCTCTTAAGGAGTGCCAGGATTGCCTAGAAGGAAAGAGATAATCTGTCTCAGGGTGTATAAATCCCGATTCTTTGCCCTGTATCAATAACTATCTCTGGAGAATAGGGTATTTTTCCCAGTGACTACTTCTGAAGTGAGAAAGGTAGGGCCTCTTGAACAGCAGAACATTCAAGGAAGGAAGGAGGGAAGGGGGAAGGCTGCTTCTGGAGGGAAAAGAAAAGTTTTGTTTCTAGACATAATGGCTTAGGATTTTAATCAAAAATGACAGAAAAAGTTCCATTCAAAATACTTCCTTAAAGAGTAGATTTGAGGGTGGTACTTCCCCAGAACTATTTCTCTCTGCATGATTACAACACTGTGTTTATGCTGGATTAGTTGCAGTATTGGCCTAAAGCTGCGAACCTTATAATGTTAAAATAATGCTTCAGTCTTCATTGATCTAAAGTTACTCTTTGCTTAATGAAAAATCAGGAAAATTTCTTATTTTCTGTGTTTATGTTATACTTGTTCTCTTGGAACTTGAGGAAGATATTTCTTAGCAAATATTACAGACAGTAGGAGTTTTAGCTTCTCTGTCTGTCTCCACAATATTCAAATCAATGAGGGTATGCCAAAGAAAAAATACTATGTTTTCTTCACGAACCCCAAATGCAGCTCTCAGTAACATGCCTTCATTAGAACCAAACACAAAACTTGAGCAAAAACTCGCTATAGGTTTTGATTACACAATAGCCACAGAATCAAAGTTTAGGGTTTTCTAGAACATCTTTGCTTTCCCATCCAAAACTTTATTTTTGTCTCTCTCAGCATACTATTTCTGGATGATTTCAGGAACCTCCGTGGCCTCAATAAAAAAACAGATTTCCTATTTTCAAAACACGTATTTCTATGCCTTTTAAAGACCACAATTTTCTTGAAATTCATTCTTGACTTTAATTTCCATTTGCACAATAGCCAATTTTTATCTAAAGTTATCTCTTTATATAATACCATATTTTATATGGCTAATAAGAAGCAATGTTCACTATTATTTCACTCTCTTCAATCCTCTAGTAGTTATCAGTTTTGCCAAACTTTTCACTTTGAAATAAAAGGACCTTTCAATATCTGCTTCTTTGCTGTCTGTTATTAAATGTTAAGTCAGCCTCCCTCACTCCCTCCCTTCCTTCTTTCCTTCCTTCCTTCTTCCCTTCCTTCTTCCTTCCCTTCCTTCTTCCTTCCTTCCTTCCTCCCTCCCTCCCTCCCCCACTCCCTCCCTTCTGTCTTAGTCTGTTTTCACACTGCTATAAATACCTGAGACTGGATAATTTATAAAAGAAAGAGTTGTAATTAACTCACAGTTCTGCATGGCTGGAGAGGCCTCAGGAAACTTATAATCATGGCAGAAGGTGAAGGGGAAGCAAGGCACGTCCTACATGGCAGCAGGAGAGACAGAGTGCAGGGGAAACTGCCATTTTTAAAACTGTCAGATTTCATGACAACTCCCTCACTATCATGAGAACAGCATGGGGGAAACTGCCCCCCATTTTCCAATCACCTCCTACCAGGTCCCTCCCTCAACACATGGGGATTACAATTTGAGATGAGATTTGGGTGGGGACACAGAGCTGAACCATATTACCCTCCTTCCTTCTTTCTGTTATTATTATTATTATTATTTTGCATGGCATAACCTCATTTAACATATAATTTTTATGTAATTTAGGATTAGTCCTGAAACAAAGTATTTCTAAATTTTAAGTAGTATAGTTAAATAGAAAATGAATGTTTTACTCATATTGAGGTACAATGTAGATTAGTTGGTTGGAGGAGTTCTGCTAAATGCAATCATATAGAATTCAGCCTTCCTCTACCTTGTTTCTCTTCACAGTCCTGTCTACTAAACAAATGGAGGAAGAAGAAGAGTGATTAAAATTTTTATGACCCGGGCTTGGAAGCAGCATACTGATACCATTGGCTAGAACTTAGTCACAAGTACACAGCTAAGTGCAGGAAGGTGTTCTTTTTATCTATTGCTTGTAACAAACTACCATTTTTTGGGGGGGGAGGGGATGGAGCCTTGCTTTGTTGCCCAGGCTGGAGTGCAGTGGCACAATCTCGGCTCACTGAAAGCTCTGCCCCCCGAGTTCACGCCATTCTCCTGCCTCAGCCTCCCGAGTAGCTGGGACTACAGGCGCCCGCCACTACGCCCGGCTAGTTTTTTTGTTGTTGTTTTTTTTTGTTTTTTTTTTGTATTTTTAGTAGAGACATGGTTTCACCGTGTTAGCCAGGATGGTCCCAATCTCCTGACCTCGTGATCCGCCCGTCTCGCCTCCCAAAGTGCTGGGATTACAGGCATGAGCCATTGCGCCCGGCCAACAAACTACATTTAATATAGGCTTTTAAAATGTAATAGGTCAAAAAATTATGAATGTTGCTTTTAAAGGGAAACAAAATAGATTCTATTGCCAAAACTGAAACTGAAACTGCATTGAGAGTGATTTTTCTAAAACTCAAAAACTCTAAAACTCAAATCTGATTATTTTGAAACCCTGTTTATAAAACCGCCAATGCTTTCTCATTGCTGTGAAGATAAAATGTAAACTACTTAATGTAGTCTACATGGTCTTTCTTGAGTTGCTTCAGTAACCCTCCTAGGCTCCTTTCACACTCTGAACTCCTTCATACACAACTTCCTCCATAGATTATGCCAATGAAGTGCTTTCATTTTTATTGTTGCTGTCCTTTGCCCATTTTTCTCCATCTCTCTGGTATAGTCTCACCTGTTTCCAGTGATTTATTTCTACTTTCTGTTAAAATTTCATCTTAGCTATTATTACTTCTTCGTAGAATTTTATTTCTTCCCAAAAGTAATATTAACATTATTTTTTCTTGACCTAACATTGTGAATCCTAAATGCCTATATAATTGTTTCTAAATGTCAACTTTAACCTGTTTGTGAGCAGGAACCTCATCCTGCTTACTATTCTACATCCTTAGGTCTTAGCACATAGAAAGAGCTTAGTAGATGTCTGTAAATATATGAATGAATGATAGATATGATCTTTCATGTAAAGCCATATTTACCTAGCTTTAAATTCTTGGTTGTTAATTTCAAATTTTTAGAGCTGCTATAAAATACTCTATTGACAAATGAATCCTATCAATGATAGACTGGATAAAGAAAATGTGGCACATATACACCGTGGAATATGATGCAGCCAAAAAAAGGTTTTCTGTTTTCCATGAAATATTACCAGATTTCTAAAATCCTGTTTATCGAATAGGATAAGCTTATGCAATTTCAGGAAGCATCTGCCTAATGACTGGAAAGAAGGTAACAGTGACAGTATCCTCTTCTTGGAAAGTCAGTCCCATAATCCAAAGATCTTTTTCTCATCTATACACACACACACACACACACACACACACACACACACATACTTATATAAGAACAAATTACAAATAAATGTAAATTAAGAGCATTAAACAATTATGTCATTACATTAAGTTTTTGTATTTAGTTATTATAGCATTGTATCAAAAGAGCATCACATTATGTTGGTCTCAAAACACAGACAAAGACAGGTATATAAGCAATTATATTTCCTTTTTAACTTGACATCAACTTACTGTAAATGTGTAGATATACTTACTAAATAATTTTGTAGACTTTAACCTAAATCTATAAAAGTTAGCAGCCAAACTACTAATTTTCAGTAATATAAAAAATACAAGAAACAAGACAAGATAGGATCATTTTCATAGACTTACTATCATGTATTATTTTGTTAAAATAGGAAATCTTTCAATCAGAAAACAGGCATTTACACAGTATCTATGTCTTGGTTAGAGCTCTCATTTATTATTTTTTGGTCTTTTTCTTTATTATTATTATTATTATTATTATTATTATTATACTTTAGGCTCTATGGTACATGTGTGCAACGTGCAGGTAAGTTACATATGTATACATGTGCCATGCTGGTGCGCTGCACCCACCAACTCGTCATCTAGCATTAGGTATATCTCCCAATGCTATCCCTCCCCCCTCCCCCCACCCCACAACAGTCCCCGAAGTGTGATGTTCCCCTTCCTGTGTCCATGTGTTCTCATTGTTCAATTCCCATCTATGAGTGAGAACATGTGGTGTTTGGTTTTTTGTCCTTGAGATAGTTTACTGAGAATGATGATTTCCAATTTCATCCATGTCCCTACAAAGGACATGAACTCATCATTTTTTATGGCTGCATAGTATTCCATGGTGTATATGTGCCACATTTTCTTAATCCAGTCTATCATTGTTGGACATTTGGGTTGGTTCCAAGTCTTCGCTATTGTGAATAATGCTGCAATAAACATACGTGAAATCCACTTGAAATGAGTAAGAATGCTTTCTATGCTATAAAACATTTATTGTATGAATATTTAAAAAGGAGTTAGTAGCTTTCTCAAACTAACATCAAATATAGTATTAGAAAATTGAATATATAAAGGTTTTTGATAAAGTAAATGGCATAAAATATTTAGTTTTAAGACATTTGTGCTACCAATCTCAGAAACCATGAGATGTCACTTAACTTTAAATTAGTTGCAAAATATTTAGAATTATTTTACGTGGTCCTATTTAATTGTCTTATTTTCATGCCTTGCATAACATATTAAAAATATTTAAGTAAATATTCAAAGACTTGGCTCCCAACTCTGCTGTCTCACTTGATTCACACAATTTCTTGCTCCAAATAGGCTGGAAATTCAAATAATATCACAGTCTTCTATTTAAAATAACAAACTCTTTGATGCCTTTAAATTCTTTATTATAGCCTTTTAAAAAAAAAATTTCCAGATACCTCAAGCTCAGAGCTCCTGTACATGTGCTTTAAACCTCTATCTGTAACTTATTTTTTCTATGTCTTTCCATGGAACACAAATTTCCATCATTCAAATCTTAATTTTAAAAAGCATTTCTTCAGAAAGTTCCTGTCAGGAACTATGTCTACCATTATGTCTCCAGACTTCATATTCTTGCCTGACACAAAGTACACATTCATTAAATAATTTTGCATAATTACAATTAGGTGTGAGCACTTGTCTACCAAGGTTGAAGTAACAGGAGCCATCTTCCTGATGCTGGCAATAAGTGTGTGCGGAGTCTTTAAAAAACTTAAATTTATATTATTTCACTAATAATTTTGAGTACACATTATGTCTCCAAACTTTACAGTGCTTTGGTAGACTTGAAATAAACACAGAGATCGTGAGCATACAGTCAAAGAATAGGCAATGCTTCAATACTCTTATTTGTCACCACTTGAAATTTTAATAATTTTTTATCAATTATCATTTCATTAATGTTTAATATTTGAAATGGTGAAAGGTGCAAAGTATATGTATATTTTTAGAAATATGCTAATATAATTAAAAGTTTTTTTTTTTGTTTTTTTTTTTTAGATAGAGTCTTGCTCTGTCACCCAGGCTGGAGTGCAGTGGCGCCATCTGGGCTCACTACAAGCTCCACCTCCCGGGTTCACGCCATTCTCCTGCCTCAGCCTCCCCAGTAGCTGGGACTACAGGCACCCGCCACCACGCCTTGCTAATTTTTGTTGTATCTTTAGTAGACACAGGGTTTCACCATGTTAGCCAGGATGGTCTCAATCTCCAGACCTGGTGATCTGCCCACCTTGGCCTCCCAAAGTGCTGGGATTACAGGCATGAGCCACCGCACCTGGCCAATTAAAAGTATTATTTGATAACTTTTCCCATTTGAATAATGAAATTTGTTTTATTTCTTATTTTTACTTAAATCCATTGGCTCTGTTATAAACACAAAACTCAATAAAAATATTAACAGTTGCATTCCCTTTGTGTTGTTATTAATATTATCTACTTGATTTATTATAACAACAATAATTTTGTTTACAGAGGAGATGGGTGTTAAAAGTCATCTGCTCTCGATTTTGTTATTATTATACCTTGGGAATGACTTCAACGTTTTTCATCCTTATATTATCATTGAATTTAAAAATTTAAAAACTATATAAATCTGTACCATTCAATGAGTTTAATAGAACTTGGAGCCTTAGCTCTCCCTACATTAATCGGTATTCTTCCATTTTTAAATTGTGTGTGCCTCCCTCATGAGAATGAAAGAGATATACATAATCTATTGACTGTGACGTGTAAATATTAAACAATTTAATTCTAGGAGAAAGTATTACTTAATAAACTGAAAATATGGATGCAGAATATTATGTTGCTTAAAGTAGAAGCTGTCTCACCACATAAACCTGAGTTCAGTTCACCTTTTGCCTTTTTATCAACTAGCTCTGTAACTTTTTAAATCTAATTTTTAATTTTATATATTATATCTAATATATAATTTTTGCCTCAATTTTCTCATTTGTTTTAGGGGTATATAAATAGTGTCTACCTCACATGCTTTTTTTGATGATTAAATAAGCTCAAGCATATAAAATATTAACCTAAAATGGCCATTAATAAATAATTTACCTAATTTTCATTGCCAGCAATTATGTTATCATTATCAGAATAATTAACAAAAGAAAATAGTTAAGTTCATATATTATAGGGAAACACTGCTACCAAACAGCATATATTTATGCAAACAAAAGCAAATTTGTTTAATCATAGTTATGATATTTAGCCTACAATATTTGTGTTTCAACTTGGAACAAAGATGAAGAAGAACAGCACTGATCCACAGATTCATTCCAGTTCAGTGTTATCATTAGACAACTCTGAATTTGTAAGATTTTATTTGTATATTAAATGTTGGCTATTAAGGAGAATTATATTCACAGAAGCCTAGACTTGTAGGTAGAAAAAGAAAATTCAGATTGGAATATATATTTTAGGAGTTGCTTTCAATAATTAATAACATAAAATGCTTTTATTTTATGAGTAACCAAGATGAACTGAAATGCAATATATAAGGCTGTAACCTTTGTTCTTCAGCAGAAGAGAGAAATCTATAGTTTATTCAGAGATTACATTACATTAATTTTTAGCTTAGTGTAGTATTATAGAACATAAAACAAACAGAGTGGTTGCTAGAAGATGGATCTGTAAAATTAGTTTTGGGCTTCATGTAAATTTTGGAAGTATGTACAGAGAATGAAAAAGGCTGTGATCAACTCCTGAACTTAAATATATAAGCTCTCTGGAAATCAGTGTTTGATTTTGTAAAATGAAAATAACACTCTCTTCCAATTCTCTAGAGAGGCTCTAAGCAAGTAAAATATTTTAACACATTTGGTAAGTTTAGAAGTGAAACAAAGATCTGGTTTTAATATTACCAGGTAACATAATAATAAGGAAATTTGAACATCTCTAAATTTACAAACAAACATAACTTTTTTTCTGAATTCCCTACCAAGATCATCACATTGTACAATAAAATATAACTTTCAGCAGATTTTAAATAGCAAAACTAGTCTTCGCCTGTCATGTTTCTAAGTGAATAGGTGTCCTGAAGATGGATATTGCTCTAGCAACAGGATAAGTTATAAAACTTTGATGTGTTTCATGCATTTGTTGATAACTGATTAATTTATCCTACCCGGCTCTTGATCCACTGTCTGTAATAAAATGATGTACAATGCTTTGCAGTATAGACAACCACATAAAGACACTATAGAATATCACAGCAGCATCTGCTATTATGAAGCAGAGAGCAGAGATAAAAGCTTTGGTAGCAAGGTTAATAGAAGCTAGCATTTTGTATTTAGCAATGATAGGTAATAATGAAAGAAAAGAAGTAAAAATTGTATTTTATAGCATTATTGGCTGTTACTCATAGCCTCTCAGTCAGGGTTACGGGTGTGGGTCATGGAATTCTGGGTTCCTTGGCTGTACTTGGCAAGTAAATGATTTTAACATCTGAATACTTAAAGCTCCACTAGATGCACAGAAATGTCTAAAAGAGGGAGGAACTACTTTTAGGTTAATGCATTTGTGATTACACATATAAACAGAAATGAACAACTTTACTTTTCTAAATATTATGTGAAATCTACGCTACACCAGCTAAAGTGTTTCATTGTATGCATTAGTAACATTAGATCCATTAAACAATTTTGCTAAAATAAAAATATATATTTGAGAGGAAAAAGTGAATACAAGGTAGAATAAAGCTTAATAGAATGAATTATTTTAAAGTACACTTCAGCAACATTATTCAGATACATCTAACCTAATCATTAACAACTCTACCTGTTTGTATAGGAATATCTAGTTAATAACTTTTAAAAGTGTAAAGGTAATAGTTATGAAGATACTTCTTCTTTCATGAAGATAATTGCTCCCTTTTTCAGGCAGAGTTAGTTATCCTTCTGCATGCATTCCGTTTTATTCTCTGATTGAAGAAGATGAATCTTTATTTTCATGGATTTGAGCTGTATTCTCTTTTCAGTCTCTGTATGTCAGAAATGTATGTACTGTGAAATCAAGTTTGAGCATTCAGTGATTTCTTAACACTTTCATTTGGTGACTAGACACAGAACAAAGATTTGTGTGTTTATTAGTCACTTCTAAAAGTAATTTTGAGTTTAGAGTCTGCCAGGGCAGGATATGAGTCCTAGGTTAGATTGTATTTAAAAGAAGATTCACAGTAATATACTTCAGACATCAAGTCTGTGTATGCACAATGTATGGAATTAAATAATATTTGCTCTGTTGTGTAGTAGAAACCACTATGATGTGTTTTACTTTGGGATTCTCATATTATTTTACCTTTCAAGTAGCTGAGTAACATTTCTAAATGAGTGTTCTTGATAAATCTAAGTGGATTCAGCAGGATGTCTCAAAATATTCCCTCTTGCCCTGCTAGCAAAGCATCCAAAGATATTTTTGCTCAGTATGCAGAAGTCCTTATAACCTTCTTCCACTTGAGGGTTCCTTATACCCCCGTACAGGGAAGAATCTTGGAATATCTCTCCGACTGTGAGAGTTTCCTGCAGTGAGAAGGCATTGGAGATATATTTAACTCCACAAGCTGTCACACTGTGAATCTATGGGGGAGAGAGACCTGCAGAGGTCTTATTATGAGACTCTTCTAATAGTGCGATAGCAGTGGTAACAGGCAACAAAACCTGATGTCATGGACGGGAGTAAAGCATTCCTTTGGATTTCTAATGCCTAATGTTAAAAGACAGGTCTGTTTTTCCACATTTCTTATGGAAATATCTGGCTTATTCTTTTATAATAATATCATATATTCTCAGTGAGGAACCTTATATAGCTAGATAACTAATATCATCTCCTTTGTAGATTGAAGGAAGGATCTGAAGTGGGTCAAATTAGATATTTACAAGGAATATTTTTACAGCAACTTCTATTATTAGTGATACTAATATTCAAGAATTCTAATTTATTTAGCAAACAAATGCATTTTGCACAATTAATTTTCATTATTTTAACAAGGCCTTTTTCATCCTTCTTTCCTCCTAAATCTGCTTCTACTTCCTTATTTTCCTGCTGTTAAATCCCCTGCACAGCCTTGGCAGAAAGACTTATAGATGAAGAAAAAAAATGATACCTGACAAAGATGAGGAAATCAAAAACTTTCAAATGCTCAGTGTTCATCAGCACAGCATATACAATTTTCCAATTTATATGTTAGCATATTTTCTAATGATATTACATGTTTTATGAACACAAAAGAACAAATTCTGTTGGAATTTTAAAATGGAAAATTATAATTTAGTATAATATTTTTATTAGGCTCATTTTCCATAATTTTTCATTTTAAAATTCCAAAAGAGTTGCTTTCTAATTATGGTAGCCACAGAAACACATTTGGAATATTAATCATAATAAAAAATTTCATTTCTATAAGGAGTGCAATCTCCTCTTTTTTTGAACATGTGGCCCTTCTGTTTGTCTTAGTTCTTTTTACACTATTAAAGATTCAATATGAGAAGCCATGGGATGGTCCGACTTCATTAACAATGAAACTCAGAAACATGTTATTACAGGATGGCTGGAAATTTCTTTTTATCAATATAGGTATTAAGGTTGACATGTCACCTGTCAATCCTAGCCCCACTTCCCTCACCAGCCTATAACTCTATAAAAGACAGGAAAACTATAGTTCTGGACTGTTCCAGCCTTGGCATATCCACATTTTGCTAGGCATTTTGAATATATGCCATTTTCTAAGGCATGGCTACCATGACCAATGGACTCAAAGCAGTGATAGCCACCTAAATGAGTTGGTGTTATTCATAGTCATAGGAGACTGAAAGTTCAAGTATGTAATTTAGGGTACTGCCAACATCTATATTCCACTCTTCAGGGAAGTTTTATTTCCCTTCTCTCATGATTATTGTCTCTGTAAAAGTACTATTGATTTTGTCCAAAATTTAAAGAAAACTTTAAGTGCTAGCAATCAAGCTAAGTTCTCTATATATGATGTGTGTTAGATGTAGAAGACTACATTAATGGTCAGTCAGAACCTGATATGTTTGACCATCTATTCTCAAATACCATTTCAATTTCAATTCGATTCAATGTAATTACAAATGTAAAATTGTAAAGATCATGTTAGGAGAGAGGGAAGGTAATTTCTAAATCTCATTCAATCTATAAACCTCTCTGATTTAATGAAAACTTCTCTGAAAATTAATTTTAGTAACAGAGGTAGAAAAAGCAGCATGAAAGCACCTACAGTGTGGTAGGTAACTTAGCTTAAGAAATCTAAAAACAGATTTTATACTTCCGAGTTACATTTTAATTAGGTTCTACACCTTCAGTGTTCTCTTTAGGCTCTTCAAGGAGGGGAAGAGTTACACTGGTCCTTAATGAGATAATGTCTTTATTTTCTGTCTTCAGCAGCCAGTCTGATGAAGTTGATTTTTATTTTGCAAATAGCAAAGAAAAGTGAATTTTGTAACACGTCGTTCAGACCAAATGACATGTCTGAATTTTTTTATTAGAAAGCAATGTCATATATTAATAATAAGATTTTATATAATTGAATATATGTTTCCAAGGAGAATATCAGATAATTTTAATTTTTAAACCACTAAAACCTGGATACTATTTTTTTTTTCTGTAACTGAAGGGAGCTGCTATAAAATGAGAAAGAAACTACTTGCTTCGGAAACTTGGATTTAACAAGGAGTGCTAAAATTCAACCTTGCATTAGTCATTATAATTTTTTGACACTGTCTTAATGTGTGAAGGAAGAATTGAACTCTAGAGCTAGAAAGGGCATCATTAAAAGACAAGATTGCCTTTCTGTATGACAGATATTAATATTAGATCATTTGCTTGGCTAGGAGCAGAGCTTATGAGGTGTATGGAGGCCACACAATTTGGTTGAGATCGAAAACCTTTCTTGCTATATTTATTTCTTCTTCCTCTATACTTTACCGATGAGTTAAAAGAAATATGACTGAGTATTAGTTGGTTTTGCTGCTGTATTCTACGCTTGTTACAGAAAAGGTAATCCATTGAAATGCTCGATTCAAATAAGTGCATTCTGTCTCCTATCCTGGAGGCTTTGTAAACAAAACATTTTGTTTTATGTTATTCAGAAAATCCAACTTGTATAAACCTTAGAAATTCCCTTACTTGCAATGTCTTCCTACCACACATACGTGCATCAGCCAAACATAACTCAAAACAGCCAGTTATTTTCCTTTAAGATAAAAGAAGATAGTTTATTTTGCATATTATTTTCACCATCAAAGCTTAAATTTAATTAAGTCAAGAATTGATATGAGGCTGGTTCAGAATATATGCACGTTTTCCTCTCCAAAGTGCAGTTAAGAATAAAAGACGGCAAGAGTAGGGAGTAATTTTTAACAGATATTGATTCATTAGATTGCCTGAGTCACTGCGATACAGGCAGAGATAGATTGCCATTAAGACTAATGAACCTGGAGCCCAACGGCCTGGGCTCAAAACCTGGCTCTACTACTTATTAGAAATATGACCTGCCACAACTTACCTACCCTCTCTAGGTGTCAGCTTCCTCTCCTGTTAGATAGAAACAATAATAATAGTACCTCTTTCCTACAGTTATTCTGAAAATTAAATGAGCTAATATTTCTATAGCATCTGGTACTTCACAATGTTTTAAATATAAATAACTGTTCTGTGTTATACCACATATAGGTGAGCTTCTTTTCCTTGTAACTTTTCTAACTTCTGAAAGCATTTGAGTTTGCAAGTTCTAATTTAAGTGCTGACTTAAAATGATATTGACCTTGGTGCCAAATAAGGAACCATTCTTGATACTGCTGATATCTGTTTGGAGATAACTCTTCATGATTCTCTGCCATTTCAGCATATGTTTCCAGAAGAAAAACTGATGGATCTTTATTTTGATCTGTCCTGGCAAGGATATTTTTGTAGTGAGTAGCCTTTGAAGAGAGAAGAAAGGACAGGCACGCTTCCTATCCACTACAAAAGATTTGGTTTCCTATGTATTGGTGCTTCCTAAGTCCTTGTCCATCATCTTCTTAATAGATAATAGTGATTACTTGTGTTTACAGCATTTTACTATATGGGACACTATGGGAAGTGCTTTAAATATCTTTTATTAAAATTTAGCTAACTTGTAATTTAAATATTATCATCACCATCTGTTATGTTGCCAAAATGAAGCTTAAAGGAATTAAACAGTGTGTTCAAGTCATAAGTTGTGGAGTCTGGGTTGAATGTAAACTGGAGAATATGTTTGATGCAGGACAGAGACTGTAAAACCTAGGATCTCTGATGTCAAATATAGAACCAACGACTTACAAGAGGCACTGACCTCAGCTATTTATCTGAAAGTAACCAAAAAATACTAAATAATATGTGAATGTTTACTTTTATCTGCATGCTCACTTTATGAATCAGATACATGCCACTGAATTATCTTTATTTCTGGCCAACTACTTGCTTCCCCTACTCTCCCTGAGAAGGGTGGACACAAATCAGGAAACTCTAAATGGAGATACCTGCGTTTCAGTTTCTGTGATCCTAGTCTTCAAAAATTAATCATTCACATGTTTAAGTGATTTTACCATTTAATTCCCACTACGTGGGAGCTCAATAAGTAACTGTTGCATCCATTTCTGAATGATATACACCTAAGGCTTCAGTTTCTATTGTTTAGTTTCTTACAATAATTCACTTTATTTTGCATGTTGGGAAGGAGGACTTGAGTTTTTCTGCAAAGTGGGAAATGCTAAAGTTATTTATAAATGAGGAAGCCATTTGAATTTCCAAAGATTGGCTGCAAATGAAATTTAGTAGACACTAAAATCTCAGAAGGAAAAATATCAGGCTGCGGGAGAGGGAATGGGACAGCCAGGTGATCTCTAAGTGTTCCTAATGTGTTGCGTGTTGGGTGAATCACTAATTCCCTCTAGGCTTCAGTTTCTCATTCTTGAAATACTGATAATAATGTCTTATTCCTGTAATTGTTCAGTAGATTATGTAACATCATATATGTAAGACACCTGAAGTAGTGTCATACTCCACAGTTTGCATATAACAAATTTAATTTTAAATTTATTATTTTTATTATTAAATTTCCATATTCTGTGAACAAAAGTGACGTTATCTTCTTCAATTTGCAAAGAATAAAATTCAGACTCATAAGATTAAGTAACTTGCCCAAAGTAGAACAGCTGGTATGTGGTGGAGCTGAGATTCAAAGCAAGGCAGCTCACAGTGATTGCATAATGTAACCCTCCTAGAAAGCTCGCAGTTGCCTTGGAGTGTGAGGCTGTGATGCTTTCCAACAATGTGTTGCTTGGTGATTACTCTGGCACTCAAGAGTATATTTCACAAACATAGACTACCTTCGATGCATTGTTGTTTATTTCATTGTTATTTAAGCAATATATGTTAAATCAGTTTTGATATTTTTCCTTGGTATTTTTGGAAAATATAAAAAGCAATTTATGAGAAGAGGTCGTTTTACTCCATGTTTATCACTGCTCTGGTATGATCATTATATCTTAACAACTGTAGAAACTACATAATTAAATATTAATTTGAATTTCCTTGTGAATATAATTCAATGGTTATGACAAACCACAGTTCCCTAGTGTAAATCTGCTCAAGTCAGAATTTTGCCACAGAAAATTATGACTGATTAGCCATAATTTCCTCTAAAATAAATTGTAATGGCTATTTATTTAGGTTCTGTATTACAAATGCTGATTTATAAGGATGCATATCTAAGTGATCCAAATTAAGTATAAGATACATACATGCAGTTACTACTAACCTCTAAAGTCTAATTTTGAATTAATGGCTTTCAGACACACTGTTACGTATGCCTGAGGCATAACACGTGAATATATTCTATGATTTCCTCTCTCCTAACCATTGAGCTTGCTGTTCTTTCTAATTCCTTAGCCAGCTCTCTCACATTTAACTCCCCAAACCAAGCCCTGAATTAAATTACACATTTTCTGTGTATAGAGTTAGCTTTCCTCTATCACAGGCAATCAGGTAAAAACAAAACAGATAAAAAAACAAAACATCATAAATGAAAGAATAATATTTCTTTATATCATAATTAAAATATACTTAAAATTTCATAGTAATGTGTAGTCAGTATATGCAATACGGATATGCATACGTCATATCAAACATCTAACTAGTCAATCAAGATTTCCATTAGATATGGTTTATTCACACACACACACACACACACACACACTGCAAAGGATGCAAGAATTTTGTGGATAATTGAAAATTAATAATAATTTCAAATTAACTGAGATTTCATTTTGTAATGCCTTGGAGGATTTTAGCGTCTCTAAGTATTTTTTCTTGTTGGCTATGGTTTTTACTAGGCTCAGGAACGAAGGGACTGATTACTTGTGGATCAGTTTTCCATTTGTGCCTGCCTGAATGGAAAATTATTTGCCAGATTTACTTACATACTTTACTAATAATTTTTCTGCTTCAGTTATATCAAATCAATTTTGAATTCCTGAATACAGTGGAAGGCAGGAAAAGGCAAACCAGCAAAATAAACTTGAAAACATACCATGTAGGAAAGTCTCATTTCATTAATTTAATAAGCAGCTTCTAATACTTAGTAGGCTAACTGATACATCACAGGTGCTTTATAAATGATTATAGGAAAATGATCATTGCTCCAGGTAGAAATATTGACAGTTATTATTTTGTAGCCTCTAGCATTTTATTCTTAAAATGATAAATATATTTTGATTGGGACTAAACTTGGAAACTTACTAACAATCACCACAATATATCTATCATTTACTGAATGTGTAGTATGTGTCAGGCACTAAGCTAAGCACCTTACAGTATTATCTTATTAAATTAAATCCTTGCATTGCATACTCTGACAATTCTGATTCAAGAGATGAAAGGATATTTCTTCTCTGAGAAAACATCAAATGGCGGATGGTCCCAGTGCAAGAGAGAGAGAGAGAGAGAGAGAGAGAGAGAGATGGATGAAGGGACAAAGAAAAAAGGAGATATGGACATTACACTGCTTTTCCAAAGTTAAATAATTAGTAAATGTGAAGTCGCCATTAAAACCCAAACATTGCTACCCTAGTACCATGATCACTTCTGGGAATTTCACTCTTATTCACCAGGCTACACAGCTTCTATTCAGTAAAGCAAATAGGAGTTCTATTCAGCAAATTTGTCACTGAATTTCTGGGAAACAGTTGTGATGTAAAGAGAAATGAGTGACTTTCCTCTTGCCAGGCATTCAACTTTTGGCAATCCATGAGAATTTGGAATTCACAGTGCTTCAATAAAGTGGAGATATTGTCTCACAGAGTCATAAAGGTTTAACAATAGAGATGTTATATGATCAACAACTTCTTCAATTTTAGCTTTATTTTTAGTTCATCATTAGCAAAATTGTTAGCAAATTATACTGTGTGATACAAAAAGGCTGATAGTCTCTGCTAAAATTTATTATCATGGAACTCTAATAATCCTGCAATATTCTCTGATAATTCAAATACATTTCTCACTCCTACTCCCTCTCTGAATTTTTGTCAACATTTTAAGCCCTTTTTCTTCTCCTAAAAAGTCCAGTCCCTTTTCTTCTCCATCATACATAACTGACAATTCTGTTTCCTGCTTTGGATAAAAAAAAAATTAGAGCTATCTAAGAAAAACATCTTCTAGGATTAAAGATACAAACCTACTTATCTATCTACATCTATCTTCACTCTCTTCCTTTCTGATATACCACAAAGAAGCTCTGCCTGTTCCTGTCTAAATCAAATCTACCCAGATCTTCCCACATTCAGGGAAATGTTGAAAAATTGAAACCTCTCTCTCAGATATTCAATCTCTCAATTGGTTAATTTGTATTGACTATTTTTCCTTTTCTTTTATTTTATTTATTTTATTTATTTTTTTTGAGACCGAGTCTTGCTCTGTCACCAGGCTGGAAAGCAGTGGCGTGAGCTTGGCTCACTGCAACCTCTGCCTCCCGAGTTCAAGTGATTTTCCTGCCTCAGCCTCCCGAGTAGCTGGGAATACAGGCGCGTGCCACCACACCCAGTTAATTTTTGTGTTTTTAGTAGAGACGGGGTTTCACCATGTTGGCCATGATGGTCTTGATCTCCTGACCTCGTGTTCCACCCGCCTTGGTTTCCCAAAGTGCTGGGATTACAGGCGTGAGCCACTTCGCCTGACCCATTTGTATTGATTTTTAAACGTTGTGGCTGACTGTAATGTTAGCACTCTAGCAATGAATCATGCCTCTGAATAGGATAGCCAAACTCTTTTCTAGCCTTCTCTCATTGGCTTTGGGCTTAAACAAGTGATTTGTTTTGGTCAATGGTCCATTAGCAAGCATGAGACAGGCAGATGGCTTGGTAAGCACTTGCACATTTGAACTGTTTCTTTTTGAAATCTCCTTCTTGGAATCCAGCTGTTAAACCATAAGGAAATCAGAGTTAAATCCTATGCTAAGCCAGAAGTCAGGAGGAGGAGTACTGAAAAACCAGGTTCATGAAGTAAAACCTTCTGGGACCTTTCAGCTAGGCCCAGTAAGCAACAGATTATAACTGTGAATGACTCCGCTGATTTATCGTGTGGAGCACATAAATTACTCAGCCAAATCTTGTACAGTTTATAGACCCATAGACACATGAAAAGTAACAAATCATTGCTGTTTTAATACACTTTATTTTGAGGTGGCTACTTATATAGCAATAAATAGCTAAAGCAAACATGCTAAAATGTTTCTTATTAAAAGAAGAAACCTAAAAATATAACAGAAAACCAAACATTGACAACATAAAACCTGGTATCAAATTTCATATTTTTTCCAATGACTATATACATATGTATATATAATATATGTCTTACATATACATGACAATATATATGTATAAGGAATATATAGAATATGGAATATATATATGGAAGATATATGTATATATAATGTATATTCCATTACAAAACATTCTCAAAACAGTTTTCATCACACATTCTGACTATTTCACAATCACAAATTCCATCTTTAGTCCACATAGATTTATATGTCTTCTGCCCTTGTCCCTCTAAGAACACAGCTCTACTGAAAGAATGTTAATGACTCTTTTCTGTTAAACCTTATATTTCTGTTCTCACTTTAAATGATATCTTAATAGAACTAAGGAATTTTACAAAATTCCTCAGTGAAATACTTCCTTCATTCCAAACATTCCTTCTGATTTTACTCCTTACATATCCCAAACATTCTTTCTTCTAATTTTACTCCTTACATATTTTTGAATCATCTACTTTATTCATGACCACAACTCAAAGCAATTTATATGATTCATTTTTAATGAATATTTAGTATACTGCTGGTGCTTACTTCTACCAATTTTGCTTGATCTATTAAATGTAAAATTATTTTTTGGCATTGAAAATCTAAAGAGGGTAAAGAAGAACAAATACATGGTGAAGTATATGCTTCTGATATTGGACGAGATGCCTTAGAGAAGATAAAGTTAAGATTCTAATTTTAACAAATGTTTTAGAATATAGCATATATTTTTAGCATGTCAAGTAATAGATTATCTATGTTGAGTGTCACCTCTTAAATTTTTCCTTCATGCCTATCACATAATAAAGTTGCTAAAATGGAATTGAGGCCCAGCTTTCTAAAGTGATAAAGACAATTTCCTCAAAAGTGAATATTTGAAAAAGGAATTCCTTTCTTATATGAACCTGCATCCTTGACAACCGATCTGCATACAAAGTGAAAAGTCAGGCTTCCCAACTAATTGATATTTTTTTCTTATAGCCACAGTATGAGTTTACATAATTACAACCCTATACTACTCCTTATCTGACTTGTTTTCTCACAACTATGTGTATTTCTAGCTTTGGAATAACTTTAAAACTATCTGATCATAAAACAATTCATTGTTGACAGATAGTTATTTGACCTTCTATTTTTGCAGGTAGTCAGAGATACCAATTGCAAAATACGGTTTTAAAATTGTCCTTTTCTAAGCTCGGCAGCAACGTGAATTCTCATTAAATTTGTCTCTAATATTTATGACAGAATGCATGCATGAGAAAACCTTTTGTGAACGCTATGTATATATTGAAGTCTACAAGAAAACCTGTAACTTTGGATATAAATATAGCTGAGAATACTAAGAAACCGTCTTTTGACAGTAAATCTATGCTAAGGCTGCAGACTCTACTTTAAATTACATAGAAACTGACATGCTTATTCCTGACATAGTCATCAGACCATGATTAATATATATTTTACATTTCATCATGTTAGAAAAAGATGGGATTGTGGTTGAGCCTCAATTTCTCTTTTGTATGTTAGTTGCAAAAAAAGAAATAAAGATAGAAAAGCTCTGGGCTCTTAATGGGTATTCTTCAAGATGAATCATAAGTTATACATACTTAATAGAAATCACTAAATCTAAAAGTTCACTGCAAAAATAATTTATATTTTTTCGTATATAAATCATCAACAAAATAAATCTCCCCGCCTGTTTTTTTTTTTTTTTTCCACAGAAAGACTCTGGCTCTTGTATTAGGGTTCTATTGGTATATAGATGGCACTTAAAGGATTTAGCAGGTATTTAGTGCCAGATGGCACTAGAAATAACCATATTTGTGATTTTCATGCTCCAGACAGCAAGCTTTTAGAGAATTTTGAAAATGTTTACTAGTAGTAATAACAATATTTTTAAAGACACTTAATGACTGCTGCCTTTAATTTCCCAATCTTTTTATTGAAAAGTAGTTTTTATGACTTCAGTAATTTTCAATGCTTCTCAAAATAAATATCTTGATGCATAATTATTTTGCATATATACATATGCACTTTTAAGAAAATGTACACATTGTATTTCTCCATTTATTTTTTAATGCTTATTACAAAATGGGATAATAAATTTTTGTTGAATTAACTAAAGGAAAAGAATATAAAAATCTAACAATGGTAGGAGGAATTACCATACAGTGGAGAAACTTAACAATGTATGGTTAACATTTTAGATGGTGTGCATCTGTGGATACACACACATACGCAGATATTGCAAAATCTGAGTTTCACTACAGAGGTTAATACTCTGTTTATCAGGAACTTTGAGAGGGTCAGATTCAGTTGTTGAATTTATCAATAGTATAAATATCTCCATGCTAGGAATCTGATTAGTCTATCCACTAATGCTGGATTATTCTTTTTAGAATAGAGACACATCATTATCACCCATATAGATATAAATGATACTTTATTAATTTTCAGTTTGGACTATAACACCAAAGAGATTTAAAGACAAATTCTCTGGAAAGTGAATGATTTCTCTATAGGTAAATTATAGGTAGTAGAAATCAAATTTTAACTGTCAGTTTATAAGTATGAACTCTGGGAGGCTGAGGCAGGAGAATGGCATGAACCCAGGAGGCGGAGCTTGCAGTGAGCCGAGATTGTGCCACTGCACTCCAGACTGGGCAACACAGCGAGACTCCATCTCAAAAAAAAAAAAAAAAAAAAAAGAACTCAAAATACGGGAGTTTTACCTTTGCCACAAAACTTACTCTGACTTGAAATCAAAGTCAATTTTGAGATTTTGACTGCTTTTAATGTGATCTATGCTGATCACGATTTTCATAGTTTAATTTTCAGAAGACAGATTCATTTGTAAATACATGGTGGGGAAAGGGAGCTCAATGAAGTTCCAGCACTCCTAGATCCTCATTGTATATACTTAACACATAGCTGGTATGTATTATACCTTTTATTAAATGGTTGAAAAAATAAATACGTGAATAGAAAGTGTTTTTCTTATGTAATTATATATTTATCAGAAAATATTCTCAATGTCCTACATCTCCGTTTTTTCTAATTTTTAAAATGTACCTGTCCAGCAAACCTAAAGTTTGTTGCTCTAACTTAAACTTTGGTCCTTATATTCATGTACCAGCTTGGCCCCTTATATTTGATAAAAAGCAATTATGCCTATATAAATTTAAGGTCATCAATTATTTGAATGCTATGGAAACATTTAGTTTCCTGAAAAGCAAAAACCCAAAAGACCAAACTGGGTATTTTGCAAAATTTGGCATTACAATTAATCAAAGGCAGCTTGTTTTGCAAATATATAAGCAGAAATAGAAATGAGAAGTAATTTAATTATAAGTTACTCAGTAATTAAATGCATATTTGCTTCAATTCAAAAGTTAAGATTGTATAACATTTTTATACAATATTCCTATACAAGCTCATTTTTAAGAAGATTTTATTGTGTAACGTAATTATCACAAGGACTCTGTGAGTTAAATCTTATCTTTATCATAATTTTTCACATGTACAAAAGTGACTTAATCTTTCTTTCTCCCTCTACTCCTCATTTCCTCAGCTTCCTGAAGTTTTGTATTGATTAAAGAACAACCCTAACCATTGCCATTACAAACATCTTAAAAAGGCAGATCATTATAGGTAATATTTTGGTGTGCAAAAGAAAGTTACAGTAAAAATTACATAATGGCTTACTTCAGTTTTAGTGTTCTACATGCTACACAAGCAGATAGACCATTTGCGTGCTTACGTATTACATGAGTAGTGATTTAGCAGAAGGTAAACTTGAAGGCAAGTTTAATTACCTAAGCAGATTGTTTTATTTAGTTTTCTCTCTCCGACTTAATAAATGAATGTAAAACTTACATATGGAAAATGGGATAAATTGTAAGATCTATAATCATTAACACAGTAAAATGAATGCTGTGCTATAAAAATATATCTTAAAACAGTAGTTATTCTTGCCACAAACTCTCTGTACAATGGACAGATTGCAGATAGTGCTGAAAGTCTTATTCCAGAAGATCAGTTCTTAGAAATGTCATGAAGGAACTATGAAAATGCACTTCTGTAATTGTTTCTATCTCATGCACCTCTCTCAGACCACTGAATTACTAGAATAAACCAGTTTCCTTACCATTTCAGAGGGCTAATTCTTTGTTCATTGTCATCCTGAAAGAAGAAAGAAAAGTTTTAATACATTAAAGCTCTTCATTTTACTGTTCAGTTTTTTAGTTAATTTAATGTCCTAAGAATTCACACAGGGGCTTTGGCAGTGGTTGTGGCATTAAATTGCATTTTAAGTGCCTGCATAAGATGCAACAACATCATTACCTTGAATGAAAGTTCAAGAAGAACACTCTGTTGGGAGCATTATAGTATCTGACATGAAGAAAATAATTAATGAGTACTCTTCATAAAATTACCTTTATTTCTCCATTCTAGAATAAATGATAGGGCATTCAAAAGAATATGTCCTAAATCAGTAGCATTCTGCCCCTCCTAAATCTCAATAACTGTCTGGGGTAATCTTCGACAGCTGGGTGCTGTTAGGATTTGTTCTAATGGTGACAATGTGGAATACGCTAACATGGGGCTTATTGCCACTTATCCAGCAGGGGCATGAAATGAGGTGACATGGTAATGAGTTGATACAAATGACTTTTGTAACTTTCACACTGCTACCAGGCTGAGGCAGGCAATCAGAGGGAAACTATTGTCTGCCTTTGGTGATGGTTTTAATGTGTTCCATTTGATTTAATACTGCTGGTAGGCAAAATGTGAAAGGAAAGTAGGTCACTGCTTCTTTGCTTTGCTCAGATAACAGGGCATACTTACCTGGTTTATCCTAAGAGTTATATTTATTTTCGCTAATGACAAAGAGATATATTTCGAGCTAGGATTTATGCCATTCATTGTATATAAAGTTATCAAATATTGCTCTGGGTAATTATTGAGGATAAGATACAATCTTTTTAGAAGTTATTGAAATTTATTAATGTACAAATAAATTTAGCTACTCCCATATTCATTTAGAATAAAGAGCTGTCATATAGATAATTAGCATTACAAGTTGGAATTTCTTAAGCTTAAAGAGTCTGAAATAATTTTTGAACATAGGTAGCTGTCAGCCTTTTTGTAAGTACACTATTATCACATATAAACTTCTATCTGCTGAAATGTTAACTACAGAAAATGAAAGGAGTATTTTTGCAAAGGCTTTTAATGAAAACTTAGAGTAATTAAACTCGTAAATGTGTAAAATACTGACCTCACTAGTTAAATATGTCACATTTGGTGGCCTAATTTTCTCTGTGCTTGCAGCTTTTATTAACTTTTATTATAACTGTTATTCTATATGATACTAAATAAAAAAATCAATGCGGTGGTTTTGATGCTTTTATATGGGCAAATAGTATATTACAAAAAGGGAACACTTACACTATGTAATTATTTTGTGTGTGTCTGTTACTCCAGAATCATAACAACTTGAAACATTTTAGGAAAATTGCTTTAAATCATAGCTTTCATAATATTAGTAATTTTGAATGCATACAATCATAATTAATATAATGTGGGATTTAAATTATTTGTGTAACTATTTTTTTTATTCTTCCTAGTACAGAAAATGCAAGTCATTGTGAAATTAACTAAATAGAGGTTGAATGCTCATTTGTGGAGGGAAAACCAATTCCTGCCATGTGCATTAGAAGTTAAAGGCACTGGATAAGCTAGCTTCTATATCTATGCCCTTCATGGGAGGCAGAGCATCAAATCGAGCTCAGCCTGGGAAAAATTGGGGACAGAACTGCAACTGCTGCCCAGAAACTTCCCAGTCCCATTGTCCTCCTGTGGAGAAATTATATTTTCTTAAAAAGGAGCTTTAGCTATTTACCCTCCAGTGGTTAGCTTCTTAGGGACAGCCAGGTTTTTTGCATTCATCATAATGAGAAAGACTTTTGTTTGATATAGCAGCCTAGCTGGAGACAGAGGTAGGGATGTTCAAACCCCTTCACTTTTGTGTAAAGAACAATTGCAGCACCCTTCTGTTAAAATGGAAGAGGATAATTTCCTATACATTAAAATTTAGGAAGATAACTCAATTCCAGCTTAATGAGTTTCTACAAAACATATGAGTAAAAAGCAACATATAAAATAATGAAGACGTTCAAATGTGCGTTATGTAAACATAAAGCTCTGATACCAGGCTTCAGAAGTTAAGAGAGAGCCTGTTCTAAAAAAAATCTGTTATTGTAACTATTTCAATTTAACCTCATGCTTTTCGGTGAGTTTGAGCACTATATGAAATGGTTGAAGAGATTTTATTAAAAATTGGAGAGTGTGTTATAGATGATTTGATTAAGAACACAGACTATTAAGAATATAAAATTTTCACTTGGCAGAAGAGGGAAAGGAATGTTGTGTGATATTCCTGATATAGGATGTCATCCTTCAAGGAAAGTTTTACAACCCACCAGATGCATTCTGTTTCAATCACAACAAACAACTTCAAAAATAAAATGAGATAAAATAGAAAAGAGTATGAAAGAGAAGTAGATAAAACGAGACTATACGTAACTAACCTGCACGTTGTGCACATGTACCCTAAAACTTAAAGTATAATAAAAAAAATCAAAGTATATCACAGGTTGCAAAATTAATTTTATTTCCTATGCTTGTGCTTAAATTATGTGTGTGTACGTGTGTGCATGTGTGGTGTTCTTCATAGTTATAATACATATTATTTCTTCTGTGGGTTGTGGTAAAAAAGAGTTTGCAAATTTCGGCTCCAGAGTAGCAGAAAGTGAAATATAACAAGTAGCATGTGTATATGTTATAATGCCATAGGTGGAGAAAACAAATTCTAGTTTAAATTCCTGCCCCAAACTGAAAGTCAGAAGGCCAGATGTTCTATACAGCTGAGCTTCACCTACAATCCAGCTACTGCTTCACCAGAAGATCTACTCGGTGTGCTGCAAAGTGAATAGCCAAAGAGATTCACTCATTTTTCCATGGGTAATTACTCCCCTGGGCAATGCAATGGGAATCAGGTAAAATGAAATATAATTTTCCTTTCTTTCTTAATACAATGTATATTTATGAAATACCGCTCTGGACTTAGGGCTTATGTAGGTAGTAAAAGAGTAAATATTATGTATTAATCATTCATAAATTCTTCAAAAATTTACAGTATAAAAGGGGGATATTTATTGAACAATAGAATTTTAAAAACATATATTAAGGTAGGGTCCATATCTTTAAAGAAGTCATGATGTACAAATAAAAATAAATCAGATAATAAATATGAAAACTATAATACTATGTGCTAAATATAAACACAGCATGTTTAAAAGCAAGTAAAAGGAGATACCCGAAAGGAGGAATAAATCAGAGAAGCATTTTAAAGTACCATTTGCAATAAATATTATAAAATTATTGGAATTTGTATGATGAGATAAAATAAGAAAAAAATTGCAAAAACTGGAAATGGTATATGCATTGAGGTATGAACGTATTTTGGGAAGCCTAGTAAATTGTGTAATTCAACTAGTAATTGTATATGTGAATATATGATCATTATATGTTATGTCATATATCACACATTATTGATTATCCTATATTATGTACTATAAAATATTGCAGTTACATACCACTAAAATCTTTTCAAAATTATGACAATTTTCAATTAGTTTATTTAACAATTTATTATTGTGTGTCAGTTATTGTCCAGAGCACTTTTCAAATAATAATCTTCAGCAACATTTCCCCCATTTTATAGATGAGAAAACAGGCCCAGAGCACGTAAATAACTTGCCCTATGCCACCCAAATAGTGAGCTGAAAGCTTAGCCCTATGTGTGTAATCCAAACAAGCTTACTAGCCTAATTATTTTCATCGTATATTTTCTATCCTTTAATTTGTGCATAACTACACTTGCAATTAGTTGTGTAAGTAAAGACATTAGTGACATATTTCTGTCATCTTCAAAAGTAGGTATGTGCCCAAGGAGCAGTGGAAATACAAGCTATTCTGAATAAACTTACTTTCCTAAAGTTTATTTTCCACAATGAAACATTGGGTACAGAGTAAATTTGTGCATCAGACAAGTAGGTACAGCATTTTGAAGACTATGAAACAGTTTAATAACCAACACATACGCTAAACTTTTCAAAAGTTAGAGTTGTAATTTAATTTTATTCATAGCTGTCAAGTAGTAAAGGCCACAAATAAGATAATAAATTCAAAAGAATATTAAAAATTAGATACCTTAGAGTACCAGGCAGATGCTTGTAAGATTAATAACAAGTTATTAAATTTCTGTGGAACATCACAATAGAGAAACAATGGTTCTAATATAATAGTATTTTGCTTATTATTAACTTATGAACCATTTTGTGGGCATTTTGATGTAAGTAACTGAGCACATAATCTTTTATACTTCTAATTTCTTCTTTTGTTGTTCAATATTAAAATTTTTCCACTCCCTTTTTTCTGTTGTACACTAATAAGTACTTTATCCATCTTTCTTTTTCTTCCCTTGATCCTTAACATAAGTGCATTCACTATTTTGTCGTGTGTAAAAATTGAGTATAAAGAAATTCATATACTCTCTTAATATATTTGTATTATACCACTCGTATCATGTTTCAACTCTTAATTTTTTCCCAGTGTCTACCTTCTTTTATGCACAAAAGGGATCAAACATCATCCCTTATGCTCATGTTCTTCTGTCTATGATGCTGAAATCCACAAGGCTATGGGAAAACCATATTCCCTTTTAATTGAGCATCCACATTTCCTTGTAAAAGCAGTTTGTAAGATGACAAGACCTTTCAAACCATTTCTGTGTATACTTTTCAAGTCTTTAATGAAATCATGTATTTTGCTTATCAATGCTACAGCTTTCTGTCATTTCTAAGTACAAGAAAAATGTCATGAGAATATTTTTGTTCATTAGTAGATCAGAACACAGAAAGTAAGGAAGTAGATTCTTAAAATACCCAGAATATCCCCAGAAAGTAACATATGTTTTGGAAGATTGCGTCACAATTTCAGGACTCTTTAATTTACAAAATTTAAGCATGAGGTATTGAACTTCCTATAATAACTTCTGTCACTGTGCCAACAGACAAATCAGAATAGATGGGATATAGTTAAAGGTTAATGTTTGCATGCCAGCCAGGTCACAAATAAATGTTTCATTTCTTTGGGAATTCCAACTTTCATTGCTATAAATAATTAATTTTGAGAACTAGATAATGGTTGTTAAAGGTCATAAAAGAAACAAATTTTTAAGCATGCCTTTTAGTATAATAGTGCAAATGACTTAGAAACGAAGCAACTACCCAAATAGCAGTTCTATACCAACAATTAAACTGAAGGGTGGTGATGAAAGATAGCTTTTTTTGATCTGTTGTTAGCATACTGAGAGTCCAAAAGTATTTCACAGGGAGTTTGACTTTCATTTATTATTTATTTAACTCTTGTGGCTTCTTGTGTGCAAACTCTTTCCAAAGACTTCGTATTGCATGTTCATTTTCATCTTTGTTCCTTACTCTTGGACTTCTGTCTCCCTCCTTTTGCGATAACTGTACATCAAAATCTTTTCATAGGCTACATAGTACATATTGCTACTATGTTGACATGGGCTCTACTCTACTTCCAGAAAGAAAAGAAAAAAAAACAGTTAACTAAACATTAAAATATGCACAGTGAGGACGTATTAGAAGAAAAAAATATTGCTTTTTGTCTGCTTGCTCTTTGCAATTCAGACATAAATGCTATGTATATGACAATTGCTTTATGAAATCAAATTCTTTGTTTGGTTTTCCAAATCCAGAAGGGGTGATATGAATTAAATTTTTAGGCAAAGTTGTTATAAGACTGGTTGCAAAAGCTATAACTGTTTAGATAGGAGACTGTCTAGAATAGGGAAGACTAAATAGTACAGTTTTAACTGTGATATTTCACAAATATTAATATGCACTTATCGTTGACTATTATTTTTAATCTCTAAATTTGAAACCGCTGTCAATTTTCTAACTTTGTATCATATCGTTTTATTCTAGCTCCCATGGATTTACAACTAAGAGCATGCTATTTATAAAAATTTAAATTAGGTTGGCCTGGTGCATTTTCCCAAAATCTGAGCTGTCATACATTCACAAAATGATAATTTGCCCCCAATCAAAAACATCTCTGGTTAGAGAAAAGTTGGTGGCCCTACACTTTAAAACTTAATTTGTACAAAGTTGTCTACCTCTGTCACGCTGATAGCGTGTCACTGAATTAAACATTTCAGTTAGAACTTTTGTGCTCAGGTCACCAGATTAATGACTTCTAAAGAGCAGGAGGCATATTTGGACTTCAGTTGGCAAGTAATTTGTGAGAAAGCTAGCTCAACTTTAGAAATAGTGGGTCAGTTTTCTCAATTCTTAGCAAAATGACCTTTATTTCCTTTTTTCCATGAAGTCATGAAATGAAATTCTGTATCTGACAAATAAATTTTATTTACTAAGTAATACTACATTTCCTAAGTTTATTCATTTGACATATTAATTTGACGTATACAAAACAGTGAGTTAGGTGTTCAGCTGGAAATAACAAAAGATCAGCAGTGGCTTAAACAATTAAATTGCTTATTTGTCTCACATAATAAGCATTCCTAGACATGGACAGTGTGGGGATGAAATGGTGGCTCAGTGACACGGTAATGTCTTTGCTTTTAGTTCAACTCAATTGTATTTTTATTTTAAATGATTATCGTTGAGAAAGAGTGAAAATTCAAGAACAGTTACACAAGTCTAATGAAGACTCATTCCAATACGATATCACTGTATCTTATACAATAACATATTTATTCCTTATGATTGCTTTCTATATCTTCATTTTTGCTCCTGAATGCCACAGGATACCTATTCTAAGACCAGAAAAAGGTTAAACATAATTAAAAGTTGACTTACCTGACCTTACTCATCCTTATGGCCATCAATTTTTCAAAAGATGCTATTATGTGGCTTTAAAGAGACTTTTCCAATTTCTCTTCTCTTTAATAACTGAACTATCCCAATATACCTAGAAGTTCAATGATTCATTTAAAAAATAAAATAAGTAACTTTAAAGAAATTCAAAATAAATAAATAAAAAATGAATAAATAAAAATATACATATATTGTTTGTATTAATGTGTTTTAACATAAATGAGAGCAGAATATTTATACAAAAAGTTGATAACTTGCATATTTCATTCTTTTAAAATTATCCAGCCATCCACGGTATGAGTGTTATGCATTACTGTGGTTAATTCTCTTTCATTCTTAGACTGTGGGAAAACTGTACTTCCTAGCCTCTGGAAGTAAGGTGTGACCACGTGGCTATCAGCAGTAAATTTCAAGCAAAAGTAACTTGCACTACTTATGGCTAGAGCATTTAATTGTTTGTGCAAGATCCTCTATCTCTGCTCATGCAACAGAGATCCTGGAAGCACATGGTGACAAAAAGCCTATCATTTTGAGTTCCTTAGTACAATAAACAAGTGCTTGCCTATTCACACTCTCCCCCCAGTCCCCCACACCAAAAGGCCACCAAGCTGCATCAGCCTCTGTCTGCTGTACCTTGTGTCCTCTGGGATAGCAGCAAGATACTTAACTCTTGTTTGTTCTCAGTGGTCCCAGGCATCAAGAGTATGCTGGGCCTCATCAGAATTCTGAGAAAGGCAAAATAGAAACTGATCTCTCTATACCTGGGTATATCATATTCAAAAAATAATTCTTTTAAAGATAATTTTCAATAATTTCTGCATGTGTTTGACAAACTAGCTGAGGCTGATTGAGTATCAGATTTTCCTGGAACACTATGTACCTTTTAACTTATAGAATGATATTTGTTATTATTCTGAAAAAATTCTCTTTTATTGTATATTTTTTGTTTTCTTTTCCATATATCTATTCTTTAGCTACAGGGACATAGATTACTACTTTTGATTATTTATCATTCATTAGATTTTTTTTCTTTAGCACACACCTTCTGCTAATTTTTAAATCTTTATGCAATGGCACTATTTTCTCTAGCATCAATTTTAATTTATATTGAAACTAAGCCTTTTTTTATTTATCACATGATTTAATAGGTTTTCTATCCTAAGTGTTCTGACATGTTCCAGATCTTATCTTCTGCTATCTTATTTTTTATTGATTTCTTGTATTTCAACTTGAGCTTTTTCAAAGAGCCCATTAAATATTGCTGGGACTTTTAAAGCCAAACTTAATTGTTAGCATGTTAATATCATAATCTATTTACTTGTATTAAGATTACTGACATATTTTTAGTTAATCTGACTATTGTCCTGTTTTGTTTTCTGTTTTCCATCAGAACAGGCAGAAAAATGGTCTCTGTATCTCTACCGCATTCCAAAGATAAGTATAATTGTGTTGAATTAGCAGAAGCTACTTCCTATAAGAATCCTGGCTGTGATTGGGTAATAGAACTTTTAAGGAAATCAACTACCACACATACATACATTCACATTTTTCTAAGAAAATGTAAAGTTAATGATGAACTTTATCCTCCTTCTCATTAAGGCAGTTAACTTCAAGCAATAAAATTTACTTCTAAATGTCCCCAATTCTAACATACATGATCTAGTTATGCAGAATTTTCTTTCTGCTCTGCCTAAGGATGTTATAGTCAATATTTACTGTTACCACCATGATATAATTATTGCCTCTTGCTTCACTACACTCTGATTGAGCTTGGTTTCATCCTAATTATGTAGTATATATTTTTCCTTCACTCAGGATCTAGAAGTAGTAAACTCACTTGGGTTTTTATGATCTGAAGGCATTTTTATTGTACAATCACACTTCAAAGATAGTTAAGCCAGTGTGCCTGTCTGGCTTGGGAGATATATTTTCTAATGAGTTAACTATATTATTCAACTTGCTACTGAGTCTGTTATTTCTAATATTAATTCAGCTATTTATCATCATTTTGTACTAAAGAATCTACTCACCATGCTATGTTTAATATTTTTGTCTTCGAATTTTTTACATTTATGACTAATAGTTGACAGAAGTATATACATTTTTGTAGTTGTGTAGACATAAACGTTTACTAGGGACTCAGTATTTTCATTCAGGCTTAGAATTCATACTTTCCTTCACTCCTGGGATATTCTCAGCAATTTTTCCTTTAAATATTGACTCTCCTGCTCCCGCTATTGTTTTTCTTCTGATGCTCCAGAAAGGCATAAATTAGATATTCTCAAGCTAGCCTTTCAAGCTAGCCTTCATACTTCATTTCTTTTTCATACATTCATCTGAATATCTCTGTGAGCTCTATTATAAATGATTCCCTCAAATGTTTTCCAACTCATCAATTTCCTCTTGACCATTGTTTAACCTATTTATTATTAATTTCTATGACCGTTATTTCTTATTTACAGAATTTATATTTATTTTTCATACCTTGTTTTCTCTCATAATATCTTGTTTTTCCCTTGTTTCTTTTTTTCCCCACTCAGCGAACATTGTAAACATATGTATTTTAAAGATACTTGAATACTGTGTTATATCTGTGATATATATATATATCACAGATATAAATATATATATATATAATCTTCAATATTGCCTTTTTCTCACTGGGCATAATATTTCATCATAGTTTATTTCCCTATATGGCTTATATATTTTAGTGATCTTTCCTTAGTTTCAGGGTTTTTTTCTGAAACCCCCAAAAATGGAAAACCAACTCAGAAAGCTACGAGTCGTAGAAACTTCCACGTGGCATAGTTTCACAATTGTCTCTACGTGGATTCTACAGGTTTTGCTGATTCAAGGCTCATTTTTATATTGGTTTCTTCTTAGGCTGTAAAAATCTGGATCTGCACTCACAAGTGATAGAGGTTTTGATTTTTCATTTCTCATCTACTTAAAATTCCAGGCAGGTAGCCAATGTGCTTGCCACCAACTTTCTAGGTTGGTGGACCTAATAATTATAGTGCTATTTCTAGGAGAGGAGAATCCTTCATTTTTTCAGGTTTATATAGAAAAGTGGTTCTAATACTACTGTATGCAAAAACGGTGCTCAATTATTTTTCCTATGAGGGACTTAAAATCCCAACTTATATATGTATATTTGAATCTGATGCCCCTTGGGAAATATTTTTCCCTTGATTGAATGTTAGAATTACCTGGAGGGAATAACACTTAAAACTTATTTATTGAAGTTGACATGAATACAGAAAAGTAGATGTATGAGAAATGAGCAGATTGGTGAGTTTTCAAAAATTAAACATTCCCTTATAGCCAGCATGGAAATAAATATAGGACTTTTCTTTTAACCTTACTCATAATCTTGAGTGTGTGTTTGTTTGTGTGCATGCATGTTTATTTTCTGATGCTTCAGAATTTCCATTTCTCCATTTCTTGTTCTCAAGTTGTATTGTTTATTGTTTTATTTTAATATTATAACTTAGCATCTCTCTGTATGTATAATGGTAGAGTGTTTCTCACCTCAATTTTGTTTACTATATTGGTCAGTCTCTGCCTTCTCATCCACTAGTTGCTTTTGCCTTACTGACTCTGAGAAAACTAGACCCAATTTTCAGTTAAAAAATGTCTGTGTTTGGCTCTAAATTTTTGCAGCAATTCAGATCTCATCATATTTGGATTTCTAGGGAACTCTCAGAGATTCTTGCTTTACTGCTTTGGAAATTTCCAAAACTTTGGGTGAGAGACTCCAATAATATCATCTCCTCTCAGTCCCCTGTCACCATGGGGGAAGAATGAGATTGTAAACTTTTATCTGGTGTACCTTTATCTTCCCCCAGAAGAGGCACTGTGTATTCCTCTTAAATCTGAATAATACTGGCACACTTAGCACAGAATGGATAAGGGTGAAAAAGTTGCCGAGTACAATGGAATTCTCTTACGGCATGTGGTCTACAACATGCATCTTCATAGCATTATCACTGATTATTTTTTATTTTATTTTAATTTTCAAAGATAATTTTAGAGATTTCTCTCTAAAGCCATTACATCCTGAAACAATTATAGGTTTTATGTTTTATTTTCTTTCTTTAAGTTTCATATCTTCTCAAAAACTGAAAATGGAACTATTGTTAAAATAAGTTATTTTTATCCACCTGACTACATTTATATAAAATTGATATGATTTTATTTATCCTTAAAAATAATGTTATGTTTGTAATGTATTATATATTTTTTTATTTCTCCATTAAACAATCATTTTCTTTAAAGATTACTTGAATGAATTTTAGAAACATTAATTTGATAATATGCTTCTGGCTCAATATAATTCAGATGATATTGAAAATGAGTACCTGAATTTCACCATCAAATTTTTAGTTTTTTGTTGTAGTATTTTTGAAGCTTGGAAACATTAAATTGTGTCTTTCTGATTATAAAATATTACAATATTAAATAACTGTCAAGGTAAACATGAATAAGCCATTTATATAATTTATCATAGTAGTTCAAGTCTGAAGATACATTATATTGACTTGAACAGTCTTTCAAACATTCCAGTTTGAAAGGTCCAGGACCATAGAATTTCTGGGAGTGAGCTCTATATGCCAGTATTTTTTTAATTCCTCAAGGATTTCCAACTATAACTAAAGTTGAGAGCCACTCATTGACTATGTATATTATATTGTGGTATGTAGGCTATAATAAGACAGAAATTCTTAAAAAGGTAATAAATACATACTAATGTTTTGGATACATAGTGCTATAAAATATCAGAAAATGAGGCCAATGAGTAAAAGCAATAAATTATAAAATATCCATTAGTAATTCTAAGCAATCCTACTTTGATGTTGAAAGGCAGCAAAAGGTATAAAATACAAGTTGTCATTTTCAGAAAAAAAATTAATATCACTTTAAGAATTTCCAAAATGGCAAATTATTTTTTATTTTAAAAAGATATGACATGTACAATGAGTTTATTTTAGGAAATGATTGCTATGGTCAGGTACATTGATGACACCAGCATAATTGTTTAGTAAGTTTAACATCAAGAACTTCCAGCTTTGTTTTATTTTTATTATTACTTAACCCTAGTGTTAATACATATTTACTTTCAATATGATTAATAATAATAATGTTGAGTCAAGTATTTACATATATAAAGCTTCTTTTTCCAATAATTTACTTAGGTTGGGCCATGAGACACAGAATAATGGATTTTATGGTAAACAACGTTAAGACCCTTGAATATTCTGACAAAGTTGATAGAAAGTCTTTTTTATTTATTTATGATTATTATTTTAGTTCACAATTTATTGACTGGAGGACAAGTACTAAAATATTATTTATAGTAATATTGGAATTGAGGCAAAATAGAAAATAATTGTATCCTCTTGATGTCAACTTGTATGTAAGTCCCAAATCATCTATTACCTATGTGACCTTAAAGTTCCTACATTTTCCAAGCCTCAATACCTCCATTTATAAAATTAAATATTATATATCTCATTAAACTTTTGTGGTCATTAATTTTCAGTTGTTTATATAAGCAATTGTATCATTTTCAAATTATCACACCTGCATCTTTGTTACATTATTTATTTATGTCACATATTTTTTTAAAAAAATTTGCATTGGTGTATCCACATGTGAGCAATCGTTCTCTGTTTTTCAGAATCTATATTCTGGCTAGGCAGATTGGCTCATGCCTGTAATCCCAAAACTTTGAGGAGCTGAGGAGAGATGATTGCTTGAGCCCAGGAGTTGTAGACTGGCCTGGGCAAGATGATGAGAGACCGCATCTCTACAAAAATTTCAAAAAGTAGCCAGGCATGTTGGCACACACCTTTGGTCCCAGCTACTTGGGAGGCTGAGGTGGGAGGATCGCTTGATTCCAGGAGTTTGATGCTATAGTGCACTGTGTTTATACCACTGCACTTCAGCCGGGACAACAGAGTGAGACCCTATCCCAAAGAAAAATATATCTTTCTTTCATTGACTATCCCCTCCTGCATAGTCAGCTACCATCCTCCCTACCTACCGCTCTCTCTTGCCTGTGGTATCACAGAGGTCTCACTAGGGGTCTGTGCTTTCATTCCTGCACCCTGAGTCTCTTTTTCACACAGAGATGAGAGTTTTTCAAATATGTAATAATATATAAGGTGTTTTCTCAAAACTTTCTAATGGTTTTCCTTTAAACTTATAAGTACAAATTTTATGTATTAATTTGGATGTAGATTATCCATTAAGGTAATCAATAAAGCCCTATGTTATCTGGTCAAGACCTTGTCTCTGACCACTTGTTCACTCTGTTCTAGCCACTCTGGTATCCTTATTCGTTTGTATTCTCTGTTCCCTCTACCTGCAATGTTTTACTGCAGATATTAAAATCACTTGCTTCTTCCTTTTTTCCCTGTCTCCTCTGAAATGTCACAGCCTGAGAGATGACTTTTTTGAACATCTGATCTAAAACAGCATCACAAAAAATATGCCTTTAAAAATATTTTTAAAAAGCATTACTCTGTCACTCTCTCTCTCTACTTACTCATCTTTATTTTTTCTGATAATACTTACCTCTGCTAAACATTATATATTTTCTGTCTCCACCTCTAAGACATGACTGCAATGAGGATAGAATTTTTTTAATGTTCACTGCTGTACCCTCTGGAATGCTTAAAACTATACCTTCTATATGGTAGGCATTCAACAAGTATTTGTTGAATGAATAAACTAATGCAACAATGAATTGATGAAAATGTCCTAAACAACATTTAATAATACTAGTAATAGCTTGTGTTTGTTGTCTATTGCTGCATAACCAAAGACACCAAAACCTAGTGGCTTAAAACATTACAAATCAAGAATTTGAGCAGGACCCAGCAAGGTCATCTCTGCCCCACCTGGCATCAGCTGAGGCAGCTTACATCCCAGGGACTGGGGCAGTCTAAAGACTCACTCTCGTGTCTCTGGCTGTTGGTATTGGCTGTCAGCTTGGACATTAGCTGGGTTTGAGGGAAGAACACCTACATATGTCCATTTGATGGGACTGCTTGGCTTAACTACAGTATGATGGCAGGGTTCCAATTAAGATACTTACAACAGAGAAGAGAGGCAGACAGACAAAAGGTACCCTGCATTTTATCATATGGTCTCAGAAGTCATGCAGTGTCACTTCTGTCCCATTCTATTCATCAAAACATGTGACTAAGCCTGGTTCATATTCAAGGGGAGAGATATTAGACTCCAGTTTTTAATGGAAAGACTGTCAAATAATTGGCTGACATCTTTTAAAACCATTACAGATTGCAGTGTTATTTTAGTCCTCATTTTAATGGGATTGCCTCTAGGATTTTCCTATCCAACAATAGCAAACACAAGATAGATAGGCCAGCTTATTGCAGGGGAATTAATGAATATGACAATTTTGTATACATGAAGACTTACTTTTATGCCTCATTAAAAAATTGCACCTAAGTAGCTATCGGTACGTACTAAATTATTCCTAAGAAACTAGTAAGATATATTAAAAATTTTGAAATATAACAATACAAGCAACGTGTTAAGTATAATATAGTAACTGCAATTAGTGCTGGCTGGCCCTTTCTAGGGATGTATTCCACTCTTGCCCATGTTGGCTTGGCCTTGTCCCCTGCCAATTTTACTGCCAACATGACAGCATTTATGAATTGATTGAACACTTTCAGCTTTCGATATTATGGCCAAATTTATATCTGAAATAAAATTTTTCTTGCTTCAAAAAAAAGATTTAGCTTACTGCTGATTTGATGGTTACCTGTCTTGGGGTCTTAGGGTACTATTACCCAGCATTCCTTTCCAAAAAGCCAACCTTTATTTCAGCAAAGTAAATATGAAAAAAATTAAAGTTATTCATATTTCATCAATAAAAAAGAATAAAATATTCTGTTTCCATCACTGAACATTGGGTGGTTTATTCACATAAAATATTTAGATACAATATTAATTTTCTTGTAAAATATCTTCTTTTCTTATCAAGCAGTGACTTGCATCTGACATCAGATACTGTATTATTTTGCTTAGCTCTACAATGCTGACATATTTAGGTTTCTACAGAGGTCTCCCTGTGTGATTGCACTTATATTACATAAATAAAACCTTAGAAAGCAGTTGGAAATATTGCTTCTTTTTAGAGATAGACAGATAAATTATATAAGAAATATAATTAGATTCAATAATATATCTCCACATTAAAAAAGAAAATCCCTTATTACAAAAGAATTTGTCATTAAAAAATTAGACCTAGTGTACAGTTAAACAAAACACAATTAGTAATCTTATTCTAAATGTGAGCCTAACATTATTTCAAACTGTAGAAATAATAGTAATATGAATAGTTTAAATATACTTGTTTTTAATAGCATACAATAAAAAAAGTCAAAAAAGTATTTCAGGAACTTTGTATTACATTTCCTTATTGCATTCTCAAAAAACAAAGGGAAAATTTAGAATATTGAAAGACAGATTTGATTCTTATAAGAGATCGAGTAACACTTGTCTTTCTTTTGGATAGTTAGAAGTAAACTTCTATTATAAAAGGGAGATTTTTATCATTAAATTTTAACTGGCAAAGGATGTGTACAGCTTCAAAAAGCTGACATGATTTTACCTTCAAATTCTTTTTTCTCCTCAAATATTAAAGGTATTTGCAGATCCTTAGACCTGTTTGTCTACTTAGCCAAGTTAAATTAAAATGCAAGATGATAATCTATTGTTAGATTATTTTTCCAATATTGACAATCAGTTTCCTTCTATAATGAACTTTTTCCTGTGCTAGCTACTTCAAATCTTTTTATCCTGTACCCATAGGATTGAACATGATTATGAAAGATAAACCTTAGTAATAAAAGATGAAAAGAGGTTATGACATTCTTATTAAACAGAAAAGGCAACTTCTTCTGATTCTAATCTTATAGTTACCAGCATTATTAGAACATTATTAGAAGTAGAGGCAATAGGCATATTTATTCATAAGTCTTATTCTCATAAATTATACTTTCTAAAGAGTAGAACTTTTACAAAACTAGTGCATTGCAATTCTTCTGTTTTGTTTTATAAAATGTATAATAGAAATTCTACTTTTTCTATAGAGAAAATGTTTAAAATATAAATATTTTATCAGAAATAAACTAACATATTAATGGAAAATTACTAAAACTTCCAAGGGGTTAAATAATAGGAGACAAGAAAATTAATCTTTTGTGAGCCGTGTATTCCAGAGAGTTGACTTTTTTTTCATTTTGTCTTTCCAGGAAACGAAAGAAGAATTCAAAATAGTATTTGAACTATTTTAACACAGTTAAATTACTGTTTTAACAGTTCAAATATTCTATTTTAGGAATCATAATCCAAAATAGACAGTTTAAATAGGAAGGTATTTATTAAGAGGTGGAGCGTCACTAAGTCACTAGGAGAGGTCAAGAGATGCTAGGCTCACGTTCCAGGATCATAGAAATGAGCCACTGCGTAACTAAAATCAGGAACTTTCAAAACAGGGGGCTGCTCATAGAGATGCAAACTCTGGAATAACTTCTTTTCTGTGACAATGCAACAACTACTAAAATTGGAAGCCCTTCGAAAAACCTTAAAAAGTCATCACAATAGTCAACAGTCTAGAATCTTACTATTCTGATTTTATCACTCAATTATGAAACAAACTCATGATGAGTGTGTCTAATTACAGAAAACCAAAATCATGTTTGGTGCCCTAGCTGTAAGGTAATGTAGGAAATGTAACTAGAGTCCAGAATCCATATGCTTAAAGTAGGTTGGAGAGGACATTGGAACAGGTGTCACGTGTGTCCGCCAAGCTCCTCCCTTTATCACCTCTGGATACTCAGCACCAGTGAAGATCCTGTTCCAGCTGCTATGGCAGACAAACAAATTATCCCAAAGCTTAGCATCTTCGCACAGCCATTTTATTTTTCTCATTGTTCTGCCTTGAGTCTTTAGATGACTAGAGCTGTAGTCATCTGAAAACTCTACTGAGATGGATAACTCAGAAGGCCCACTCATATGGCTGGTTTTTGGAACCTTTGTTGTAGACTAAAAGCCCTAAAGTGGTTTCTTTATATGGCCTGGCTTCCTCACTGTGTGGCAGTACAGAACTCAATGCACAAATGCTCTAGAGTGCAAGGAAGATGTTCCATTGCTTTTTACAAAATAGTATCAGAAATTACACATCAGAAGTGACTATTAGTCTCAACAGTCTCTAAAAGGTAGTTTCAAGGTAAGGGGATGTAATTCCCACATTTCAATGAAATAAGTTTTAAAAAGAAGAAGTATTTAATAAATCAATTAAAGATGTGTTTGCAGCAACATGATACACAGAAAAGACATATTTTTTTTTCTAAGCAAATGTTTATGAGAGTCAGGAAGAAATACTGCACTCTCCCTGAAAAATCAAATGTAGTAATTCTGCTATTAGGTGGTCGACTGAATCCTCTAGGATATAGCACCATAGTGATGGTTCTTTGCAATTTCTTAATTGGCACTTTTAATTGCTAGTATTAGATATGCTTTAATGTGAAGAAGTTGATGCTATTGAGCCCATGCAAATCTGTCCCTGAAACCATGGTCACACTCTGTATAAACCCATTAACCAAGAGCTGGGACGGATGTGGAAAGAAGGTGATTGACTTCCTTAAGTTAGTGTACCACTTTTCCAATTATTGAGAGCGTCCTCTACAGAAAATTCATGTCAGCAATAAGTATTCTCACTCATTAGGCCCATTCAGTGAGGTCTATCCACATTCCTCTTTCACAAGCTGCCTTGTCATCAATACTCCAATCTTGTTCTTCCCAAATTCCTCATTATTCATATAAACTATGGGCTACTGCCCATGAATCGCCACATATCTTTACCTGCAGTAGTCCCTAATTCCAGGATAAGTAGAAAACAATTTCTAACAGTTTTGCTTACTGCCAAGATTTCTCTTTCCCAATCTCTTCTCATCTATCCTGTTCAACTGCAATATTCTAAGTATAGCTAAAAAAACTTTATGGGCAAATCCCAATGAGACTGTAAACATGGGTTCAGCAAGAAGTGGCAAAAGTAATCACACAGGAACATTAAAAACTGTTCAAGCTGAGTCTGGAATATACCATACTCAGTTGCAGGACAGTTCTTCTAGGAGTGACTGGCTTCATAACTTTCAGAAGAACTAACACCAAATTTATTTATGTATCGTTTTACTTTACATTCTGGGATCCATGTGCTGAAAGTGCAGGTTCGTTACATAGGTATACATGTGCCATGGTGGTTTGCTGCACCCATCAGCCCGTCATCTAGGTTTTAAGCCCCACATGCATTAGGTATTTGTCCTAATACTCTCCCTCCCCTTGCCCCCACCTTCCGACAGGCCTCGACGTGTCACTTTCCCCTCCCTGTGTCCATGTATTCTCGTTGTTCAACTCCCATTTATGAGTGAGAACATGTGGTGTTTGGTTTCCTGTTCCTGACTTACACCAAATTTATAATGGGAAGTTCAGGACTTGTCATTTGTTCCATTGTCTGGTGTTCAGTATCCACTTCGCACAATAATAAGCAAATAATAATTTCTGGTCACTTGAAAGAGAGTTTAGCATTGCTCTGAAATCTAAGAAGCCTCTCCTCTGACTTGTCTACTAAGCCCGTGATAGGTGTCATGAATCATCCTGATCAGGCAGGCATTTTAAGCATCATCACATTCAGCGGCTAATAAGGGCTGGGTGGAAGCCGTCTTTTAGTAGATGAAGTTTGAGCCAGCTGGAAAGCTTTTTCTTGCTTTCAGTCCAACTAAAAACTGGCAGTCTGATGAGCCACTTAGTAAATGTGTCAGAGTAATACAATTAAATATGATATCTGTTTCCTCCAGACTCCAAAGAGGTCCACAATTATGCCTGTTTCTCAGTAGTAGAGAAAGTAAACTGAAGCAACTTATCTTTCTGGAGGAGGTATTCTAATACATAGAACTATAGATATTAGAAACTATAAGATGCCTGTATACTGAATTGTGGCATCCAGAATACTACTTCCTGATCAGGTACTATCAGCAATAGGACACCTTGGCATGAGCATGCTATGTCCTATGATGTGGTGAGGTATTTGAGGTATATAGACTAAATTATAGCCATGAAGCAGAGTGTTTGCATCACCCTAAGGATTTCAATAAAGATTTAACATTGTACCTCTTTGAGAAAAGCATAATGCACCGTGTGATTTTCCGATTATTGGGATATAGAAAAAAATGTGTAACATTTAACAAATCATGACTGCATAATATGTATTAGGAACCATGTGAATTTGTTGCAATAAAAATGAAAATAAATACGAATGGTCACTACCTAAGTTTGGAATAATCCTTTATTATTTTCTAAGAGTTATTTTTCTTCTGCACAGATCAAAAGATTAAAAAAACAGGGGTGTGTCAGAGGCCATTTCTCCTCTCTCTTTGATGTCTTTGATAATAACCCTATATTCTATGAAGCCTCCAGGGATTCATTATTGCTTTTGATTTGCTATTTTAGTAAGGAAAGGGAGGCTCCAAAAGCTTCCAATTAGTTTGCCAACCAATATCTCCTACTCCACAGAGAAGCACTGTGGGAAGTTTGCCAGTGTCTGAGTGTCTGAGTATTTATAGTCTAACCATACACTCACGAACTGAGGAAATAACTATATTGGGGGGGGGGCATAAACGGAGTTAACTTTATTTATCGCCTGACCCTCATAAGCCCTCCGTCTGATCAATGAAGTAGTATGGCATTCTAGATTCAAGAGAACAGAGTTAGTTTAGAGCCAGTGTTGAATCACTCCACTGAAGTCTATCTAATTTTCTTTTTCTAGTGTAATTTGCTCCAGTAAATCAAAATAGATTTCTTAGCAGGAGATTGGGAGAAAGATATACTGTGTACTTCAGATGTCTGTGTGGAATCCTTTAACCAGCTATGTGACTTTTCCTTGATTCAAAGAAATCTGTTTTTAAAAGGAATTAAAGTGTGGGAATTCGGTGAGGTATAAGAAAGTTCCATCTGATAATTCAATTCAAGGATCTCTCTTCCCAAGACATAGAGGAAATATTTGGTTAGGTAAATCAAGTACCATCTTAACGGACTGATCTATTCTTTTAGGGATTATATAATCTACTAGTTACTAACAAAATCTTTGTAGGTGAGGTCATTCTGATTATACTTTATCTGCTATGTGGTTCAATAATCACCACCTCTATGGTTAATTGTCATTAATTGCTGTATTTTTGCAACTGCAATCATGAAAATCCCATTATTAATACTGACATCGGGGAATGTGTGTCAACAGAAGCATCTCGTTTTTATCCTCTGCCCACAGAAGACAGCCATCAATAGCACATTTCTTGGGTGCAGATGCTCCCTTTACCAAAGACATTCTTAGTGGCTTTGTAAAGTGGTTGGCATCACAGCATACTTAGTGGATGTCTTAGTTTGTTTTCTGTTCCTTATGACAGAATACCTAAAACTGTAATTTTTATAGAAAAGCATTATTTCTTAAAGTTATGGAAGCTGAGAAATGCAAGGTCAAGGGGCCTCATCTGAAAGCATTCTTGCTGGTGGAAACTCTGCAGAGTCCCAGTGCAGGGCATCACACGGAGAAGAGGCTGAGTGTGCTAGCTCAGGTTTCTCTTCCTCTTCTTAGAAAGCTACCAGTCTCATTTTGTGATCACTTATTAATCCACTAGTCCATTCATCCATGAATGGATTAATCATTCATGAGGGCAAAGCCCTTATGACCCAATCACCAGCCCACCTTGAAGGCCCACCTCTCAATATTGTCACATTGAAGATTAAGTTTCATCATGAGTTTTGGAGGAGACAACCATTCAAACCACAGCAGTGAGCATACTTAGTGGGTAGATAAATTCATATGGTATGAGAACATTCTCCAATACAGCGATCTCCAAGAACTTGCTAACCATTAAGTGTGTATTAGTCCCTCACAATGATCTGTGCAATTCTCTGCCTCCTGCTTCCTAGGATTCATTTGCAAATCAGAGACCTGCAAATTCATTTGATTGATATAACCAAACTTTCAGCTCCAAGACAGTCTACTGTACTTAGTTTTATATCTATTAGCTTTCCCATTTCTCAAGAGTGAGAACAGAGATTTAAAATATATATATAACATATTATATATTTATAAGTGTATAAATATTTAATACACATTTAATATATAAATTTATATATTTATATATTATATATTCATATATTATATGTAAATGGAATTTATTTGAATAACAGAATAAAAGGAGCAGAAATGCCATTAAAAATCTAAGTTAAAACCTATTTCATTACACCATTCTATTTACCAGTTCCTCTTGAATAAATGGGTAAGGCTCAGAGAAAGCCTGGCATTATTTTTTGATTAGACAAAAGTTTGAATGCCATTTATTTTGGCAGATTAAAACTATTCCTAAAACCTACTGATTTTACAACCTAGTACTTTCAAATTTGATTTAAGTACTTTTAATTTTCTCCAAATTCATTATGATACTAAAGACAGAGGTATCAAGGTGGCTCCATGTAGGTGATGAGACCTAGAAGTAGACTTACCATAATATATCAGCTGTTACCACCCAGTCCAATATAGCCCATTCCATTACTGCCTCTCTCCAGAAACTGTGTAACTGCTTCGTTACTTAATGCATTTCCACAGGCCTTTCATAATATTTAATAGTTCCAATATGAAACAAACTTACCTGTAAAGAGCACACACTTCTTGCTGTAATCATATCTTCCATCCCAAGTAGAATTAACTGGAGATTGGAATGTATGATATCGTTTAAATAATTATCTCTGATTAAAACAGCTAGTACCTTAATAATGCAAATCATTTTGTCTTTATCTTTACAATCCATGATTGAGTGGATTGCTTTCTTTCTTCTCTCATTTTGAGGTTCCTTATTTTACTATTTTTTTTTGCACCCTAGAGACTATTTTTTCTATTTTCTTCACTTTTATTTATTGATTTATATTCATTAATTCTCAGCACTGTCCACTGTGGTTGGCTAGGGGTACAAAATAGATTTAAAATGAATTTTGTAGGTTGAGCAATCAGACACTAACAAGTTGGTCCTCCTAACACCTCTCTGAATGTTATTTTTCCATTAAAGTCACCAGGATTCTGCCTTTTTATTTTATTTTTTTTGAGTATTGTTTCTAGTTGCCATTTACCTCCTACCATTATTTGGACCATTCCAGACATAAGGGAGAATGATAGAATAAAATATTTTACCATATATGCCTAATTAAATATTTGTATTTTTTAACTATTATTCTTTTTTATTTTTATTTTTTTGAGACAGAGTCTTGCTCTGTCGCCCAGGCTAGAGTGCAGTGGCGCGATCTCAGCTCACTCCAAGCTCCGCCTCCCAGGTTCAAGCAATTCTCCTGCCTCAGCCTCCCGAGTAGCTGGGATTACAGGCACCTGCCACCACACCCAGCTAATTTTTGTATTTTTAGTAGAGTTGGGGTTTTACCATGTTGGCCGGAATAGTCTTGAACTCCTGACCTCGTGATCCACCCACCTCGGCCTCCCAAAGTCCTGGGATTAAAGACCTGAGTCACTGCATCCGGCCCCTAAACTATTATTCTTGTACCAAATTTCTATCAAGGTCCAATTCCAATGCCATTTAAGGATTTTGGCTAGAAATTGTCTAATCAAGTTAATAATTGCTGTACCATTTAAAATTAGTGTACTTTAAGATAATTCTAATGTTTATATTATTTTCTCATATTTAGCCATCTTATTTACATTTGTAGTTATAAACTTTGTAAAGCAGAATATCTATTACCTTATTCTACTTCTAAAGTTGTCCAGCACAATAGTATTTGCAAACTTGATTATATGATTTTTAAACTATTTGCTCTGCAAGACAGTTAAAAAAATACTAATTAACAAATATTATGTTTATTTTAAACTTGATTTCCAAACACAACTTGAAAATGTGGTGTGTATAATATAAATACCTCAACCTATCCATTTAGGTGAGGCAAATTTTCTAGAAGTGGTAACACACCAATAATGTTTTATAATGAACTTAATTATTTAAATTTTGTATTAATCTTGGAATTATATGATTTAAACTACTTGAAAACATTTTTTTGTATGTTTTACATAGGTGTTAGTTTAGTTGTTGAATTATCATGAACTGTGATTCAGTATTCCTTACAGCAAGGTGGCTCTCCTGTCTGCCTCTTTCTGTGCCTCTTTCTTCCATGAAACATAACTGCTTAAGTATTCTTATAGTAGTCATAAGGAAATCTGTAAGTGAATTATTCTCTGGGCAGTAATTTTTTTTTTTTTTTTTTTTTTTTTTTTTTTTTTTCTTGAGATGGAGTCTCGCTCTGTCACCCAGGCTGGAGTGCAGTGGTGTGATCTTGGCTCACTGCAACCTCCATCTCTCAGGTTCAGGCAATTCTGCTGCCACAGCCTCCCAGGTGGCTGATATTACAGGTGCCTACCAGCATGCCTGGCTAATTTTTTTTCTATTTTTAGTAGAGATGGGGTTTCACCATGTTGGTCAGGCTGGTCTCAAACTCCTGACCTCATTATCCACCCGCCTCAGCCTCCCAAAGTGCTGGGATTACAGGCATGAGCCACCGCACCCGGCCTCTCTGGGCAATAATTTTATCTGTAATCAAAAAAGATGTCACAACTAAGGTTAAATAAGAAACTAGTTTAAAAAATATTCCTTGATGTTTTCCATGACTGAAAGCACATCAAGCTTACACATGAAACGGCCAATACAATTAAGAAAATGCTAAATAATAATGACTTTATAGTTGGCTCTGTATGCAGGAATTCCTATATGGAATAAAGATAGCAAATAAGATAGCTAATGGCTGTGGTATCATGTCATGTTTCTCTCAATTAGGTATTATCGGTTGCTTATTTACTTCATGGGGAAAATTGTTTGGCTGTAACTTTGACCATAAACTTCCCTGAATGTTTAAATTTGCCATATGGACATTGAGATCTTCTTGGCTATTGAAAAATGAAAAACTAATGTGACTGAAGAGGAAAAAAAGTTATCTCTGCCTTATGTATTCAAACACAAATTGTAGATAGCCATTATGTCTAAATTTAGAAATCCTACATACATGTTAAAGACAAGCATCATGCTTTCTACTCCATGGATATTTCTCTATTACTTCCACTGAACTTTAACCACTCCCACCACTCACTCCCTATCATTTACACACACATGCACACAGGTAACTTACTCATCTCATTTTGCTTACTTATCTTTTACGATATTTTGAGTTTTGTAATTTTTAAGTGTGAGGTAAGAGAGAGCATTAGGCCATATTACTTCTCTAAGCTCACACACTGCTTGCATACAATAGATGTTTCAACCTATTTTAATTTAATTATTGATTATCATTTTAATTATTTTAGTATTTGTATTGGATTTTATTTTAGAAACTAAATAGGTTACTATCTATACATATATGTACACAAATGCGCGTGAACACACACACACACACACATATATAATTAATTATATCATGGTGAAACATTTGCTGCACAGGAATTTCCTTGTAGGCTCAGCCCTAGGCTGATTGAACACCAATTTATGCCTGAATTTCAGAATAAGGAAGTTGTCTGATCCCTGCTGCAGAAGGAACACTATTTCATTTTCTCTACCTGATGTTATTTAGATAGAAGATGGAAATAACTTTTAATTTAAAGAAAAAAAGTTCTTAAGTATTAGATGCATGCAAGGTACCAGAGAACATTCACAGATGTTTTGGCTTGAGATAATTCTGTGGATTTCTTTTTACTTTTTTCTTTTTCATCTTTTTTTTTTTTTACGTGATGTTATTTTTTACTTCTATCTGAAAGCTGCCTAAAAAAACACTGGAAGGTAGCTACATATGCCATAAAAGTTGTCATCAAAGTTATGCCTGCTGTTTTTTTACATCCCTATGCTGTTTATCCTTATCCATAATTCATTTTTTATAAAAAGAAAAGGGAAAGAAACAAACCAAAGAATAAATGGTGACATGGTGTCAAAGATCCCTTGGGAATCTGACACTAGAATGCAGTTAATTTTGCATCTTATGATTATCCTTTCATGTAAGCACACATTCTCAGTGCATCCTCATTAATTTTTTTGAAAATCTAAATAATTGGATTAATTTTATTTTCTGAGTAGGTGAGAATCCAAAACATTGTTTTCAATCCCCCATAAAAGATCTAAAACTTGATTATAATTGTGTATGATTTATATAAAGCTAGCTTAGTTTTTAAATTTTTTTGAATAATGCATGTTAAATTATATAAAGCTAATCAGAAAACATGCATTTTCAAACATGATGCTGTAGGTGGGAAAGCTATATCAGGAAAAGAGAATACTTAGCTACAGGTTCTTTGTCTTATAAGAATCCAGCACTCCCAGTTTAGAACCAGACAAATGTCTACTAAATGTGAAACTATGTAAGAAAAGGATTTTCTGCAGGTTTTCAGAAAGTAACTTATAAAGTGATTATACCCTGTAGGAATAACAGGATAGTAAAAGTCAGCAGAACATATCAACACTTCTTTCCATTCAAACCAGTCTCCTTGCTTTGGTTCAGGGCAGGAAGTGGATTGTTTAAATCTTTCCCTCAATTCACAGACACATTTTTAAAAATCCACAAACATGAACAACTCAATGGGTCAAATATTATTACCAGTATAAACAAAAAGAAAGAGAAAAATTTTGTAACTTTTAGAAGGCCGGGAAACAGTAGTGACAGAATTCCATCTACCCTGAGGGCATTTAGGATAAAGACCAGGAGTCTGAAGAAAAACTACCTGGTTTTTATTCCAAATATTCAGCTTCTCTGGTATGCAACCTTGACCAAGTTAGTTAACTGCTCTGTGTTTCAGTTTTCCCATTGAAAAATAGGGATAATTATTGTATCTACAAACCTGTTGGGGTCATTATGACTAAATGAGTATGAAGTTCTTATAACATTGCCAGGCATATATTAAATATGTCTACTATAAATCTTGGCTGTACATTCTTACCTGAGGTGTAATTATCCATAAAGCCTAAGAAATTTAAAGTTGTTGGCACCACACCAAACACTAAACAAAAGATTTTGTAGGAAAAATAAAAAAAGGAAAACAGATAAACTTACAAAACATTTAAAAATTCTTTCTAGGTAAGATAATGAAAGGATAGCAGAGGCTCCTGGGTGTTCATGAAAAAAGGTCTCATTTGTGACTCTACCTTTGACATTGTCTCATTCCTCTTTATGTGAAGTTTATATGAGAGTGCAACATAGTCCATAAGTCCTTGAATTCTGTTTGGATAAGCAAAAGGAGAAACCACCATTATTTCAACAATGTAGTACCAAAAGCAAACTATATAAATAGCAAAAGAGAACCAAGATTGTTTTCTCCTGAAAATAATGAATAAGATAAGCTATGTCTAATCTAGTGAAGTGAAAGAAAAATGTGATCACCTAAATGTATTGGAAAAGGAAGTGATTTTACAAACCATTACTAGCTATAAGAATTTAAGTGATTTTAGATTTTATTTTCTTTAAATATATGTATAATTGTATAAATCTTACAATGCTGTTTGTTAAAGTGGCAATATTCAGGGTAGATTTATATTTTTATTTGTTTAGATGTCTTCCTAAATTAGCTTTAAACGTTTATTGTAAGTCTTTAACATAAAGCCCAAAGGAAAGCAGTTGAATCAGATATTTATTTTAAAACTTGAATTAGTGTGGAGAGTCTTGTAAAACAGATACAGAAACACCAACATTAAGTAGGCCTCCAGACAATTAAACTAAATAACTCCTTTAGACTCAAGCTAATCTAGTCACTCATATAAGTTTACTTTAACTATTCACAAAGTTAAATTACTGGGGGAAAGACAGATTCCTTTTCAATGGATAAACAACAAATAATTCAGCATCAGTTTACTACAAAGAAAACAAAACTGAACAATTGGTTAGTCAGCTGAAATTACTTCTTACAAAATTAATAGGCAAATGTTTTACAATGTTGATTTAATCATTTGTATTATTTCCTTAAGGAGAAAACAAATGAGTCTTTAAACATGCAATAAGAGATTTATGTAATGTTTTGTATAATTGACAATCTGAAAATAAATTAAGATATATATGTGGGGATAAATAGTTGGAATGCTGTTTTAGTGGCTGTTGAAATCAAACAAAAAATCTAAGAATCTAGAATTCTTGAAAATAGTAAGAATCTAGAGAATTTGTTTTGAAAAGTATGAAATTCATTCTATAATTATGTCAGAATAAATATTGATTGAATAGTAATCAGAACTTATTCTATGAATGGCTTTGTTCATACATTCAGCTAAACAAAAAGGTGAGAATTTTAATTTATCTCTAACTCAATCTTAACACGTTAATTTATAAGTAGTGTTTTATCAAAATAGTTTTTTAAAAATGATTATCATGATTCAATTTTTCAAAATGATAAAGTAGTAGAATTTCAGTTATTTTAGCTTTTAAACTTGTTCTTTTTAAATTTTTATGATAAAAATGTGAAGCAGAACTAACTAGTTAGATATAATAGTATTTTAAAACTAAAATTAGAAAGTTTTAAAAAATGCCCCGAATTTGTTGTATTTTAAAAGACAAACTTTTTAAAAATTGTCATTTTTTTTGAAATTTGAAAATGATCACTCAAATTAAGAGAAATGTAATTTAGAGAAGTTTAAAAAGGTAAAATTAATTTTAAAGTTGAATCTAAAATCATGCATTTTAATTTATTACATATTAAAATATAATGTTTAAGAAAAGTAACAGCTGAAAAATCCTAAGTTGAAGAATTGTTTAGTGTATTTAAATTTAATGAAAATGAAAATGGCAGAATGATATGTAAAGTCATGATGAAGGAGATTAATAAAGGTTGTATTCAGGTGGCAGCAATAATAATGATGTACATTATTTTAGGAGCTTATGTATTTATCTCCTGAATTATTTTGTGTTCACTGTACTTCTGTAATTTATTTTTTAAATATAAGAATATTCATTTTTAATGTTTATTAACTATATGACAAATACTTTCGTGCTTCTCTTTTCTCGTAGAACATGAGTGACTCATGCCCTGGTGTCTCAGGCTATCAGGTTCTTCTTTCTGTTCTACACATGCCTCTTTTCAGCTTTCATCTACATCCTAATGAGAAGTTTACTAAAACTAACTGACAGAGAGGGAAAGAAGTTGAGCCTGAGTCTCAAATGGCTCAGCACCTTATACTGGCACTAGCTGAAAATTAGTTGTTGCCACATTGTAGTCTCACTTAACAGAGGTCCTAAAGAACAGTTATGAAAAACTGTCCCAGTTGCCAGGGTTTTGTATGGTACATTTGGTCATTCAATTTTTAAAGAAAGGATGAATGACCTGAAGTATGTGGATTCCAGAATAGTGCCAAATTGTTTGAGTAAGTCATTTCCTGGAAAGAGTAACACTAAAAAATTCAGAAGTAGGATGTCTAGAAAAATAGTGCACAGATCGACATATCCACATAGTATTCTGGGTTTGTACCCAGGATGTGTGAATTTTTGTATCACATATTAATGCTCAACTGAGATCTTCGACAGCAAGTCAGCTCTCAAAAAACTTACAGGGTGACTTGCCTTGTGTATTTTACCTCTGCCCTCTGCCACCCCAGTGTTTACACAATGAGCTGATGGATAAAACAGCTTGGCTAGCAGGGATAGGGGATAAGTATGGACCGAGAAGCAGGAGCTCTCTTTCACCAAGACTTATCTATCTACATTCACTGCAGAATACACAACCTGCCCAGAATAGAGACTAATATTGAGTCCTTAATATTGTGTCAGACATCAAAGTGACACATTCAGAGAGTTGCTTGCGGTATATTATATCAGACAACTTTCCCCTAAGAGTAGTGATTCATCCTAACCAAATTCATACTTTCTTCCCTGCTTACAAAGCCTTTGCCATACAAGGGCTCAGGAATGCTTAATCTAATCCCCAAATAACCCGTACAATGTTTTTTCTGGCCAAAAGATGCATTTTACAGTGGAGCTGATAAGACAATATGTGCATGACAATGGAATCCAATCTTCTTACCGTATACCTGTGCATCCAACAGAATAGTATGAAAGAATCATCTGCTAAACACACACTTAAGGTGCCAGCTTAGCAACAGCATCTTATGTGTCTGGGTGCTGTATGCTAGGCTATAGTAAATCCACTTAAGTAGGTGCTGCTGAGATTCTGAGGATTCCTTTTTAAGCCTTAAGACTCCAGTGAACTCCAATAGGAATTCTGTCAGTATCTGCATCTTGTTGCCTGAAGGCTTTCTACAAAGCTATGTGAAAGGCAGGCTTATAATGCCTGTGAGTTAACACTTACCCCCTACAAGCATCCTCAGTCACTGGTAGAGGAGAATTTGGTAGATTAACATCACGATATACTTGCCTATATTTCCAAGTGTTTTTCTGTTGGGATTGAGTTCAATTAATGGCTTGATAATATATCCTTTGGTGTCTGCCTTCTTTTCCCTGATGCAGTTCATCACTTCTCTACCAATATTTCCTTCACTTCTTAAATAATGTATTTCTACTTGAGACTTTTCTCAAGCTAAGACCTGTGCAAAATCTATGCCTGATATATGGAAACCAAGTAGGGGATTATTCTGGGTAGAAATCTTGCCTCCTAGAAGATAACTCTTCTGGCAAGAGAAACATGCAGATGCTCAATTATCACATTAGCTCCTCCTTCCAGGGGATCAATAAGTAAAAGAAGAAGGCAATATTCTGGTGGAATAATCAACCCTGAAGAGATAAGTCTTACGCTTCACAATGAAGACCAGGGGAAATATGAACGGATCTCAGAGTACGTGTTAAGACATTTCTTTTTGGTTTAATGCCAGTGATAAAGGCAAGTGGGCAAATGGCAGCACCCACAATCTAACAAGGACAAGTCAATTAAAGACTCAGATCCTTAGGGTATATAGGTTTGAGACACTCTAATAAGTGTCTCATAACAAAACAAAACAACAACAATAACAAAACAGAAAAACTACAACACAAAAAACAAATCAAAATCAAAACTGCACTGTGCTGGGTTTAGGTTTCAGGGACATCTAAAATGGTAGTGAAGGAAGAAGATGATGAATCTGATTCACCCTCTTCAACAGGGAAGGACATTAATTGTTTACAAACACTCTGACCTAAATCATTTTGAGGAATTGAAATATACCCTTATGACTGGTTAGACTTGTAAAAGCTTTCTCAAGAAACAAGAGGCCATCTTGATTACATATAGATGGAGATCTGTAATTTAACACAAAATGAAGGACACAAGCAATATGAAATGTGTTAGCACCCTACCTCATGTGCATACTCTGCAACACTTACCTCCCATCTTGTACTTTCTTTTTGATGTCAAGTCATGAGATGCTATGGGACCCACCTGTTTACTATGCATGCACAATTTAGAAATATGGATGAGTCAATTGACTATAAGAAAAACCTTTGACAAAGGGGAGATGTCAATTGGGAGAAAAATTCTTCCCTTAAGATAATCTGTACTGAAATGCAGGACATATATGTTCTCAGAAGATGGTGAAATCGAATAGTCAGCATCAACTGATATAAAATAATGACTAGCTTGTAACATGCCCTCCTATTGCTCTTCATCCTTCCTACCTCCCTTCCTTTCCCCTCATTCTTTCTTGCCTGGGATTGCATGGCTTAACAAGGAAGTTAACCATAAATATTTGCCTCCAACTATTTTATTTGGAATGTTGACCAAGACAAAAAGCACCTCATCCACTAATATGTTTGTAATCTTTCAGTGGACAGTAAGTGATTCAATAAATTTAATTAGATCAATCCATCCATTATTAATAAGAATCCTCCTCATTTCTTTTTCTAAAATGATATAGTTTTATGAGACATAAAGACATAAAGTGAGAAACTTTAAGTACTAATATTATTCTTAAATATTTAATGACATTATGTTTGTCTGTGATAGACTAGAGAAGTGAATCATCACTGCCATCTTAAGGAATAGAAAAAGAGAAAAAAAATAGGAAATCAAGGTACACATCATGTTGAAAAAAGCTGATATTAGTCTTGGTCAATTTTTACTTAGTTATGAGACTCTATATATTCATACTCACCCTAAACTTACTTAATAACTTGTGCTACTATCTGTACTTACATCTATACATGTCTTCTATATATTCTATTTCTTAATTATATAATAAGAAATATGTATCAATATAGGAAAGATATGAATTAAAATGCATACCCTACTATTTTAATAGTTTTATCACTTTGGTGGGTTGATAAAGAGAGAGTTCAAATTAATTCATTAACCCCTAAATATTTCATAATGTGAAGGTTATGTTTAAGACTTAAAATTAATACTAATGTAATGCAACTATTATATGGAATCTTTAAAGCACAATAAGAAATCCTACATACAACTTTCCAGCTATATAATCGTAAGCAAGTTACTTAAAATATGAGGTTCAGATTCTTCATTTGCAGAATAAGAATAATAGCTGGAATATAAGGTTGTGGTAGTATTAAATGTCATAACATATATAAAACCAGCTATTACAATGCTTGCTATATATAGGATGATCAAGATATGACTTTCTTTAGCTGCTTTTTCAACTACTATTTTCTCAGGTGTTACCAACACTTTAACTATCAACTGTCTTTTACTGCCACTACCACTAAATCTTTTTCTAGCAACATAAAGTTTATTTCTGAAATGACTTTCTAGTAACACTCTTATACATACAGTTTCTCTTGAAAAATGTTAATATTGCTAATCTTTTCTAATCATAAGTCTGACATCATTAAAAATGAGCTTATATCAAAATATGCATTGCTAATTTTTCATACCTTGAATTTTTTAGAACTTCTTGAATGTGTTAATATGCATAGAATTCCAAATAAGGTATAACTTTGTGACTTTTAGATTTTAGTCATTTTTTGTTTTAATTTTTAATGCTAACCACTAATTTAATTTTCTCTCTTTATCTGATGTAATTTTCAAAACTTCTTATATTCATTCAGATACAATAAAATAATGGAAAAACTATGATAAAATATTCTAGAGTTTATATACAGGTTCACAAGCAAGAAAGAAAAATCCCTGGACACAGAAATGAAGAAGGAGCTCAAATTTGGAGTACTTAACAGTTATACAATTGAAACAGCATAGGCAGGTATTAAATTCATTTCTAAAGACTGAGACTTTTACACCAACACCATTCTAGTTGTGAGGTGAAAATGAACTCTCTGGAAACATTCATGAGTCCCCAAGAGCTGAGGAACTTGGACCTGGAGCAGGCTGACCTCCCTGGTCCATGGAGAGGAAGAGTCACTTGGAATAATTTTAAAGTGTAGAATTGTGCTTTGTATGATGAGTGATCTGAATTCACACCACTCAAATTGTGTGGGAACCTGTAGCAGGAAAATTAGCAAAAATCTCAGATATCCCTGGAATGCAAGTAAATGTGAAATTTCCCCATGGGGAGGCTCCACAAACATGTGTATACAGAACTGTCATAGATAAAAAAATATTTCTTACCATTTGTTCCAGTTTAATTTTTAAAACACACAAAAAAGGAAAAATCCACAGACACAACTACACCATAAATAATTGTAAATTTGAAAACCAAATGATAGAATGTTATATCTGAGACAAAACTAACTGAAAAAAAAACTAGTGTATTATTATTTCTGTTAAAAAATAGATTTTATACATAAAATATTATTATAAAAATGAAGGTTATTAGTTAATTAAAAATGAAAAAATTCTAAGGAAAATATAACAGTTCTGAATATTTATATACTTAATAATATATTCTTAAAATCCCCAAGTCCATCGACAGAATTACAAAGCAAGTCAATACATTTGCAATCTTTGCTGAACTTTTTAATAGAACTTTTGTGGAAACTGGCATATAAAGGATAGACATTAATACAAGAAATATTTAAGACATACAATTAAAAACTAATGTATTGGTAATTCTTTCAGTGTTAGAAATTTGTGTAGTATAGACTGATGTTTTTATTCTTGACTCATATAAAAAGAAAGCCTTGTGTATGTGTTAATGAAAATACATACAACTTGTTCATTAAATCATTGTTTAAACTTACAAAAAAGAATTCTTAAAGTAATAATAAAATATAGTGGACTAATATAGTGAAAAGCCTACAAAACATAAAATGAATAAATCAGCTCTATTTTTGCCAACATGGCTGATTCTCAAAAACGTAACGAGGTAAGTAAGCTTTAAAAAACATACATTTAATTTGATTCCATTTAAAACATACAAAGCTCAATTTAGAAGAGATGTTGTTCATAGCTGCAGACATATATAGTATACTCACAAAAGCCTGTGTAGAGTGGGAACTCATCAACTTGAGCATATTGTCTCTGGAGAGAAATTTAGGAGAATGGGATGCAATATGACTTGAAGCATATTGTGGTAGTATTTATGATTTTTTAAAAATCTTAACAAAGTAGGTCAAATGTTAACATTTATTAAATCTGTATACTAAGTGGATATCTGTTTTATTATTCTCCATATGTATCTGTAAGTTTGAAATATTTCAGATTTTCCAAAAGAAAAAAATAAAAAGAAAAAGGGACTTCAATGCACATTTGCTACATACCTTTTCCTGTTTTGCTTAATGCATCAACTGTGAATGTAGTTTTGAAACATTCATTCACTCATTTATTGCTTTATTCGATGAGCACCAGCTTTGTTGCCAGGTACTGTACTAAATGCTGGTTTATAGAGCAATAAGTTAATAATGAAGTGGGCCCCTTTCTCCATAAATCTCTCTAAGAGAGAAAGAAGATAAGTAATTTTAAAAGTCCAGGGAAATGAGATGACTGTTGTAAGGGAAGTATAGTGTGGAATGACAGTGCATAGCAGACAAATGAATCTCCCACAGGAGGAGAAATTTTAGCTGGCACTTAAAGAATGAGAGAGATTTAGAAAGAAAATATTTGGAAGTAAGGTTTATTGGGAGGCAAAGTAAGGATAATTGTTCCAGCCATGTAGAGTATCTAGCACTTTGAAGACCTAAAAGTAGTTTAGCAAGGCTGAAGTATAATTCACTTTGAGGAGAAAAATGAGATCAGATCGGATCAGATCAGCAATTTTAGACAACTTGGAGGGTCTTATAGGAGTGATAGGAATCCACTGTGGAACTCGTAAAGGAGGGAGGTATATAATATTATTAAATTTTATTTTTTGAAAGAAAATAATGTGGATAACTAACACGGAAAAAGGATCTATTTGAGAAAGGCAGATTGGCTATTGTACAGGAAGGAGGTATGATAGTCTGTATCCAGAAACAAAGTGAGAAAGGAGAAACTAATCACACAAATACATAACAGATCGAAAGGACAGGACTTCATAACTCATTGATGATGTGGTTATGGAGAGTGAGGTATTAGTACTGATGTCTACAAGTATGGATTAGGAATGTGGGTGGTTAGTGGTGCCTCATATCAAGATAAGGAACACTACAAAGAAACAGTTTGGTGAGAGTAATGTTCAGTAATAGATATTCTGAATTTTAGTTACATATGAATTGTTGAAGTTATCTGATAGGAAGTCATAAAGATGAGTCTAGCACTGAGGAGATAATCCTGGAGGACTGGTCTACTAGATTATGGGAATCTTCACTTTGATGATAATGGTATAGATTGCTAACAGGTGAGGACATAGTCATGAATACTGACTAATACCAATACTTAAGAAGTTCAGGCAAAGTCGGCTTTTATGAAATTCCTGGTAAGAAAGCCACACTGCATGGGGTTAATGAAAGTAGAAGATATAGAAGAGTAGGCTACAATTCTGTTAGAAACTTATGATAATATGGAGAAAATCAGGGTAGTAATTGGAGTGTGCATGAAAGAAAATAAGTTTTAGTGACTTGTATAGGTTTAAATGCAGATGCAATAAAAATTCACTCATGGTTCTCTCCTTTCTCTCAAATACTTGCCAAAGAATCTCTGCAAGGACTAAGTCCTCTGTACAGAGTGTTCTTCCAACAGTTGCGTCTGTGGCAGAGGCTTTGTCTAATTCAATCTTAGTTGAAAAACTACCACTTCAGAGAATCTTTTCCTAAATTTCAAACTTAATGTCCTTTCCACTCCCACTGAAACTATGCTGTCATTCTTCATATCTTATTGCATCATCATATTTAATTTTAATCAAGTTTATCACTACCTTTAACCTTGTTTAGTTATTAGATTGTTTACTTTCTTCAAATTATAAGTAAATTGGTAGTAGTAGTAAATTAAATGAATTACTTTTCAAACACCATTTAATCTTTGCCTTCCTGGAAAAAATGCAAACTTATATAATTAAAATACACTTATAGATATTGCTTAATTCAGTTTGTTAATATTTTTATAATGATACAAATATAGATTATTGAGAAAGATTTCTCTCCAATTTCATCTATAAGTTCGTGTCAGGTTTTATTTGAAAGATTTATGGGGATTTTATAAAAAGTTGGAAAACACTTTTATATTCTCTGGAACAATTTGAGTAGGAATAATAATATTTATTCCTTAAATGTTTGGAAGCTATCATTGGTCAAACCATTCTGTGTTTTCTTTGTAGAATAGTCTTAAGGATGTAACAAATGCTTTTAATACACACAAGACAAATCATATTTTCCAATTCTTCTTGTGTCAGTTTTGGTGAACTAGGTATATCTAGAAAGTTGTCCTTAATATAAATCTTAAATTTTATTCTTGCAAGATTCTTCCAAATAAGAGGTTTGTTATCTTTTTGATGACTGTGTTGTAGGGCATCTTTCTGATATTGATTTGCTTTTAATACTGATTGCTCTACCTTCTCCCTAGTGTTTTTTTCTCAGTATTTCCAGATGTTTTCAAATGTATTAGATTTCTCAAATACCAAACTTGCCTAGTACTGTTTTTCTTTATCACTTATTTCTATTCTTGTATTTCATTATCTCTGAGTTTAATTTGCTAAAGTTTTAAATTTCTATAGAAATTGCTTTATTTGTTCACTTTTTGCCCTCTTTTATACTATTTGCAGTTAAGGGTATATATTTCACTTTGCATTCCACGTGTTTGGCAACGTCATATTTTCATTACCATTTGATTAAAAATATTTTCAAATTTCCATTAAAAATTTATGAATTAACAAAATAAGCAACGTTTAATCTTCAAATAGTTGAAGATTTTTGGTTATTTTTGTGATTGAATTTTAGCTTAATTCTTTATGTAGTCAGAGAACATATTTTGTATGATTTTCATCATTTAATATTTGTTTTTAATGGTCACAATTTGCCCTACCTTGAATAAAAGAATGCTGCAAAATGTGTTATTTAATAGAATTGATTTTCCCCCTAGAGCACAAAATAATGAAGTATGAACAAAGTAACAAGATCTGTTTTATACATGCAATTAAATTACACTATCAGTCCAGGGAGTAGTAGAATAGGTATAATAAAACAACTAGATGTGCAGAAAAATACAACAAAGAACTCTGACTCTCTACATAATTGTTTCTTCCAGGTGACTGCTGTGAGAATGACTGTTCCTGGCAGCATTAAGTCCCAAATGTACTCATCTCCTTACTTGCATTATGTCCAGCCCCAGGGCTAATTTCAACAAGACCTACACATTATTTGGTGTTATTTCCAGTCTTCTTTCTATTTGTTTTTCTTGTCTATTCAAAGAAGAATTTGCACAGCCTGAATTAGTCAAGAGAATGAAGGTGGAAGGGCAAATATCCAATCTTAGATAACTCACTCATAGGCTGATTGGATTAAACATCCTTGACATTGGACTTAATAAAAAGAAAACAGGGATCTGCATTTAAATGCAGGAATGAACATGTAAGTGAAGCCATAAAATATTCATCTTTCAAAATTGGTCCCAATGAAAAAAATATGCTTGTGTTCCTAGTGTTTTCCCCATGATAAATATAGCTGGTGACAGATATGATAAAGTGATAGTGATCCTTCACTTCACTTTTTAACTTTTTTGTTAGATTTAGGGGTACATTTGCAGGATTCTTATATAGGTAAACTACGTGTCCCAGGCGTATAGTGTACAGATTATTTAGTCACCTGAGTAATAAGCATAGTAACCAATAGGTGTTTTTTGTTTTTGTTTTTTTTTTTTTGACCCTCTATATTTTTAAGGTAGGAAGCTCGTGAACTGAGCTTGCAGGGAAGCTCATAGCCAATGGCTGAGCATGATGCTGATAATGGAGCCTAGTGATTTCTACAAACTTGAGATTCCTCCTTTGGGCCATCTTTATTCTGGACAATTGATTCAAGTGAAGCTTCATCAGAGCCACATTGCAGTCTGTGTCACTCTCTGCTCAACTCTCTTCTTCCACATTATGGACCGAATTATCTCCTCGCAAGTTTATATGTTAAAGTCTTATTCCTCAGTACTTCAGAAAGTAACTGTATTTGGAGATGGGGTCTTTAAAGAGGTAATTCAGTTCAAATAAGGTGTTTAGGGTAGAGCCTAATCCAGTATGACTGGTGTCCTCATAGGAAAAGGAGGAGACACTGGGATACATTCTCTGTGAGAAAAGACCATGTGAGGACATAATGAATAGGTGGCCATCTGCAAGCTGAGGAGAGAGGTCTCAGGGAAAACTAACCTTGTCAGCACCCTGATAGAGGATTTCTAGCCTCCATAACTGTGAGAAAATAAATTTCTGTCATTTAGGCAGAACTTTGCTTTTTTTTATTTTTCCCGCATCTGCAAGTGTCTGCCTGCATTCCTTTGCTTAGGGCCTCTTGCTCCAACTTCAAAGCTAACAGCACAGCATCTTAAAATTTCCCCTTAACTCTAATTCTCCTACCTCTCCAATTCACCTATAAGGAGTTCAAGACACTCAGGGAGCATTTCTGCAAAGTCCCTTTTGCCAGATAAATTAGCATATTAAAAGATTCCAAAGATTAGGATTAGCACATGGACACCTTTGGAAGAGTGTAATTCTGTTTACCACATAGACATTACCTCTCCAAATTAACCATTTGCACTCCTGTCTGCAATAGGACCTTCACATCTTAAAAAATCATCTCTTATTAAGTGAAAAAATATTTGTTCTATAGAATAATATATAAATATACTTTCTCTAGGTAAAGTATTCTGAAAATAATAGGAACTCTTGAAGTGGGCACTTATGCAGCTTTAAACATTTACATAGTCAATAATATCATTGGAGTTTCTATGATAGATAATAAAAATCTGTAAATATTATGTGCAAATTACATATTAAAATCAACTTTCTTAAGAAATAGTTTACTAATTAAACATGTACTTTCCTTATTTTTAAACTTATAGCAGCTCAAAGGGTTTACTGCAAAATAAAATAGTATTGTTAAACAATAAAATCAATGAAAAATCTTGATTTATCTACAGAACAAATGATTTTTAAACATTACTGTCATATGAGGTCTAGACTTTCTGTTCTTTCTTTGCTTCTGTCTCCTGCACATATTTTATATTCACCCTAACTGGTTATTTCTCACTTTCTCTCTGATCTTTTGCCTAGATTACCCAGAGGGTTTGGACATCTCATAAGCCACAGAAAAATGGCTGCTAGTTCAAGACACAGGCAGGGCAACAACATTAAATATTCCCACCATGATATCCATCTAGAAGGAGTTCATTCTCCCTAGCAGCTTATAAATACAAGCACACTTTATTTGATTGTTAAGTACTTCAAATTCTATTAGTTATATCATATCTAGAAAACAAAGAATTAGCACTGATTTTTTTTTTTTTCTGAAATTAACTTCGTGTTAGAGTGAGAAACTGGCTCACTACAAATACCTCTCAGGTATTACTAGTCACAATCATGGGACAACTGGAAGTCTACTAAATTGATAGTGCCTTATTTTATTTTTTATTTTAATAAAATCTTGTTAAAGAATAAAAATCTAGAACACATTTAGAACTGGACAGGAGGCTGGGTCAAGATAAACCTAGCCTTCCTGTCTTAATACCCTTCTTATGCTCCGAAGTCTTCTCTTGGTTGCTGCAGATCTCCTGTCATTTTCATAGACTACACTTACCCACCACAGTATAAAATCTGTTCCTGCAGTTCTGCCGAGATTCCCTTTCTTTATGAATAACTGATATGTCACAGGATCAAGAGACAATAAGTTGGCCATCTATGCCTTATTTAAATTAGTACCTCCTTTAAATATATAAAAGTCTTTCATGCTTCTAGCCTATGAATGATTTTCCTTCTAGTGATCAGTTCTATCTTACAAGTGTATCTGCAGTAGAGGGGAGAGATGTACAGGCATATTCCTCTTGTTGTTTTACAGTCAAGCCTTTTAAATGGAAAATTATTAATTTCTACCCAACTTGGCATAACTTTACTGAATTTATCATTGTGTATATCAATGTATAAAAAAAGGATGGCTTAATCATATGCAACTTTTCCTGTGAAAATATGTCCAAGCTCTCTTTTACAAAATAATGTGCAATAATTTTACCTATTATGCAAATATCTGGCTGCCATTTTATTTATCATTCAACAGAAGTAATTCAGATTGCTTCTGTGGATATATCCAGGACATTCAAATATTACCTTGCCATGAGCGCTTTCTTTGTATCTTTGGGTGTTATATAATAGTACCAAGTTTTGGGCTGGGTGTGGTGGCTCATACCTGAAATCTCAGCACTTTGGGAAGCCAAGGTGGGCGGATAACTTGAGGTCAGGAGTTTGGGACAAGCCTGGCTAACATGGCAAATCCCGGTCTCTATTAAAAATATAAAAATTAGCTAGGCGTGGTTGAACACGCCTGTAATCCCAGCTACTCGGGAGACTGAGACACAAGAATCACTTGTACCTGGGAGGTGGAAGTTGCAGTGAGACAAGATCACACCACTGCACTCCAGCTTGGATGACAGAGCGAGACACTGTCTCAAAAAAAAAGAAAAAATATCAAAAATTGGTTCTTAGATATCGAAAGTGTCTAAGACAGATTCAGTTTCTCAGAGTAGTTCTCTCCTTGGACAAATTTCAGTTCAGAATGTAAAATACATAACAAATTATCAGAAACATTGCACTCTAATTTTTTATACTAATTTGATAAAAGAAAAGTAAAACCTGTTATTTTTTTTTCCATATAACTCATTCACATATTTTTAAAATATTTTAAATAGCCTTTAGGCATATATATGTAAAAATGTGTATATATATGTAAAACTTTGTGTATATATATATGTAAAATATGTATACCTATTTTAGATATGAGCAAACTGGAATTCAAAGACCTTATTGAATTTCCTTTGACCAGTAGCTTCAAGTGAAAGACTAGAAACAAATTTAGAATTGCAAAGTTTACAGCCTTGTGATATTTACTGTGTCACAGTAAGGAGATAACACATTAGAGTGTGTCATTAAGCTACATATAGGTATAATGGGATGATAATCTCTAAATGTTTAAGAAATAACAGTGGAAAAAGCAGTATCGAAAACTATCCTTATCTTTGACAAGGAATTGATATCACAAGCTTAGAGGGGCAGAAATTAATGGCCTACTTAATGGTTAAGAAGCTTCTTTATCTATGTGGTTCTTAGAACATGCAGACTTAAAGGATAAAAAACAGCAACAAAAGCAACAAGAACAAACACAAGAAAAATACAACCACTACTTTATTGGAAATCATGGCAACATCTCCTAAAAGTCATTGGAAAATTAGGCCACAGTTTCTTGGAAAGAAGGTCAGCGTTGTAAGAGATAGAATCCTCATGAAGCTAATTTAGAAATGTCTTGCTTTTCTGAAACATTTTACTAAGAAATGACAGAGAGTATGCCAAGATTTATCAAACCCATCAACCTCTACCCCCTTCTGACCAGTGCAGGAGCATAGTGATATTGCTAAAAGAAACCTGCAGTTTTATCTAGTAAATTGAATTTATTTATAGGAGACACAGATGGTGTTTTTATCTCATTTTCCTATTGAATAGTATGACATTAAAAGTGAAAAGAGTGTATGAAAAAATGAAGCATTGGCTAGGTAGATGGTGCTGAAGAACTGAATTTGGTTTGAGAGACTTGGCAGGAATTGGGCACTTCTCACATGGCCCAGGACGAATGGATCTGGCAGGGGTTGGTGATCTGATTCAAAGCATTTTCAGCTAAAATGTGGAAAGAAGAGAGAAAGTGTAAAACTTAAAATGAAGATATTCCAGGGTTAAAAATCAGAAATGTGTACAATTTGCCTGTTAAATTGTCAAAAAATTATTCACAAAAGGTTGTGAAATACCTATGATTTCAGATGCTTGTAAAAAATGCAGAGTATAAGAGTCACAAATAATATATAAAACTAGCTCTATCAGTTAAGACTGATTTAACTAAAATATACAGCAGATTATATCAGGTTAGTATTAACTAAATACTTATGTTGAACTATATACATAATTGTTTTAAGTTCCAATATTTTAAAGTGTGCCATTTTAGAATCAAGGAGAATTCCATTAATACTGCAACTATTTATTAATGTAACTTATATCACCTTACATTTCTTATTTCAACCTAATTTTCCTAAATATTCTGTGCAGGATATTTTAACTCCACTTCTGCTATTTACCATTTATGTAAATCTGGATATATTTTTATCTTCCCAGAGAAGGAGGTTTATAACCAAATGTTAACTCCAACCTTACCGAGGGACCTTGAGAAAGTTTCTCTTATTTTTAGTTTATAAGACTCAGTGTCTTTATCTGTCAAATAGGAAGGAATACTCTATTTCAATACTGTTGTCATGAGCATTAAGCAGAAATGATTTTGTAACAAAGCACTTAACATGGCTTCTAGGATATAGAAAGCACAGATACCCTACAACTGCTTCATCTTCTTACCCAAAATCAGGCCCATCTCTAGAAGTCTGGGAGTTATTCCTGACTATACCTTCTTATTCATCAAATATATTTCTAACTGATGCATAATAGTTATTCACAGTTTTGAATACATTCAAATAATTTGTAAAGAACAAATCAGTGTACTTGGGATGCCATCACCTCAAATATCTGTCTATTTTCATTGTTGTTGTTGTTTTTTGAGACAGGGTCTTGCTACGTCACCCAGGTTGGGGTGCATTGCTGTGATCTCGGCTCACTGTAACCTCTGCCTCCCATACTCAAGCAAAACTCCCAGCCTCTCAACTCAGCCTTCCAAGTAGCTGGGACTGCAGGCATGCGCCACCACACCTGGTTCATTTTTGTATTTTTCATAGATAACAGGGTTTCACCATGTTGCACAGGCTGGTTTCAAACTCCTGGGCTCAAGTAATCTGCTTGCCTTGGCCTCCCAAAGTGCTGGGATTACAGATGTGAACCACCTTGCCCTGTCTTTTCTTTCTGATAGAAATGTTTCAGTTATTCTCTTCCAGCTCCTTATATATCCTGGTTATTAATTCCATGTCAAAGGGGGTGGTTTGTAAAGATTTTCTCCCATTTAATGCATTGTCACTATACATTGATTGTTTCCTTTGCTGTGTAGAAGCTTTTTAGCTTGATGTAATCTTATATATCTATTTTTGCTTTAGTTGCCTGTGCTTTTGAGGTCTTACACAGAAATATTTGCCCAGATCAGTTCTGTGGAGCATTTCCCCAATGTTTTCTTCTGGTAGTTTTATAGTTTCAGGTGTTATATTTAAATCTTTGATCTATTTCAATTTGATTTTTGTGTATGGTGAGAGATAGGGAGTCTAGTTCATTCTTCTGCATATGGATATCCAGCTTTCCCAGCACCATTTATTGAAGAGACTGCCCTTTCCCCAGAGTATTTCCTTGGCAACTTTGTTGAACATAAGTTGGCTGTAAATGCTTGGATTTATATCTGGGTTCTCTACTCTGTCCCATTGGTTTACAAGTCTGTTTTATGCCAGTTTCATGCTGATTTGGTTACTATAGCTTTGTCACAAATTTTGAAGTCAGTTAATGTGATGCCTCCAGCTTTGTTCTTTTTGCTCAAGCTATTCAAGGTCTTCATGGTTGGATATGAATTTTAGGATTTTTTTCTATTTCTTTGAAGAATGTCATGGTATTTTAATAGGAGTTGTATTGAATATATTAATTGCTTTTTATAGTATTATTATTTTTAACAATATTAGTTCCATGAGCATGGAATATCTTTCCATTCATTTGTGAAATTTTCAATTGCTTTTATCAGTGTTTTATAGTTTCCCTTGTATAGATTTTTCACTTCTTTTGTTAAATTGATTCTTAGGAATTTTATTCTCTTTATCTATTGTAAATGGGATTCTTGTCTGATTTATTTTTCAGATTATTCGCTGTTAGTATGTATAAATGCTACTGATATTTGTATGTTAATTTTGTGTCTTGCAACATTATTGAATTTATCTTTTCTAAGAGTTTTTTGGTGGAGTCTAAATTTTTCAAAGAATAAGATTATGTCATTTGTGAGCAAGGATAAATTAATTGACTTCTTTTTTTTTTTCCAATTTGTATGCCCTTTAATTTAACTTCTTTTTTCTCAGTTTGGATGTCCTTTATTTATTTCTCTTGCCTACTTGCTCTGACCAGGACTTCAAGTGCTATTTTGAATTAATGCGGTAGAAGTGGACATTCTTTTCTTGTTCCTGATCCTAGACAAAAGGTCGTCAATGTTCCCCATTAATTACAATGTTAGCTGTGCTTTTTTCCTCCCAAAAAGGAGGAAAGGGCTGAAGCCTGAAGGAGGGTTGTAGCTCTCCAGAGACAGTGGCAGTTTGAGGGCTAAGAGGGAAATAGCACAGGCTGAGAAAGAGATAATACCTTGTAGGCGGAGGCGTCCACGGACCACCCCAGAAGCCACCCCAATTACTGGATTTGCAAGGGAAAGGCCCTGCCCCACACACCTTCAAGAGCTGTTCAGGACTTACAGGGCTCGTGGATTCCAGGGTGGTCGCTGAACTCCAGCACGTAGAAGTGTCTCCTCTCCACGCTGTGCCCAATGCTGTAGACCCGCGTGATGCAGGGACACTCGTTTTGCACCTCGTACAGCGTCCGCACAAGATCATCATAGCTGTGGTGGCGGAAGGTCACCGGGACAACCAAGTTGAAGAGAAGGAGGAGGTGGTGAAAGACTGAGAGCAGGTCTGACATCTTGCTGAGCTTTTTCAAAGAGAGCCACTGAAACGCGCCCCACCTCCTTATACAACCTAGCCTCTTCACCCGCCAAAATCCAAGGTCCGCCTCGCTTCCAGCTTGTAGACAACAGTCCAACTTGGAAGACGGTCCCAGCTGTCCGTCCAAGGCTGGAAATTCTTTATGTCGCTCTGGAGTAGCCACTCATCTCTCCTCCCTCACTCCCTTTCTTTCTCTAATCCAGGAAAGCCTTTTGAAAGGTTTTTTGCACTTCCCCAGATGGGTAGTTTTACTGATTCTGGTTTACTGGTTAACTGGACTGTAAACAGGCTTCAATAAATAGCTGCTTATAACCCTTTGATTCCTGGAGAATTTTTTAAAACTTGGCCTGTGCCTGTTCCCTTTATTACAACTTTCAAAAAGAGTTCTCTGTCCCTTTTGATCCATCACACGTACTGCTGCCTGCCTATCTTTCTGAAGCATGGCTGTATTTTGTCCTTTTTTTCCTCAAAAATCGTTCAACAGATGCCATTAAGAAAAGGAAAAGATTAGCCTCGGACTGGGAGAAAACGATTGTAAATCATGTATCTGATAATACCCCCATAATACGTAAAGAATCCTTACAATACAATAAGAAGACAAACAACCCAATTAAAACGTGGGCAAAACATTTGACCAAAATAGATATACAAATGGCTAATAAGCACATTTAAAGGTGTTCAGTGTCATTAGTCATTAAGGAAATGCAAATTAAAACCACACGAGATCCAGGCATGGTGGCTCATGCCTGTAATCTCAGCACTTTGGGAGGCCAAATTGGGAGGATCACTTGAGCCCAGGAGTTTGAGATCAGCCTGGGCAACACAGCAAGACCCCATCTCTACAAATATTTTAAAAATTAGCTGGGTGTGATGGCATGCCTGTAGTTCCAGCTACTAGGGAGGCTGAGGCAGGGAGTCACTTGAACCTGGGTGGTGGGGCATGAAGTGAGCCATGATCATGCCACTACACTCCAGCCTGAGCAACAGAGTGAGACCTCATCTCAAAAAACAAACAAACAAAAATCACACATGAAATATACTTTACCTCCACTAGAATGGCTATAATAAAAAAGACAGACAATAACAAATGTTGGTGAGAATAGGGAGAAACTGGAACCCTAATAAACAGTGCAGCCAGACCAGGTGCAGTGGCTCACGCCTATAGTCCCAGGACTTTTGAGAGGGTGAGGCGGGTGGATCACGAGGTCAAGAGATCGAGATCATCCTGGCAAACATGGTAAAACCCCCTCTCTACTAAAAATACAAAAATTAGCTGGGCATGGTGGCACACGCCTGTAGTCCCAGCTACTCAGGAGTCTGAGGCAGGAGAATTGCTTGAACCTGAAAGGAGGAGGTTGCAGTGAGCTGAGATCACGCCACTGCACTCCAGCTTGGTGACAGAGCGAGACTCCATCCCCAAAAAAATAAAAAATAAAGATAAATAAATAAATAAATAAACAGTACAGCCAGTTTGGAAAACAGTTTAGCAGTTTCTTACAAGGTTAAATATATACTTACTATATAATACAACAGTTTCACTCCTACGTACCTATGCAACAGAAATGAAAACACACATCCACACAAAAACTTGTACATAAATGTCCATAGCAGTATTGTTCACACGAGACAAAAAGTGGAAACAACCCAAATGTCCATTAACCACTGAGCAGATAAACAAAATATGGCATATCCATACAATGAAATAGTATTTGACAATAAAAAGGAGTGGAGTGCTAATATATTGTACGATGTGAATGAATCTTACACATGCCCGGTAAAAGAAGCCAGACCCAAAACACCACATGTGGACACAAAATTTCTTTTTAGAGTGATAGAAATGTTCTAAAATTTCTAAAATTTTAGAAAATGTTCTAAAATTGTGGTGATGGTGATGGCTATACAACTTGATAAATATACTAAAATTCATTGAATTGCATACTTAAAACAGATGAATTCTATGATATGCAAATTGTATCTCAATAAAGCTGTTTTTAAAAGGGAATAAAAAATAAGTACAGCCCTCTGAAAGAATTAAATATGAATTTACCATGCAACTCAACGATTCCATTCCTGGGTACGTACCCAATAGAATAAACTTGCCCACAGAATGTTCACAGCAGCATTATTCATAATAGGCAAAAAGTAGAAACTACCTAAATGTCTATCAACTGGTGAATAAATAAAATATGATATAACCATACAATTGAACACTATTCAGCAATAAAAAGAATAAACTACGACTACATGCTACAATGTGGATGAACTTCAAAAACACTATGCTAAGCGAAAGAAGCCAGACATGAAAAAAACACATAATGTATAATTCCATTTATATGAAATGTTCTGCAAAGGTAAGCCTATAGAGACAGAAACTAAAATATTGTTTGCCTGAGGTTGGGGATGGGAATGGAAATTAACTGTAAATGGGCATGAGGGATTTATTTTCTAATGGATGAATCAGCCACTCAAACTGGATCCAAGGAAGATCTTATTGGAGTGATGGAGATGTTCTAAAACTGGGTGATGGTAATAGTTAGTTGGTCAGCTTGATAACTTTACTAAACATCATTTAACTGTAAACTTACCGGGTGCGGTGGCTCACGCCTGTAATCCCAGCACTTTGGGAGGCTGAGGCAGATGGCTCACTTGAGGTCAGGAGTTCTAGACCAGCCTAGCCAACATGGTGAAACTCCATCTCTACTAAAAATATAAAAATTAGCTGGGTGTGGTGGCACCCGCCTATAATCCCAGGTACTCAGGAGGTTGAGGCAGAAGAATTTCTTGAACCTGGGAGGCAGAGGTTGCCGTGAGCTGAGATCATACCGCTGCACTCCAACCTGGGCGACAGAGAGAGACTTCGTATCAAAAAAAAAAAAAAAAAAAAATCATTTAATTGTAAACTTAAACAGGGTGAAAGTTGTGGTATGTAAATCAGACCTTAAAAAATTGTTGTTATTTATTTATTTATTTATTGAGACAGAGTCTCACTCTTTTCACCTAGGCTGGAGTGCAATGGTGCAATCTCCACTCACTGCAACCTCCACCTCCTGGGTTCAAGCGATTCTCCTGCCTCAGCCTCTGGAATAGCTGGGATTACAGGCACCCGCCACCACGCCCAGCTAATTTTTGTATTTTTAGTAGAGACGCGTTTTCACCATTTTGGCCAGGCTAGTCTCGAACTCCTGACCTCAGATCATCTGTCCGCCTTGGTCTCCCAAAGTGCTGGGATTACAGGCATGAGCTACTGTGCCTGGCCTAAAATTGTTGTTTTTAAAAAGCAAAGTTTCAGTGAAACTTCATGCACTGTCATGCAAAATTCAAATGCCTCAGATAGCCTTTTTGTCCTTGCTACCAAGTCCAGTTGTAACTTGTCATCCTGTCCCTCACTCTAGTGCAGCACTGTTGCTCCACCTGCTATCTTTGGAGCATGCCCCTGCCTTCCTGCTTTCACTCATGCTATTTCCCTAGGTAGCTCAATCCAGCTCAAATTCTGGGTCTTCCTTACCTCTCCTTGTAGTTGCTGCTACAGTCAGTCTTTGTACCTCCAATTCTTATCACTTTCTCTGTTATGCACTACTCACCGTGTTAGGTGTTGGGTGTCAGGGTAGAGTGCAGCCCTGCTGGCACACTGCTCTTGCTCTCCAGGGTGATCTGCAGCCCCCTAGCATAGAGCTGGGCACAGGTGCTCAACATTTGTTGAATCAATGAGTGAGTGAATGAATGAACACACAAATCCATTATTGACTTTCCCCCTTGCATCCTGCTGCTCCGTCTTTAGCAAACTTTCCCAAGAAAATCCTATGTTTTTATAACCAGTCCGTAAAGACAGCGATTCCGTCTTGGATATACTGGGTAAACACTATGTGGCCAGGCCAGTCTGGCTCACAGAGAGGTGGCCCAGATAGTCACAGAGGGTTGGCCCTGATAAGTACTAAATTGGCCCTGGTAAGTACCAAACATCTGCTGCTTATACCCACAGCTCAAATCCCATAATTTTCTGAGGAAAGCCTGTCCCCCCAGGTGGTAAACGTAGGAATCAAGGCATCACTAAGGCTTTCACACATTAAGCCCTTGATCTAGGACAGTATCTACTGTCATTACTGAGGGCTTGGCTTAGTGACTCCCTGATGTGCCTATGGTTCTTTATGGGGCCTCATTCATGCCAAACAGATGAATCCCATTCTCTAGGAGAGGAATGCACCCTCCCTACCTGTTTGCACAGTGGATTCTTGTAAAGAGGGAATATCCTCTGTCAATGAGAAGTATCAGGGATGAGGTAGCAATGCCTTCCCTGGAATTCCACAGAGTACCAGAGTGATGCCTGCAAGACAGAGGGCATACGTTGCCTCTCAAAGCAACTAGAAGTAAAAGGTTCATGGCCTTCAGTGTCAGCGGGATATGATTTCAAATCCAAGTGCAACCCTTTCTTAGGCCATTTGACCTTGGGCAAATAACTTAACTTCCCTAAACCTCAGTTTCTTTCTGTATAGGATAGGGAAATATAGCTCCTCCCTATGGGTTGTTGTGTGGATTAAATATGTTGTATGTAAGGCCTTTTTCACCGTTCCTAGCACATAGCAAGGGCTCAGTAAATATTAGTGGTAGTAGAAATAGCAGCAACAACATCATTAAGCATCTACTTTGTGCTAGACACCATGCCAAGTGATGGGGATAAAAGTCATTCATTCAACAAATATAGTAAAGTCTTTACTACTAAAAGTCAAAGGATTTACATATAATGTCCTTTTTCAATCTAGAACAAAACCAACAAATATCCTGCCCGTGTGGTGCTTATATTCCAGTGAAGACACAGACACAATTAAGAGTGAAAAAGCAGTCTCTCTCCTCAAAGATACAGACAAAGAAACAAGCACAACACAGAGGGATGAGTGATGAATGTAACCACATAGGACCACCAAGCAGGTTCACCTCGCCTAGTTTTGGGAGGTCAGTGAGGGCTGGCTGGAGGATCTGCGGGAGTGGAACTAACAAGATTATTTTTAGAGTCCTGTCTCCCACTGTGGTATGCACAATAGTGACCCTCCCAAAGGTGTCCACACCCTAATCCTTGGAAACTGAAATGTTATGTTACATGGCAAAGCGGAATGAAGTTTGCAGAAAAAATGAAGGTTGCAGCCCAACGTGGTAGCTCACACCTGTAATCCAAGCACTTTGGGAGGCCAAGGATTGTTTGAGCCCAGGAGTTTGAGACCAGCCTGGGCAACATGGCAAGACCCCATCTCTACAAAAAATCAAAGGTTAGCCAGGCATAGTGGTGCATGCCTGTGGTCTCAGCTACTCAGGAGGCTGAGGTGGGAGGATCGCTTGAGCCCAGGAGGCCAAGGCTGCAGTGAGCCACGGTCATGCCACTGCACTCCAGCCTTGGTGACAGAGTGAGACCTGTCTCACTGGCCTCAAAGATGGTGGAAGAGTGCCACGAGCTACAGAACATGAACACCCTCTAAAAACTGCAAAAGGCAAGGAAACGCATGCTCCCTGGAACACCCAGAAAGGAACACAGCTCTGCCGGCACCCTGATATTACTACAATGAGACCCATTGCAGACTTCTGATCTCTAGAACTGTAAGATAATACATTTGTGTTGTTTTAAAATTTGTGCTCATTTTTTTAACCACAGCAGTAGGAAACAAACACACCCCCAAATACCCACACAACTGGGGCTCTTGGGGAGAGGCTGGAGCAGAAAGCTTCATTGTCTGACATCCTCCCAGGGTCTTGATTCAAATCTTGGGCAGCTAGCCCTGCAAATGGCTGTATAGGTCTGGACCAAATGGTGTCATCAGAGTTCTTTCTGTTTCTTCTCCTCCTCACCCTAATTTTAGGCATTTCCTTCTTTCTGGGTTCTCAGTGTCCTCAATGCTGTCCCCGCCTGGACAGATGCATCTCCATTCTGCCTTAGGCAAATATTAATAACACTTTACAATTCTATGTTGCCTTACAGAGTACCAACTACTTCTTTATTTATTCCTCCCAAGGAGGAGGGTACCGTAATTCCATTTTAGAGGAGAAATTTTCCCAGAGTCACATAACTAGTAAGTAGTGGAGGAGGGCCTGGACTCTGGCACAGTTAGCCTAATGTCCTGCTCAATGCATTTCAGTGAATTCAGATATGAAACAAGAGTAGGAAGCCACCAGAGACAGGTGAGCAAAGAGAGTACGTTCAAATCTGGAAAGGGTTGGAAGGAGGCAGAAGGATACTTACCCTCAAGTAGGGACATGGGGGCAATTGTCCTCTTTCCTTTGTCATCCTTCCCTAGACCCTAGACAAAGGAGAGAGGAGAAAGGGGAAGGGAGAGGGTGAGAGCAAGAGCAAAAGAGCAACAGAGAGAGACAGAGACAGAGACAGAGAGAGAGAGACAGAGACAGAGACAGACAGAGAGAATGCCAGCCCTGTGTAGGCAAATGAACCAGCCTTCCCAACCCAGACCTCTAGTTATCGTAGTTTGAAGATTTCTTTCTTTATATCCCCTGCAGTAACTCTGCAGAGAAGTCTTGATATAATTTAACCCTGCTCAATAAATGTTAGTTGACCACACCTATAAATGAATCAAGAGTTCAGGCTGGGCGCAGTGACTCACACCTGTAATCCCAGCACTTTGGGAGGTCAAGGCAGGCAGGTCATTTGAGGTCAGGAGTTCAAGACCAGCCTGGCCAACATGGTGGGACCCTGTCTATACTACAAATACAAAAACTAGCCAGGCATGGTGGTGTGTGCCTGTAATCCCAGCTACTCGGGAGGCTGAGGAAAGAGAATTGCTCAACCCTGGGAGACAGAGGATGGTACTCCTGCCTTCCCCTTTTGTTTCTGCCTGTCTTCGGGGGTATCTCTTCTTTCTGGCACTCAATGCTTCCTGTGGGTTAAGGTAAGAACAGATCTCCTTTCAAGGGACTCAGGATGGTTGGGGAAGCTTGTTGTTCACCTTGATGTCACTATTTCCAGTGTAGAAGCTGTAAGATGGGGAAAAATTTTCTACATGCTTGGTACCATGCAGAATGAGGGGTGGGGCATTGTGTATGTGGAAGTCTGATTCTCTTACCATCTGCTCAGAGATTTTTCACTTTTCTGTGGCCCTAACAACTGTTTCATATTCATATTTGAGTTCTGGGATATTGCTGGCGATAATCTGAGCACTGTCTATTTGTTTTTGTTTTTCTTTTGGGGGAAGTGAAGCCAGCTTGCTTCTATGCCTCCATTTTGGAACCAGATGTCCCATATCAAATATCTTTTTCCATTCACTGATTTGGAAACTAAATATCAGTGATATGACCCCTCTCTTCATCTTCATTATTAGTGTCTGAGCTTATGTCCCTGTTATCTATTACCTGAAAATTTATAATATACTTCAGCCTAGTCCACATGAAATTCATCCATAAAGCATATACAAGTGCCATGACCCCCTGACTTCAGCAATTCCTGAATTTTGTTTTGTTCCAATTTGTTGGTTAGTTTGTTTTTTAGACAATCAAATATGTGTTTAAATTTCTGAAAATACACTTAGTTGTTGTTGGAGAGCAAGCCATCTTCCCTCTCTCAGTACAAGTAGTTTATTTGAGCAATACTGCAGAATTAGCTGTGAGGTTCTAATTCAAGCTTGGAAAATGTGAGCCTGTCATCCCACATTACACATGGATTGATTCAAGAGTATGAAGGGAACCCAAGTTTATGTAATGAGAGAAAATTGTTGGACTTTGTATACATGACCAAGAAGCAGATAAAGAAGCACATAATCCTTACTTCTTACCTTTGAGATATATAAGCCTGTATTTTCTACTACAATTTTTGCACACCTCAATGAGCAAACGTGTATGTCTGAGAAGAATCAATCCACTTGGTCAGGACCAAGATCATTAGGACTTTCTAGTTACTGTATCCAAGCCTCTCTTTATTCTTGTGGATTCCTTAAATGTATTCTGTCATTCATGCCCCTATATTTCTATGTACTATTTCTTTGGCCTCAGATACTAGATTCCTCACTTAATACACACACGTATGCATGCACATGCAGACACACGAAAATGAACTCCCACATTCACATACAACCTTCAATAACATTGCTCTGCTCTACTTCATTTCTATCTGCGCTTGTCCCTTTATTAGCGTAGTGTTTAAAGATTTGCTGTTGTTTCTGATTCTCAAACTGGTCCATTACTACTTCGAGGGTAGGAAGTGGTATAATATTTATCTTTTGCCCTAAGAGTTTGACTTTAAGGTAGGCATTTATTAAATTCTTTTAAATTGACTTCTATAAATTATGTATTCATGGAAGAAAAATTTTATGAATGTATTTTGCAAGTGTATTTTAATACAATGATAGAATTTTCAATGGAATTTGAATGTTTTATTCTTTGATTTCAGAAAACTGGGAAAAAGAAAGAATAAAATTACTCTTGCAAAATAGTTCACCTAAAGGAAAACAACAGCTAATATTAATGGAGCATTTGCTATGTAATGTGCTCTATGTTACAAGCTTTTCATTTAATTTTAAAAGCAAACTTATGGATATAATATTAAATATTAGAAAACAGAAAAAACATTGAGTTTTGGAAAAGTGAATTAAATAGACATCACATTGTTAATTAAAAGCACAAGTGATGTTGGAACTCAGGCAGCCTAATTCTAACATTTAGATATTGAAAAATTGTACTACAGTGTATGAGTTAAGTACATATTATTAAGCTTTTAATAGAATATTGTTGAGACTTTTTTATTAATGAATTTATCATAATTACTAGGGTTAATTAAACACCATTTTACAAAAATTTCCAGTAATATTTTATGCCAAATCAGTTATCAAATCTCTTTTTGCCTAAAAGGCACTGTAATTAATAGCAGTGCCTATTGAACCACTCTACCACCAAACATGTTTTGAACCTCCATTCAGCCTTTTTCTAGATAAAAAATCATGTTTCTGTGTTAGTTTCCTCATCTGTTAAAATGAGTAACTGACAACAAATAATTATGGAAGAGTCAATTAAATTAGGGTTTTTACATATATAAACTAAGTCAAATTAAAGGTATTCAGTGAAGTTTATTTTTTTAAGCAGTAAAAATAACACAAATAATGAAATATTAAAATTTGGTGGAAAATTGATGCATCTGTCTTAAAGATATGATTACTTAGTAACATTCAAACAAATAATTATTGTCTTTAGAATTTCAGATTTGTGTATATACTTAAAGGTGGTACATTGCTCCCTACACTGGTCAAGTGTCCTAAGAATGAATCTTATGAAACTATGCTTACCTATTAGCCTATTAGTGGCCAACAAATTACAACAAATTTTAGCCAGGTACTTATCTATTAGTTTTACCTTTTACTGAATATAAAAAATACACATATTTGGAACATTAAAAAAACTAAAGAAAGCTCTTAGGTTCTTTGATGGGGGAGAGATAGAGGGTAACAGTGATATGAGAATTGAAGGCAATAGTATAAAAATTACAAAAGTGAAGCACAAGTTTGTAGAAATTTGGAAATATGCAGGAAATAATAAATTGAACATGAGATGAAACAGAAAATCATGCAAAGAATATCAAATGCACCAAACATTTTTAAGAGAGGTAGAGATTGATGTCTGATGTACGAAGTGTTCTTTCAACTGGAATTAAGGGACATCTTGGATAGACCTCAAGGGCATTGATTATTTCTTACTCATCTTTGAATCCTCAACACTTTACCATCTTCTTACACATAATTGACCTTCATAACTGTGTGATTGATGAAAGAGTAAGCCCAACCATTATGTAGAAAAGCAACAGAATTCAGTGGAATTAAACTAATTGTTTCTCTATTAAACTGTCATTTAAATACCTTTATCAAAACAATCATAATTTTAGGATAAGTAATGTTGATGATTTTAGAATTTCTCTTAAAATTTGAGCCTGCCATATGCCAGATATGGTAACTGTTAAAAGATTCACTTTTGATGTTAGACAAAGAATAAAAATAATAACCATAGTTTTAAAATCACAGCTTTAAAAAGTTCAACTGTTTATTTTACATCCTTATCATTATTTTTAGCATATTTAAATTTAAAAAATTTCTGTGTTAAACATATCAAAACACACTCATTTATTCATTCACTTCTATCTGTTTACACTCTTTTTTCTTATACTTTACAATATTTGACTACTGGAGTGATTATAAATACAAGCAGACATCGTAGTGTTTTTCCTTTGTAATTCAAGCAGCTAAATACTTAATTATGCATTTCAATGGAATTGAGCATGAAGGTAAAGCCAAAAAGAAATAGGAATAAATCTGTATTATTAACTAACCAAAGAGCAAAAGGATCAGACCCTACCAAATCATACTCTGTACAGTAAATTAACTCTAAGTCAGTAAAACTTTTTCAAATGGAAAGGGTAATGATAAATTGTTTTAAGCACATACATGAGTGCATGGACTTCTAATAAAATATTCTGACCCAGTAATGTTTAAAAACCTGCTGATCTCAACTGAGCAGAAAGATGACCAAATTAAAAAATCATTCATAAAGTGATTGAGTCTCATTTCTGTCAGACTCATGGTAGAAAAACTTTACCAGCTCTCCCATATATTAGAAGAATTACTTGTTTTATGTAGTTGCTCATAGAGCAAATACAGTAAATCAAAAAGCATCAGAAATACTTAAAAATGCCTAATTACAGAGCATTTTTAATTTAGAAGGGAGACTTGCTTTCTGAACCTATATGACACAATAATAAATTGAAAGTAATAAATTACTTTTTGGATTTATGAATTGAGAAACATAAGACAATATAAAATTTAGACAACCTTATATAATTAAGAACTAATTTTAAATTACATTTGAACATTAGACTTAAAACTTTGATTTATATTAAATAAGAAATGAAGGAATAAAATCAATTATTCTGGCCTTCATGGATTCTAAATAACTCCAAGTGAAAATTAATATTTGAGGTGAGTTTGAAGGGGGTCTCGTCTTTTACAAATTGCATAGTACTGACCAGGAAAGTGATAGCACTTACAACACTGCTAGTTTTTCAATTAACCATAATAACGGTCAGACAAAACTATAGGAGTGAGCCTTTATTCAACTTTCTTAATATTTTGTGGTCTTCTATTACAGTAATATATCATCTAAAGCTCTAATTTTCATGTCGATTTATGCTATTTACAGATCTTAATAGACTCGTAGCTCTACAAGGTAGATTGTTTGAAATACATCTCAAGAGCTAGCAATCAAAGTAAGTAAAATTGAAGTGTTCAGGTTCAAGTTGAATGGCAGGTTCTTTGTTTTCTTCAACTTCTTGTGCAATTGTCCTTTTCTTTTCCTTTTTTTTAGAGAGAGAAAATATACAGACCTCTATAATTTAGTTTCTGTGAAGATAAGCCAAGCTGCCACAGCCTACTGGCTCCTTCCCTCAAAATCAATGCTGAAGAGAATCTAGAAGCAAGAGGAAAAATAAACCTGAATTCTAGTAACTCAGGCAGCATCCAAAAACTTAACAAATCTCTGAGAAGATTAAAGAATGTTTTTAATTAATATCTGTGTGGAAATTGAGTTGCCACAGCCCAAAGAAGAGAAATTTTGTAGTAAGATGTAAGAGGGTAGATTGGAGAAAAACTTTCAAAAATGTTTCTCTTGCTTCTCCCCCATACCCTTCTGACAAGCATTGCTTGTTTGCTCTGGGTAGTAGCAGTGTAGCATGAAACCTGTGCTTGGATGATAAATTGAAGACAGGATTTAATGACCAGCGGCCCTCAGGCATTCACTGCCATTACTCCTTATGTAAGGCTGCAAGGCTGTTCGAATACTTATCGTGGAGGCAGCCTCCTTTCATTACTGCTTCTTCTCAGTGGTTTGTAGGTTATACCAAGCCTAGGATGTTGTCCTTATCCAAGTGATTCATGATGGCCTCCCTCCTTATAAACATCCTCAACAGAAGGAGAAGAAACATTCATCTTCTACTTTTAGAACACATAAGAGATATTACATCCCCCAGAATTTACCTTTCATCTCATTGGACAGAATTCAGTTATGTAGTATACATGGCCACATGTGTTTGCAGGAGAAGCAAGGAAATATAATGTGTGCACACACAGAGACGGGCATACCCGCATATATTTATCCACATACATAAAAATATTTTTTCTGGGTGAACATATGCCCCACAAAAATTAAGGTCTTAATTACTGAAGAAAAGTTGAACATGTTTCCTGGGTTTCAACTAAAAGATTCTTCCATAATCCAATCCATTCCCTTTCCAAGTAGTCCTGCACACTCATCTCATCTTTTTGAAGAATATCAACTCTCCCACTTTCTATATGAAACAGCACATATCCTATTTCATTTGCTGCATCTACCTTAAAGTTCAGAATCTTTGGACTATGTGTGAAATTCTTCAGGTTATTTCCTTGCAGTGTATCACATACACAATTGTATATTAGTTAGCATAGTAAAATTTTATTTAGAAATAGAAGGAATAAATATTTTATGGCCACTGGTCAACAGCAAACTCCAAATCTCATGGAAAAGCAGAGACTTTCTTGCCAAGAAGGAAACTATATATCTTGATTGGCTCACCTGGCTGTAATAAGTTTCATTTTCTGAGAGATTCTTCTTATACCTTTCCTTCCGTGGCTACATGCCCTCCAGCATTGGAGAGCAGGCGTTTTGGATTCTGAAAGGCGTTCACAGCCTGATTGTAGCTAATAGTAGTTTAGCAGCTTGAAATTGGAAAATGCTACATATCAGGACTGAAGAATGTGTTAATAACACAGATTAAGCTCAAAACTGTCTTAACTTTAATCATTACATTGTACATGGCACAAAAGATTTAAAGAGATGTCTTTCCAATATTTGAAAATTATAATATGTTTTAGCAAATTAATCACACACGTGGTCAATGAACAAGTGAATGCCTAACATATGGCTTTGTAATTTCTTTTTTCTCTTACTTGTTAATGCAAAGAAAATATCAACCATATTTAAGGTTCATCACTACCCTTGTTCATCTGGTGTAACCATAGGCTGTCTATTGAAGGATAGACATGCTACCCCAAAATATGCCGCTCTGGCACACTGAGTATTTTCAGTTAAAGGCACTTAAAAACAGCAGATGCAAGATAAATATTCTGACCTCCCTTCTGTTTTCAAAAAGCAGGAAATAAAATTCCAATAGGAAAGATGATGTTTTCTTTATTCCAGGACTGTAAATTCTTATCATCTAGGATGGGAAGTTGAGGCTAGAAAAATCTGTAAAAACAAACTTTATCAAACTAATCCTTATCTTCCTAGTAACTTCTCCACCCAATTAATTACTGTATACCATAGCCCTAGTTCCCTTACCTTGCAACATTTTCACATTTACTTTCTTTTGGTCTAATTCAGTATACAAGTGTTTAACTCTGTGTCATTGGGTTTTAATTTCATTATGAAGTTTTGATTGAGCATAAAACTTGTATTAAATAAACTATATACTTTTTTTCTATTGATCTGTCTTTTCTCAATGTAACTGTCATGTCCAACCGAAAAACTCTAGAAAGTAGAGGTAAAATTTTGTCTCACCTACACTACAGATATGAGCATTTGACTGAAATCAATAATGGCATTCTATAAGAATCAATTGACTATTTGAAATTATCAATAAAGTATAATTTATATTCTATTATTATTTGTGAAGTATTTGCTTTATCATTAACACCTTGCATTAATGTTGTACACTTGTTATAATATATGAATCAATATTAATGTACTACCAACTGAGGTCCATAGATTACATTCAGGTTTACTCTTTGTGTTGCACATTCTATAGATTTTGAAAAATGTAAAATTCATGATCAATATACTTTAAATATAGAATTTAATCAAAATAGACAAAAATGTTAATGTGACTAAACTACACATTTGTTTCTAGGTTTATGTTGTATGGTTTCTCTCCCTACTAGAATATTAGCCCATTAGGAGTCCTTAGACTATTTTGTTTGCTATTACATTTGCAATGCCTAGGGCAGTTTCTTGCATGGAGTAGATGTTCAATAAATATATGTTGAATATACAAGTCTGAATTTGAAAAGAGGCATTAAATATTTTTAAGACAGAGTTCATATTTTCTAGTACAAAACAAAATAAGGGACTGGAGCAAACAATTTTAAACTATATTTGAAAATCTCAAAAATGTTGTAATGATAAAGAGAGAAAGAGGTGAAGAAATTAATTATAAAATGTATAATTTTTTATTCCCAAAATAGAACATACATAACATCTCATTAGCTACCATATCCAGTGAAGTGTTTACAAATAGGTCACATTTTCAACTAAAATATAAATACTAATCACGATTGGTGTTCTTCATGTAAAATAGTAAATACAAAGGAGGAGCCATAAATAAATAATGGAAAACATAGTTTGTGGGGTACAGCAAAATTAATTATTTAGCACAGATAGCATATATATTTAATAATAATTTGTTAGCGAGTGAAAGAAACCACTATAAGAATTGAAAAAGTCATGAACATCCAATAGGTGTAAAAATACAATGAAACTGGCTTCAGGAAGTTCGCATATCAAGCTTTTGGAAAAAAAGAAATGGTACTCTCACATATTCTAAAATCTGAAAAGAGTTAAAGTAGTTACAAAGGTGTGGGGCCGACTTTAAGAAAAGGAGCAAGGGATAATACAGTGCCCATTTATAGAGATAGGGAAAAAGAAAGACAGAGATACAGACAGGGAGAACTATGTGGAAGGGATCACTTGGCAAGAACTCTCTCCTTCATAAGATTAACACAACCAATGCAGAGAGATATGGCAGAATAGGAGAGAGTTGGGGGACTAAATACCTCTAACTCTCTCTTTTCCCACTCTCTATATCCCCTGTCAGCATCTCTTTTTGTTAAAATCTCATCATAAAATTGAAAGTAATCAATCCATTGATGTGGCCAATAAAAATCCACCTTTCAGTCATAGAATAGGATGCAGAAAGTAGAGAATAACATTCATAACGTAAGGTGTCACTTCAGTTTATCTTTGCAAATTTGCTTAGGTCTGAAAAATGAGTATGAGTTGACTTTGGCTTCTGCCAACCAGACATGATTAAGTATCACCTAACCAGAATATCCATATGTTATATTTTTAGTGACCTCTTGTTCAATTAGTCATTGACATTAATAATGTCCAGGGCCAAATACCCATAAAACCGCAGCTGTGATCAATCACAGTTAAATTGATTATTTTGCTATAGCAATATAATTGGAGGAGTCAAGAGATGTCTCTGTAAGGAGAGGATATTATAAGGTGTGAGCCAATAATAAATGACATAGGCGAGCACTCAAGGAAGCAAGGGTCTATTCCAGATTAGGCACTAGTAGGAAAGAAAGAGATTTGATGTGTGTGTGCGTGTGTGTGATGTGTGTGTGGGATGTATGTATAAGTGTATGTATGTATGTTTACACATCTATCTATATCTATCTATCTATTATATATGCCTCCAGTGAAAGACAATTATTTGGGGTTTGTCTTTGCATAGTGATGCCCTTGTATTTGGCTATTTTCAGACATCACTTAACAATGATTATGGAGTGTTCTTGTTGGGGTCTTGTTCCATCCTTGTTCCATCAAGTCTGTAAAGAGTCCTCGTATGATGTTTATATTTTGTGAAATTGCTCATGTCCAGTAGGAAAGACTCAATGCTAGCTGTTTTTCTTCTGTTGTCAACTGGATCCTACAAGGGACATTTTTCTTCCTCTCTAAGCCACTTTTTTTGGCTAACGGCATCTGATATCAGGCTGCATTTAAGACACAGGATTTTAATTTGTTGAGGCCAGATTCACATGGTTTTTAAGATTCTGTTGATGAGAAAGTTGTTGTCTATAGTTGAACAAGACTGTTTCACTCCTGTTCCTTTTGTAGCATGTTGAGTTATTGAATTATCTAATGTGACAATGGCTTCACATTATTATCACTACTCTAAATAGGAAACATTGGCCAGCTACAATGCATACAGTTACAAAAATGAAAAGTTGATTTGTTCCTGTAAAGAGCTATGAAGCTAGGGCCTAGAAAACAAATCCCAATTATTAACATATGTTCTAATATCTAGCTAGGTTATTTTTTAGATTCAATTGTTCTTTAATTTTAGAGAAGTCACACATTTATATAAGTGCAGTAGGAATTTTATATAGCACAAATTCCTTCTTTTTTTCTTTCTTTTTTTTTTTTTTTTTTTTGAGACAGAGTTTTGCCCTGTTGCCCAGGCTGGAGTGCAGTGGTGCAATCTCTGCTCACTGCCACCTCTGCCTCCTGGGTTCAAAAGATTCTCTTGTCTCAGCCTCCTGAGTAGCTGGGATTAAAGGTGCCCACCACCACACCCGGCTAATTTTTGTATTTTTAGTAGATACTGGCCAGGCTGTTCTCAAACTCCTGACCTCGAGATCCACCTGCCTTGGCCTCCCAAAGTGCTGGGAGTACAGGTGTGAGCCACCACACCCTGCCAAATTCTTTCTTTGTTAATGAAGAGGAATCAAGGGATAGCTGTTGGCTTATGAAACCAGTTAATCAGTATAAACTAATTTTGAGAATCTCTAAAACATAATACTGTAATTGATTTCCCAGGTTCAGAAATCAAATTCAAAAAAAAAACTTTTTCCAGTTTTATTATTGTATCATTGAAAATGTGGCTTACACATTATGTATGAAGAGGGAGTCAGTTATTCTTCCTGGGAGCTCTCCTGAATAGGTAGGTATGCTTGCCTTACTTTTGAGTATCTTTTTAAGAAAAATACATGACAGTAGTTTTAGATATATGAAAGCCTCTAACAATCGCCTGAAATATTATACACAGGACAGATGAGTATGCCATAAGCTAAGCAAGCTTGGCTTCCACGTGAGATGTTGTGCCCTAGTGGGCACAGAAAAGATTGGGAGTATAAGTATTATTTATTACTAGAAAAGCAAGCCAATTACTAGGATCTTAATGCAGGCAAATTTTCTGAGTAAAAAATAAATAGTAACTACAGGTTAAAAGTTATCTTAAGAGAATAAACTGGCTACAGTAAAAATGATAACTGCATATTTATTTTCACTGGTGAGCTGTTTTCTGTTGACCACTCTAGTATTACTTTAGTGAAAGTATTTTTGTGACTAAGAGTAGAGGGAAAAGCCAATTTTTACAAGATTAATTGTTGAGGTTACTAATGACAGGACAATTTATATATCAGAGGGAACCTGTGGAAGCAAATACAATATGCCTTTTAAGTGGTGAAAGGGATAGCTATTAAATTTATGTCTTTAGAATTACATGGCATATGACAAATTTGGCCGTTAATTAGATTTAGATTAGAAACTATAATTTGAGAAAAACATGAGAGTTTTGCATTTCCTTAGGTGATAGAAGGTGGTACGAGGTGAAGAACAATATGGTGAAGATATTCAAAAACAACTGAGAGAGAGCAGGTGGTCACAGAGCTAACAAAATATCACAAGAATTATAATAAGTAGTAAATCAAAGGGAAATAAATAAGTTGACATATCAGAAAATTAATCATGTTTTATCATTTTGGGTGGAAGCTGTCTGCTTCATCCCATCATCTGCTTGACCTGAGAATGCTGAGTCATGTTAGACTTGAGAATGTTAAGTCATCTCTCATCTTCTGAGTTTTGTCTGCTTCTAGAGGCTTTCTACAAATTTTCGACCTATAATATAGTCCAGAAGAAATGATGATTTTTAAAAATAGTAATACATAAGCCTAAGGATTAATATGTTGCAATTTTACAGTTATACTAGTTATTAACAGTTACAAGGCCAAACCCATAGAAGCTTGAGAAAGGTTTCTTTCTCAGTGCCTCTTTCAAGAGATAAGCTTCCATGTTTCAGGACACTCAGAGACTTCTTAGGTGGATAATTTGGAAGGGATGGTATTACCTGCTGGTAACGAGACTGAGTGTCTCTTTCGGTAGTTAGTCACATCATCTTACAACTGGAAAAGAACATGAATCAGAGTTGAAATTTCAAATGCATGGTTTGCTTTCTCAGTAACTGATAAATGGCTAGCTTTTGGTTGATAGAAGAAATGTACCAGCAATTCTAAACAATGCCTGTGATAAAATATCCCTCCCAGAAAAAGAAAAAACAAAACATACTTTTTTTTTTTTTGGTTTTAAATTCTAAACAATTGCTCTTGTTTTGCAGAAAGTATATGCAGTCTTCCTTTGCTTACTGTAAGAGAGTTGATTCCAGGACCTCTTATGTAAAGCAAAATCAATAGATGCTCAAATCCCTGATATAAAATGACATGTTATGTGTATATAATCTATGCACATCCTCCCATATACTTTAAATCATATCTGGATTACTTATAATACCTAACACAATGTAAATGTTATGTAAATAGTTATGCTGTATTTTTTATTTTTCCCTTTAAATTGTGTTTTTATTTTTTACTTTGTGTGTGTGTGTTTGTTTTTGTTTTAATTTTTGATCCACTCTTGGTGGAATCCATAGATGTGGAATCCATGGATACGATGGGCCAACTGTATGTATATGTCTATACACAAATGTGTGTGTTTACATTCACATATTGTGTATTTAAAATACATATAATAAACATGAAAGGTTCAAATTAGTTTATTTTAGTACTTATCCATTAATCAGATATGGAAGTTAATTTAAAGAATTACAATACATGTGGTACTACATGTGTCTGTTTTATATAGTACATGCAAAATTAACAATGGTATATCACATTCACTCTTTTGTGGAGTTCAGTCTTTTGACGTGTTTCTTTATGCATGGCTTATTTTTTTATTTTTGGAGAGAAAAAGTATTATTTTCAGGCTCATGTCATCAATGAAAAATGCTACAGAATATAAGATACCAGTGAAAATATTTTGCTGGAAAAGATGTAGTGCTCAGTATAAAGCTGTGTTCACAATAATACATTCTGAAAACCTCAACTTTTAAAGTACTGTGAATCTATTTTAAAATGCAGAAAACAAGGAAGGGTTCCAATTTTGATATCTTATACATCTGATACATGAGGGTTTTTTTATTTGTTTCTTGAGTAGAGTTTCAAGAATAGAAAACTTGATTAGGCTATATGAAAAGGATGTGACCTCAGAAAAGTTTGGTGCTTGGTATCTACAATGCTTAGCCAGTTTTAAATATCTGCAAAGCTGCTTTTTTGGTAATTAATTCAAGAAATTTTGGGATAGATTATAATCTCTTTGGATTACATACCTTCTTGGAATATACCCTATTCTAAATAATGCATTTTTTTCCTGGCAGAATTTCAATTTCTCTTTGAATATTATTGCTGTTTCCTAGGAAGTGTATTTAACAAAAAGAGTCAGTTAGAGAACGTTGTTGTTTTGTAAATAGCAATATGTCATTTATGTCTTGTATTAAGTAAGAGTCACAAGAGAATGTTAAATTCTTAGGTGTTGGTTGGTGATGTATTAGAATACAAGAAAGTTTCAGTAAACCCTAACGGCGTGTCAGTCCAGGGATATTGTTTATTCCTCCATGTGAAGACAAATATTGATTGTGTGGATCTAAGTGAAAACTAAGGAAGAACAAGTCTACCAGTCAACCAAAAATGGGTGACCCCAGGAGCTACTGAAGACAGAATGGTATTTGAGTTAGTACCCATAAAAAGTAAAGGATCACAAACTTGTTTATAGCTCATAAACCCATGAAACTTTTTTTTTGGCCTTTCAACCACTTACTGACTTTTATTATTATAAGTATTTTTTTTATTATACTTTAACTTCTAGGGTACATGTACACAACGTGCAGGTCTGTTACATATGTATGTGTGTGCCATTTTGGTGTGCTGCACCCATTAACTCATCATTTACATTAGGTATATCTCCTAATGCTATCCCTCCCCCCTGCTCCCACCCCACAACAGGCCCTGGTGTGTGATGTTCCCCTTCCTGTGTCCAAGTGTTCTCATTGTTCAATTCCCACCTATGAGTGAGAACATGTGGTGTTTGGTTTTTTTGTCCTTGCGATAGTTTGCCGTGAATGATGGTTTCCAGCTTCATCCATGTCCCTACAAAGGACATGAACTCATCCTTTTTTATGGCTGCATAGTATTCCATGGTGTATATGTGCCACATTTTCTTAATCCAGTCTATCATTGTTGGACATTTGCATTGGTTCCAAGTCTTTGCTATTGTGAATAGTGTTGTAATAAATATATGTGTTCATGTGTCTTTATGGCAGCATGATTTATAATCCTTTGGGTATATACCCAGTGATAGGATGACTGTGTCAAATGGTATTTCTAGTTCTAGATCCTTGAGGAACGGCTACACTGTCTTCTACAATGGTTGAACTAGTTTACAGTCCCACCAACAGCGTAAAGTGTTCCTATTACTCCACATTCTCTCCAGCACCTGTTGTTTCCTGACTTTTTAATGATCGCCATTGTAACTGGTGTGAGATGGTATCTCATTGTGGTTTTGATATGCATTTCTCTGATGGCCAGTGGTGATGAGCATTTTTTCATGTGTCTGTTGGCTGCATAAATGTCTTCTTTTGAGAAGTGTCTGTTTATATCCCTTGCCCACTTTTTGATGGGGTTGTTTTTTTCTTGTAAGTTTGTTGGAGTTCATTGTAGATTCTGTATATTAGCCCTTTGTCAGATAATTACATTGCAAAAATTTTCTCCCATTCTGTAGGTTGCCTTTTCATTCTGATGGTAGTTTCTTTTGCTGTGCAGAAGCTCTTTTTTTAGCAGTCGACAACATGAGAGTTAAAGACCTAATGAGTTGAATTACAAGTCACTTTTGTATGAAATATTCCACAATAGGCTTCAGTCCTTTTTAGGTTTTGGGTGCAATTGATATACTAATGATCCATGAATGAAAGAGTCCCCACGGATTTGTGGAAAGTGTATGTGTGAAGAGCTTTTGACTTCACCATCAAATTTTTATAGTTTTATCCTATTAAAATTTTTTGGAGTGGTATTACAAAGAAGGAACATATATTTGCTAGTAAGAGGGTCAAGAGTCCCAGTTACAGATTTTTTTAAGGGGAGAATTTGAGAGGTAATTTAAATCTAAATCTCTTTAGATTTACTTCTTGAAGGAATCTTATGACTCATAGTAAGTGATACAAAGAATGGTAGGATTATAGTCCTAATTTATGTTCAGTTGTGAGTCTTTTATCTTAGTTGTTTTAAGAAAATCATTGGACACTGGGCACACAGTCCTGCTTGAAATGCATTCATATCCCCTTAGGAAAGGGCTTCTATTGCTTTTTAAGGATGTGACAATTAATTTTCCATGGTCTCTTTATATTCATGACATTAGTAAGTGTTTCTGTAGAAATGATTTTGTTGTTTATGTTTTTGTTTCCCCTTAAGGGAGGGGCATATCCATTAAGCTGCTTTATTCATAAGGCTATACTTTCATTTTAAACTATATTTTTTAAAACATATTTCCTTTCTAATGTCTCTTAATATTGTGCAGCCAAATACTAAAATTCATGCAGTGAAACAATCTGCCAGCCTATCTTTTGTTTACGTACTAGAATTGCAATTTCTGGTTTGAAACCATTGATGCAGTATTAGAAAAAGCCATGAAGACATCTGGATTACAGGCTATCCCTAAAGATTGTCTCAGGATTATTATTAATGCCAGGGATTTTCCCTTTTGTCACTTGTAAGAATGAGTTAATGTTCAATTTAATTTCAGCAGGAAAAACACGCAGTTTTTAAAACTTGTTCTATCTAACATGCTCTGAAATATACTAATTCAGTAAAGTTTACTTCATTTTCTTCAAATGATATAGACGTATTCCCCCCAAAATTCATGTGTTGGAAAAGTGATCCCCAATGCAACAGTGTGGTAGGTGGGGACTAATGGCACAAAGTGAAATGGTACCTGCACTATTAAGCAACTAGAAATAGAGGATTTAATTTTTTTAAACCTTTAGCACCATAAAGTACGCAGACAATTTTAGTAATAAATGCTTATATACCTTTCAGACTGTCTAAAAAAGAGACTAAAAATAGATTAAAAATGTAGAGGCATGTAATGTGCATACACTTCCCTTCTCCAGAGAATAATTATGTTAGTAAGTTCCTCCATTAGCAATTTTACAGGCAATATTTTTTGGTTGTGATACAATTATACTAGAAGTTAGTATTATTTTAACAGTCAGAAAACATATTTCTGTGAAAAATTGGAAAAATTTTCTTAACTAACCATTTCAGCAAAGAGCAGAAACAAATTGTAAATTATGCTATGGTAATTAGAAAATATAAAAGAGAAAATCAGTACTAAAATTTTAAATTATCTATAAAGTAATGAAATAAAAAACATTTCATTAGAAAATATTGATATAAAAGATAGTGCTAAGACTGTTACTAGAGAAAAAAACAAATATTTAAATGTCTTCAATGATTTTAATAAACAATCAGAACAATCACTAGTAAGAGACAACAACCACACATTAAGTATTATTTTTTGGTAAAATTTAAACTAATGAATTTGGAAATAGTCAGCAATAACAAATGTCATTCACTCAGCAAATGTTCCTAGATTGCCTACTGCATGTCAGGAACTTTTCCAGGCCTTGAGAAACGGTTTTGAATCAGAGATAAATTTTGACTTCTTGTTTACATTCTAGTGGAGAGGAGCAAGCAATTATGGAAAGTAAATATAAAAGATAATGCAGGAATGTAGACTTGCAATTAGAAAAAAAAGATGGTCAGTGAATATCTCAAGTATATCACCAAAAGTAAAATACATTGGGATAAAATCTGACTATTTGAAAAAAGTCATGTAACTATCTGGAGAAATTGCATTCCACCATAAAAAATGTTTTAAAGAATAGCAAATATCAAGGTAATTCATTAAAAAGACTTTTAAAATGTTCATGTCCTTTCATTAAAAGATTAAAATTTGAAAAACATGAGAAGATAAAATATATCACTATTAGGAAAAAGAAAAACTATATAATCTCTCATTATGAAAATACTAAAATGATTGTAAGAAGTCAAATGATATTAATACTCTATGCATACATATAACATTAAATTCAAAGTAGATGCATGATTTCTTAGAACAGTATAAATAACCTACAGTGATATAATAAAAATAGAATCTAAATGGAACAATAAACAGAAGATATTGTAAAGTTAGTTTTCCCAATATTTTAAAAAGGCAAGAAGATGAGACGTTTAATACTTGTTTTTCCGAATTTGAAAGTAAAAACTTATAAAACAAGTATTTTAAAGAAGTTATTTAAAAATTGATTTGGTTGCACCTCAATAAAAATTAAATATTTTATGAAGCTTGAGTAAATATAAACACCGTGAAACTGACATGGGAAAAAATAAACATATCAGTCAGGCAAATAAAAACACTAGAAAGATGAGATGATACTATCATTTTTTTTTTTTTTTTGGTCAGCATGTAGCGAAATTTAAAATGTACATCATCCTTTGTACCTCTAGGAATTTATTTCACTTATATCTTTCTCCAGTGGTATAAATACAGAATATTCACTGAAGCATCCAAAAAAAGATAAAAATACCAGCATTTGCTACAAAGACTTACATGAAAAGTTCATCTAAATGAAGATCTGTGAAAAATATACAACTTAAACGTAGAAATATTTATAAAATCTATTCTTAGTGAGTACAGATTACGCATAAAAGTTATGGAAACTAAATTAAATAGAAAAGAATTATATGTATGCATAAATTAACTATTAAAGTGCATTAAAATTCTGAAAGATTACACAAAATTTAGGGCATATCTTAGTGGAGGTGGAAGGTAAAAAACTTTCAAGTTCAATCTTTAAATTTTTCTACAAAGTTTTTAAAAATTGTTAAATGAGAATTAATTACATGATTAAAAAGGCAATTAAAAATAAAATTAAAAAGCTATAGGCTAATGCAAATAACTAAAGGACAAAAATGTTTTGGAACAGCTTGCTTAATTCAATCTAGTAAAAAAAAATCTTCTTATGCAAATTCTGTGTTTTAAACATCTTTTTGATAAAGGAAATTGATGTATATAAAAGATAGTGGCATGAATCTTCCAACTTAAGTTAAATTTGATAAGAAAGCTCATTACTGTCTAAATGAGCAATATGAGAAATTAAATGCTGCGCATGGCTCAGGAATAACTGCTTAGCATATGCTACCATTGCATAATAAAAATCATTTGTGCAGTAACACATGAAAGTGTTTCTAAGCCATTATGATAATATTTGACTTTCAGAGTTTGTTGAAATATTTGGTTCTTATTTGTCTGTTGCATTCGCAAATGATTTTATTTTTATTTGATGTGAAAATATTATTATTAATGCAACAGTGGATTTTTAAAGGATATTTTAATGCCCGTGCAAGAGTGAGCATGTTAAAATTGATCATTATCAGATGAAACATCACACTTCACTAGAAGCAGTTTATTTTTTCAACTGTTTGTTGTTCCTGTGTTGTTCCCTCAATATACAAAATGAGATCAAAACACAAAAAATCATCATAAAATGCCACTGGAAAATGGAAAGATAAGGTTTTTAGAATGTATCACTAGTGCTCATTTGTTAAGGCAATTTCCCAGACTCCCAATGTATTTTAAATAATTTTGCAAAACAAATCTGTGGTTCTTATTAAATAACCATGTAATTTAAAACAAAACATAGTGGACATGATAACAAAGGTATCGCTTTTCATTCCAAATTGAACTTTATATTATATAATAATATAAACATTTTCATTTAAATCACATTCAAATTTAGAAAAAATTTTATCATTTGTTATTATTTAATAACAAATGATAAAGATTCAGGTCTATTTGCTATAATAACAAAAGAAATTATAAACAAGATAATCATGGAAGACACGAATTTTATTTTTCTTTCTTTCTTCTATGACATGGACAAAAATAAGAACTCTATAATGGTAAGGGTGTATTCATGGCCTACCCAGTCTCCTAACTTGAAGATCTGCCTTTTCTAGTATTGCCCAGATCCACTTGGTCAGTGATATCTTCAGTCAAAGGGAAGAAGATGTATTGAGGAAGGGAAATGTATACTCTTTCTCATTTAAGACACAAAGGAGATTTTTTTCCTCACATTTCCATTTACAGAATGTGTTCACAGAGGTTAGCCAGAACATAGCTGAACAGCTAAACTAGAGGCTGGTAAATGTACTCTCTTGCTGGACTTTCAGGTAATCAGTTACTTTTCAGGATTTTTATTATGGAAAATGGTAGAAGGGATATTGGGCATAACTCATAGACTTTCAAAGTTTTTTGTAAAAAAAATGTTCCATATCATGCAAGAAAAATAACTGTGATACTGCAGGGATTATAATAAATATGTTAATTTAATAGAAGCTTAAGACAATAGAATTAGAATAGTTGTCAAAGTAGATTTAAGTAATGTGGATAAAATATACATAAAAACTAACTCCCTTTTACATCTTTCTATTTAGTTTTGCTTTTGTGTTTCATTTCTCAACTCTTCAATCTAAAACCTTTCAAAACTGTTCTGCTGAGATGAATAGGCAGACTACAGTATTACAGGATTGTTAGCTTACAAGAAAAAAATCCTAGACTGTTAACTGTTTCTTTCTTCTATTATTCTCAAGAAAGATCTTACTTCTACAGATGAGAACTTCAATTTAGAAAATGATTTTTCTTTCCATGTTATTTGTTATGAAAAAGTTTTGTATAGCTATTCTGTTCTTTTATTTCTATGTATAATATTCATATCAATGTCCACAGTAATGACTTTAAAGAAAATATTTTTGAGTCTACAAACAACAAGAATCATCTTCCAGTAAACATTATCTTCTATCTTCTCTTGGTATTCCATTGCTCTTCAGTTCCCGGAAAACTAAAGTCCACTGATTATCATCCAAAAAATTAGTTAAGATAAGCAGAAAAATGTCAGTTTTATTGCTATTGGGTGAAAGGTTCCATAAAATAGAGATTTAAGTTAAAATGAATAATAATTTTTCTAAGATTTCTATTTTTTGTTGATTTCCATTTAAATATTCCTTATAGACAAAGGTATGTTAAAACCATCAACCATAATATTGAATTTGTGAGTTGAATCTTTGCTCTCAGTTGCATACCCACAGAACTGTCACATCTTCTCAGTGAATTGTCCCTTTTATTATTATTATATGCCCCTCTTTGCAACTATTAATATTGTCTATCTTTATTATTTGAGTGTGCCATATTTGCAAATTTCCTGCTCACTAAAATTTATTTTTAACCCCAAAATCAATACTCAGAGATTTTCTCAGTCATTTGCAGACATGTGCAGAGCCACAAAACGACTGCGTTGCCCAACCCCCAGGTCCCCAGCTGAAATGACACTGCCTTCTTACTTCATCTCTCATGTAGAGTTCACCATAAAATGGAGCTGGTAGGAGCACGGCTGTGTAAGGGAAGAAGCTCTGGGTCTGGGGCCAGTTAGAGGGAGTATGAATTCCAACTCAGGCAGACATTAGTGGGGTGGTCTCAGGCAAGTCATTCAACATTTCTGAATCTGTTGTTCTTTTTTTATAACATTAAGAAATTAAAATCCACCATAATTTTTTTTAGGATTTAAGATTAAAATCTGTGTTAAATGTGTGTGTGTGTGTGTATACTTACTCTTTGGAATCGTGGTTCAGTATTCATTAATTCAGTGCTTGTGTGACTTTGTAGAACATAAATACTACAAGTAATGTGATTAATTGCATTTCTTTTTCTAATGTGTACTCATTATGATATTAATATAGCTATTCCAGCTTTTGTCTGAATAGTGTTAGAATTGTATACAATTTTTTATCCTTTTTTTATACATATCTTAGATTAAAAGTAGTTTTCTGGTTGACAATTTATAGTTGATCTCGTCTGCCTCTTCCTCCTCCACTACCTCATCTGCCTCCAATTCCTCTTCTGTCTTATTAAGTTCACCTTTGTGATCTTTGCCATTTAACTGTTTCAACCTTTTATGTTTAATGCAATTGGTGGTATGGTTGACTTTAAGTCTACCATTTTGCTGTTTGCTTTCTCTTTGACAGCTTCTATTTGTTTCTGTTTTCTTTCCTATCTTCATACCTCCTTTAGGTTTTTATTTAATACCATGTATTATTTAGTCTTGGCTAATTAGCTATATTTAAATTTTCTTTCTTTTTCTTTAATTTTCTTTTACAGGTCAATCTAAGGTTTACAATATTTATCTTATTACAATATACCTTCCAACAATATTGCAGACTTTTTTACATAGCATTAACCACTTATACAAATATTTTTCAGTTTGTCTCTGTCATCCTTTGTACTGTTACATTAATAATTTTACTTCTGAATATGTTTTAAATAATAAAATATGTTGTTATTTTTGTTTTAAATAATCAATTATTTATTTATTTATTGAGACCAGATCTCATTGTGCTGCCCAGGCTGGAGTGCAGTGGTGCAATCACAACTCACTGTAACCTCAAACTTCTGGGCTCAAGTGATCCTCCTGTCTCAGACTCCTGAGTAGCTAGGACTAAAGATGTATGCCACTATGCCCATCTAGTTTTTCTTTTAATGGTTTTTTTTTTTTTTTTTTTTTGGTAAAGATGGGATCTAATTGTGTGGGCCAAGCTTGTCTTGAACTCTTGGCCTCAACTGATCATCTTGCCCCAACCTCCCAGATTTCTGAGATTACAGGAGTGAGCCACTATGCCTGGCTCAATTATGTTTTAAAGGAAACTTGAAAAGGAGAAGAGGCCATATTTACTGACACATTTACTAATTCTGTTACTCTTCACTTCTATATGAAGTGCATAATTTCCACCTAGGGTCATTTTATTTCATTTTGAAAAAAATTGCTAAGTATTAATTTTAGTGTAAGTTATTTGGTAATGAATCTATAAGTGTTTGGTTTACAATGATATTTATTTCTCTTCATTTTCTAAAAAACATTTATTTCTGGCTGTACAATTTTAAATTGAAGAGATGTACTCCTCTTCCTCAGCACGTTAAAGACTTTTTAGTTTTTGTTTTTGTTTTTTGCCTTAGGTTCTTTCCAAAAAGAATTATTTGGTCATATTCATCTTTCATTTCTAGTATATAATGTGCCTTTTTTCCCTTTAATTTCTTTTTAGATTTTTCTCTTTTCCATGTATTTATAGTAATTTGATTAGGATTTAATTTGATTTTTATTCCTGAAATACAGAACAATTCATGTATTTATGTCATTCTTGTGTAGGGGCTATGCTAATCTTCTCTGTATCTTTCCAAATTTAGTATATGTGCTGCTGAAGCAAGCACTTGATTTAATTTTCTTTTTATATTACCTGAGATTTGGTGGCCATTCTATTTTTTAAATTTAATTTCTCACTTTTAACTTTTATGTGTACACAATAGGTGTATATATTTATGGGGTATATGTGATGGTTTTATGCAGGAATATAATGTGCAATAACCGTATCAGAGAAATTGAGGTATTTAACACCCCAAGCATTTATTATTTCTTCGTTACAAGAGCATTCCATTTCTGCTATTTTAGTTATTTAAAAATACATCATAAATTATTTTTGACTGTAGTCAACCTGCTGTGCTATCAAGTACTAGATTCTGTCTAACTATGTTAGTACTCATTCTGTCTAACTATGTTTTTGTACCCATCAACAATCCACACTTTTTCCCTCCCTCTCCACTAACCTTTGCACTCTTTGATTGATTTCACTCAATTTGATTGATTTGACTTCATTGATTGATTTGCGTATGTTAGATCATTCTTTCATTCCTGGGATGAATTCCACTTGGTCATGATGAATGAGCATTTTAATAGGTTGTTGAATTCAATTTGCTAGTGTTTTGTTTAGGAATTTTGCATCAATGTTCATCAGATACTGGCCTGTAGTTTTGTTTTGTTCTTGTTATGTTTTTGTTTGATTTTTGAAGTCAGTAATACTGTCCTCCTAAAATGAGTTTTGTATTCCCTAATCTTATATATCTTGCAATAGTTTGAGTAGGATTGGTATTAGTTCTTCCTTAAATGTTTGATAAAATTCAGCAGTGAAACCATCAGATCTCGTTACTGGCAGCAAAATCTATATCCATACAGATCTGCAGCAACTTCAATTATTTCCTCCTCAGAAGAAAGACTCAGAGGGAGAAACCAAAGCATGTTTTAGAGCAGAAGTGTAAGTTTATTAAAAATTTGTAGAGCAGAAATAAAAGGAAGTAAAGTACCCTTGGAAGAGGGCCAAGTGGGCAACTTGAGAGATCAAGAGCACAGTTTGACCTTTTGACTTGGGGTTTTATACGTTGGCATACTTCCAAGATCCTGCATTACTTCTCTGATTCTTCCCTTGGCGTGGGCTGTCTGCATGTTCAGCGGCCTGCTAGCACTTGTGCGGAGAGCATGTTCAGTGTGTTTGCTGGAGTTGTACACATACTTACTTGAGGCGTTCTTCACTTGCTGGTCTAGAATTCCTAGAGGAAGGTGATGATACTATTTAAACTCCATCACTTTGCCTCTTAATGATCATGCTTGAGCCCGCTCGCCCAACTCCTGAGATCTTATTAGGAAGCTGCTTATCACCAATTTCGGGTGTTTTCTCTCTGCTGGGAGACTGCCCTTCCCTGGCGCTGCTTGTAAGCAATTATTATTTTAGAGAGACAGTTAACAACTGCTGGACCATCATCTGATGGTCACCTGACATTTCTGATGGTTGAGTGGGGAGCCCTCCTGCCCTGCTCATGCCTTACTAGCTACGTACTATAACAATCCAGGCTTTTCTTTGGTGGAAAACTTCTTACTAAATTTGATCTTGTTTTTTGTTTTTGGTATCTTCAGGTTTTCGATTTCTTCATAGTTCAATCTTAGTAGATTGTATGTGTCTGATAATTCATCTATTTCTTCTAGGTTTTCCAATTTATTGGTACATAGTTGCTCATGGCAGTCTTTAATTTGAATTTTTGAATTTTTGCTGTATCAGTTTTAATGTCTCCTTTTTCATCTTTGATTTATTTATATAGGTCTTCTCCTTTTCTTCAATAGTCTGGCTAAAGGTTTGTCATTTTTGTTTATATTTTCAAAAAAACACAAACGTTTTTTGTCGTCTTTATCTTTTATGATTTTTTATTTCAATTTCATTTATTTCTGCACTTATTCTATTTTCTTTTCCCAATTTTGAGTTTGGTTTGCTCTTGTTTTTCTACTTCTTTAAGACGCATTGTTGGATTGTTTGAAGTTTTTCTATTTTTTTATGTAGGCACTTATTGCTATAAACTATCCTCTTAATAATCGTTTTGCTATGTCCCATAGGTTTTGGCATATTGTGTTTTCATTTTCACTCTTTTCCAGAAATTTTTAAATTTCCTTTTTAATTTCTTCATTCACTCATTGATCATTGAAGATCATATTGTTTAATTTCAACATCTTTGTAGAGTTTCAAAAGTTTTTTTTTCCTTATTGATTTCTAATTTTATTTCATTGTGTTCAGAGAAGATACCTAATATGGTGTAAACTTTTTTCATTTCTAAAAAACTTGTTTTATGGCCTCACATGTGGTCTATCCTTGAGAATGATCCATGGGCTGAGAGAAGAATGTGTATTTTGTAGCTGTTGGATGAAATTTTCTGTCAATATTTATTAGGACTATTTAATCTATGTTGCAGATTAAGCCCAATGTTTCTTTGCTAATTTCCTGTCTGGATGAACTGCACAGTGCCTAAAGTAGGATGTTGAGGTCTCCACTCATTGTATTTGGGTCTGTCTCTCACTTTAAATAGAATACTATTTTGCTTTATATGCCTTGGTATTCCATTTTTGGGAGAAGGTATATTTATAACTGTGATATCCTTCCGCAGAATTACTCCTTTATCATTACATAATGAACCTCTTTGTCTTTCTATACTTTATGTTTGAAATATATTTTATCTTTTATAATATAGCTACTCCTGTTTTTTTTTGTTTCCATTTGCATAGATTATCTTTTTCCTTCCCTTTATTTTTACTCTGTGTGTGTCTTTATAGGTGAAGTGAGTTTCTTGTAGACTTTTATCCATTCAACTACTCTATACCTTTTAAAAGAATAATTTAGTCCATTTTCATTCAATGTTATTATTGATAAGTAAGGACCTACTGCTGCCATTTTGTTATTTGTTTTCTGGTCTTTTCTTCCTTCCATTCTTCCCCTTTTTCTGTCCTCCTTTGTGTAAGTCATTTTCCTTGCTTTCTATTTTCTGTATATCTATTTCACATTTTTTTGATTTGAGGTTACCATGAGGCTTGAAAATAACATCTTAAACCAATCATTTTAAACAACTTAACTCTGACTGCAAAACAAGCAAGGAGAAAACCAATAAAAATTCTACACTTTATTCCCCCCAGTCTTATACTTTTGATGGTTGGATTTATATTTTTATACTGTTTATATTTTTAAAAGGCGTTTGTAGTTAGTATTTTTTACAGGTTTATCTTTTAGTCTTTCTATTCAAAATATAAGTGGTTTACACACCATAATTATAGTTTTAGACTATTCTGTATTTGTATACTTACTGTTACCAGTGAGTTTTGTATCTTCTGATAATTTCTTATTGCTCATTAACACTCTTTTTATTTTAGATTAAAGAGCACCCTTTCAGATTTCTTATAGGTTAAGTCTGGTGTTGAAAAAAATCCCTCAGTTTTTGTTTCTTGGAGAAAGTATTTATTTTTCTTTCATGTTTAAATGATATTTTCACTGAACGTAATAATTTATGATATATTATTTTGTGATTCAGCACTTTGAATATGTCATGTCCCTCTCTCTTGGACTCTAAGGTTTCCACTTAGAAGTCTACTGCGAGAATTTTTGGAGCTCATTAATATGTTCCCCCTTTTTTTTCTCTTGCTGCTTTTAGAATCCTTTTCTTATCCTCGACCTTTGGGAGTATGGTTATTAAATGTCTTGAGGTAGTCTTATTTGGGTGAAATCTGCTTGGTGATCTGTGACCTTCATATAATTAATTATCGATATGTTTCTGTAGGTTTGGAAAGTTCTCTGCTATTCTTTGAATAAACTTTTCACCCTGATCCTTCTGTCTATCTCCTTTTGAGGCCAACACATTTTATATTTTCTCTTTTGAGGCTATTTTCTAGATTTTGTAGGCATGTTGCAGTCTTATTCTTTTTTTTCTCCTCTCACTGTGTATTTTCATAGAAGTTGTCTTCAGTCTCACTCTTCAGTCTCATTCTTCTGCTTTATCAGTTATGCTGTTGAGTATTTGGTACATTTATGAATTTGTCAAATTTTTCAGCTCCAGAATTTCTGCTTGATTTTTTTTTATTTCAAACTCTTCATTAAATTTCTCAGATAGGATTTTGAATTCCTTCTCTGTGCTATCTTGAAGTTCGTTGAGTATGCTCAAAACAGCTATTGTGAATTCTCTGTCTGAAAGGTCACATATCTGTCACTCCAGAATTTGTCACTGTTGCCTTATTTAGTTCATTGGTGAGATCATATTTCCCTGGATGTTGTTGATGTTTGTCAATTTTCATAAATGTCTGGGCATTAAAGAGATCGATATTCTAATATTTTCATCTGAGCTTGTCTGTGCCTGTCCTTCTTGAGGAGGCTTTCCAAGTCTTCAAAGGGAATGGAGTGTTTTGATGTAAGTCTTTGGTCACTGCGCTCAGATCTCCACTGCAGCCACTCTAAGCCCTCTAACACTGTGACTCTTGCAAACTCAAAACAGAGGTATTGCTTTGGTGAGCTTGGGTAAGGTCCAGGAGAATTTCCTGGAATACAAGGCAGAGTCTCTTGTTCTCTTTCCTCACTATTCTCCAAATAAATGGAGGCTCTTTCTGTCTATGCTAGGCTGCTTGGAGTTTGGGGAAGGAGTAACGTGAGCACCCCTGTGACCACCACAGTTGGAATTGTGCTGAATCATAGCTAAATCTAGTACAGTACTGGGTTATGCCCCAGGCCTGTGGCAACTACTGCTTGGCTACTGCTGGTGTTTATTTAGGTCCCGAGAGCTATTTAGTCATCAGATGGTGAATCCTGCCACGACTGCCCTTTTAGGGCAGAGGGTGGTCTTCTGGTCTAGCATAGGTCAGAAATGTCATCCAGGAGGTAGAGCCTGGAATTTGGGGCTTCAGGACTTTGGTGCTTTTGTTTGACTGTAGCTGAGCTGGCATCCAAGTTGTAAGACAAGTCTTCTTTACTGTTTCTTTTCCTTTCTGCAGGCAATAGAAGTCTCTTCCCAAGTTACACTGCCTAGAGCTGGGGTACAGGTGATGCAGGCACACTCTTGGCTACCCCTGCTTGTGTCTCACTGGGTGGTGTGCAACCTGAGTCTACTAGATCTGAACCCAGTGCAGCACTGGGGATTGCCCAAGGACTGTAGTTCTTGTGGCCTATAGTGCCTTTCGAATTTATTCAGGACCCTGAGCACTTTAGTTTGCTGGTGGTAGGGCTAGCCAGAACTCAGTATTCTACTGCTGGGGTGGAAAATTCTTCTCTGGATAGAGCTAGTCTAAATGTTCCCTTCATGGGCACTGGCTAAATTCTGCCCTGTGTTATGTTCCACTGTGACAGAATATCATTGATTTCCAATGCAAGGTCCCGTAATCACTCTGCTCTGTCTCCCCCAAACAAACAGATTCTCTCTCCACATACCATGCTGCGAAGAGGATGGGAGAGGCATGGTGTATGAAATACAAAATTGTCAGTCTTATTCTATTCAGTGCCTTTTTCCATGATTCGATATTAAAACTAGGTACTGTGATCGCTCATCTGATTTTTGGTTCTTATGGAGATGCTCATGTTTTCATGAATTTTGGAAACATTTAGTGCATCATTTCTTAAATATAGATATTCTTTTTTGTGGGGTGGGAACAGAGTCTCACTCTCACAACGTTGTAGGAACACACTTGAAAATAATAAGAGCCACCTGTGACAAACCCACAGACATTATACTAACTAGGTGAAAGTTGGAAGCATTCCCTTTGAGAAATGGAATAAGACAAAGGATACCTATTCACACCACTCCTATTTACCACAGTACTGTTCCTAGTACTGAAAGTGCTAGCCAGATAAATCAGGCAAGAGAAATAAGTAAAAGTATCAAAATAGGAAAGAAGAAGTCAAACTATTTCTGTTCGTGGATGATATAAACATATGCCTGGAAAATAGTAAAGACTCTGCCAAAAGTCTCCTGGTATGGATTTAAAATGACTTCAGTAAAGTTTCAGGATACAAAATCAATGTGTAAAAATCAATAGCATTTCTATACACTAATCATGTTCAAGCTGAAAGACAAATCAAGAATGCAATCCCATTTACAATAGCAACAAAAAAATTAAAAAACCTAGTAATATATCGAATCAAGGAGGTAAAAGATCTCTACAAGAAGAATTACAAAACACTGCTAAAATAAATTAGGAATGACACAAAGAAATGAAAAAAATATTCCATTATCATGGATTGGAAGAACCAATACCATTAAAATGGCCATAGTGCTCAAAGCTATTCACAGATTAAATGCTATTCCTATCAAACTGCCAATGTCATTTTTCAACACAACTAGAAAAATCTATTCAAAAATTCATATGGAACTGAAAAAGAGCCTGAATAGCCAAAGCAATCCTAATCAAACATAAAAAAAGCTGGACGCATAACATTACATGACTTCAAACTATACTGTAAGGGTATAGTAACTAAAACAGCATGGTAATACATGTCAACCAATGAAACCGAATAGAGAATCCAGATATAAAGCCACAAACCTACATCTATCTGATCTTTGACAAAGTCAACAAAAATAAGCAATGGAAAAAAGACTTTCTATTCAATAAATGGTTCTGGGGCAACTGGCTAGCCATATGCAGAAGAATGAAACTGGACCCCTATCTTCACCATATACAAGAATTAACTTTAATGGATTAAAATTAGAAATGTAAGCATCCTAGACAAAAAATCTAGGAAACACCATTCTGGACATTAGCCTGGCAAATAATTTATCACTAAGTCCTCAAAACAAAGACAAAAATTGACAAATCGGACTGAATTAAATTAAAAAGTTTCTGCATATCAAAAGAAACTATCAACATAGCAAAAAAAAACCTATAGAATGGGAGAAAGTATTCACAACCTATGCTTTCAAAGTGTCTAATATCCAGAATTTATAAAGAATTAACAATGGAACAAGCAAAAAACTGATAGTCACATTAAAAGTGGACAATAGCCATGAACAGATGCTTTTCAAAGGAAGAGATACAAGCAGCCAACAAACATATGAAAAATGCTCCACATCACTTATTAATAAAGAAATGCAAATCAAAACTACGGAGAGATACCATCTCACACCACTCAGAATAGCTATTATTGAAAAGTCAGAACCAATTTCTCTGCAGGACTGCAGAGAAATGGGAATGCTTTTACACTGTTGATGAGAATGTAAATTATTTCAACCACCGTGGAAAGCAGCTTGGAGATTTCTCAAAGAACTTTGAACTTCCATTCCATTCAGCAATCCCATTACTGGGTATATATCCAATAGAAAACAAATCATTCTACCAAAAAGGCATATGTATTCAGTCGTTTATTGTAGCACTATTCATAGTAGCAAAGACATGGAATCAAACTAGATGCCCTTCAATGGTGGATTGAATAAAGAAAATGTGATACTTATACACCGTAAACACTACACATTCATAAAACATGAACAAAATTATGTCCTTTACAACATGGATGAAGCTGGAGGCCATTATCCTAAGTGAAATAATGCGGGAACAGAAAGCCAAATACTACATGTTCTCACTTATAAATTGGGAACAGAAAGCCAAATACTACATGTTCTCACTTATAAATTGGGTACACATGGACATAAAAATGGCAAGAATAGAAACTCGGGACTACAAGAGGAGGAGGGAAGAGATGAAAGGTTGAAAAATAAACTCCTGGGTACTATGCTCAGTACCTGGGTGGTAGGATCATTTGTACCCCCAAACCTCGGCATTACACAATACAAACAGATAATAAACTTGCACATGTACTCCTTGAATCTAAAAGTTAAAATTTATTTTAATTAAATAAATAAAATAAAAAGGAATGTAATTGAAAAAGTAGACTATGTTGCTAAATGATAAATTTCTATGCTACATAATTCCAGAAATTTGCAAACTTCTATCTTCTCATTAATTATTCAACAAGTGCTAGTATTATTGCTATTTCAATAGCTGCTAAGATTTCAGTATCATCAAATAATTGTCAACTTCTAATGAACTCAGTTACTATGTTGGCAGATCAAAATGATCTATAGTATCTCAAATTAGAACATAACTTTCTCTTGACTATTTCCTAATCTCAGCATGTTGTTATTATCAACTAACAGCCAAGATATCCCATCAAGATATAAAAAGAAAGTTGTGTTAATTATGCAGGCACAGTGTTGCGATACGTCACTGACCTTTTCAAAATTCTTTTTTTGTCAGTGTTTCATAAACCATTTCGGCAAAGACATAAAAAACAACAAAAGGTCATTGTTTTAGGCTATTTTTCATAAATGATTAAAGGAAAAAACTTAGTTCTGCATTTTTGCAATATTTTACAAATAACAATTTTCAGGTAAGGTTTTTTGATGATTTTGTGTTATGTGCAAAGCTATTTAATATATACAGAATAACAAAGGCTCAGTTCTAAAGCCCTTTGAATCAGCCACTAGGATAATATAAACCTTTGATGGGTTTATATCTTAAAAGAAATTGGCCCTTTTTGTTTAATGTGAGAATATAGATTTTTTGGAACAGATTTTGAATTTTTCATTAATGATTTTGCAAAATGTAGATGAATAATTTTCTTGGAAGTTTTTAAGGAAGCATTTTTTTTGCTAATTTTACAGATTAGCTAATAATAAAATATATTAATATGTTTTATCTCTATATAAATGTAAATACACATTTCAGCTGGGCACGGTGGCTCACGCCTGTAATCCCAGCACTTTGGGAGGCCAGGATGGGTGGATCACGAGTCAGGAGTTCGAGACCAGCCTGACCAACATAGTGAAACCCCATCTCTACTAAAGATACAAAAAATTAGCTGGGTTTGGTGGCGCATGCCTGTAACCCCAGCTACTCAGGAGGCTGAGGCAAGAGAATCACTTGAACCCAGGAGGCAGAGGTTGCAGTGAACCAAGATCATGCCATCAAACTCCAGCCTTGGCAACAGAGCGGGACTCTGTCGCAAAAAAAAAAAAAAAAAAAAAAAATACACATTTCTATGTAAAATCCTTGATTCAATAAATACTTATGAATTTCAGGTAATAGTCAGTCACTTTTCTTGGCCCTGGAGATATTGTAGTGGGGAGGGGATAATAAAATTATGGCATATTAGAATTAATTCTAATGTTGAGGACCAAAAATGTATGTATGTATGAATTTATTATTTGTTATAATTTGATTGCCATATATTTATTGAGATCATATCTATTTATCATATAAATTTTTCTTGGTTGATTGGAGTTTTTATATATTTTAATGCACATATTTTTTGTTTTACATATATAAATTAAAGAATGAGTAAAAAATATATACATTAAAATATGTAAAATCCAAAGGAACTGAAAGAAGATATTTCAAACAGGAGTGAACAGCATGCACAAATACTCTGAAGTGAAAAGGTATTTACCTGGAGAAACTGCACAGAGACTGATAGAGCTGACAGAGTGTTGGGTGGGTAGCACAGTAGATGACTTCAGGGAAGTCATGGGAGTCAGATTACAAGGCCTTGTAATTCAGAGAAAGAACTTTGACTTCTATTCTGATACAATCTGATGTATATTTTAACAGGATCAATCAAATGCTATGTTGAAAATATAAGAAATGTAGTCAAGGATACAAACAATAGTAATAATTACAATAACAGAAGACAGTGATAAAACTGTGGTGTGGGCTAGAATAGTGACAGATGGTCAAATTCTGGATGTTTGTTTAAGGAAGAGCCTACAGGATTTAAATAAACATATGAGCAAAGTGCAGTGGCTTACTATGAAGATATCTAGGAAAATTGTATTCCAAACTGAGGGGATTCTAATTGTCTGTGCCTTGAGTTGGGAATATACCTGGAGTGAAGGAGCAGCAAGGAAGATACTGTGGCTAGAAAAGAGTGAATGTCTTAATTACAAGGAACTTAGGAGGAGGAGAGTGCAGAGAACAGGAGCCATGGTAGACAGAGCAGAGTCTGATGTGGGAGAGAAAGAAAGAAGTTAAAGATAACAACAAGGTTTAGGAACGTGAGTAACAAGACAAATTTAGTTGGTAGAAACTGAAATTAGTAAGGCTGGAAGTGGTGTTGGTTTGGGGGAGAATATCAGCTCAGTTTGCATATGCTAAGTTTAAACTGTGGAGGTGTCAATTACACAGTTAGATATTCTTGTCTAACGATTTCATAAGGGAGAACTGGTCTGACAATACAGATACATGGTTTATCAGCATTTAGTCAAGATCATTCTGGGAGTAGGATAGGAAGACAAGTGGCTCCTGGAGTGAGCCCTGAGCTTTTGATTACTTAAGAAAAAAAAAAAAAAAAAGCAGCCAGGAAAATAAACCAAATAAATCCTGATCTATTATGTGAAGACAGTAACACAAGATTATTCCCAAATTCTAGTGCTTTGATATATTTTTAAGTGACAAGTTAGAGATGCAGTTTTCTATCCTATTTCATAAAGTGTTTTTAGGACATATAAAACTATTTGAGTAAAATATTTTAAGAATAAATTTGTTCTTGTATTTTCTGAAAAAATGAATGAGGAAGTAAAAAAAAAAGAAAAAGAAGTTACCTATAGGTTTGGGAAGTGAAGGGGAAATGGGAAATGGTGCAGGACTTCTAAATGGAGACTTTTAAAATAGTGTTTCTGAATTAGGAAAAAGATAAATATATGATCCATTCGAAAATAAAACAAAAATTTTAGAACCGTAACTATATTCTTAATGTTAACAATAGCTGATTTTTCAACACTTGTTTTCCAATTACTTTTAGGCCTAAAAATAAAATTTACCAATTTAAAAGAAAGCCTGCATAAAGTAGTACTGACTACTAGTTGATTTGAAGTTTAAATGATTTTTCACATTTTTCTACACTATATGTTCAACATTTTAAAATGTATACATTTGAAGATGTTTTAGCAACTTCTTTTTATTCTCTACCAAGAAAAATCCAGTTATATTTTCCAGTCATGTATTTTCTATTAGTTTTACTGTCTTCAAAGGGTGGTAGAAACACATTTTAAATGGTTGACCTTTTCTGTGTGAGGTGATTTTAAAGTTAACAGACCTACCGTTTCTGTTTTGCATGCTTTCCACATTTATAAGCTTACTGCTAACTATTTTGTTGTTTAAATGAAAGACTGTGCTGACAATTAAATGGAGGTTCATGCATGCTTCACTGCCACATCTTATTACCATCGACATAGAAGAAGCAGAACGCTGAAATTACTGTTTTTAGCCTGCATCTGCATGGCCTTGTTATACCTACCAAGGTGAAAATGTCAGATTTAAAGAATGTAATTATATAACTTAAACTGCAGTGGTGGCAAGGTTAAATTCTTGCTTTACTGATCTTAAAACAAACCATAGTTTCTAGGTCTGGAAGTGCCTTTTGTTTATAAATTTGACCTCTCACTTTCATTCCCTCTGCTGTTTTACTTCAATAAGGTTTTCAACACAGGTGTTAATTCAATATAGATTTTTGGACTTTTTGGACTTCACTCTGTTTAAATACATACTGTTTCCAACAATGAGAAGGCATACAGTATACATATTATTGTATTGGACTCTTCCTATCTGGAAACTTCAAGTGTAAAATACACTTTAAGATGCTTTGGGGGAGGAGCCAAGATGGCCGAATAGGAACAGCTCCGGTCTACAGCTCCCAGCGTGAGCAACGCAGAAGACGGGTGATTTCTGCATTTCCATCTGAGGTACCGCGTTCATCTCACTAGGGAGTGCCAGACAGTGGGCGCAGGTCAGTGGGTGAGTGCACCGTGCACCAGCCGAAGCAGGGGCGAGGCATTGCCTCACTCGGGAACTCGGGAAGCGCAAGGGGTCAGGGAGTTCCCTTTCCAGGGGTGACAGACGGCACCTGGAAAATCGGGCCACTCCCACCCAAATACTGTGCTTTTCTGACGGGCTTAGGAAATGGTGCCCCAGGAGATTATAGCCCGCACCTGGCTCAGAGGGTCCTACGCCCACGGAGTCTCGCTGATTGCTAGCACAGCAGTCTGAGATCAAACAGCAAGTCGGCAGCGAGGCTGGGGGAGGGGCGCCCGCCATTGCCCAGGCTCGCTTAGGTAAACAAAGCAGCCTGGAAGCTTAAACTGGGTGGAGCCCACCACAGCTCAAGGAGGCCTGCCTGCCTCTGTAGGCTCCACCTCTGGAGGCAGGGCACAGACAAACAAAAAGACAGCAGTAACCTCTGCAGACTTAAATGTCCCATCTGACAGCTTTGAGGACAGCAGTAGTTATCCCAGCACGCAGCTGGAGATCTGAGAACGAGCAGACTGCCTCCTCAAGTGGGTCCCTGACCCCTGACCCCTGACCCCTGACCCCTGACCCCCGAGCAGCCTAACTGGGAGGCACCCCCCAGCAGGGGCAGACTGACACCTCACATGGCCGGCCAGGTACTCCAACAGACCTGCAGCTGAGGGTCCTGTCTGTTAGAAGGAAAACTAACAGAAAGGACATCCACACCAAAAACCCATCTGTACATCACCATCATCAAAGACCAAAAGTAGATAAAACCACAAAGATGGGGAAAAAACAGCAGAAAAACTGGAAACTCTAAAAAGCAGAGTACCTCTCCTCCTCCAAAGGAACGCAGTTCCTCACCAGCAACGGAACAAAGCTGGACGGAGAATGACTTTGACGAGCTGAGAGAAGAAGGCTTCAGACGATCAAATTACTTCGAGCTACGGCAGGATATTCAAACCAAAGGCAAAGAAGTTGAAAACTTTGAAAAAAATTTAGAAGAATGTATAACTAGAATAACCAATACAGAGAAGTGCTTAAAGGAGCTGATGGAGCTGAAAACCAAGGCTCCAGAACTACGTGAAGAATGCAGAAGCCTCAGGAGCCGATGCGATCAAATGGAAGAAAGGGTATCAGCCCTGGAAGATGAAATGAATGAAATGAAGCGAGAAGGGAAGTTTAGAGAAAAAAGAATAAAAAGAAACGAGCAAAGCCTCCAAGAAATGTGGGACTATGTGAAAAGACCAAATCTACGTCTGATTGGTGTACCTGAAAGTAACGGGGAGAATGGAACCAAGTTGGAAAACACTCTGCAGGATATTATCCAGGAGAACTTCCCCAATCTAGCAAGGCAGGCCAACATTCAGATTCAGGAAATACAGAGAACGCCACAAAGATACTCCTTGAGAAGAGCAACTCCAAGACACATAATTGTCAGATTCACCAAAGTTGAAATGAAGGAAAAAATGTTAAGGGCAGCCAGAGAGAAAGGTCGGGTTACCATCAAAGGGAAGCCCATCAGACTAACAGCGGATCTCTCGGCAGAAACCCTACAAGCCAGAAGAGAGTGGGGGCCAATATTCAACATTCTTAAAGAAAAGAATTTTCAACCCAGAATTTCATATCCAGCCAAACTAAGCTTCATAAGTGAAGGAAAAATAAAATACTTTACAGACAAGCAAATGCTGAGAGATTTTGTCACCACCAGGCCTGCCCTAAAAGAGCTCCTGAAGGAAGTGCTAAACATGGAAAGGCACAACTGTTACCAGCCACTGCAAAATCATACCGAAATGTAAAGACCATCGAGACTAGGAAGAGACTGCATCAACTAACAAGCAAAATAACCAGCTAAAATCATAATGACAGGATCAAATTCACACATAACAATATTAACTTTAAATGTAAATGGACTAAATGCTCCAATTAAAAGACACAGACTGGCAAATTGGATAAAGACTCAAGACCCTTCAGTGTGCTGTATTCAGGAAACCCATCTCACGTGCAGAGACACACATAAGCTCAAAATAAAAGGATGGAGGAAGATCTACCAAGCAAATGGAAAACAAAAAAAGGCACGGGTTGCAATCCTAGTCTCTGATAAAACAGACTTTAAACGAACAAAGATCAAAAGAGACAAAGAAGGCCATTACATAATGGTAAAGGGTTTAATTCAACAAGAAGAGCTAACTATCCTAAATATATATGCACCCAATACAGGAGCACCCAGATTCATAAAGCAAGTCCTGAGTGACCTACAAAGAGACTTAGACTCCCACACATTAATAACGGGAGACTTTAACACCCCACTGTCAACATTAGACAGATCGACGAGACAGAAAGTCAACAAGGATACCCAGGAATTGAACTCAGCTCTGCACCAAGCAGACTTAATAGACATCTACAGAACTCTCCACCCCAAATCAACAGAATATACATTTTTTTCAGCACCACACCACACCTATTCCAAAATTGACCACATACTTGGAAGTAAAGCTCTCCTCAATAAATGTAAAAGAACAGAAATTATAACAAACTATCTCTCAGATCACAGTGCAATCAAGCTAGAACTCAGGATTAAGAATCTCACTCAAAACCGCTCAACTACATGGAAACTGAACAACCTGCTCCTGAATGACTACTGGGTACATAACGAAATGAAGGCAGAAATAAAGATGTTCTTTGAAACCAACGAGAACCAAGACACAACATACCAGAATCTCTGGGATGCATTCAAAGCAGTATGTAGAGGGAAATTTATAGCACTAAATGCCCACAAGAGAAAGCAGGAAAGATCCAAAATTGACACCCTAACATCACAATTAAAAGAATCAGAAAAGCAAGAGCAAACATATTCAAAAGCTAGCAGAAGGCAAGAAATAACTAAAATCAGAGCAGAACTGAAGGAAATAGAGACACAAAAAACCCTTCAAAAAATCAATGAATCCAGGAGCTGGTTTTTTGAAAGGATCAACAAAATTGATAGACCACTAGCAAGATTAATAAAGAAAAAAAGAGAGAAGAATCAAATAGACGCAATAAAAAATGATAAAGGGGATATCACCACCGATCCCACAGAAATACAAACTACCATCAGAGAATACTACAAACACCTCTATGCAAATAAACTAGAAAATCTAGAAGAAATGGATAAATTCCTCAACACATACACCCTCCCAAGACTAAACCAGGAAGAAGTTGAATCTCTGAATAGACCAATAACAGGAGCTGAAATTGTGGCAATAATCCATAGCTTACCAACCAAAAAAAGTCCAGGACCAGATGGGTTCACAGCCGAATTCTACCAGAGGTACAAGGAGGAACTGGTACCATTCCTTCTGAAACTATTCCAATCAATAGAAAAAGAGGGAATCCTCCCTAACTCATTTTATGAGGCCAGCATCATCCTGATACCAAAGCCTGGCAGAGACACAACAAAAAAAGAGAATTTTAGACCAATATCCTTGATGAGCATTGATGCAAAAATCCTCAATAAACTACTGGCAAACAGAATCCAGCAGCACATCAAAAAGCTTATCCACCATGATCAAGTGGGCTTCATCCCTGGGATGCAAGGCTGGTTCAATATATGCAAATCAATAAGTGTAATCCAGCATATAAACAGAACCAAAGACAAAAACCACATGATTATCTCAATAGATGCAGAAAAGGCCTTTGACAAAATTCAACAACCCTTCATGCTAAAAACTCTCAATACATTAGGTATTGATGGGACATATCTCAAAATAATAAGAGCTATCTATGACAAACCCACAGCCAATATCACACTGAATGGGCAAAAACTGGAAGCATTTCCTTTGAAAACTGGCACAAGACAGGGATGCCCTCTCTCACCACTTCTATTCAACATAGTGTTGGAAGTTCTGGCCAGGGCAATTAGGCAGGAGAAGGAAATAAAGGGTATTCAATTAGGAAAAGAGGAAGTCAAATTGTCCCTGTTTGCAGATGACATGATCGTATATCTAGAAAACCCCATTGTCTCAGCCCAAAATCTCCTTAAGCTGATAAGCAACTTCAGCAAAGTCTCAGGATACAAAATCAATGTACAAAAATCACAAGCATTCTTATACATCAATAACAGACAAACAGAGAGCCAAATCATGAGTGAACTCCCATTCACAATTGCTTCAAAGAGAATAAAATACCTAGGAATCCAACTTACTAGGGACATGAAGGACCTCTTCAAGGAGAACTACAAACCACTGCTCAAGGAAATAAAAGAGGATACAAACAAATGGAAGAATATTCCATGCTCATGGGTAGGAAGAATCAATATCGTGAAAATGGCCATACTGCCCAAGGTAATTTATAGATTCAATGCGATCCCCATCAAGCTACCAATGACTTTCTTCACAGAATTGGAAAAAACTACTTTAAAGTTCATATGGAACCAAAAAAGAGCCCACATCACCAAGTCAATCCTAAGCCAAAAGAGCAAAGCTGGAGGCATCACGCTACCTGACTTCAAACTATACTACAAGGCTACAGTAACCAAAACAGCATGGTACTGGTACCAAAACAGAGATATAGATCAATGGAACAGAACAGAGCCATCAGAAATAATGCCACATATCTACAACTATCTGATCTTTGACAAACCTGAGAAAAACAAGAAGTGGGGAAAGGATTCCCTATTTAATAAATGGTGCTGGGAAAACTGGCTAGCCATATGTAGAAAGCTGAAACTGGATCCCTTCCTTACACCTTATACAAAAATCAATTCAAGATGGATTAAAGACTTAAATGTTAGACCTAAAATCATAAAAACCCTAGAAGAAAACCTAGGCATTACCATTCAGGACATAGGCATGGGCAAGGACTTCATGTCTAAAACACCAAAAGCAATGGCAACAAAAGCCAAAATTGACACATGGGATCTAATTAAACTAAAGAGCTTCTGCGCAGCAAAAGAAACTACCATCAGAGTGAACAGGCAACCTACAGAATGGGAGAAAATTTTCGCAACCTCCTCATCTGACAAAGGGCTAATGTCCAGAATCTACAATGAACTCCAACAAATTTACAAGAAAAAAACAAACAACCCCATCAAAAATTGGGCGACGGACATGAACAGACACTTCTCAAAAGAAGACATTTATGCAGCCAAAAAACACATGAAAAAATGCTCACCATCACTGACCATCAGAGAAATGCAAATCAAAACCACAATGAGATACCATCTCACATCAGTTAGAATGCAATCATTAAAAAGTCAGGAAACAACAGGTGCTGGAGAGGATGTGGAGAAATGGGAACACTTTTACACTGTTGGTGGGACTGTAAACTAGTTCAACCATTGTGGAAGTCAGTGTGGCGATTCCTCAGGGATCTAGAACTAGAAATTCCATTCGACCCAGCCATCCCATTACTGGGTATATACCCAAAGGACTATAAATCATGCTGCTATAAAGACACATGCACACGTATGTTTATTGCGGCATTATTCACAATAGCAAAGACTTGGAACCAACCCAAATGTCCAACAATGATAGACTGGATTAAGAAAATGTGGCACATATACACCATGGAATACTATGCAGCCATAAAAAATGATGAGTTCATGTCCTTTGTAGGGACATGGATGAAATTGGAAATCATCATTCTCAGTAAACTATTGCAAGAACAAAAAACCAAACACCGCATATTCTCACTCATAGTTGGGAATTGAACAATGAGAACACATGGACACAGGAAGGGGAACATCACACTTTGGGGACTGTTGTGGGGTTGGGGGAGCGGGGAGGGATAGCATTGGGAGATATACCTAATGCTAGATGACGAGTTAGTGGGTGCAGCGCACCAGCATGGCACATGTATACATATGTAACTTACCTGTTCATTGCACACATGTACCATAAAACTTAAAGTATAATAATAATAATAAAATTTAAAAAAAAAGATGCTTTGAAGTAAAGCAACCCACGTTGTCAATAATTTTAACTTGCAAATGCAAATTACCACCTACTTTAATAAATATATTTTTAAATTATTGCTAAAAACTAAATGTCTTTAGTTAACATTTAATTATCTATTGAAAACTCAATTATCTCAATAAGTACTTTCACATGAGATCTTTTGAAATAGTTTGAAAACTCTGAGAATTTAATTTTTAAAACCTATTTGATTTTGTTATGATTGATGTAGATATAAGCTTGGGAATGATAAGTCGCAGTTAAATATACATTTAAGATATTATTTGAAATAATATTCCTAATTAATATGTAATGGAAAACATCATGACTTTCAAGTATGTATCTTAATAAGCACATAATTCTATAGTATAACATAATATTCAGTGTGTTCTCTTTGCATGACACTATGGAAAATATGGAGTTGCTCACTCCATTTAAATGTTACCAAAATGATAGAGGCATTTAAACATATCACAAAGAGATGCAGATGAAGAACCATATAAATACTGTAAAACATGGTAAAGAATTCGAGGAAGGAAGAAGGAGGTTGTAGCAACAAGGCTCCATGAGTGTCTCCTAGATTTAATAACAGTCTCCAGTCACGCTGGATAAATTTTCCAGATGTAGGAAATGGGAAGAATAAAGGTATAAGATAAGATGTTATAAATGGATGTTAGGGATTTATTACACCTCTAGTCTGAGCATAGGAAAGCATTTGCAAAAATATTTGACCAGAATGCACTTTAAAAAACAAAATGTGTAGATAGCATACCTTCAAGATATAGAAGTTACTGGGAAAATGCATTTATGTAGATAGCCAAATTATCATTTAACAGTTGTATTTACTGAGTTTTGCAAAAATAAAAAATAAATAATTGATTCATCTGTTTTTACTTTACCTTGCAATAGAAAACCACATTTTAAAAGCTATTTTCTATTAAAGGAAAAAAGAATAAAGTATTGAAATACAAAATGCAACCTTTTTAATTTTAAAATATATTTTTAAATAATGTACATATCTATGAAAAAGGTAAAATATTTGTCTATATCAACAGAGTTTTGCATAATTTTATGTGACATCCACATTCAATTGGAAATACTTTCTACCATATGGAGAATTGGAATACAGAGAGAAACAATGAATATTAACCTTTTTTTTTTTTCTAAAACAGGAATTTTAAGGTGAGCCATTTCTGAGCTAGTAGTTTAGGTCAAGTTTTGTTGAAGAGAACTTAGGGGATTTCTGGAATATATCTATTCTCATAGTTATATTTATAGTTATGCCTCTACCTATGCCTATATCTCTCTAGTTCTATCTGTCTAGCTATATCATTTATACCACAGGATATGATGTGCAATGGGATATCTACCAGCATAAAGAAGATAGAAAAATTTGAAGAAGGAAAAAAGGAGACATATGCTGTCTGGTTCCCTCAAAAATGTGACAGTTGTACATTTATCGACATAAACCTGAGTTTCTGTAAATGTTGTTTGAGGTCAGGGGATCATGAAAAAGACAAAAGTCCCAAGCTCCATTAGTTTATATGGAACCTGCTAACAGAAAGAGCTTCTCTACTGTTTCCTATTAAGCAGTGTGTTGAACAATTGCATCCTTGCTCTCAGATCCAGTTCTCATTTGTAATGGCTTTTTGTTAGTAATTTAAATGTGTACCTCCGCCCCATCCACCACCATATATCCTACTGGAACCATCATCAACCAGATAGAAAAATAAGTTTTAGTAAGTGAAGGAAGTTTATTTCCACTTCTAATTGAAATATACATGAGATCCTTTCAGCAAAATTATTTATATTAATTATATAAGCTCTTAACATTTAGAAGAATATTATCCAAACCAATATTTATTTTAACAACAGCATTGGTATTGCCAATGTTTAATCTTTTACTATAGAACATTTCCAGATTATATTTGGTCGTATGTAATAATTAGTCTTTGTGGATATATTGTAGTCAAGAACATCTCTTTCTTCCCTGAAAGAACCTAACGCATAAAGGAGGGCCATAACCCTTCTATGTAAAATGCCCCTTTGGCCATGGCATATTGATATCAGGGCAGATATATCTGATTCAAGCTGGACAGTATTTTCTCCCCTATAAATTAAAAGTTTGTAATTCAGCAAGACAGAGATGGGAGTTAATAGAATTGACAAATATTGATGGCAGCTAGAAGAAATAGACAGTTGTTTAGTTACTAAATATTTATGACTTCATCATGTACCTTCCAGCGAGGTATGTACTCGGGTTATATTGTTGTTGAAAAAATAAATATATGTTCTGCACTTTTGTGGTTTACAATATAATAAAAGTCAGGAAATACAAATAAGAACAGACATAAGATTATAACTTCAGGTTGTGGTAAACACGCTGAAGGAAATTATTAAAGAACAGTGATAGTTTATAAAAAGAGATATCCAAATATTTATGTGGTGATAAAGTAGAACTCACTGAGGTAATTCCAATACAAGCTGAATTCAAAGTTTGAGAAGAAACCTGCTATGTAAAGTCCTTTTTAGGGAGAGTGAGCCAAATATATAAGGTCTTAAGACAGAAAAGATTTTGGTGTATTAAATAAAGCAAACAGGATTGAAGTACATTTAATTTGAAGGGGTAAGAAAGAAGATGGAACAAAATAAGGTTGAAAATGTAATTAGGGATAGATCCCAACATATTTTATTGGCTGTAATAAGGAATGATTACTTGAAAATATTGAAATAATTGGTCATTTCTATAAATAGTTTGAATGGAGTGATGATGGCACTGGCCAGATGGAATTCAGTTGTATAGTAATTGGAGATTTGAAAGCAGGGACAATATGTGCTGACACATACTCTGTTTAGTTTGAAGAAGGCTAAAGCAACAGCTTAATAACCAGAAAGGGATATCAAGTGACAGAAGGGTTCTTTAGAATGTGAGATACTAGAGAATAAATATAGACTATGTGTATTAGGATCCCCAAAGTTCCCCTTATTTCTTCCATTTCTGTCTTTTGGTTATTTTTATATAATGAGATATAAAGATAAGACATTTGTTGTTGGGTCTTCCCAGAATCTCTTTGGAAACTACCTGTGGACCAGAGCAGTCTAATTTAGCTCTACCTAAAGTATTTCCAGCATTTAAGGGGTTAATCTGCCATTCTGGTAGGGCTGACTCCTTCTAGCATTTCCACAGGTCAACATGTAATCACAATTACATGAGGGGTAAGCAAGAGACCAGGCTGTGTTTCTTAAGATCCTTTCCAAAATTTTATGAAAGCATGGCAGCAAAAAGAAGAATCAAAGCAACCTGAAGTGAATTTTTTTTCAAATATTCATGTTCTCTTGATTGCAGTATTCCCAAAAATCAACACTTTCATCTTGAATAGCTTGTTCTTGCTTTGTTTATAAATCAGAATGTGTGATTTTTCACTATTGTAGGGGCAGCTTATTATCTGTGTTAGTTCCTTGGGGGTACTGTAACAAATGCTTTTATTGTCTCACAGTTCTGCAGCCTAGAAGTCTAAAATTGAGGTGTTGGACCACGCTACCTCTGAAACTTCCCTTCCTTTTCTGGCTTCTGGAAGCTCTAAGATACTACTTGGCGTGTGGCAACAAAACTGTGATCTTCACATGGCATTCTCCCTTCTTCTTTACATATTATTCTCTCTCTGCATGTCTGTTTCTGTGTCAAAATTTCCCCCTTATAAGGACACAGTCATTGGATTAGGGCTGAGCCTAGTGGCCTCATTTTAAATTGATTTCTTCCTTAAAAATGTTATTTCCAAATAAGATTACATTTTGAATTACTGGGGATAAGGACTTCAACACATCTTTTCTGGGGTACAGAATTCATCCAGTAATATCCACTTATTCACATGTGCAAGGATATATCTAATATAAATATTTCTGGCCTTGTGCCCACTCTTATTCATTTTTCCCATAAAAAGGAGAAATGAGATACCAGGTTGGTGAATCAAGGCTTGGGCCTAGGTTTATTTTTGGATCACCTCTGTTTAAAAGCCATACGTCTTATGAGTTCAGCTCTTTTCCTTCCTCACTTCTGAGCCTTGGGCTAGGGGAAAGAAACTGTAGATCTCAACTTTCAAGCAGATGAGAATTTCCACTTTAGTCCAGGGATGAGTAACAGACAGTGAATATTAGTTCCTCCTAAACCATTGCCTTCAAATCCATTCATGCATCCCATAACCACATTTCCATCAACAATGGACCATATATATGACAGTGGTCCAATAGATTATAATACAATATTTTACTGTACCTTTTGTATACTTACATATGTTTAGATGTACAGATACCACTTTGTCACAATTGCCCACAGTATTCAGTAGTAATATGCCATACAGATTTTTAATCTAGGAGCAATATGCTTTACTATATAGCCTAGGTGTATAGCAGTCTATAGCATCTAGGTTTGTGTAAGTACACACTATATATGTTCTCTCAAATATTAAATCACCTTAAGATATGTCTCTCACATTTTATCTGTGTTGTTAAGTGACGCATGATTTATGGTTGTATTTTTTTCACTGTATTTTATTTTAGTATCTATCTATTAATTAGGATCACAATTCTACAGAGAAAAATGTTGATCTTGACTAGGCCCTTTAAAATCCAAGTATCAATTTAGTTTGTTCTGACATTTCCTTTGAAAATGCAGTTTAAGGTCCAAATGTTTCTCTCCTACATTGGAAACTGTCTTTCTGTTATTCATTGATTCAGGAAAAATTAGCGTGCATACTATACAAGATCTATATGTAACACATTTTGATTATCATGAATATATATTTTTAATTTATGAGGGGAGATAATATACATATGTTAATATACGTATCAATATTTGTTTACTTCACTTGACTTGTTTTATAATTTTTTTGTTATTTTTGTGCTTTTCTGTGCTATTAATAAAAATACAAAATGTGTTTATAATTGCTTACATGCACACATCACAATACATTTTAGAAGGAAAAATATTACTGACATTTATTTCTTTTAAAACTGATGTTAATATCTCCTGGAACATGTATTTGGTGAAATACAAGTTTTAAAAATTGCCTGTAATCCTAGCACTTTGGAAGGTTGAGGCAAGTGGATCACTTGAGGTCAGGAGTTACAGCCCAGCCTGGCCAACTTGGTGAAACCCAGTGTCTACTAAAAATACAGAAAATTAGGTGGGCGTGGTGGCGTGCGCCTAATCCTAGCTACTCGGGAAGCTGAGGCAGGAGAATCACTTGGACCTGGTAGGTGGAGGCTGCAGTAAGCCAAGATTGCATCACTGCACTCCAGCTTGAGTGACAGAGTGAGAAGCCATATCAAAAAAAAAAAAAAAAAAAGAATTACCCATTATTTCATATGCAATTGCAAACAGTTCAATGGCAACCCCTGTCATTGCAAAAAGAAAAATATAGTAAAGATTTTCAATACCGGTATATATGTGTGTATGTGTATATATAATTGAGAACACTTTAAAAACTTAAGGTAGATCCCTACATAAATCTGTCAATTGAGAGTTAGTTGAAGCAATGTATGAGATTCTTTGGTGTTGCACGGTTTAATAGCATAGCCAACAACCATATGTGGCTATTTAAATTTAAATTAATTAAAATCAAATAATAATAAAAATTTAGCTCCTCAGTCACTCTAGTCATAAAAGAAGCTACATGAGGTTAGCATCTGCCAAATGAATAAGAATATAGGACATTTTCATTATCACAGAAAAATGTATTGGATAGTGCTTCCTTAGCATCTCAATATTTTATGAATATAATTGAATATTGGTTTTCTTAGATGATTTCTGACAAATCTGTTACTCATAAATGTCCAAGTTACTTCAAGGTCCTTTTCTTACACTGCCTTAGAACACCACCCAGAATGCCAACACACCGTTTAGTATGTGTTGGCATGTCATGAGACACATTATGTATTCAATCTAAGATAATGAGGGACAGCAACCAGCATATGATGAGGCTCTGGAGGTGTGTAAGGTGTAAGGGTATGTGCAGGATTTCTCAGAGTATTATGAAATAATACATTTTGCTTTCAGTTGATGCCCTAAAAAACAAATTGTTATTCTTTTAAATGAAACAGAATAATATAATGCTCTGTGTTAAAAGGATTAGAAAATGGAGATCAGAGCAAATAGGAGAAACAAACACTCTGGTCACAAAGAACAGCAGGACAGAAAAAACTTATTCCAAGAGCTAATACAAATGATATACCATCAGCTGTGTATATATAAAAAAAAAAAATACAGTGCAGGCCAGGTGTGGTGGCTCATGCCTGTAATCCCAGCACTCTGGGAGGCCGAGGAGGGCGGATCATGAGGTCAGGAGCTCTAGACCATCCTGGCTAATACGGTGAAACCCTGTCTCTACTAAAAATACAAAAAATTAGCTGGGCATGGTGGCACACAGCTGTAATCCCAGCTACTCAGGAGGCTGAGGTACGAGAATCCCTTGAACCCGGGAGGCGGAATTTGCGGTGAGCCGAGATCGCCCACTGCACTCCAGCCTGGGCGACAGAGTGAGACTCTGTCTCAAGAAAAAGAAGAAGAAGAAAGAAAATACAGTGCAAGACAGCAATGTTGCATTTAAAAGGCAAATGTGGACTTATGCAAATATAAAGATTAGAGACGATTTCCATCTATTTCAAAGGACTCTAAAAGACATTGGCATCCGAGGGAAAAAGGTGGATAGTTATACAGATACCATATAGAACATAGAATATGAACCAGAATTAAACAAGAACCAAGAGAAAAGGAATTTATATAGGATCAGACCTTGGCCACACTGATCATTGTTATCTGATCTTTAATAAGAATCTAAAAGCTTAAACAAAAAATTTAGAAAATATGTTACTAATATTTTTGAATCTCTGTACAAAGAGTATGTGTTTGGATTAATGTGTAACTTGCATCTATATAATTTTATTAAGATATTTTAAAATGAGTTATCCTCAATACATTATTTTATTTTAGAAAATGCATTAATAAATTTCCTCATACACTCATGTCCAGAAAACTAGGGAGAATGAGCCATACTTAATTATTAAAAGAAAAAAAAATCTTTTTGAAGAGATAGCACTATTTTATGTATCAAATTTTTTATCAAATGGCTATATTTCTGGTATACTATAATGTATTATGCTATACATATGTACAATAAAATCTTAAGCACTTGGGTTGTAGTCATAAAAACTCTGTATATATGGGTCATTGCATTTACTACGTTTTCGAACTTTGGAAATTACTTAATTCCACTGAAACTAGATTTCTTCATCTGTAAAATAAGGATCATATTTTCTTTCTAATTGATATGGAGTATTTAAATGAGATGATTATTTTAAATCACTTAGAAGTCTGCAAAAAGTAATAGACAGGTATTTAAAAATAGTTTAAATAGTTTGCACACGAAGATATTTTAAAATAGAAATATCAAGTAAATGCATATTTGTCGCTAAAATTATCATTCACATTTTGCATTCCTTTACCTAGATACATTATTTTCCAGCAAATGTAGCTAAACATATTTTGGCATTTGATAGGAATTATTTGCGAATAAAATCTTCTGGGACTTTGAAAGGAATGTCTTGTTTTAGTTCTTGGCTTGACCCACATTGACAGGTAAATCATGTACTTCTTTATTCTTCCAAGGTCATTTCTTCCAATTGTGCTATCTACTTGGTATTCAGGTTTGCAAACCATCCTTTGAAGTTGTAGACTTGTCTTATTCCTGATTGATCTTAAGCTTCTTTTAAACTGAAGCAAAGTTTGAGTAACAGTTCTAATCACCAAAGAATTCTTTCCAAACAGTGTGATTCCCCCAACTGCATTTCACAGGCTTTATATTATCTTATAAGGGAAGAATAGAAGACTTTCAACATGTATTACTGCCTGAAACTTCACTCAGATTTATAGACTTCTGATCATTCTAGTTGTTCTTAAATAACGTTTGGGGTAAAGGCGGCAGTTCTTATGATGGTTTTCAATATTCAACAATAGAAAAGTAATTACTTACATTTATTTGTTTGACATATACAAATAATGTTTGGGATATCATGAAAGAATATTGATTTTTCTTATAATCACTGTACTCATTCCTAGGAATATTGAGAAAAAACTGCTCTTTATCTTATTTCCATAGTCCATCCATAGTAGCCAAATAACTTTTCAAAATACTGGTATTGGATAGAGTTTTGGAGTACAAGTCATTTTTAAGTTATTTTGTATTTAAACCATTTCAATTTGTGAAAGAGAATGCAAGAAACTCACCAAAGGCTATGATGGAAGTATATGGTAGTGCTAGGATCTGAACCAAATTTGTGAGTGTCTTTTTTTCTTTCACAAAATGCAGCATAATAAATACATTATATTACATGTTACTTTGTACTTAACCAAATATATATCCTCTAAATCACTTCATGTCAATTCACAAAGATCTTTTTATACCTGCAACGTACCTGCTTTCATATGTGCTTTTTTATTTATTTACATACAATTCACATCCATTTAAACCACAAATATATGGGTGTTTAGAAGGTTTCCAATGGTTTGCTGCTACAAATAATGTCACCATAATTGACCTGCAAATATGTTATTTCTGCCAATACATTGATGTGATTCTTCAGAGCACATGCCTACAATTGAGGTTTCTGGGTAAAAATATAGATTCCAATATAGTTTACTTAGCTTTTGTCCAATTCCCTTCAAGAAAATTGTACCATTTTTAATTCTAAGCAGATGTCAATTCATTTATTGACATGCAATGTACACATCATAAAATTTACCCATTTGAAGTATACAATTTAATAGTTAATAATAGTTTTTTAAAGTATTCATGTATTTGTGTAACCACCACTACTATTTAATTTTAGGATATTTTTATAATCTCACAAAAAAATCTCAAACCCATTGGCAGTCACTTCCTGTTCACCTGACCCCACCTTTACCACTAGCAATTTTCTGTCTCTATAAACAAATAAAATAAAACATGCTTATTGTGGATATTTCATATAAATAAGATGATAAATATGTAGCTTTATCTACCTGGCATTTTTCACTTAGCAAAATATTTTCAAGGTCCATTCATGTTGTATCACTTTTCTGTACTTTATTCACTTTTACGTCTGAATAATATGCTACAATAATCTGGTTTATCCATTAATTAGTTGATGGAGATACAGGTAGTTTTTAGTTTTTGACTGCTTTGCAAAATGTTGCTATAAACATTTGTGTACAGGTTTCTGTGTGGCCCTGTTATATGTACTTAGGAAGGGAATTAATGAAACATATGTTAACTCTATGTTTAGCCTTTTGAAGAACTGCCACATTCCTTTCCAAAACTTTCAAGACAGCCAATTTCTTTTCCAGCATTTTAATTTCTCACCAGCAATGTATAAGGATTCCATTTTCCACATACTTGTTAAAACTTGTTCTTTGATCTTTTTTTTAATTTTATTTTAGCCACTGTTAACGGGTGTAAAGTACTGTCTTGTTGTAGTTTTGAATTGTCTTTCTATTTACTGATGATGTTGAACATTTTCCCATGTTCTTATTGTCTTTGTATAGCTTATTTGAAGAAATGTCTATTCACATTCTTTAGCCATTTAAAACCGAGATTGTCCTTATTGTTGAATCGGAAAGTCTTTATATATTCTGTGCATAACACTTACCAGAATATAATTTGAAAATATTTTCTCCCATTATGTTTGTTGTCATTTAAGTTTCTTGATTGTATCTTTTTAAGCATAAAAGTTGTATTATTTTTAATTTTATTAAGGTGCAATTTATTTACTTTTGCTTTTGTGGCTTGTGTTTTAGGTGTTATTTTCAGAAACCGTTGCCTAATCTAAGGTATGAAGATATACTCCTGTGTTTTACTATGAGAGTTTGACATTTTTACCTCTTACATTTAAGCCTATCATCCATTTTAAATTAATTTTTGTACCTGGTGTTTTCATTATTTTGCATGTAGATAGCCAGTTGTCTCAGCCCCATTAGTTAAAAAGGCTATTCTTTCCTCACTGAATTAGCTTGGTACTTTTGTTGAAAATCAATTGAGTGTTAAATATAAGCATTTATTTCTGGACTAGCCCAGTTAGGTGAACCAATAGGTTAAATTTCACTTTCTTATTATAAGTGGAATTAATTTTTTCATAGGTTTATGAGCTTATTTATTACATAACCATTTTTTCATGAAATGCCATGTGTCTTGCTCAGTCTTTTTAAATCAAAATTTTGTACTTTTTTTCAATTTTTTCAGAGTTCTTTAAAATTTAGTGAGAACAGACTTAAGAAGCAATACAATTAATTTAACATTAGTGGTCATCTAAAAATACAATTTTTTCTGATCCACTGCCTTTAAAATGTTTGCCCAAAAATTAAAATGAGGTTTTTGTCAGTTAGTCCCAGCCTTATATATATTATAGGGAAAGCAAAGTAGACAGTCCAATTTATACTGTGTGTTTATAGGAAAGACATAATTTCTATGTGTATTTACTAAAGAAATTGTATATTTCACTTTGCTTTCTACTTTTCAAAGAGATGTGGGTTAAGATACCTTAATTTATTTGAGCACCTAGTATCACATTCTAGGTAAATCTATATACTCTATTTTATTCCAGTGGGAAGGATTTATTGTGCTCCTCTAATAAAAGAATGCTTTCCAGGAAAAAAAAAATGCTAAGGAAACTCTATTTTAGCCTGTAGAATCACTATCTGCATCCTCTACCAAGTAAACTGGTGGCACATATAAAACCCTTCCTTTGAGGATGGTTTCCTTGTCCCCTTAAGGTACTTCGTATTAGCTACAGTCAGCACTAAAATAATCTGAATACAGATTTGTTGACTTCAACATTCTAATTATTTATTTATAAACATTAAAGCCACATGGGTAGAAAAGTTAATATTAACCTGGCCATTAAAAAATAAGCAAAGAATAAAGTTTAATATATTCTGATGACAAGAAAATTATGTTTGCTTATTGACAAACTGATGATGAAGCATGTGTATTTACATAAACAGTGATTCCTATATGGTTCAATAAAAACTAAATCTATCAACAATAAACCTAATCCTCTTAAGTTGCTTGATAATGGCTTCTGACATTGGCATTCATGGTTTCATAACCTCTCACCTTGAAGCTTCCAACAAGCTTGGTAATATTTTTTAAGCATACTCTGAGAGACAAACCAAACAAAGAGATTACTGCAACACACACTGAAATAAAAATGCCCAACACTACACAAATGTACATGACAGAAAGTAAAGAAGCATGCAACATCCAATTGAAACTACATTAAAAATTTAGGTGAACAAGATTACTCATCTTGGAATGCAGCCAGGAGAAGGATAAAGAGTTTAGAGTTATCAGAGTGGAATAATGTGGAAATGCTAACTGCTAACACCAGACATCAACTTCTATAATTAAAACAGCTTCCTCACAATGAGAATAAATATCGTATATGTATTTATACTTAAAATATGTATATTAAAATTATTATAGCACTCTAGATATTATAAAAGATTTTTTATTACAACTGTAACCACAATTAATAAAATTTGCATTAGAAAAATGACTACTTAAAGATATTTAACCTGAGTCATATCTTTTCTTCTAATTCAACTAATTTTATTTGTTTAGTGATTCATTTAAAATTGAATGCCATAATTTTTCATATAAAAATCATCAAATGTGGCATACAGTATAGTAATGTTTTAAACTTTTTTTTCAGAACAGTTTTATGTTCACACCAAAACTGAGCAAAAAGTAAAAAGATTTTCCACATACTCCCTGTCTGCACACATGAATAACTTCCCTTGCTATCAACATCTCCCACCAGAGTGGTACATTTGTTACAATCTATGAACCTACATTAAGGCAACATTATCACTGAAAACGTATAGTTTCCACTAGGATTCACTTTTGGTGTTGAACATTCTATGGGTTTGGACAAATGCATGATGACACATGCCCACCATGATAGTATACAGAGCTGTTTTGCTGCCCTAAAAATCCTTACTGTTTGGCCTAGCCATTCCTCTTTGCACCCTAACCTCTGGCAACTACTGATCAGTTTATAGTCTCCACAGTTTTGCGTTTTCCAGACAATATGGTTGGAATCATATGTATGTAGACCTTTCAGATTGGCTTTCTACACTTACTAATATGCATTTACTTTGCTCCGTGTCTTCTTATGGCTCGATAGCTCATTTCATTTTAGTACTGAATAATATTTCATTGTCTGGATGCATCACAGCTTATTTGTTCATTCACGTACCAGAGAATATCTTAGTTGGTTCCAAAATGTGGCATGTGCAATCTAAAACATGCACAATCTTAATGTACTAGCAAATTATTTTCATCACCTATTTTTTCTAATCTATATCTATATGAATAGTTTATATCATTTATTATATATCTCTTGAAATATAATTTTGCATATGAATAAAATCGAAATATTTTATATAACATTTTCTTGTTTTAAGGTGTAATGTAACCTGTGGAAAAAAACATGAGAATGTTGTTGTAGTTGCAAGATACAATACAAATATGAAAAAATGATTTTGTTTTTTTTTTTTTTTGACATGGAGTCTCACTCTGTCACCCAGGCTGGAGTGCAGTGGTGTGTTCTCGACTCACTGTAACGTCTGCCTCCTGGGTTCAAGCGATTCTCCTGCCTCAGCTTCGCGAGTAGCTGGGACTACAGGCATGTGCCACCATGCCCGGCTGATTTTTTGTATTTTTGTATTTTTAGTAGAGACAGGGTTTCACCGTGTTAGCCAGATGGGCTTGATCTCCTGACCTCGCGATCCGCCTGCGTCGGCCTCCCAAAGTGCTGGGATTATAGGCGTGAGCCACTGAGCCCGGCCAACAAATGATATTTTAATGTATAAACCTATGTAGCAGAAAGTGAGAAAAAGTAAAAGAAGAAATATGGCTACAAGAATGAACACTGTGTTGCAAATGCCACATTAAGGGAAGTAAAAAATGGATAAAAGTCAACAAAAAAGTAAATGTCAACTAATTTAAATATTTTTGATAGAAAACCAGTAGAGAATTGAAAGTAAAATAATAATAAAATTTGACATGGGGAAAAAAGTCTAAGGAAATTATACACTTTAGCTACAGACGCATCTTTTATATTATGGCAACAATAGGCTTTGTCAATGAATGATAGGTCATTTTATAGAGAAAAGAACATAGAACTATAGCAGTATTCTTTTGAACAATTAGACTTAATTGTTTAAGACTTTGGGAAGACACAGGCCTGGAAAGAAAAATATTGTGGTATACAAAAACTCTATTAAACTAGTGCTACCATGTTCATATATACCACTTTGGTAAAAATTAAATATTTATAAAAGGAAATAGAAAATGATTTTCAGTTTTATGCCATAGCCAAGTAGAGTAAAATATTGGCAGTGAACATTTGACATATTTATATTTAGAGATCATATTCAAGATGAGATTCCAACAGGAGTTTATTTATAAAAAATTTCCCAGAGGGAGACACTGAAAAACATGTGTCTCTTTACCAGTGAGAGCACTAATAAAGAGATTTCCTTTGGTGGTATTCAGAAAGCCAGAATATCTTCCCTGTAGGACTTAAACTTTGAACTCCTATTAGTCAGAAGTCTTCATAAGTTCATATTAACCAACATAATATCACATATAGAAAGAAATTAGGATAATAATCACGACATTCAACTGGATAACATTTTCAGGTTAATCAGAATATTCTTTAGCTACAGAAAGAATAATGGCTAAAAAATATTAGGAGTTTGAAATTAGTATATCTTTAAAAATTCAGAGAGAATTTGCGAAATTCTTTCAATGTAAATTTTGTTTGAACAAAATATTTTCTACAATTGTTTATGTCACTTTTAAGGTCTTCCTCAAATAAAGTAGAATAACTAATTGTAATAAAAATGAATGATTGTTGAACTTCTGTTGTTGAAAATATTCTAACAATAATAAGACAATGTCTTAAACTTAGAAAAAACCACTATGTATATGTACATGAATTTGTTCTAATCAGCCTTCCTCTTTTACCTGTACCCACAAAATCTATACACATTAATATTGTAAGTGGAACCATACACAGAAACAAGGAAAATGAAGCAACTAAAGCAGTGGTCTTCAATCTTTCTGGCACCAGGGACCAGTATCGTGGATGGATATGGTGGGTGGAGGTAGGGGGACAGTGGATGATTTGGGGATGAAACTGTTCCACCTTAGATCATAAGGCATTAGTTAGATTTTCATAAGGCATTAGTTAGATTTTCATAAGGCATTAGTTAGATTTTCATAAGGAGTGCACAACCCACAACCATCGCATAAGCAGTTCATAATAGGTTTGCCCTCCCAAGAGACTCTAATGCTGCTGTTGATCTGACAGGAGGCAGAGTTCAGACAGTAATGATTGCTCACCCATTGCTCATCTCCTGCTGTGCAGCCCAGTTCCTAATAGACCAGGGACTGGTACCGTGAGAACATTACTCTCACCCACTGCTCACCTCCTGTAGTGTGGCCCAGGACACTCTCACTTTCATCTTTTTTTATTACAATTAATCCTTTTACTTTACACATATATTTTACATATACTATACATATTTAGATATGTAAAAAATATATTTTATATACATCTATATAAAATCTCTGTTACACATAACATATTTAAATATACATGTATTTAAAACAAACAGAAAGACTGCTCTCTGTCTTTCAAAGGAATTATGTAAATATTTATAAAGGCTTCTCATTACTTACTCTATGAAAGGACATGTTAAAAAGAAAAGATTGAAATTTTAAATATCTGCCAGTTTCTCTGGGCTGCTAATGGTAGTTGAATATGTAAATACAGGCAGAGGCAACTGAGGAAGTGGAAAGAGAAATTTCTTTAGTAATAAAATAAGAGGACAAGAGTTTCCTTGAAGAAACTGAAGACACATAGAGTGATAAAAGAGAAATAGAATGTCTTGGTGGTAAGAGATAGCCAAGCATCTTGTTCAAATTGCCAACAATCTTCAGAAGTATATCCAAAATTCACTCTCAAAGAATTTTCTCCTCTTCTCATCAAACTCCATTTAGCTCTACAATCTTTCAATACGCCCCTCTAAATTAGTATAAGTAAACTTTTGTCTTATTTTGCTTTTAATAGAAACCAAAAGAAAGAGGCTAAATTTTCTATATGGACTGAGGTAGAAAAAGAGAATAGACAAACAGAGAGTAACATTCAAGTTCAGCAAGGCAGGAACAAGAAGATCTTCAACAGACCAAGAGAAATAAGCCCTTGAGAATATTTTGAGAAAAGCATTCAATTTCCATACAGGTGGTAATAGGAGCCTCTAGTTAACCTAAATCTCTTAGGATGAGTTTAGGACACTTGCTTTTGACGGCACCTCCAACACAGATAATGGCCAATAGTTAGGATTTTAAGCAGAAGATTGTGATTATACTTCCTCTTGATCTAGAACTCTTCTCAAACTCAGATTAACAAAAAAAAAAATTAAAAATTTGCCAAGTTTCCACTCACATTTGCATCTTGATGATCTTAAAAGGCACACAATAGAAAGAATGCTACTTTTCAGAAACTAAAACATTATAAAATGACAATAAACTTGAAGAAGCAAACTTTACAAACTATCATGTAAAAAAGCAAGTGTTTATTGACCTAGATTGTATTTAATATTAGCTGAAATGAGTCATAAAGTTCTAGCATTTAAAATATATTTTTTAAAAGCAGATAATTGATTATAACTGATCTAAGAATACCAGTTTGTCACTTTGGAAGGTGATAGTGCATGTTATTAATGAAACATTACGTTTCAAACCATATAAAGGCCATAGTTATTGAACTTTAATGGATATCTGGGCTCCTATTTGATTGGTACAACTACATTTAACGTGTTCGGTTTTGAGAAATTTCCAATATTACTTTTCATGTCACTGAATAACAAAAAGCAACATAAGTTCTCTAATAAGGAAGATCTATAGTGCTTATTTGTCCAAATTCAAAATTTTAAATGATTAATATAGCACAAGATACAGAAACTTTAAGATAGAAAAGCGAGTCTCAGAATAATTTTGTGATAAGCTTAAACAAACTAGTGGCAATGTCAAGAATTTTGGGCTTGTCCTATTTCCAAGTGTTCTATCTATTACAACACACTTTATAAAGAAAAAAAAACTGGTTAAAGACTTTGTGAACCACTGGAAAACTACCCTAGAATTAAAATCCAAAGAAAAAAAGATTTGAACAAATACTTTGAACCAATCAATTCACAATGAGAGTCATACCAGCTAGTTGCTAAAATCACTCTTCAGAGTACTGAGGATTTTAGTGGAAAATGTGACTCATCTTACTTTTCTTTCTTCAATTAAGCCTACTCATAAAGATAATATTTGTGGATTTAGAAATATCATTTTCAATAACCAAATACTTTCATGAATATTAAAGAAATGTAAAAACTAATTCATTGAGTTTATGAATTAGTGGTGGCGAGGAAGACAAAGTTCTATAGAACAGCTAAACAGCATTGCAATTCAATGTGATTTACATAATATTTTGTATTTTAAATGTTTGTTCATATTATCTCAAATTTTTGGTTGCTCTTAAAAAATAAGTCATACTCAGTTGATGATGGCTGACTAGTGGTGCCTGGCACTCAACCTCTTCCACAAAGAGAGAAAAAAAAAATAGGTAGGTAAACACAAATCAAATAGATAATATAAGACAGGACAACGGATTTAGCAGGGAAGGGACAGGGAACCTCTGAGGCATGGAAGAAGAGGGAAAGCAGCTAGCTCAGCTGCGATTAACTTGGAGCCAGGAGAAACTCCCCACTGTGGGGAAAAGCTAAGCAAAAGATCCTCAGCCACCCACATTTCCACTATAAGCTCCTGCAGTCCTAGCCACAGGAGAGAGCCTTGGCCCTCACAGACCCTGAAACTAACTAATACAGGGAGCTACCTGGAGACCATGTGAGAGCATTGCTGCAGAGAGGAAGTTCATGCTGGGTCCCATATCTTAACCCCAAGATATAAGCAGCTGTAGTATGGTGCCATTTTGACAGCCCAGCCCCCATCTGACTGCATCCTGTCCTGGGGCCCAACAGCCCCTGCATCTACACATCTATGGAACTCTATTGACATCTTCCCTACATCCATTCAGAGGGTTGCAGCATTATGATGCTGGCCGGCCCCAGTGGTGAGGCTGGGTTTTTAGCACTTTAGCCTATGCAGCTACCTACACCCCTTGGAACAGGCAGTGCAGTGCAACAGGGCAGTTGACCCCAGGACAAAGATAGCCAAAGCATGTGCTTCCCAGTGCCTGACAGCCACCTTCATGGGGCTCCTGTCACTAATAGCAACCCACCTCCAACAGCAGGATTTTCATGCACCTGCACACACTTTCAATGGGTCTGGGGAGTAGCTGGCCTGGATGCTATCCTGGAGCCTATAGACAGATCCACCCTGCTCGCTGCTACCAGTGCTGTCACCTGAGCATGTAGTCAGGCGGCCTGGAAATTGATACCCCTGGCGCTTCACAGCTGACATTTGCGTAACATCATTGGGTGGCCTGAGAACAGGTTCTCCCTGCCCACTCCATCACTGCTAGTGTCTGTGTGCATTGTCCAGGGACTGGGGATTGAGCTGCCACACCCACCATACTGGCAACCACATGCACCATCAGAGGCCCTGGGGGCATATCTGCTCTTCCTGCCACCACCAGTGCCTGCACATAGTATCAGCAAGCATGATAACAGGCTCACCCCTCTTATTGCCACTGCCATCAATTCCTGCATGTGTCATCCAGTTTGGGATCAACTCATTGCACCTCTCATAGTGAGCACCTATGCACATGATTGCGGGGCCTGAGGACAGGCTTACCAGGCCTTCTGATACTGCTGTTGATGCCTAAGTGCACCAGCCATGTCTGAGAACATGGGAATTGAACCACCCGCTGGAAGAGCACCTACCACAGCCAGTGCTCATGTGCAACACTGAGGAGTCTGAAGATGTATTTGCTGCACCCATTCCTGCCTGTGCTAGTGCCCATGTACATCATCCAGGAGTCTGGGGGTCAACCCACTCAGTATGCCACTGCCAGTACTCACACAAGCCTTTTGGGAGCCTGAAGATGGGCCTCCTGTGCCCACTACCAATGTCCATATATGCCTTTCTGGGCCTAGGGACTGGGCCACTGAGCCTGCCTCCACCACTGCCACCAGAACCCACACACACCACTTAGGGTCTTGGGATTGGCCTGCCCCATTCACCATCCCGATTGTTGGCACCCACACATGCTGATGGGGCTAGAGAGTTGGTCTAATGCTGTTATTGACAACACCATACACAGAATTGGGGGGTTCAAGGCCCCACCAACCCACCTGGTCCACTGGTCTTACTGCTGGCACTTGAACAAGTGGCCTAAAGGCACAAAGATAGGCCCACCTAGACCAGCTACCACTGATGCCCACATACGCTGCCCATGGGCCAAAGGACGGACATGCCTAGCCTGCAGTCACCGCCACTAGTACTCAAAGAGGAGCCTGCTTTGTTTCCCTTTCCCCAGGAAAGGCTTACTACAGCCTCCACTAATGACTGCAAACTAAGTAACTGAAGAACTCACAGGTATTAGTGATGCTGATTATAGTCAAATAACTCATACAGAGACTGAACTGCTGTACCCACAAAGCATTAAAACCAAAGTGTACTACCCAACTAACACAATATATACCCATATAAGAAAAAGTATTTTCAAAAATGACATTAAAGAAACTCAGTAAGATGGAAGAGAACACAGATATGTAATACAATAGAAAAAGAATTTATTATTTGAATTGGAAATTCAACTAAAAGATAGATATCCTAAAGAATCAAACATAAATCTTGAAAACAAATAATTCAATAAATAAAATAAAAAATATTATTGAGACTTTCAACAATGGACTAGATCAAAGAAAAGAAATAATTTCTGAACTTGGAGATAGATTTTGAAATAATCTAGTCAGGCAAAAATAGATAAATACATAAATGAGAATGAAGAAAGCCTATGTGACATATGACACAACATAAAACAAGCAAATATTCTAATTTTGAGATTTTCAGAAGGAGAAGATATGAGCAAACACATAGAAAACCTATTTTAAAAATAATGACTGAAAAATTCCAAAGTCTTGCAAAATATGTAGACGTTTAATTATAAGAGGCTCAAAATCTCCACATACTTTCAATTGAAATATTGAAAGTAAGAGCAAGAGTAGGTCTTCTCTAAGGCACATTAAAGTCAAAATATAAAGATTCAAAGACAAAAAGAAAATTCTATAAACAGCAAGAGAAAAGGATTAAGTCAGATATAAGGGAATCACCATCAGACTAAGAGCAGATTTCTCAACAGAAACGTTACAGGCCAGAAGAGAATGGAATGATATGTTTAAACTTTTAGAACACTATACCCAACAAATCTGTCCTTCAAAAATAAAGGAGAAATAAGTTTTTGCTTATCCAAGACAAGCAAAAACTGAGGAAATTTGTCACCAGTAGACCAGCTCTACAAGAAATGCTTAAAGAAGTACTACATCAAGAAGAAATATGTGTGTGTGTGTTGTATTATCTATACATCTTACGTATATACAGATATATATAAGAAATATAGAAATACAATATCTTATCATAAAAACACACAAATACATAGAGCAAATAGACAAATGAGAAGGAAAAAAATGTCAAAAGTTACACTACAGAAAACCACCAAACCATAATGATAAATAATAACAGAGAAAGAAAGGAACAAAGTATACACAAAACAATCAGAAAACAATAAACAAAATTAAGTTTTCAAGATATTTTCAATAATAAACTCGAATATGAATACATTAAATTTAATGCTTAAAAGATATAGACTAGCTGAATACATAGAAAAAAATAACCAACTATATGCTGCCTAGGAGAAATTCACTTTACTTGTAAAGACACAAATCAAATAAAAATGAAAGGATTCAAAAAGATATTGCTTTCAAAGAAAATCCAAATGTGAGCAAGAGTAGCCATACTTATGTCAGATAAAACAGACTTTGTGTCAAAAATCATAAATGGAGACCAAAAAGGTCACTATATAATTATAAAGAGATAAATTCAGCAATAGAATATAACAATTCTACATCTGTTTTTACCAAAATTGAAAGCACCTAGACATATAAAGCAATTATATTATTAGATCTAAAGGGAGAAGTAGATTCCAATACAATAATAATTGAGAATGTCAACACACCACTCTCAGCATTGGATAGATCACTTACACAGAAAATCAACAAAGAAACATGGGATTTAAGCTGCACCTTAGACCAAATGAAACTAACAGACATTTAGAGGACATTTTATTCAGCAGCTGCAGAATACCCATTTTTCATATCAGCACATGGATAAACTACATGTAAGGTCAGAAATAAGTCTTAACAAATTTTAAAACATTGAAATATAAAATATTTTCTAAGATCACAGTGAAATAAAACTAGGAGTTAATAAAAACAGAAACTTTTAAAATTGTTCAAATGCATAGAAATTAGTCAACATGCTGCTGAACAATTGGATCAAAGTGGAAATTAAGAAGAAAATTGAAAAATTAAGAAATTTAGAAATTAAGAAGGAAATAAAACAAAATTTTGAAAAGATAAAATCAGTAAGCCACTAGTAAGACTAACCAAGAAATAAAGACAGAAGACTCAAGTAAATAAATCAAAACAACAACAAAAATATGTAACAACTGTGACAACCGAAACATAAAGGATTATTCGAGACTATTATGAATAACTATATGTTAACGAATTGATATTCTTAGAGGAAATAGATAAATACCTAGACATCTATAATCGACAAATATTGAAACAGGAAGAAATAGAGAGCCTGAATAGACCAGGAACAAGTAGTGAGATTGAATCAGTAATAAGATGTCTAAGAAAAGCCTAGGACTAGATGGCTTTATAAGTTTGGTTTGAATTCTACCAAACTTATAAAGAACATCAATTCTTCTCAAATTATTCCCAAAAGCGTAAGAGGAAAGATTTCCTCCTAACTCATTCTCTGAGGCCAGCATTACCTTGATTCCAAAACCAGACAAAGATCCAATCAAATAAAAAACTCTAAAGATCAATATACCTAGTGAACATAGATGCAAAATCCTCAACAAAATATTAGCAGACTGAATTCCACAACACATTAAAAGGATCATCCACCATAGTCAAGTAGGATCCATTCCAGGGACATAAAGATGGTTCAACATATGAAAATAAATATAATAAATTAATAAAATATTAAGTAAAAGTGATATATCACTTATCTCAGTAGAAAAGTACAAAAAACATATGATTACCTCTGTAGAGGCAGAAAAAGCATTGAATAAAATTTAATATCTCTTCAAGATAAAAAGTCTCAACAAACTAGGCATAAAAGGAACAAACCTCAACATAATAAAGCCCATGTTTGACAAACTCATGGCTGAAATCATACTGAATGAGGAAAAGCTGTATACCTTTCCTCTAAGATCTGGAGCAAGATAAGGATTTACTTTCACCACTCTTATTAAACATGACCCTGAAAGTCCTAGACAGATCAATCAGGCAAGAGAAAAAAAATAAAAAGACATCCAAATTGGAAAAGAGAAAGTCAAATTGTCCTTCTTTGCAGATGACATAATCTGATATACAGAAAAACCTAGACTCCACAAAAATTTTTTAGAACAGATAAATTAATTCAATAAAGTTATAGAATAAAAAATAGGAACATAAAAGTTAGTAGCATTTCTATATACCAATAACTAGCAGAAAAAGAAATCAAGGAAGCAATCTCATTTAAAATAGCTATCATAAAAATAAAATATCTAAAAATAAATTTAACAAACAGATAAAAGACCTTTATAAGAAATACTACAAAACAATGATGAAAGAAATTAAAGAGAAAGAAACAAATGAAAATACATCTCATGGTCATGGACCAAAAGAATTAATATTGTTAAAATTACCATACTAATCAACTTAATCTATAGATTCAATGTCATCCCTACCAAAATGCCACTGACATTCTTAGCAGGAAAACAAAACAAAACAATCCTAAAATGTGTATGGAACCACAAAGACCCTGACTACCCAAAGTAATACTGAGTACAAAATACAAAGCTGAAAATAACATACTACCTGACTTCAAATGTAATACAGACCTATGGTGTGTGGAGCAACATAGTACTGGCACAAAATAGGCCGAAGAACCAATAGGAAAAAATAGAGAACCCAGAAATTAATCCACATGTTTACGGCCAACTGATTTTAAACAGAGAGACAAGAACATACATTGCGGAAGGGACACCCTCTTCAACAAAGGGTGCTGGGAAAACTGAATATCCACATATAGAAGAATAAAACTGGATCCCATCTCACACCATATACAAAATGCATGTAAAAATAAATTAAAGATATAAATGTAAGCTAAAACTATAAAACTATTATAAAAAAATGTAAGGGAAATGCTTCAGGATATAGGTCTAGGCATATATTTTATGGCTAAGACTTCAAAAGCACAGGTGACAAAAACAAAAATATTTTAATGGAAAATGTTAAACTAAAAAGCTTATGCACCACAAAGAAAATCAGCAGAGCGAACAGATAATCTGTAAAATGAAATAAAATACCTGCCAACTATTCATCCAATAAGAGACTAATATCCAAAATATAATAAAAACTCAAACTATGTAACTACAAAAAATCCTATTAAAAATTGGACAGATATTCTGAAAAGAGACAAATGGCCAACAGCTATATGGAAAACTGGTCAACGTAACGAATCATGAGAGAAATGCAAATTAAAACCGCAATGAGATAATCATCTCACCTCAGAATCGCTATTGTTAAAAAGATAAAAAATAACAAATAATAGAATATTGGTGGAGAAAAGGGAACTCTCATACCCTGATGATGGGAATGTAAATTAGCATAGCCATTTTGGAAAATAGTATGGAGGTTTCTCAAAAAACTAAAAATTCAACTACCATATAATCCAGCAATCCCACTACTACATATGTATCCAAAGGAAAGGAAATCTGTGTGTTAAAGAGAAATCATCACTTCCCTTTTTTATTACAGCGCTGTTCACAACACTCAGTATATTTGAATCAAACTAAGTCTCCATTAACATTTAAATAAAGTAAATGTGGTATAAATATACCCAATGGAATACAATGCAGCTTAAAAAAAGGAGGAAATTCTATCATTCGAAACAATATGGGTGGAACTGGAGGTCATTATGACAAGTGAAATAAGCCAGACACAGAAAGAAAAATATCACATGTTTTTACTCATATGTAAAAGCCAGAATAGCTGATCTTTTGGAAGTAGAAAGTAAAATGACAGTCACAAGAATCTGGGAAAAGGTGGGGCAGGGGAATTAAGAGAAATTCGTTAATGGGTACAAACACAGTTAGACAGAAGGAGTAAGTTCTAGTGTTTAACAGCACCCTAGGTTCACTATCGTTAACAATAATTTATTGTATATCTCAAAATAGCTAGAAGATTTGAAATGTTCCCAATACCCCCAAAAATGATAAGTGTTTCAGGTGATGGATATCCTAAATACCCTAATTAGATCATTCCACATTCTATGCATGCATCAAAATCCCATGTGTCCCATCAATTTGTGCAATTATTATGTATCAATATTTTAAAAAATACAAAGGAATTGGAAGAATCACAGAGAGCAAGACAGCCAGCTGTAGTTCATACAATTCAGATTCACAAGGCTGAGAGCTGTAGGGAGCAGGTGGAGAATTGATATAGGATAGATTGTAGTCCACAGATTTAACTAATAAATTCCTACTGTGATAATTTTTTGTAGAAATTATAATCCATCTGTGATATGACATTAGAACTAATACTTTACTAAAAAGAAGTGTTATATTATGTGAGCTCCTATGGGTTTTCTATCAATACATTATAATTCAAAAAGACATCCATGGTTGAATAAATTGCAAAAATGTTGTAAAACAGTATACAATAAACAGATTTAGGAAAGAATAATATATATCTTTTTCAACTTAGAAATAATCCACTCCTTTATTCACAAAACTTTTCTGTTGGTACACTGTATATTTTGAATCTTACTCCTTTGTTCACTTATTTTTAACAATGTTCTTGGAAGGCCTATGATATGTCCAGACATATATTCAATGTTGTGTCCAGTGTGAAACACAGAAAAAAATTTTTTCTTGGACCCCATGTTGTGAAGAGATTGAGTATATTATCAAAGGAAATATACTTATTGATAAGCTAGTCCAGAGTATGCTTTATTAGTGTTGATAACAGGAAATTATCACAAAGACTCAAGCATTCTCTATTATAAATTAAGTTAATAAAATTTTATTGACACAATAAGAAAACCTTGTTTTTATTAATACTGTATTTCGCATCTATGTAATATACAGCTCAGTTGAAGAAATGATCCTTCTCATAACTTTTTTATGATTCTTAGAGAAAAATGGTGATTTAAAAAAAATTATGTGATTGTTTAAAAGGATTAGATCATTAAATAAAATTATTAAGAGCATGTAACTCTTTAAAAACACATTTTTGTCAAAGCAATGAAAAAATGTTGGTTTCTTTATTTGTAAACTTTAATCAGGTTCTGGCACAATTTATGCTCTATGAAAGACATAAATCTATACTATCTAAGCATCCTGCCATGGAACAGTTATCGAGAAAAGAATATTAGAATCCACATATTTAAATAAAACATTAGCAAAAAGTCAAACTTCTATATGGTAATCCATGACTTGTGAAGAAGTATAAAGGTATATGTTATTTTCTTTTTTTAATTCCTTACTTAATTGTGTAACCTAGGAAAAAATCTACTTTTTAAATTTTTACCATTTTTCACATGTTGGTTTTTCACTTTTGGCCATTAAATCATTAGCTTTTCTATGTTGATCTCATTCTTCCTACAGTTGGATCTTTTTTTTTTTTTAAAGCACAATTGCTGAAAACACTTGGAAATTGAATTGACATATTTTTATCTTACTTTTTTTTCACCCTAATGAACATATCTAGAATGAACATACATTTTAATTTGAACAATAGAGACAATTTATACAGGATGATGTACATTTATTTATTTGTGATGTCTATTTCACAAATGTTCATGAATGGCATGTAGTTGATTATTTCTGAGTTTCTGTATCACTCCATTTAAGTGAACAGAAATTTCTTTCAATATCCAGTGATAATAAAGTAACCTTATAAAATCTACAGAAAAAGATAAATATCAAATACAATATCAGGGGCTCCAAATCTGGAATTTTATCTATAGTTTACCATGTTGGGAAAGGAAAAGTGAGTGCCTAATGTATGCAAAGTAGTGCTAGATATTTACTGTATGGTTGGCTTGATGTTATGGGTTCCTTCATATTCTACCAACTTTAGAACTTGTGCTGTAGGAGGCAATATAAATTAAAACTCTGACATATAAAATGCTTCCATGGCATAGTCCCTGATAATAAATGCAATAATGTTCTTTGAATGTTCAAAACATAATCTAGGAGTTTGTGATCATGAGCAATATACTTACAAAAGCCTTACCACATGTCATGTGGTAATAGGCTATACTGACACAACATTTATTCTTAAGAGGGACATTCTTTAGACAAAATGTTTCAAGAATGCTACCAGAGGTATTTACAAACTGAGGAAGGAGTTTTCCACCTAGTTTATGTGACTGTTTTCATATAGATTAAGGCCAGGTTCTGCTAAGTGGGAACAGATGAATTTTCTACTTTTAAAGGACTCTGGGTTTGACAACTGCAATATCCAGCTTCAGTATCTAATCTTAGTTCTCTAAAGTGAATTAAAAGTAGGCAGCAATGGAGGGTGAAAAGTGTGTTCTCTGGAGGTAGAACTGTGATGGAGTCAGGCAAATATGAGGGCTACCTAGAGAAACTATCACTGAAATTTACAAATTGTGGTGATTTATTCATCTTTAATGGATCCATTTCTCTACACCTGCACATGTTCTACTTGTCTTTCAAACTCCTTAAAAAATTGTTTATGCTGACAATGCAAAATTACTCTCTTGATATTAAGAGATTTCCTTCAACAAATAATTTGAGAAAAAAGCAAGTCTCCAAAATTATGTGTTCTTTTATTTCTTTTCATTATATGATACACGGATATAGAGAGAAAAAGAATGTTTTGAAACAGCATTATGAAATACTTGTCCTCATTTTTATGTATAATCTAGGAATTGAAAAAATTAATAACTATTGGTTGGTAGTCCTAAAATATCATGAATTTTATTATTCCATTTTACTTTAAAAAACTGCCAGATAGTTTATTCTTATTCTGTAACCTCATTCCTCCCATTTTTAAAATAATGTAGGGAAAAAAATATTTCAAGAGATGATTTTATAAGGAAGTAACTTGAGTTTATGTCAATTTTAACATACTCTTTTATGTTATTTTATATTTTCTACAACATATCAGCTGTTAAAAATATCGCAATCTTAATATATTTGACTAAAAGTTCACATTCTCTAGCATTTATTTAGAAATATTAATAATTTAAAAGTAATCAAGATGCTTATTTACTACCTGCTGAAAGTAAAATGAGAATGTTTTGTATAGCTATTGTTTGTACTATAAATACTTGAGGATCTTTACATATTATTATTTTGTATTGGTAGAAAATGGTTAAATATAACGTGCAATAATTAGTAATTGATTAGTTTTGTTCTTTTATTTTAACTTTTGTTTTGTTTTCTTTCCTTCTTTCTCCATTAAATTATTAGGGTTTACTAAAATAGGGCAAGACCCACTGAAATACTTAAATTGAATAAAATTGAACTATTAAATTTATATAACTGAAATGACGGGTGCTCTATAACTCTGTGGATTTTTTCTTTGAAAAATATCAGTAGCCTTGAAAGTAAAGAGTAGCTGTGAGAAGAAATTATTGTATAAGCAATTCTACAAATAATCGTGTTCTAATCATCTATAAAATCAGCCTGGAACTGATGATTTCATGAGAGTATCTCTACTTCTAAGATTTATAATCTCATATCTAACTCACCTCTTCTAAATGTTCAGCAATTAGATAAACTGGGAGTCTCCCATTCCCTCTGTAATAGGTTAACAAGAGATAAATATTAAACCTAGTGAAGAGGCAATTGATGCTTGACAGGAGAATAAATAATTGTATCAAACCCAGATATTATCAGTTTTTCTCTCTCTATTTAAAATTCCATTATGCCATAATCAAATTATGATGTTTTAAAGACCATAGAGGACCTTCTTCTCATGGTTCACAATATATTTTTCTGTAAACAAACTGATAAAATGAGGTATTTGAGAAATCTTCCAATATGTGCAAAATCCTAAGAAAGCATGTCATTAATATGATTTAAAAACTTACCTAATTTGTGAAGAACAAAGTTTAAATAATCGCAAGACACCATGCAAAGCTGTCTTTAACTTCCTATACAGAGATCCTATATAGTACTTATGTACAAAAGTCTTTATGAGGGTCTGAGTGAAATGTTTTGTTCTTAACACACATTTGCACTTTGAAATAGAAACAAAAGTATTTAAATTAGTTATTTTTGTCACCCAATGTGAACTATTAATAATCAAATATAAATAATAAAAGAGTGTTATGACCTGGAACTTTACTTAACTAAGTTGTATGGTAAGTTGAGAATGTGTCTGAGAGACATAAAATATTATAAAATATAAATTATGCTTATTTTTTAAAGTTCTGTCTGAAACTTATACATTTCTCTTACCATTTCCCCCTCTTCTCTAGACTCCCTGCAGTGTTTCAGAACAGTTGAACTTCAAATTCTGTGCTCCAAGAGATCTTTAAATTGTCTTCTGTTGCACAAGTAGTAATGTATAATGCAGAAGGCTTGCAGAACCTCAAAGAATTTCAAAAACTCTGCAGCAGTGGTTGAGTGGGATGTGAAGTGTATCAGTTGCCTTTAGCCACTAATAAGAAAATCTTTACTTGGTTTAAATCGGAGTCTTCTTTTAAGGGAAAGTCATCAGGCTTACAAATGAGCAGAGTGGCCTCCAGGTCTGGGAAGTGCTGGCAAAAATGTGTGTGCCCCCTTCAGTTCCCAATTTAATCTCTCCTCTCTGTGTCCGCTAGAGCCTGGTCTTCATGTTCAATATTAGTCCATCACCTACCCATTGCTAAAAAAGGGAAGCAAAACAATAATGTACAGACAATGAAGAATGTGAGAGATCAACTCCTGGGTTCCTTTCTATGTGAAATCAAATTTTAACAGGTTGATTATTACTAAAGGAAATAGATATGTCAAGGACCTGAAAGCGTATTTTTCTTTGTATGTGTTACTGTTTTACTAATTGATAAGCAAACTAATCAAATTAAATTCACCATAGAAAGAGTATATTAGTATAGCTCTGATAGCTTAATAGAGAAATTGTTTTTAAAAAGTTAAAAACATTTGGGGCAACAAGAATTTAAATTTTTCTTAATTACCAACTAAGTATATTTTAATACATGATTTTTTTTTTCACAAAGGCCTTCTTTAGAAGGGACACACTGAAATAGTTATAGCTTTAGAAAAGAAAACTAAAATTAAAGATGATTTTAAATTTACTAAAGAAAACTGACTGGAGGATGACAGTTTTACTCTCACGGTAGTACACAGAAAATGATAAATAATAATAAAGACACAGAATGCATGTGTAAACAGAAAATTTCTAATAATAATTGAGTATGTGTAATCTTGTTACATGGGAATTTTTAATGAAGAAGACACTTTACTTTATTCTGGATAAAATTAAGCACCACGTTTTAATAATTTTCTGCTCCTCTCTTCACATCCTTAATTTTATTTTCACTCTCAGTAAATGTTAACAAGTAGTGTTGTTAATACTACTCATCTTGCAATAATTCATAAATATAGTTTAAGATAACTTAATGACTGGGAGCGGTGGCTCACACCTGTAATCCCAGCACTTTGGGAGGCTGAGATGGGTGGATCACGAGGTGAGGAGATTGAGACCATCCTGGCTAACACGGTGAAACCCTGTCTCTACTAAAAATACAAAAAAAAAAAAAAAGCAATTGCTGGATGTGGTGGCACGTGCCTGTAGTCCCACCTACTCGGGAGGCTGAGGCAGAATTGCTTGAACCCAGGAGGCAGAGGTTGCAGAGAGCCAAGATCGTGCCACTGCACTCCAGCCTGGGAGAGAGAATGAGACTCCGTCTCAAATAAACAAACAACAAAAAAAGGTAATTTAATGAAATATTTCTGCATTTTAAGCAAATTGTGGATGTGCACCTACATATAAGCATATTAGATCTACAATTGAAGATGGTAATTATAATTGTACTTATTATGTATTAACTATTCATATTAACTACCAATTACCCAAATAAATGCCAGACACTCTTTCAGCTACTGGGAATACAGACACACTAAATCCCTGTCCTCTTGAAGCTTATATATGCTTTAAGCTTTCATAAGCTTAAGCTACTTCAGAGAACACAGACCACTTAAAAGTCAAATTTTCCATTTCCAAAACATAACAAACCTGGCAAAGTTATTTATTTTGCCAACATTTATCAACAAGAATAGAATGATAACATTAAGTTTTCAGGATTATATCTTTATAAAAAATCCACAGCCCAAAATTTAAAGATCTCCATATAGAAATTCATACTTCACACATTTTAAAGTATTCACTTATAAATGAATTAATTGGTATTTTTAGATGTATATACTTTTTACATCAATATTAGTGGAATTTCATCTTACTAAAGAAAAATCAATATATTAGATCTCATAAAAGGTAACTGTGAAGGGAAGTAGAAGGCAGGAGGAAAGACAACTTCAGCTAAAAAAGGGAAAGAATTCATATTTTTTGGACTAATTCATATTTGAAAGCAATATTAAGAATAGCATTTTTTTATAGCAGTCATAATAAGCTTCCATACATTGAGTGGCTTGAAACAATATGAGTGTAGTGGTTTATAGTGTTGTATGTCATAAGTCTGGCACAGGCCTCATTAAGCTAAAATCAAGATTTTGGCAAGGCTGGGGTTCCTTTCTGGAGGTGCTAAGGAGAATCTATTTCTTTACCAGACTCTAAAGGCTGCCAGTATTCCTCGGCTCTTGGCCTCATTTCCCCATTTTCAAAGCCAGCAATATCAAATCTTTCTCTTGTTTTTCTTCAGCAGTCACATTTCCATCAGACCACAGCCAGGAAGTGTTCTTCAATTTTAATAACTCATTTAATATATTGGGCCCATTTTGGCATTACAGGATAATCTTCCTGCTTTGAGAATCTTTGATTAACCACATCTTTCAAGTCTCTTTTGCCAAATGAAGGTAAACATGCTCACAGCTTCTGGGGTTGGGACTCAGATATCTCTGGAGGGCCGATTCTGCCCACCACAGAAAAATGTGTCTCTTTATTGACAGACAAATGAGAAAAATGAGATACAAATAATTTACTATTTTAAAAGTATTAATATTCTATATTTAGAACTATGATATGGTTCTGAATCTGTTGAGGTCCTTTTTTTTTTTTTTTTTTTGAGGTGGAGTCTCGCTCTATTGCCCAGGCTGGAGTTCAGTGGCGCCATCTTGGCTCACTGCAACCTCTGCCTCCTGAGTTCAAGTGATTCTTTTACCTCAGCCTCTCAACTAGCTGGGAGGTGCGCCACAACACCCAGCTAATTTTTGTTTTTTGTTTTTGTTTTGTTTTGTTTTAGTAGAGATGAGGTTTTGCCATGTTGGCCAAGCTGGTCTCAAACTCCTGACCTCAGGTGATCCATCCACCTCGCCCTCCCGAAGTACTGGGATTACAGGTGTGTGCCGTCACGCCCAGCTAATTTTTGTATTTTTAGTAGAGATAGGGTTTCACCATGTTGACCAGGATGATCTCGATCTCCTGACCTCATGATCCACCTGCCTCAGCTTCCCAAAGTGCTGGAATCACAGGTGTGAGCCACTGCGCCTGGCCACTCCTATCGATTTTTAATACTTATTTTAATGAATTCTGTTATTTGCCCATGGAGAAGAGTAATTGATTTTTATATATGTCAGTTTCTTTCATGCTTCTCATACCCAAATGCATGTGCTGGTCTCTGCTTATCTGACCACCTAGGAGCCCATAAATCCCTGCCTCAGTTCCCGACTTCTAGGAGGCACAAAATCTCTCTTTCAGTGTCTATTATCACAATTATCAAATCCATCTACTGACGATGATCAAAAATCTCACAATTATTATGCCTTGTAATCTTGCTCCTCCAGGCCTCAGATGAGTTCTCTAGTCTCTTCTGCATTTTCACTTTTCAACAGAGGAGGATTTTAGATTAAAAAGTTAATCATGGTTTGTGTATAACCCACCACTTTAAAAAATTTATCATATTTACTGTTCCATTGAACAAACAAAATCAATGGAGAAAATTTTGGTACAAAATGCCTCAGTGATCTGTGGGATCATTGAGGATATGTTATGAACCAAATGTAAGATAGCAGCACCTGGTGTAATAGATTTCTGGACACTTCTGCACGTCACATTCTCTCTCACTCTCTCCCCACACACATCTATCTGTATACATACCTCTCATCTGTCTATATACATACATATTTTTAGTATAAGCGAATGTTCTTCGGTTCCACGAAGAAAAATAAAACAAACAAACAAAGCGATTATGAAGTATCTACAATAAAATGAAAAGAGATTATGAAATATCTACAATAAAATGAAAAACTGAACAACTAGGCAAGGGGGAGCAAAAAAAATAGCTTTTTTAGAGATCACTGTACAGTCTGTTCTACCACAATACTTGTTTCTATAATTAAAATGCATGAAATTGATAACAAGAGAAATGTTGACAGTATAATATTTATGTGACACTGGTACACAGTCTTTTTATTTTTCTAAGCAATAGAAACAGGGATGGCTGAAATGGAATTATAATGTTCAGCAGGGAAGATTACATTAGCAGCAGGAGTTCTTTTGCCTGTATTAAAAAATGAACTTCTGCACCCTGAGAGCACTACTAGTTCTGTATAGACCTCACTTTATTTCATCACCTCTCATATACACTTTAAAAGTAGATCCACTGGGTCAGACTTCTACTCCTTCGTTGTCACAGCACCCACCAGCCTTGCTCTAGCTAAAGCTTTCCATTGTTTTCATTCTATTCCATTTGTGCATCTGAGATGCTTGTCTGGTCTAAGTGATCTCACAAGTGTGGATTATTGTTTTTGTCAGTGCATGGCTTAGAACATTGCACAGGCTTTAATTTATCTGCTCTAACTCTATTGTTCCATACACTGTTATTTTTAGTGTGTAGATTTTGTAGAACTTGATTTTTCTTAGGTGTCTCTGGAAAAAGTGCAGCCCTGCTGATATCTGTATTTTTGACTTCTGGACTTCAGAACTTTGAGAGACTAATCTGTTGTTTTAAACCACCAACTTTTTAGAAATTTGTTATAGCGACCACCAGAAACATAATGCAATTTGGTTTAAAAGTTCAGAGTTACAGGCGAGACCATCTGGAGAGCTTATCAAATACAGTGAATGATAAGATGGTCTGAAAGGACTGAAAATCCTTCCACACTCCTGGGTTCAAGTGATTCTCCTGCCTCAGCCTCCCGAGCAGCTGGGATTACAGGCACGCACTACCACGCCCAGCTAATTTTTTGTACTTTTAGTACAGACAGGGTTTCACTGTATTAGCCAGGATGGTCTCCATCTCCTGATCTCATGATCTGCCTGCCTTGGCCTGCTAAAGTGCTGGGATTACAGGCGTGAGCCACCACTCCCGGCCACTCCTATCTATTTTTAATACTTATTCTAATGAATCTTGTTGTTTGTCCATGGAGAAGAGCAATTGATTAAATGGCTCTTGGGAATCAAACGGATTTTCTCAAGAGGAATTCAGGGAGTCCCCAAAAAATGGATGATGAAATGATGCTAGGAAGATGAAATAAGCAAGTAGACAAAAGAATTCTGCTGCATTCATTAAAAAAAAAAGTTTCTATTGTTGCAAAATTAGCATGATTTTTAGATATATCCTTCAAAAATATCTTCTTTGCAGCATATTAAAAATTAATAATATGATCAAAATCATTAATATCTGAGCCATTTATTTTTTAAACAACATATCACTTTAAGAATTACTAAAAAATATATTTTATCAATTTTGTCATATATTTTATTGATGGTTTTGATACCAACTTGAGTGTTTCTTTAACCCAAAAGGCTTGACCTCTCTATGATATAAAATTTCATCAAAAGTACTATTACAATGTCAGACTCAGCTTTCAAGGTAGTAATATTAGACTAATCTTTAAGAAGCTTCAAATTATTTTTATTAGTTTTATTGATTTTGATGTCCTGTGTTGCTTATAACCCAGGATTCCCTTAAGTTGTAAAAAATGTTAGTGACCAATATTAATTATCACTATAAGAATGATATATTCATATTTTTTTGTTTAGAATCATTTGGATCTCCCAATTAAATAAACTCTTTGAAAGAATTGTAAGTACCTCCTATACATTTAAAAATCAATTACCACTTACTACTCATTTAATAATTGTGTTTGTAGTCCTGCACGCATATTTTGCTATTGTTACAAGAAATCTTATCTGTATAAATTGGACCATTCAAAAGTTGTTATTATAGGTTTGGATCCATGTAAATAATCAGTAAAATTTTTCCCGATTAGATATTTTAATGCTAGATAACATCAATTTCCCCTTCGGCCCTTATCCTAATTTTTACAATGTACTTTTATCTTCATTCTGTGAGTTTTAAGCTCTTTTACATAACATTTACTTAACATTACTTGCTACTTTTTTTCTTCAAATTGTGGGAAAAATTTTCTTTCACAGTAAAAAGGACTAATCTATCTCCTTCTTACAGATTGGGGTCAGTAGGAGAGTGTTACTACGATTAGTCTTCTAAAAACACCACTTTAAAAATCAGGGTTTTTTTTAAAAAAGTTATTTTCCTTTTACAGAGTTCAAAGTAGGAGCAGTACCATCCTCTGATTGCTAGGTTAACTGTTTTAGTCACCTTATATCCATTATCCTCTTAAGGACTAGATTTTTAAACAACTTTACTAGTATGCCTGCTGCGTAAAGCCTTTTTCTTCTTTTGAATTTGATTCTGAAGGCATATCTTGAGTTTCAACACTGAACAATGGGCACTTGATGGTGGGAGCAGATAATAGTGTCCTGGAAAGATTTTGAGGACTCTACCATGTCTCTCTGAGTAGCCTTTAACTTAGCACCAGAGAAAAAAAATTCAGAGAGGAAACAAAGAAATAAAAGGTGGAAGGAAAGGTGAAATCATGCAGAAAATGAGCAGAATAAATTCACCATTACCAAACCTTCCCAAATTTACAATTTGTTAAAGCATCGTTATTCATATATATTTTGCTTTTTTCAGCATATACATATGCTCCTTAGATAAGACATGATTGCTAATTGTTACAATTATTGTCAAGTTCTTCATAATCATGGTTTTGTATAACAGTTTCATAGTTACTTCTAAGTAGACTTTGTTCAGGTTTCATGAATTTGAGATATTATCCTTTTACTTATATTGAAATTATTTATGGCATATCCAAAATTTCATTGTAGAAGTTTGGGTAACAAAAGGGTTTTACTATAACTGACTTTGATGATTGTTTTTCTCAGCCACTTATTTCACTATCAAATTTAATTTCATTGTCAGCTTATTTTTGCTACACAAAAATGATCAGTGTTTGTTTATTGTTTTACGGCAATTGAAAGTGTGCTATCATCCAAGGAGCAGGGGGAGCACACACAAGAAAATAAACATAAAAAAAAATGAGGATAATAATTGTTTATGTGCGCTCCATAATTCTCTTGAGAAATGCTTGCTGCCTTAAAGACCAGTTTTACTGTTGGAATCTTCCACTTCCTTTGACAATGCCCAGGTTGCACAATTAGGAACATATCTGATAGTGAGCATTATAATGCTACTGCTTACAGGTTACTGCAGAAAGGCTGTTGATTAATGACTACTGAGTGCCATGTCTTTCCAACTTCATTGATGAATAACCTAGGAGGTTGTAGCTCAGAAACACTGATTCAGGACAGGAAAATGTCTAAGACTTCCCACCTGCTACTCTGCTTTTCTTACTCGAAGGTGATAAATCATTCAATAAAACTTTACACTGATAGAATGGTGAACTGCCAATGATTCAGCTAAACCAAAAAAAAACCTGCTGACCCTACCTCTCCAGCATATACTTCATGTCCTCCCCCATCACCACCCCTTCCATGGTCACAATAGAATTTAGTAAATTTATTTTGTTTTCTCGCCATAGTTTCTGAAATCCTTGATTTAATAAAATCGGAGTCTGGGAACTCTGTCTGTAAATACAGGAAGGATAAAATAAAAACGTATTCTGTTGTTCCTTTTAACACAAAATAAAAGATTTTTGAACAGTATTGGCTGGAAATTTAAACTGTATCACGAAAATTGCAGGT